>NC_134691.1:102114961-102714961 GCF_050947455.1 Rhinoderma darwinii | reverse complement strand
GACAGATTTGGCACATCCATCCAGAGATTAGACACTTTTCTATTTCTTACGCCACCTCATGGTTGGCTCACTTTATACTCTTACTTTGCAAAAACACTATGACGCACGCCATTAATAAATCTGGTGGATCGTACAAATCCTCTTAGCCGCGCCCCGTTTTTTAGACACTTTACAGAAGTGTTTAGTGAGGAGCAAGAAGTGTCTAAAACATTTCAGAAATGTGATGCTCCAGATGTGTGGCTCAATTTACATCAGAATTCTGGCACATTTTAAATCGTAAATCTGCCCCTTTGTGTAAAGTTTGGTCTCAAAGACCCGATCTGGGGGACAGTGGGCTGTTTTGTTACCTATCCTTGCCCACGGCCAACAGTCCATAGGGATTGTGAATACTTTGTACCAAACAGACTAACGAACTTATCAGCTAAATTAAACAAAAATCCAGGGAAAAAGCCATGACCTGCTACACAAAGTAAAAGTAGAATGGGCTCTATGGGCAAAGCACTGTATGGAGCATCTTTGTTATGGGGGGGAGGGGGAGTACCTGTGGTTTGCAAAGAGCATATTTTGTGGGGCACGCGCGGCGCTACGCCACATTACATTTTCTTCAGGAGAGGGGGGGTTTGAATGTATTTAAGGGATGTTGGAGGGCAGGTCTGTAACGCATTCTGTTCCAAGTTTGACAAATAAATGCTGGTGCCAAGAAATCACCGCAAGGAGTTTAAATTTTTCCCACAAACTCTACGTTGCAAAGTTACAGCCCAAGGTACAACCACCATCATTCTCAGGACCACAGGACAGGGAAATGGACATTTAAAGGGGAATTCCACAATTCTCTATTGTCCTTATTCTTAGTAGCACTCTTCTTTGCTTAGCAAATAAATTGCATCATCATAATTGATTCTGAGTTATTTCACTATACAGACTAGTGTAAATAACAAACGTTCATCTCTCAGTAATGCCTGTGTAAAACACTGAGTATCACGTGTGTCTGTACCGAAACCAAATGCATGACAAAAAAGTGCGGGAGAGTACTGCAATTCAGAGCAAAGCATGATACAGACCCTCCACTCACTATTGAGTGACGACCCCTGACATAACGCTACGCTAGGCAGCAATAGTGAATAGCAGCGTGACACGCATGCGCGGAAGGTCTTGGGAGTCGGGGGCGCGCTCGTACGGCAGCTGGTGACGGGCACGCGGTGACGTAACCTGTGAGCATCGGCTGCTGCACGCTTCCTGTGTTTTGGATTTCCCGCCCGGCACATCAGCTGGAGATGATGAGCTGCAGTATATGTGTGAGGTATGGGCTGAGGGGTGTATGTGGAGGCGGTGCGGCTTCTGTGTGCAGCGCCCC
Organism: Rhinoderma darwinii; assembly: GCF_050947455.1. Lineage (NCBI taxonomy): Eukaryota > Metazoa > Chordata > Amphibia > Anura > Rhinodermatidae > Rhinoderma > Rhinoderma darwinii. Next base: position 102,713,607 of record NC_134691.1, on the reverse strand, counting down.
CTATATTGTGCGGCTGCTTTATGCCACGTTCTTATTGCTTATCTTGAGGAAGCCTCAACCAGTGTGGAGAGTGTGTCCCTGTAGGGAAACCGAATACAGAGGGGGTCATGTATCACAGGGGTCCGAGATTGTGGGCAGATTTACTTATCAAAATGTGCCAGAAGTTTGTAAATTGTCTAAGAAGATTCATAAAACGCGCCAGATTTATTCATGACATGTGCCATTATTTTGCTTCAAAATAATGATATAAAGTAAGCCAAATAAATAGGTGCGCCAAATCTATCACACAACGTGCATCGCGCTTATTCTGTCTGTCTCCTCTGCTTTTAGGCTGCCTGCAATGAAGACACTATTGATGAATCTGTCGCAGATGTGCAGCACTACATATACACGACCTGCTACAACTGCACCGGTTTTAGAAGCCGTTCTAGTAGCACCACTTGTGCTGCGCATTAAATAGCTCCACAAACTTCTACAGATAGTGTTGGCATGTGCGTGCCCTCTGGTTTAACACTTTATGGGCATCCCTTCCATAATTGATTCCCACAGTCATAAGGCGTGCCTTTAGGGTATGTTCACACGGCCGTAAACGCCCGCAGAACGCCTCCAAACATCTGCCCATTGATTTTAATGGGAAAAACGGAGTTCTGTTCCGACTGACTTTTCAAAACGTCCGTGTAAAAAAAGTGCATGTCACTTCAGCCGTTTTTCGTTGACTATAGAAAAACCGCTCCAAAAACGTTGCGAAAATCGCAAGTGGCTTAAAAAACATCTTGAAGTCAGGAGCTGTTTTCCCTTGAAAACAGCAACGCATTTTCAGACATTTTTTGTTAAGCGTGTGAACATACCCTTACTATTGACACCATGTTAGAGAATGGCCAGGTGACCTAGCGCAGTTCTTCTGTAAAGCTGTGTTCACACCTCGTGGTCGATTGGTGTCGTTTTGATATGATTTTTGCAAATATTTTGTGGGGGGAAAAACGCTTTTTGACTGCGACACGTAAACATAGCTTAAAGAGACTCTGTCACCACATTATAAGTGCCCTGTCTCCTACATAAGGAGATCGGCGCTATAATGTAGGTGACAGTAATGCTTTTTATTTAAAAGAACGATCTTTTTTCACAACGTTAGGAGCGATTTTGGTTTATGCTAATGAGCTTTCTTAATGCCCAAGTGGGCGTACTTTTACTTTCAACCAAGTGGGCGTTGTACAGAGGAGTGTATGATGCTGACCAATCGGCATCATGCACTCCTCTCCATTCATTTACACTGCACTAGCGATATAGTTATATCACTATGTGCAGCTACATACACAAGCCCTAACATTACTGCAGTGTCCTGATAATGAATACACATGAAATCCAGCCTGGACGTCATGTGTACTCAGAATCCTGACACTTCTGAATCTTTTTTGTGAGATTCCGGCAAGTGAAACCAAATCTCGCGAGATTACAGAGCTAAACGAGATTTGGTTTCACTTACAGGAATCTCACAAAAAAGAGTCAGCAGTGTCAGGATTCTGAGTACACGACGTCCAGGCTGGATTTCATGTGTATTCATTATCAGGACACTGTAGTAATGTTAGTGTTTGTGTATGAGGCTGAACATAGTGATATAACTATATTGCTAGTGCTGTGTAAATGAATGGAGAGGAGTGCATGATGCTGATTGGTCAGCGTCATACACTCCTCTGTACAACGCCCACTTGGTCGAAAGTAAAAGTACGCCCACTTGGGCATTAAGAAAGCTCATTAGCATAAACTAAAATCGCTCCTAACGTTGTGAAAAAATGTTTTTTTTAAAATAAAAAGCATTACTGTCACCTACATTACAGCGCCGATCTCCTTATGTAGGAGATAGGGCACTTATAATGTGGTGACAGAGTCTCTTTAAGGCAGGCCTCACCGGTGAGGAGTCACTCCGTTCTTGATCAGGCTTAGCAGGCCGCCTAAGTTTCTTGAATTCAGCAAAGGTGTTCAATCACAGATCACTTCATGTAGGGAGACACTCAGATTACAGAAACAAAAAGTAAAGGCTATGTACACCTTTTGGAAGCAATTTTTTTTTTTTTATTATTAAATTAATGTGTTGTGCTTTTATGCAATTTTCAGATTTGACTTTAATTAAAAAAATGTTTTAACTTTTTACGATACAGCTTCTATGTATCCTGTTCACATAGAAGCTGTATTGTTCTCTCTCAGCAGATTCCGTCAGTTCAGCTCTGGCACTCAGGACCCAGTAAATATCGATCACATCTAAGTTATGAACTTAGATATTAGGTGGATCCTATATTTGAGACACGCATGACCCACTCCCAGCCAATCCATCAGTTCAGCTGAACTGACGGAATCGGCAGAGAGAGAACGATACAGCTTCTATGTATACAGGATACATAGATGCTGTATCGTAGTTAAAAATATATATATATTTTTAAATAAAAGTCAATTTGAAAATTGCTTGAAAACACGAAAGCTTTAATAAATAAAACAAAACAATTTAAAGGTGTACATAGCTTTTAACTTCTGTTTTGTGGCAAGAGCCTAGACCAGTCATTTTGGTGACGGTGCGCTTTGGCTAGCACTAGCCGCACTCTCTATGTCCCTCTATGTAGAAGCCCAGGTGTCACCGTGGGTTGACTAGTGAGGCCCTGGAAGAAACCTTTTGGGAAGCCCTGACCTAGCAGATATGAGAGGTTGAAAGATGAAGGTGTAAAAACAGAAAAACCTCCATGCACTGTGTCATATAGAATGATTGATGCCGAGCATAAGGGTATGTTCACACGTAGTCAACAAAAACGTCTGAAAATCCAGAGCTGTTTTCAAGGGAAAACAGACCCTGCTTTTCAGACATTTTTTGACCAACTCGCATTTTTCGCGGCGTTTTTTACGTCCGTTTTTGGAGCTGTTTTCATTGGAGTCTATGAGAAAACAGCTCCAAAAACGTCCAAAGAAGTGTCCTGCACTTCTTTTGACGAGGCTGTATTTTTACGCGTCGTCGTTTGACAGCTGTCAAACGACGACGCGTAAATAACAGGTCGTCTGCACAGTACGTCGGCAAACCCATTCAAATGAATGGGCAGATGTTTGCCGACGTATTGGAGCCGTATTTCCAGACGTAAAACGAGGCAAAATACGCCTCGTATACGTCTGAAATTTGGCCGTGTGAACATACCCTAAGAGGGCCACAAACTGTATTTTTTGTTGTTTTATTTTCCTTTAATTACTTTCTAGAAGAAATCAATGAAAATAATGCAGAGATTGGTTTCTACTGAGCGTAAGGGCTTATTCAGGCGAACGAGTGTAAACTCGGACGTGAAAAACTGCAATAAAAAACATATATCAGCTGCCAAGAAGGACAATATACCATAGTCGTCATATCCGAAAGGCCTATGTTTGACAGATTTGGTATAGTTTGAAGATCAAAGGCAACATCTGACAGGTTATGTAGTACAGCTGAACATGTAACTAGAGTGCATGCAAATTTACAACGTGAATATCATGCAAAAGGTGAGGAAAAACTGGCAAATGTTTCCATTGCGGTCTCTGCACTCACTGGGCTGTTTCTTACACCGTGGATGTGCGCAGCAGAATCTCCCGTTCTCGTCATACCTTTTTCCTGAGTCTTAAGGTGTAACGCGGCATACGGCATCTCTGTTCTTCCGATCAGTGGATCCTAGCACTAGAACACACACTTTTCAGATGTTTTCATGTGCCAGAAGTGATTGCGATCAGAATACCCCTTCTATGGTTAGTTGTGATAGGAAAAATGGTCATTATTTACCTTTTATGTTTCATTTTGTACTTCAATATCAACCAACAGTTCTCCTGCATTTTTTGCCGCAGGAAACAGAGCTATGTGATTGGAGTGTAAGAGCAAGTGATCAACAAGTTCACCTGAACATGAATATTTCAGGAAGCAGTTGCGGAAGTCCAAGCTCTACTGAGAGTCTCGCTGCTGGTGACTTATTTAAGGAACTGTGGACCAAGCTGAAAGAATGTCATGATAAAGAGCTGCAAGGTAACAGAGCACTTTATTACATTCATTTAATTACTCTTATTAATACTTATGTCAAATTTTTAAACCTATTTTGAAATGTACTGTGGAAATTATAATATCTACTTCATTACGCATCAAAAAAAGAATAGTCATAGCCTCTGAATACATAAAGTAGGGCGGCTGGTATAGAAGAGACTGGGTTTGAAATATAGAGAAAAAATTTATTAAATATAAGAATCCACAGTGTAATTAAAGCTATAACTGTATTAGGCTCTGTCCACACTGTATTTGAAGTGTTTGTTGGAAAATACTCCCGACATAAGCCTCCAACGTATGATCCTGTATAGGCATATAGTGACATTTGCCGGCCGTTTAACCCCTTAGCTACCGCAGTCAATAGCGACCACAGCATTTGAGTGGTTTCAGGGCAAAGGGGCTCTTTGTCACCCCTGTGACGCGATTGCGGGGTGCCGATGGTTTCCATGGCAGCTGGGGGTCTGACAAAGGCTCCCAGGTCTGCCTTCACTGTATGGCTATTATGCCCTGCCAAAGGCGAGGACTAACAGAATGACTATCGGTTTTACACTGACCGGCATAATATGCTGCGACACAGAAGTATTGCAGCATATTATAAAGGCGAGCAAACGATTGATCGTACAGTCCCATAGTGGGATAAAAAAAAAGTCAAAAATCCCAAGTAAAAAAAATTATAAAAACAATTATTTTCCCCTTTCAAAATAGTTTATTATGAAGATAAATTTAAAAAAAATCTAACCACAATTGGTACTGCAACGACTCAAACTATAACATTATTATGGTTTTTAAGGGCCTGTTCACATGAGCGTTTGGTTTCCGTTGATGGGTTCTGTCAGACCTTTTCGTCGGAGGAACCCATCAACAAAGGCAAGCAGAAACCATAGCTTCCGTTTGCATTACCATTGATTTTCAATGGTAATGCTTCTGTTGCTAATGATCTCCGTTCAGTAAGGTTTCCGTTTTTTTGCGGAAACAGTAGCGCAGTCGACTACGCTATTGATTCCTTTAAAAAAAAAGGGAAACCTTACAGAATGGAGACAGAGGGAAACCATTTGCACCACTGAATTCAATGGTAATGCAAACAAGGGTTGTCACGATACCAGAATTTGGACTTCGATACCGATACTTTGTGTAGTATTGCGATTTTGATACCAAAACGATACTTTGCCAACAGTAATAAAAAAAAAAAAGTTCTTCCATTTTCTGATGTGAGGTGTGATGAATTTAACCTCCATATGCCTCACATTAATAGTAATTAATCATGTTTCTCAGTCATAATGGGTTAATGTGTAAGGTACATGATGGGGTTAATTACTATTAATGTGAGGCACATGGAGGTTAAATTCATCACACCTCGTGCCTCACATTAATAAGTGAAAGAAAGCAGTTTTTATTTTATTTTTTTACAGCGTACACCTCATAAATGACGCAAAAAAATTTGTTGTGCAGGTTATTACGGCCACGCCAATACCGAATATGTGTATATTTTATGTATTAAGACTTATTTTAATGTTTATTGTAAAAAAAAGGTGTATGTGTATTTTTTGTTTTTATTTAATATTACTTTATGTTTTTACTTTATTTTTAAACTTTAATGTACTGGCATAGATCTATATTACAGTACGTTAGCCTGTGTACTGATAGTACACAGGCAGTTGTTAGGCCATACCTATGTATGCCCTAACAGGAAATATGGTCAGACAGACCTGAGGTTCTTCAATAGACCCTGGGCTGTCTGCCCATATATGGTATGTCCCTCAATCGCGTCACAGGCATCCCCCCTTCTAATTTTCCTCTTGAATGCTGCGTTCAGCTTTGATCGCAGCATTCAGGAGAATAGCGGCGGAGATGAGGTTTCTCTGATCTCCGCCGTTATAGAGCAGGGCTGCGGCTGTGTAATACAGTCATTGCCCCACTCCTGACAACAAGTGCACGCGGTCAGCATGAAGTGATGCGGCTGGCGCTACACTAATGAGCAGAGGTTCAGGCACTGAGGAAGGAACATTGGGGGTGTTTTGCAGTGCGCCCACCATGTTCTGTCTTCAGTGCCGGCAATCATTAGTGCAGCGCTGGCCGCATCACATAATGCGCTTGTCAGGACTCAGGAGCGTGGCGATGGCTGTATTACACAGCTGCAGCTCAGCTCTCATACATTCATGTGTTACAATGCTAAGCTGGAAAAGGTCTGACAGGATCCATCAACGGAAACCAAACGCTGATGTGAACACAGCCTAACCTGCGAGGTGAATACCATAAAAATAATGCCAGAATTGCTGTTTTCTGCTCATCCTGAATTTAAAAAAATGCAATAAAAATTGATCAAAAAGTCGTATGTTCACCAAAATGGTACCATTAAAAACTACAAGTTGTCCTGCAAAAGATTAGCCCTCATACAGCTGCGTTGGCGACATGATAATGTTATGGCTCTTCAAATATGGCGACACAAAAATAAAAATATCTAACTTTTTTTTAAAGTGGTTTTTATTGTGCAAAAGTAGTAAAATATGAAAAAACAATGTAAATTTGGTATTGCCGCAATTGTAACAACCTGCAGAATATTGTTATTTTTACCAGACGATAAATTGCGAAAATTTACGAGGTAAAAAAAAAAAGTCGGAACTGCTGTTCTGTTTTTTCTATTAAACAACAAAAAAGTTAATCAATAAATTATATGTACCCCAAAATGGTGGCATTAAAAAATGCAACTTGTCCCGCAAACAAACAAGCCCTCCCCCGGCTATGTCTACAGAAAAAGAAAAAAGTTACGGCTTTTTGAAATTTGACGATGAAAAAACAGAAATCTATAGAAAATGAATTTTCTGCAGTTTTAAACATTACTGAGAAGTGGAGTAGAGGTTTTGACAGACAAGGGATGCAGCATCTTATAAACTATAAAAAAAAGGCATCTAAGGCTAGGGTAATAACTTTTGCACCCTGTTGAAAGGTCCTAGGAGCCCATGGCGCTGTTAGTTTAGGTCATCAGCAATTCGGGCCGGATTTGCTGCATTAATACAGGCTCAGAAATGTGCCCATGTAACGTTCATGTAAAACTGGAGCTTTAAGTAAGGATAGGAATGTGTATGATCTCATAGTTCCATAGACTGGCAGTGAGGCCATATGCAGGTATACGCATTGCCACACTCTGTTAATGGTTTAACATTTTCCCATGACTCTTTGTAGTACATGTAACATAATACTGTGTTCATTGAAATACCTTTACAAACAGAGTACTGTAGAAATGTATTTAGTCCACATCTATACAGTTTCTGCTTTTTATTTAATAAAAAAAAAAAAAACTACAAATGACTGTGCAGAAACGATGCAGATTTAGGATTGTTTTGATACATGGTTTTTATGCGTCTCTTGTGTGTATTTATGCATATTCTCTTGCGCGCATCCCTGTGATAGTCATGCTTCATCTTCAGTCACCAATGTTTGGAAGTCATTTACCCTGCCTCTAACTCTAGCTTAATTTTGCCTTTTACTTTAGATCTACTAATGAAAATTAACAAGTTGAAGACGCAGAGATGTTTGTAAGTTTGTGATCCTTTGTAAATACTATCCATGGTATTTTTCTTATAATAAATAAATTTGGCAGTACTGTTCACACTGCTGTCGGAGTGTCCTCCTACATTTCCGTCACATTTGACTGCAAAAATACCGTAGCTTGAAGCGTTATACTTGCCGTTGAAATGACGGACACCCTGATGGACTCCATTGTAAGTCAATATGTGAATCAGCTCATGCACACAAACTTATTTTTGTCCTCCCGTAAATACTGGCGTAAATACGGGTCCTTGGTCACACGTATTCGACCCGTATTACGGGCACGTTTTCGCTGCAAAATTGCACTGCAGTAATCGGCAGCCCCTTCTCTCTATCAGTGCAGGATAGAGAGAAGGGTCAGCCCTTTCCGTAGAAAAAGTAAAATAAATTCATACTTACCCGGCCGTTGTCTTGGTGACGCGTCCCTCTCTTAACATCCAGTCCGACCTCCCTGGATGACGCGGCAGTCCATGTGACCACTGCAGCCAGTGATTGGCTGCAGCGGTCTCAAGGGCTGAAACGTCATCCCTGGAGGCCAGACTGGAGGAAGAAGCAGGGAGTTCTGGGTAAGTATGAACTTCTATTTTTTTTTACACGTTTATTTATATTGTGATCGATAGCACTGTCCAGGGTGCTGAAAGAGTTACTGCCGATCAGTTAACTCTTTCAGCACCCTGGACAGTGACTATCCACTGACGTCGCCTAGCAACGCTCCCGTAATTACGGGTGCACACACTTAGTCACCCGTAATTACGGGAGCCCTATAGACTTCTATAGGCTGCCCGTGCCGTAATTACGGCCTAAAATAGGACATGTTCTATATTTTTCAACGGCCCGGGCACCTTCCCGTAAGCATACGGGGAGGTATCCGTGGCGAATAGAAGTCTATGGGACCGTAATTACGGCCCGTGATTACGGGCGTTTTTACGTTCGTGTGCATGGGGCCTTACAGGTCCATTTCAGAATCGGGCAGTCTTGGCAGGCAGCAAGACCGCTTGGCCTCCTCCTGGACTACAGGTCCCAGCAATCCAATTCAGTGACTGCAGATGAGTTCATATAACATTCCGAAAGTTTCTGGTAACTAGGAGTCTGTCCATGGTTAGACTATGGTTAAAAAAAACATCATGTATACTGGCAATAAATTTTATTTTTTACAAAATAAATTGTTTCATTTATAGAATAAGCACGATTTATATAAATCGGGAGTGATTCTAAACGTTTATATTTCACACAAGGAAGTCGGTCCCACTGTCTGCGGATGATGAATATTATCAGAACTCTTCATTTGTGACTTAATGCATACCACACCAAATGCCTTAATTATTGTTTGCTGGAGAGTCTTGACAAGCGCCCCATTGTAGATACAATAGCTGTATATAGGCATTCTTGTTCTCAGTGACCCTTGCTGAATACCTGAGGTTTAATATTTCAGAGCTGATAACCGGTGCGACAATGAATGCCTTATGTTTTTCCAAGCTTTCCCATTGAATCTAGTGATCTCTGAGACTGGGTCACAAACCATGATTGCCAATGCAAATTCTTTGCCAAATTGTCACTCACTTTACAGGAAACAATCTGCAAAACTTATTTCAACAAACCTAGGGCATTCTCATGGATAGACTGAAAAATTATTATTTTCAATATTTAATATCTTGTTCTATATTCTAATATAAGAACTGCTGTCATAGTATTATATGGATTTAATGTTGTTTTGCAATAGTTTGCAAATTAGTTTAATAAACTTCTTGTACTTTTTTTTTTCTAAAAAAGCAGAGATGGGGTTTTTGGTCAAAAAGGTGTAGCGTGCCACTCAAGAATTGCTCAAGTATGTGGTCCATCAAAAGCCCCCTCTGAAAGGAGACGGGCCATCCTAAACCTATTCCCCAACCCTCCAGACCAGAAAGCTCTGCAAAGGTCAGCCACCAGGGGCTGTAAGTCGAAAGGTTTGGCTAGCCAGAGTTGGAGGGTGTGAGCACCTGTTACACCCCCCTAGATTTCAAGAAGGGACACTGCATTTGTTGGGTTTAGAGTATTTTCTCCCTTACCCCACCTTCCTCATAAGCAATTTACTATTCATATTATCAAACTAAATGCAAAAGTGGATCTCTACAATAGAGTAGACCTTTCATTTACACATAATGGCGGTAGTATTGCACCAACATTCATAAAAATGCACCCTATAAATTGGATCTCAAAAACGATATGGTTCAGTGTTGATTATTTGAACCGGCCATATGTTACATATTGACTGTAACTAGTTTATTTTTTAGTTGCTCTTATTTCCAAAAATGTTTCCTCCCTACTAATTATAGGATTATTGGGAAACAAAATATATTCAACAGATAGTTTTGTCTAAACAGGGATGCCCAGAGACTTGAAGAATTTTACACTAAAAACCAACAGCTAAGGGAGCAGCAGAAGGCACTTCATGACACTATCAAAGTCCTTGAAGACCGGTAAGGATCTTTATTTAATTTTTTTATATCAGTGGGGCACATTTCTAAAAGTTGGTTTAGACAGGTTTTTAAGTTAAATCCGCTTGATGCACGCGATCATGGATTATTTATAACACTTAGTTAAAATATGTCAGCTGATGTGTCAGGGCCAGCTCCAGCTTTATTTGGGCCCTGAGGCGATAGTCATAGTGGCCCGTCCCCCTTATGCCTCAACTTTTTTTTGTCCACCCAGTATACTATATATCAGTAAAGACGCCGGTGGCACTAATGGTAAGGTCACATGTGGCTTTCTACACATTTTAACCCATTCCCATCCAGCGCCCTAATAATATTTTGCGGCTTGCTGGGCGTTTAACCCTATAGATCAGTATTGACCCTGGCACCTAAGGAGTTTGACCCTCTGTAAGCCCATCAGCGCCCCCATTACGTGAATGCGGGGTGCTAGTGGGTTACTATGGCAGCTGGGGGCCCCTTGGTCTGCCAGGGCTATGTGCCTGGCCTCAAAGGTTGCCTGTCAGTGATGCTTTGAAATACGATGTCCTAAAAAGCATTATACACGGCGATCAAACAATCGCAGCCATAGGACCCTTAGTGGGACTAATAAAGTTAAAGGTATTTTCCCATCAGAGACACTTATGACACATCCACAGGATATCTAATAAATGTCAGATTGATGCAGGTCCCACAACTGGGACCCGCACCTATCTCTAGAACGGGGCCCCCTAAACCCTGATCTACTGCCCTGTATTGAGTCGTGTGGTTTCTGACCTTGATTTATGGAAACAGCGTAGCTCGCTGAGCTTTGCTGTTTTCGTAACTCCCATAGTAGTAAATGGCAGTTTACATCAGCAGCATAGCATACGAGCTACGCTGTTTCCGTAATTCATGGTCTGAAATCACACGCTTCGGCCACAACACAGAGCAGTAGAACAGGGTTTAGGGGGCCCCGTTCTAGACATAGGTGTGGGTCCCAGAGGTGGGACCTGCAAATATCTGACATTTATGACATATCCTGAGGATATAGCATAAATGTCTCGGATGGGCAAACCCCTTAATGACCAGCATATTTTAGACCTTAATGACCAAGACATTTTTTACGTTTTTCCAGTCTCATTCAAAGAGCTGTAACTTTTTTATTTTTGCGTCGACAATTTTTAATAGCACCATTTTGAGGTACATAGAATTTATTGATTAACTTTTATTAACTTTTTTTTGGGGGGTATAGAAAAAAAACTGCAATTTCGCCACACTGTTTTGCGTCCTAAATTTACGCCGTTTACCGTGTGATATAAATAACACAATAACTTTATTCAGCGGGTTGTTACAATTGCAACGATACCAAATTTGTATAGTTTTTGTATGTTTTACTACTTTTACACAGTGAAAACATATTTTTTTCAAAATTATTTGTTTTTGTTTCTCCATATTTGAAGAGCCGTAACGTTTTTATTTTTTCGCCGATGCGGTTGTATGAGGGCTTTTATTTTGCGAGACGACTTGTAGTTTTTATCAGTACCATTTTCGAGTAGATGCGACTTTTTGATCACTTTTTATCATATTTTTTTTATGGCTGGATTCAAAGAAAATAGCAATTTTTGCATGTTTTTTTATTTTATTTTTTACGACATTCACCTTGCGGGTTAAATGATGTAATAAGTTTATAGTTGGGGTCGTTACGGACGCGGCGATACCAAATATGTGTACATTTTTTTTTACTTTATTTTGTTTTTTTAATAATAAAGCTGTTTGTAAGGGGAAAAAGTGGGGTTTTTCATTTTTCATTTTTTTTTCACTTTTTATTTAAACATTTTTTTTTTTTTTTACTAGTCCCACTAGGGGACTTCACTATGCGATTATCCGATCGTATTTATAATACACTGCAATACTTCTGTATCGCAGTGTATTATGTCTGTCCGTGTAAAACAGACAGGCATCTGCTGGGTCATGCCAGAGGCATGATCTAGCAGGCATTCACTACAGGCAGAGCTGGGGGCCTTTATTAGGCCCCCGGCTGCCATCAGAGACACAGACACTCGGTGATCTTATCACCGGGTGTCGGTGGGATGAGAGGGAGCTCCCTCCCTCTCTCCAAAACCACTCAGATGCAGTGCTCGCTATTGAGCGCCGCATCTGAGGGGTTAAACGGGTGAGATCGATACTGATATCGATCTCACACGTTCGAGCAGGGATGCCCCAAGCTACCTCTGGTATCTGAGAGCAGTGATATTTAACGGCTCCCTGCTCTGTTTATTTATTCCGATGCAGCACCGTAAAAAGGCCTATGCATCGGAATAAAGCCTGTTAATGGCCCCCGTAAAAACACTATGGGGCGGTCACTAACAGGTTAAGTTTAAAAAAAAATTAAAACATTTGCACAAAATAAAAAATAAAATAACCAGTGTTTTACATTACATTTAACCTGTCAGGGGATTTATACAGCCAATTCTAAGAGTAGCATATGATAGAAAGATAGAAACTATGCTCCGTGATCTATAGGTTTATATGATTTTGAAGCCGGGTTGCTCAGTAAAAAGCAGAGAAAATCCTGGCAGGACTCCTAGGAGAGACCGTGAGAGTCCTTCTTTCCCCATCCACACAGACTGATTGACCGCTTTCCCACACAGTTTGTGTGGGGGATTAGGAGGGCTCTCACTGTCTCTCTTAGGAGTCCTGTCAGGTATTACCGTGATAATGGTGCACACTATGCTGGAATCCTGTTAGATGTTTATTAAAAGAGGAATCTGTCGGATAGGTGAGTTCAGTCATACATTATGGAAGGGTTTTATAAAAGGCAGTACATGTGTCAAATTTGCATATGTCATGCAAAATTTTTGTACAATTATTGCAAAATGAAGCCTGTAGCTCTTCTACTTCTGTCTCCTTGACAACATTTTCTGCTTTTTGCTCTGCTGATTGGGTGTTATTCACATCCTAACTGGCTTGAGTAGTGGAAGCTATATGTGTATACACATGTGCAGTGTTAGATGTTGTTATGATATCTGAAGAATGCATATAAAAGCCAATAGTTGTTTGGGTTTTATTGAAGTTCTAATTAAGCTTAGTGTCTGTATCTTAAGATTGGCTTCTGTGCTGATGAAATTATTGTTTTCCCTCTTTCAACAAGGCTACGGGCTGGGCTTTGTGACCGGTGTGCAGTAACAGAGGAGCACATGAGGAAAAAGCAACAAGAATTTGAGAATATCAGACAACAGAACCTGAAATTAATCACAGAGCTTAGTGAGAATTCTATTTCCTTTTTATGGAAGATTACTTCATATACTGTAATATGCACATTGTACACTTATAAGGGTATGAAACTTGCTAAAAGCGCACGAAAGATGAATTACCGCAATTTACAAAATCTTTATTATTTAGCTGGCGCTAGATTTGAAATTCAGGATTTGCTGCTGCCCATGTAAATAATGAAGACTCATGGTCTCCCTATCCACACAATGTAATTTAGTGGAGGTCGCATGAAATCCACACATGACCGCATCATCCGATGTCGTCTTGTTTTTTCGCAGCCACTGAGCGATGGCTCACTGCGTCTGCCTCATATGCACCAGCCGCAGTGCGCTATAGTTCGGCGGCTACATAGAATCGGGCAGAGACGTCAAACTAACTGGTCACATGTATATCACATGACTGTCACTATATTACAATGTATGGACAAGGAGACCGTGGGTCTCCATTTGTTTACATTGGCAGCAGTGCATCTTGAATTTCAAAATTGGCACCAAAAGGAAAATTAAGCTTTAGGCTATGTTAACACTGCCTATGACAAATTCAACCTGTATTTTTATGCAGGATCCACGGAAGAAATGTAGGGCTCATCTCTGCTTTCTGCCATGGCTTAGCCCCATTCAATGGGTCTAATCTGCATGTGATAATTTGCCATCTTTTCTGGACAAAATTCAAGTGGAAAATTTCTGTCTTGTCTGCTCAGAGATGCAGATTTCCCATTGAAGTCAATGGGAGGCGTAATTCGCGTAAAATTCTGAACCTGTGAACAGGGCCTAAAGAGGACTTGTCCGCTCTCCTGACATGTCTTCTTTTAGTAAATACTTTAATTCCCCGTAAAATACCAATCCTGGAGCATCTTTTGGTAAAATTCTGCATTGTGTCATTCCTCCCAGGAATCCATAATAAATTGACAACTGGGTGAGACCCTTCTCCTTGTCAATGGGGCTTGTCCCTACATAGTCTGATACTGTCCGGTCAGTAATGACCGTGTCAGGTGTGGATGTACCTGATTGATAAAGGGAATGGTATTTATACATTTCCAGGAGGAATAATAGAGCAGCACAACACAGAGTTCTAAGAAAAAATATTTCATTCATCAATTATCATATTTTATTCACTTTTATCAAGTTTTCATGCAAAGTGGCTAACACTATATATATATGGTATTACAACACTACGAAAGTCTCACTCTCATATATCAGTCTAAGAGGAAACGTAGCTAAGTCTACATCATCTACTATGTTCAAAATCTGGTATAAGGATATTCAAGATGCTGAACTGCCACTAAAGATATTGAACGGATGGGATAAGGTCAAAAAAGCGGTTATTTGCGAACGTTGGAGAAAGACACATTTTAAATTCATACATCAAGCAATCTATGGCTTTGATATTCCACAGCATCAAAATGCCCCAGACAGACTGACCGCATGTCGGAGATGCAACGCTAACTATAGACATATAATACTTCTGTTACCATTTTATTGAAAGATACATATATATTGTATGCCATATTTTTTCTTGTGATCTTGTTAGTCATTTGAAAATTTAATAAAACATCTAAAAACAAGGGCATGAAATATACAACTCTCCCCAAGAAGTAACACATTTGAAAATTACCGGAAGTCAATACAGGTTGAAGTATAGTAGATATATATTCAATGAACACTATAATAAAAAAAAATAATTATATTGTACACTAGTAACTGCTGACTTAATTTTAATATTGCAATAATATACCATCCTCATCTGTCAAATCTGCAGCGATTCTGCGCAGTCAATGTGCTGTTTAGGATGCTAACATATCCGCTAGCCTCATGTTTATAGGCATACATGCAAAAGGATTAAGACCAGCTGCAAATTTCTACCAGAATATGTTCATTTATGTCTTACTACAGTGGATGAGAAGACCACACTGCAGGATGAAAACAAAAGACTTTCTAAACAACTGGAGCACATGCAGAAGGCAGCGGAGTGAGTATTGAACTTCAGGAATACTTATAGGATGCTTCCTTCTAAAGGTGTAAAACTTTTCACCCTGGTTTCGACTACAAACAAGTGCTGCGGCCTGAATATTGCACCTAGAGCTTTAAAAACATTAGAAAGGTAACAATCTGCTTTATTATGATACCAATATATAAGCTTATATTTTTTTTTTACGGCAACCATTTAAAGCTAAGACTTATTACATACGTCCTTGGCAGTGAAGACTATTTACACTTTTGCAACCAATCCCTATTTCCCTAAAGCATATGGAATAAAAAAAACGAAGCAACTTTGATTATAGGCTTGGTTAAAAGCATCCTATGGTCTGGTGTATAAAGCTCCTGTGCAGACCTCTATGTGTTCTTGATTACAGACAATACACATAATGTATGTAGTCTGATTGCACACTTTCATGTGCACGCTTTTTGTGGTTAGAACTTCACTGAGGGTTTTTACCAATCACGTTCACTGTTGCTCACAGGCTGATCTGCTGTCGGTATGTATGGGAAGCTGCTGAATTATGTATTCTAAGAGAGCTAGACATGGGTGGGACTTCTAATGAATATTTATGAGCAGTGATTTTGATTGAGACAAATTAAATATGGCAGGTTTGCAATGTCCGTTAATCAACCCTTTAACTGATAAGGAAATATGTAATACGTCATAAATGTAAACGCTTGCCACAACTATAGTATAGGGAGTAGAGGCTAGATCTTGATATCCTATTAAAGCTCCAAAACTTTGATTTTTAATTATACCCAGCACAAAGCTCAATGCAATATTAGGGGTGCAGTAAACCGCGTCCGATAGCCACAGACCGATGAAGGACAGCCTTGGATTTCTGCCGTGGTTTCTCAGCCAATTTCACATCTGATTTTTCCAAATGAAACCTCACGAAGGGGAGTAGTGGGAGGGGGTAATTCTGTGAAGATGGGTGCATATAGACATATGTGACAAGTATGAACTCTGCACATATCAAAATTTTATTTTTAGGAGTTGTGCATCTCAGCCACTGCTTGGATCAGATTTTTAACAGCAAACATGACTTTTGATGTATTTTTTAAATAAAATTATGCTTTGATGCAAACTTGCATGAGTATAACGTGCTTGGGAATTTTTACAATATGTAAGGTGTTTACTTTCAGGGTATATGATATTTTTTAATTTTAGAATTCAGGTTATATTTGTGTATGTCAAAAGTGTGAAAATTGTCACGGCAGGGAAAGGGTTAAAGAAAATAATTTGCACACGATGCAAAATATTTTTATTATATCATTTAAAAATTATTGGTACAAACAAAAGTAATATATATATATATCATCATCAATTTCACTGTACACGTTTGTGTGATTTATAACTGAAATATTCTGTTATATTTAGATCAACTAAAAAGATTCATGACGAGGTTACAGGAGATCACGATGGTGATGGCGATGATGGCATTATTCCCGATTCACCAGTCAGTTCCTTTCCTCTAAATGTGGTCAGCAGGATGCGCAGGAGAAAATTAAACAAACATGTGCGGTATACAGAACACCCACAGGATGATACAAGTGCAACGGAATCTACAAATAGTAAGTGAGATGCCTCCTGGCTATGAAATGCCTAAAAGTTATGACAAAATGTGGTGTATACGCTGAGAAATCTCCCAACATATATACCGAACATATAGCCCCAATGTAAGCAACTGTATGCCATACGATTGCATACAAAGCCCATTGACTCTACTTGTAAAAAATAATTAATAGTAATACACACTTTATTTGTATTGAAATATATGTTTTTCAATGGACTTTCCAGTAAGCTCACTAAAAAGTGACTATTAACCCCTTAATGACAAGGCCTATTCTGGCATTTATTATGGTATGTTCACACAGGGCGGATTAGCTGTGGATTTTCCACGACAGATTTTACTGCGGAAAATCCACAGTGTATTACTGTAGCGCAATGTGGATAAGATTTGAACAAATTTCATCCACAAGCTGCGGATAACTATCATCTGAGAAAACGTTAATAAATTGACCGGTGTTATGTTTTTGTTTTTTAAATCCGGTGAATGTTAATTTATGCTGCGGAATCGCTGCTCTTTTGTTCGAGTTTTACCCGTTGAAGTCAATGGAGAGGTGAAACCCGCAACTGATCGCAAGAGTTGCGTTTTTTGCAGTGAAAAAGCTTTGCCGCAAAAATCGCAAATCAGAAGTATTAAAAAAAAAATGTATTTTCTTGTTTAAAGAGGCTCTGTAACCAGGTTATAAGCGCCCAATCTCCTATATAATCTGATCGGCACTGTAATGTAGATAACAGCAGTGGTTTTTATTTTGAAAAACGATCATTTTTGAGGAAGTTATGAGCAATTTTAGATTTATGCTAATTCGTTTCTTAACCCCTTCCCGCAAATCGGCGTTCCTGAACGTCCTTTTTAGCGGTGCCTTCCCGCAAAAGGGCGTACAGTAACGCCCTGCATTCAAACTGTCACCATGTCACTTGACATGGTGACATCACAATGATTGTTGCTGTCTGTGACAGCTAACAATCATAGTTACCCGGCACGGGACCTATCATAGCTGCCCCGTGTCGGCGATCGCTGTGGTTGGTTAGTCAAATGTGACAGACCAATCACAGCTGTCAATGACGACACAGTGCTGTTTCCCGGCTCTGAGAAGCTCATTGAGTGTCAGATCTTCTCAGAGCCGGTCATCAGTGTACTGTGCTGTTCGTGTCAGAGTGTTTCTGACAGAAAAAACTGTTAAAAATAGAAAAATAACTCCTCTATACTCACCCTCCATGCCCTTCAGCTGATCCCTGCCTAGTGTGAAGGACCCTGTCAGATTTGTGGTCCCTGTCAGATTTGTGGTCCCTGTCAGATTTGTGGTCCCTGTCAGATCTGTGGTCCCTGTCAGATCTGTGGTCCCTGTCAGTGTCCCTGTCAATTTTGTTTAAAAAGTTCCCCAATTTTACCCTATACTGACCCCTAGCCCCAGCGTCTGTCACCTGGTAATCCTGCTAAGCTGCTGACGTCCGTCACCTGCTGACCGTTTACTTGCGGTCTTCTGTCCCTACCTACTCCGTCCTCTCCTGAATTTTTAGGGAGTTTAGTTTTCTTGTTAAAAAAATAAAAAAAAATTAAAAAAAATTTAAACATTTAAAAAAAAAATTAACAGTTATTTAGCAATTGAAGGGAGTCTTGTTAGGGGTAGCGCTACTTTATATAGGCTCATTACCTGACCTCTGTGTCTTGTCACCACCTGTGACCTATACAGTGCGCTCCGTTCCGCTTCTGTATTTTTGGGGATCACTTTTTAGTTATATTGTTTTTAGGGAGTTTTATTAGTTATTATACACTGTACCATACCAATATGGCCCAGAGATTTTATAGTCCAGAGGAGGCATATGCCATGTTATGCTCCGACACCGACTCTGCAAGTGAAGATGAGATGGAATTTGTTATTTCATCTTCATCATCATCTAGCGAGTCTGATGAGCCCCCCGCACAGCGCAGAAGAGCAGTTGGTCCTGCGCAGCCGGATTCAAATGAGGCGATGTGGGTACCCGCTGTAAATTATACCCCTCAGGTTCCCAACTTTACTGCCTCCTCAGGGATCCAAGTAGAGACTGCAGGGTTCAGGGAATTAGATTTTTTTAATTTGTTCTTTTCTGAGGAATTTGTTTCTGCGATGGTCCAGCAGACCAATTTGTACGCAGAGCAGTTTATGGCCAGCAATCCCACCTCATATAATGCCAGAGTTCAAAGCTGGACCCCCACAGACCCAGTGGAACTCCGAAAATTTTGGGGCCTATTGTTAAATATGGGCCTCATAAAAAAACCACGTATCCGGGACTACTGGTCCTCTGACGTACTGTACAATACACCCCTCTACAGTACGGTGATGAGCAGAACACGTTTTGAGGCCCTGCTCAAGTTCTTACATTATAATGATAATTCCCGTTGCCCACCACCCCAGGACCCCCATTATGACAGGCTATATAAGATTAGGCCTGTCATCGACCACTATAATACAAAATTTTCAGAAAGTTACACCCCTGAAAAAAATATAGCGGTCGATGAATCCCTTGTAAGTTTCAAAGGGAGGCTGCACTTCAGGCAATACCTCCCAAACAAAAGGGCCCGGTATGGCATAAAATTATACAAGGTGTGTGAGAGCGCCACTGGGTACACACACCGTTTTAAAATTTATGAGGGGAAAGATTCAAAAATTGAACCCCCAGACTGCCCCTCCATTCTTGGTATCAGCGGCAAAATAGTTTGGCACCTGATACACCCTTTACTTGGTCAGGGATATCACCTATACGTGGACAATTATTATAATAGTATTCCCCTCCTAAAGTCCCTTTCGTCCAGATCCACCGTGGCCTGTGGCACCATCCGGAAGAATCAGAAGGGCCTTCCCAAATCCCTGCTGGGGCAGACGTTGCAGAAAGGGGAAAGTAGTGCCGTCTGCAGCAATAATCTGCTCTTTCTTAAATTTAAGGACAAAAGGGATGTACACATATTGTCCACCATTCATAATGCTAGCAGCAGACCTGTTCTAGTACGTGGATCCAGCACCCCAACCACCAAGCCTACCTGCATCCTGGACTACAATCGCTTCATGGGTGGGGTGGACCTATCGGATCAAGTGATCAAACCATATAGTGCCATGCGTAAGAGCAAAACATGGTACAAAAAGCTGGTCGTCCACCTCACCCAAATTGCATTTTATAATGCGTTTGTGGTGTCCAGGTATGCAGGCAATCGTGAAACCTTCCTGCAATTCCAGGAGAAGGTCATAAAGGCTCTAATATTTGGAAACCCAGAAGGGGAGGGTACTGCAAGTAATGTGAATCGCATTATTCCAGGCCAGCATTTTCCAACAGAAACACCCCCTACCGAGAACAAAAGAAGGCCCCAAAAAAAATGTTGGGTGTGTACAAGAAGAGGGATCAGAAGAGACACCACCTACCAATGTGATACCTGCCCCACAAAACCCGGGCTATGCATAAAAGAATGCTTCAGAATTTATCACACCTCATTAGAGTTTTAAATTATGTTTTATTCATCAGTCCCCTCTTTCTTCATATTGGCCATTATAAAGTAATTTCATTTATTTCCCATTTTCTGCCCACTGACTAAAAATTTGAATAACCCCAAAACAAAACTAAAAATTCTCACTATACCCCTAGATGAATACCTAGGGTGGTGTCGCCTTACAATTGGTCACGCAAAATTCTCACTATACCCCTAGATGAATACATTGGGGGTTGTAGTTTTTAAATGTTCAATTTTTTTGTTCTGCCTGTTATGATTATGTCCTGCCATAAAAACCAGTTATTTTCATTCTTAGTACTTTTTTACTTTTTGGTGATACGGGCATAGCTCTTTTTATTTGGAGGGTATACGAGCTGTTCCTGATCAGTGCAGTTTGGGCTTGTTTTACGGTTTTGTGCAACTTGTTCTACCCGATAATACTGCTGGTAAAGCTGACAATAATTTGTGGATTAGTGATCCTTTACTGTATCTATACATACGGTGTTGGACACTGCGCCTTTATATATACTGCAGGTGATTGGTTGTTTTGCGCACATTTCAGTTCCTACCTTGCCAGGCAGGGATCTGTTATGGAGTGCCAGCGTCACTTGGCACATTTGTCCCTCATGTAGGGATTGATTGTGCTAATGAGACAACCAGTCCTTTAAAAAAAAAGACAATTATATAGCCCCATGGCTGTCCTTTTATTGTGTGAACATTCTCAGTATTTGTTTCCTCCACTTTTCAAATATATTGCCTTTCCAAGGCAGTTTCATATATTTTTTTAAATTTTCCCAATCTAACTTACTATATATCATAGTGAGATGCTGTTCTTAACTCTACGGATTGACACATTTGTTGGTCATATGCTTTTTTAGCACAAAATAGTTATTTGTACAGGCAAATGCAATGGTTTGGGACAAAAAAGACAAATAACCTAAATAACACCTAAAACTTTGCGATCAACATGCTCAAAATACCCCTAGATAAATACCATAGGGGTGTAGTTTCCAAAATGGGGTCACTTTTGGGTGGTTTCCACTGTCCAGTACATTGCAAACTCGACATGGCACCAAAAATCATTCCAGTAAAATCTGCGCTCCAAAATCCAAATGGTGCTCCTGCACGCTCTGGCGTGGGTCTAAACAGCAGTTTATTACCACATATGGGGTATTGCCGTAATCGGGAGAAATTGCTTTACAAATGTTGGGGTGCTTTTTCTCCTTTATTCCTTGTAAAAATTTGAAAATTCTATGTTTTTTCAGAAAAAAAGTAGATTTTCATCTTCACAGACTAATTCCAATAAATTTAGCAAAAAAACTGTTGGGTCAAAATGCTAACTATACCCCTAAAAAAATTCCTTGAGGGGTGTAGTTTCCAAAATGGGATAACTTTTGGGGGGTTTCCACTGTTTAGGTCCCTCCAGTGCGATGCAAACACGACATGGCACTGAAAACCGTTCAAGCAAAATCTGCGCTCCAAAATCCAAATGGTGCTCCTTCACTTCTGAGCTCTGGCGTGGGTCTAAACAGCAGTTTATCACCACATATGGGGTATTGCCGTAATCGGGAGAAATTGCTTTACAAATGTTGGGGTGCTTTTTCTCCTTTATTCCTTGTAAAAATGTGAAAATTCTATGTTTTTTCAGAAAAAAAGTAGATTTTCATCTTCACAGACTAATTCCAATAAATTTAGCAAAAAAACTGTTGGGTCAAAATGCTAACTATACCCCTAGAAAAATTCCTTGAGGGGTGTAGTTTCCAAAATGGGATAACTTTTGGGCGGTTTCCACTGTTTAGGTCCCTCCAGTGCGATGCAAACACGACATGGCACTGAAAACCGTTCCAGCAAAATCTGCGCTCCAAAATCCAAATGGTGCTCCTTCACTTCTGAGCTCTGGCGTGGGTCTAAACAGCAGTTTATCACCACATATGGGGTATTGCCGTAATCGGGAGAAATTGCTTTACAAATGTTGGGGTGCTTTTTCTCCTTTATTCCTTGTAAAAATTTGAAAATTCTATGTTTTTTCAGAAAAAAAGTAGATTTGCATCTTCACAGACTAATTCCAATAAATTTAGCAAAAAAACTGTTGGGTGAAAATGCTAACTATACCCCTAAAAAAATTCCTTGAGGGGTGTAGTTTTCAAAATGGGATAACTTGTGGGGGGTTTCCACTGTTTTGGCCACACAAGACCTCTTCAAACCTGACATGGTGCCTAAAATATATTATAAAAAAAGGAGGCCCCAAAATCCTCTAGGTGCTCCTTTGCTTCTGAGGCCTGTACTTCAGTCCAGTAGTGAACTAGGGCCACATGTGGGATATTTTAAAAAAATGTAGAATCTGGGCAATAAATATTGAGTTGCGATTCTTGGGTAAATCCTTCTGTGTTACAGAAAAAAATGTATTACAAATTAATTTTGGCAAAAAATATGAAATTTGTAAATTTCACCTCTAATTTGCTTTAATTCCTGTGAAACACCTAAACGGTTAAAGCACTTTCTGAATGCTGTTTTGAATACTTTGAGGGGTGCGGTTTTCAAAATGGGGTGATTTATGGGGACTTTCTAATATTTAAGGCCCTCAAAGCCACTTTAGAACTGAAGTGGTCCTTGAAAAAATAGCCTTTTGACATTTTCTGGTAAATGTGGGAAATTGCTGCAAAAGTTCTATGTCTTGTAACGTCCTTGAAAAATAAAAGAACGTTCAAAAAATGATGCAAACATAAAGTAGACATATGGGATATGTGAAATAGTAGCTATTTTGTGTGGTATTACTATCTGTTTTATAAGCAGATACATTTAAATTGAGAAAAATGCTAATTTTTGAAAATTTTCTCCAAATTTTGGTGTTTTTCACAACTAAATATTACATTTATGCCCCAAATTTTTTCACTAACATAAAGTACAATATGTCACGATAAAACAATCTCAGAATCGCTTGGATGGGTAAAAGCATTCCGGAGTTATTACCACATAAAGTGACACATGTCAGATTTGAAAAAATGGGCCTGGTCCTGAAGGCCAAAATGAGCTTGGTCCTGAAGGGGTTAATGACCAAATGGGCGTGTTTTTACTTTTTACCAACTGGGTGTTGTACAGAGGAGTGTATGACGCTGACCAATCAGTGACCAATCAGTGTCCTGCACTTCTCATTGTTCCATCCCAGCTTCTTTCACTGCACAATCACGCTGTGCATTCAAAGAAGCTGGGCTGGAAGGATGAGAAGTGTATGATGCTGATTGGTCACTGATTGGTCAGCCTCATACACTCCTCTGTACAACGCCCAGTTGGTAAAAAGTAAAAACACGCCCAGTTGTCTATTAAGAAACTAATTAGCATAAATCTAAAATTGCTCATAACTTGCTCAAAAATGATCGTTTTTCAAAATAAAAACCACTTATCTACATTACAGCACTGATCAGATTATGTATGTATAAGATAGGGCCTCTTCAAAATGAATGAAAAAGCCAACACTTACGCCCTGTGCGTTGTCATAGAGACGTGTGCCTTTTTTGTCTGTGCAGCCCGTCCTCCTGGCATGACGTTCCATCCCGTGTGACTTCTGCAGTGGTCACATGGGCTGCAGCGTCCTCACAGAAGGCTGGACTGCACGGAAAACAGAGGGATGCATCGCTATGACAACATCCGGGCGGGTCAGCATTGGCCTTCTTTTTTTTTTTTTACATTGTTCATCCTGTATGAACATACCCATACCATGCATTCCTTTTAGTTTTGTCATCATCACCTTCAAGAACCATAACTTTTTTTTCTTCGCCGACCGATGTATCAGGGCTTGTTTTTTGCACGAGTTATATGTTTTTTAATCGCACAGTTTTTGGGTACATATCAAAAATATTGACTAACATTCATTAACTTTTTTTTGGTGTGGGAATTGAAAAACACAGCTATTCCAGCATTGTTTTTTGCGCTTCAAACTTTACACCGTTCACCATACGGCATAAATAACATGTTACCTTTATTGTATGGGTCAGTGCGATTACGGTGATACCAAATATTTATAGTTTGTTTTTATGTTTTACTACTTTTGCACAATAAAACACTTTTAAACAAAATGTATTTGTTTTTTGCGTCACCACATTTTTTTTTTTTTTACATCATTACTTTTGTCTTTTTCTATCGATGTAGCCCAATGCGGGCTTATTTGCAGGATGAGATGTCGTTTTTATTGGTACCATTTTGGGGTACATAAACTTAAATGGGATCGTTATTAGCTGGATCCTGTGTGTCGGAGACATGCAGGACCATCTTTCAGCCAAGCTGTTAGTTCAGCTGAACTAACGGAAACCGCTTTGACGGAATCATACAGCTTCTGTGTATAAAGGATACACAGAAGCTTTATCTTAAAAACATTTTTTAATAAAGTAAATTTTAACGTTGTCTAAAACCACATAAAATATTGATTTATTGCAAAAATAAAATTCTCTTCAAAGGTGTACATAGCCTTTAAGTTTATCAAAATTCACTCCAACGATCTTGTTGTTTTGTTTTTAAATATTGAACAGTGGGGACTTCATGCTGTTATGAGGCTGTGGAAAGGCAAAGCTGAAAAAAAACAAGCCTTTGAAGCTAAATTTCTAGACTGGCTTAGGCGTTCATTGAACTTGTTTATAAGGACAGCTTGAACACACAATGCAAAGTGGAAACCTTGAGATGAGTGCAAATATGATCGCTTTGCTCAATGCAAATTCGATCTAAAAATACTCAAAGCATTTGCCTGTAATAAAACTAAGTGGAGTTTAGGGAGGCACGTTAAAATAAACACTGAATACTGTGGGTGTTGCATATTATAGGAGGTTGCTACAGTGATTGAGGGGAATCGCATTTTACAGGAGGTTGATACAATATGTCTTATGTCTGCACTGTTTGTTTTCATGACGTGTCCCGTGCAGGTTCGGCTTCTCCATCAGCTGTTATTTCCAGGGGAAGCCACATCTGGTTCCAACTGGAGGTAGATAGCCAGGAGATTAGGAATTTAGTTCTTGCCTTTCAAATGGGTCAAGAATATTTGCAAGGATAAACTAGGTCTCACGGCATTCCAAGCAAAATTGCCAGGTTGGGTGATGATGCGAGGGTATCAGTCTCAGAAAAGGCAGCCCTAGTGGATACTGATCTCCCTAACAGCCGGGAGAACAGCCCAGCTAGTAGTCGGCGGGATGGTAATGCAGGTAAGCCAAGACAATTGATAGTTGTAGGGGATTCTATAATCAGGAAGACGGATAGAATAATATGTCGCCAAGACCTCCTCAACCGAATGGTTTGCTGTCTCCCTGGTGCCAGGGTTCGGCATGTGGTGGAACGGGTGGACAAATTGCTGGGAGGGGCTGGTGATGATCCAGCTGTTGTGGTCCATGTCGGTACCAACGACAGAATAAATGGTAGGTGGAGGAGCCTTAAGAATAATTTTAAAGAACTAGGCTACAAGCTGAAGGGAAGGACCTCCAAGGTTGTATTCTCAGGAATACTGCCTGTGCCATGCGCATCACAGGAAAGACAGCGGGAGCTCAGGGAGTTACATGCATGGCTTAAGTCTTGGTGTAGAGGAGAAGGATTTGGGTTCCTAGAGCACTGGGCTGACTTTTCATTGGGGTACAAACTGTATTCTGCAGATGATTTGCACCTAAATGGAAGGGGGTCCGCTGTGCTGGGGGAGAGAATTCTAGCTGGGGTGGCGGAGTGTTTAAACTAGGGCTGAGGAGGGAGGCCAATGTAGGAAATAAAGGGGTAGTTAGGTTAGAGAGGGGTCAGACTATATTGGTGGGGGGAGAAACAGACGGTGGGGAGAGGACTAGGCAACAAGATAAGGAGATCCTTTCGTTACAAAACAGCAGTGAAAATAAAAAGGCCCAAATGTCAAATAATCACATTTCTGATAGTGAAAGTGAAACATTTAAAGGCAAGTTAAAGTGTATGTTCACAAATGCCAGAAGTCTAGCAAGCAAAATGGGGGAGCTGGAGGCCTTAATACTGGAAGAAGATATAGATATAGTTGGTGTTGCTGAAACATGGCTGGACTCTTCACATGACTGGGCTGTAAATCTACAGGGTTTTACACTGTTTCGGAAAGACAGGGCAAATAGGAAAGGCGGTGGTGTATGTCTGTATGTGAGAAGCGATATGAAGGTGAGTGTAAATGAGACATTAGAGGGTGAAGACTGTGAGGAGGTTGAAACCTTGTGGGTGGAATTACAAAGGGAAGTAAACACTGAAAAAATTACTTTTGGTGTAATCTATAGACCCCCCAATATAACTGAAGAGATAGAAGGTCAAATATATAAACAAATGGAGCGGGCTGCACAGGCGGGTACTGTTGTGATAATGGGAGATTTTAATTATCGGGATATTAATTGGTGTCATGGTTCGGCTTCAACTGCAAATGGGAGACATTTCCTCAACCTGTTGCAGGAAAATTTTATGTGCCAGTTTGTGGAAGACCCGACTAGAGGTGAAGCTCTGTTGGATCTGGTCATTTCTAATAATGCAGATCTTGTTGGGAATGTCAATGTTCGTGAAAACCTTGGTAACAGTGATCATAATATAGTTATATTTTACCTATACTGTAAAAAACAAACGCAGGCTGGGAGGGCAAAAACATTTAATTTTAAGAAAGCCAATTTCCCCAGGATGAGGGCGGCAATTCAGGATATAGACTGGGAAGAACTAATGTCAAATAATGGGACAAATGATAAATGGGAGATTTTCAAATCTACTTTGGGTAATTAGGCCTCATGCACACGACCGTAGCCCGACCGTAGCCGTGTGCACGCCCGTGATTTTCGTGTCGGCCGGCTGCGGACTGTCAGCGGACTGTCAGCCGCAAGCCGCCCGCACATGCACATGGCCGGGCCATTGTTTTCAATGAGCCCGGACCGCAACTCCGGACCATAATAGGACATGTCCGTACTTTCTGCGGTCCGGGTTCCCGGGCCGTGCACGGACCGCAAAAACTACGGTCGTGTGCACGGCCCCATAGAAAAGAATGGGTCCGCAATTCTCCCGTGGATTTGCGGGGGAATTGCGGACGCAAAAACACGGTCGTGTGCATGAGGCCTTATAGTGCAAAATGTATTCCTACAGGTAACAAGTATAAACGACTCAAATTAAACCCCACATGGCTTACACCTTCTGTGAAAGGGGCAATACACGACAAAAAAAGGGCATTTAAAAAATACAAATCTGAGGGTACATCTGCAGCCTTTGTAAAATATAAAGAGCTTAATAAAATCTGTAAAAATGTAATAAAATCAGCAAAAATACAAAATGAAAGGCAGGTGGCCAAGGATAGTAAAACAAATCCTAAAAAATTATTCAAGCATATAAATGCAAAAAAGCCCAGGTCTGAACATGTAGGACCCTTAGATAGTGGTAATGGGGAGTTGGTCACAGGGGTTCAAGAGAAGGCAGAGTTACTAAATGGGTTCTTCCGCTCTGTATATACAACAGAAGAAGGAGCAGCTGATGTAGCCGGTGCCAGTGCTGTTAATATATCAGTTGATATACTGAATTGGATGAATGTAGATATGGTCCAAGCTAAATTAAATAAAATAAATGTACACAAGGCCCCGGGACCAGATGGGTTACACCCTAGAGTTCTTAAAGAGCTTAGTTCAGTTATTTCTGTCCCCCTCTTCATAATATTTAGAGAGTCTCTCATGAGTGGTATAGTGCCAAGGGACTGGCGCAGGGCAAATGTGGTGCCTATTTTCAAAAAGGGCTCTAGGTCTTCGCCGGGTAATTATAGACCAGTAAGCTTAACATCAATTGTGGGGAAAATGTTTGAGGGGCTATTGAGGGACTATATACAGAATTATGTGACAATAAATAGTATTATAAGTGACAGCCAGCATGGTTTTACAAAGGACAGAAGCTGTCAAACCAACCTGATTTGTTTTTATGAAGAGGTAAGGAAAAGCCTAGACAGAGGGGCCGCTGTGGATATAGTGTTTTTGGACTTTGCAAAGGCATTTGACACTGTCCCTCATAGACATCTAATGGGTAAATTAAGGACTATAGGTTTAGAAAGTATAGTTTGTAATTGGATTGAGAATTGGCTCAAGGACCGTATCCAGAGAGTTGTGGTCAATGATTGCTACTCTGAATGCTCCCTGGTTATAAGTGGTGTACCCCAGGGTTCAGTGCTGGGACCACTATTATTCAACTTCTTTATTAATGATATAGAGGATGGGATTAATAGCACTATTTCTATTTTTGCAGATGACACCAAGCTATGCAATATAGTTCAGACTATGGAAGATGTTTGTGAATTGCAGGCAGATTTAAACAAACTAAGTGTTTGGGCGTCCACTTGGCAAATGAAGTTTAATGTAGATAAATGTAAAGTTATGCTCCTGGGTACGAACAACCTGCATGCATCATATGTCCTAGGGGGAGCTACACTGGGGGAGTCAATTGTTGAGAAGGATCTGGGTGTACTTGTAAATCATAAACTAAATTTCAGCATGCAGTGTCAATCAGCTGCTTCAAAGGCCAGCAAAATATTGTCGTGTATCAAAAGAGGCATGGACTCGCGGGACAGGGATGTAATATTGCCACTTTACAAAGCATTAGTGAGGCCTCATCTAGAATATGCAGTTCAGTTCTGGGCTCCAGTTCATAGAAAGGATGCCCTGGAGTTGGAAAAAATACAAAGAAGAGCAACGAAGCTAATAAGGGGCATGGAGAATTTAAGTTATGAGGAAAGATTAAAAGAACTAAACCTATTTAGCCTTGAGAAAAGACGACTAAGGGGGGACATGATTAACTTATATAAATATATGAATGGCGAATACAAAAAATATGGTGAAATCCTGTTCCATGTAAAACCCCCTCAAAAAACAAGGGGGCACTCCCTCCGTCTGGAGAAAAAAAGGTTCAACCTGCAGAGGCGACAAGCCTTCTTTACTGTGAGAACTGTGAATCTATGGAATAGCCTACCGCAGGAGCCGTCACAGCAGGGACAGTAGATGGCTTTAAAAAAGGCTTAGATAATTTCCTAGAACAAAAAAATATTAACTGCTATGTGTAGAAATTTTTTACTTCCCCTTTCCCATCCCACGTCCCCTTTCCCATCCCTTGGTTGAACTTGATGGACATGTGTCTTTTTTCAACCGTACAAACTATGTAACTATGTAACTTATCATTGCCTCGTGTATATGGGCTGATCTGCGTACAGCACCAGCCAAGCTCTGCCTGTCAACATACCAAGCCTTGAAAGTTCTGACTAAGAAGAAACATTACAATAAATCACTGGTAAAAAATTTTATGCAGACCAAATAGTATTTTTGAATTTGAATTTTAAAGTGAACCTCTCACCTGCCCAAAAAGTGCAGCTGACATCACCGTTAGATTGCAGGTACCTCTCAGGTTCTGACACTTTTTTTAATTATTTCTTCTATCCCCCACTGTTGCTGAGATATCGGTGCCGTTAGTTCTGGTGCCCGATAGGCAAATAATGCCTTTAAAGAGACTCTGTCACCACATTATAAGTGCACTGTCTCCTACATAAGGAGATGGGCGCTGTAATGTAGGTGACAGTAATGCTTTTTATTTAGAAAAACGATCTATTTTAAACCACTTTATGAGCGACTTTTAGCTTTAGTTTCTTAATGCCCAAGTGTGCGTGTTTTTACGTTAGACCAAGTGGGTGTTGTAGAGGAGTGTATGACACTGACCAATCAGCGTCATGCACTTCTCTCCATTCATTTACACTGCACTAGCGATATAGTTATATCGTTATGTGCAGCTACATACACTAACACTAACATTACTGTAGTGTCCTGATAATGAATATACATCACTACCAGCTTGGACGTGATGTTTATTCAGAATCCTGACACTTCTGAATCTTTTCTGTGAGATTGCAGCAAAGCAAATTACACAAATAACACACAAACAGGTGTACTGTTCATATCTTTTATTGAACACATTGAGTAAACGTCCACAGTACTGGAAGAAAAAGTAAGTGAGGAGGTTTTAACTTCTCCAAAAGCAAATTGTAAAAAGGTGTTTCAATTAAAGAGATGAGATTGGAAGTGTTGGTTTCACCGATTCTTTGCCCATTAAGTAAAGGCACACACAGCCTGGTTATTGACAAATCTGTTCTTGATTAGTTAGATTGTTATCTTAGTCACAATTATAGACAGACACAATCTTTTTCATAGAACTGTATTTGTCTTTGTTTGTTTTGCAGGCTCTGGAGCAAGAATATTTACATCCACCCAAGTAAAAACAGGAAAAGGAGAGACAATATTGGTTGCTGATACTTGTGCATTACCGTTATCCCCTCTACCTAGTAAGTACCCAACAGCAAAGTAATTTCTAGATTATAACAATAACAACATACATAACAATGTCTCCCTTTTTTATTTTTTTTATAAAGGATTCTAGAATATTCTCTGGCTTAGTGATAAACCTTTTGTTATAGCTGCTTATATCTGTCTTATTTCACTATTGTGGCACTTTTAAAGACGTTAATCAGTCTGCTTTATGCGAGCGTTCAGAATACAGAACTTGGAATATGATATCTTAATACATTATACAAATGGGCCATCTAAATCGTATCCTAAATAAATGTGTCCCCCAAATAAGTATTTTTGTATCTGTTGACATATATTTTTTTCCACTCCCGTGTATCCAATAGCTTTTGTTTTTTTGTTTTTTTTCTAAAGAAGGGAGGCACAACTCACGTCTGGCACTGCCACTAGTTGCAGCCCTCGCCCTGCTGAACAGAAGCACAGCTGACCAGCTGTGTTTGTGTATGAAAATCGCCAGGGCCGGACTCTGCAGCTGTAGGTTATTGAATGGTGCCTGTCACACAGTTACAAGCTATGGCTGTGTGACAGGTGCCATTCAGTAACCAATGAGTGATTTCCCTTACTACAGGGGGGACCGCTCATTGGTTACTGAATGGCACCTGTCACACAGACATGGCTTGTAACTGTGTGACTGAAGAATGTATTAGCCAATGAGCGCTTTCATATGCACTGAAGAAAAGCGCTCTTTATCACATAGGAGGAAGGTTGGCCGGCAGAGGAAGGGGTTAAAATATATTTTATTATTAGTTCTGCCCTTCCCATAATAAATAGTGGAGCCGTGTCCCTCATTAACCCCTTATCAACACACTGTACATTTACAGCGCTGGAAGCCTGTTGTATGGCATAGTGATGACACGAATAAAAAAGCTGTGATTGACCGCTGGTCTCCCATGAAAAACGACAGAGAGCGGAGAGAACTTAGATCTTGGCCGTTTAACCCCTTAAATGCCACTGTTACTGTGGCATCTTGTAGCAGAATAATATAACAATGCGGCCCTCGGACCAACAAGAGTTTGTGCACCTTTGGTTTAAAGCAACACTCTAGACAAAACTGTGTTATGCCTACTGCAGGGGTATGCATGATTCACCAGAACACCAAAGAGCGATTCTGTGTTATGCCCATGTGTGACACCCTGTCTCCGCACAAGGCATAACAGTGTAAAAGATTTGCTGTATACTGTACTACCAACAAGTATCTTACAAGAGTCCATGTTGCTCCTTGGAGGAAACTTGGTTAAAATCTTACGTGTAATTCAGGATATGGAAAAAAACAAAACAGTCTATGTAAATCGGTAGTAGGGTATAATGTAAAAAGATAAATTGATGTTGTTAACTTACAAAGTCTCTTTAAATTGTATTTCAACAGCAAAGCAGGACGTGGGTGATTTTACTCCTGAGAAACCAGTCTTTAATTTAGCTGCTGTAGTAGCTGAAACACTTGGCCTTGAAGCTCATGAAGAAGAATCTGTAAGTCTTTTGTTAATGTATGTGTCTACATGTTGCCTGTCTCTGCTTTGTGTTGGAGCGAGTAAGGCCCTGTTCACATCACATTTGTTATGTATGTCGGGAAAGTTCCCAGTGTATGCGATAAGCATATCTATAGCGCTCAATTCACCCGACAAAGGCAAAAATAGTGTTCTTTTGACCCCTGTTGGGCCGGTATACATCAGTATGCCATAAAACAAAGTTATGGAATAGTGTAGACTAAGCTATTTCATAGAAAGTCCTACAGTAAAAAATGAAAAAAAAATAGTGCGGTATGTTTTTTTTACAATGGGTCCCTGTGGTCAACATCCCATTGTATGCCTATATAATGTGATACATTGCAGCCTTCCGTCTGAGGTATACGTCAGGAGATCCGACAGCTCTATGCAGAAGAAAGAGAAGAGGGGAAGTAATGAATCTGTACATAAAGGGGACCGTACCAGTGTCACATCATGAACTGGCGGTGTGTAGCACAGTCCAACAGGATGTCTGGGGCTCTCCTCCCAGTCCCCTCGCAGCTCGGCAGCTGAGAGAAAGGAGCGGGGTAGATGGCTGTGCTGTGAGGAGGGGGCTGTTGTGGAGAGTCAGCGGAGCGCTGCAGAGCACAGTAGGCAGGGATAACAGCCGGCCAGGGAGAAGGATGTTGCAGGTTACTAGGATATGCTCTGCGAGGATGAATGTTGCTTTTTTGCTCTGAGTGCAGAAATGGACAGCAGATTACATTGGGACTTTCCATTGTAAAAAAAAATAAAATGCATACTTCAGAGTGGTTTTTTTTTAACGCTGGGAGCCTATGGGCGACGTATGTCTATACAGTGGGGTACATTATAGAATTTCGTCTGAGGTATATGTTGCGAGTCCTCTCGACGTACACCTCCGATATAGGCTCAAAGCATGATATGAAACAGGGCCTTATACTGCTAACCTACTACCTTTGCTATCAAAAAGAGACTGACTTTTATGTATATTATGTTACATAATTTAAAAAGTTACAGGAGATTAAAACAATGTAAAATATATGGGGTATTACATTATGTGAAAAGGATTTTAACTGGTAATGGCATGGTAGATGCTACAAAGTGCAAAATACCATGTTGTATGCAAAAATAAAACTGTTAATACTATTTATGCTTGTGCTTTTATCCAAGCAATCCCAGAGTGTACTAAACAATCTAAGGACCAATGCAGGTACTGCTCAGGCGCTTAATAATGACGAGGAGCATTCCCCAAGACATAGAGAGTTAGAGTAAGTGCGGTGTGTTGATACAATTTACTTATAATAATCCACTACTCACTGTAATTCTATTTGTTTTGTCATATCGGCTCTTAGTCAACTTCAAAGAACAGCAGAGGAGAAACCATTGTTGTTGAAGTGATTAAGAACGCAGTGTATTATTTTTTTGTTGTGCTCAGAAAATTGATATGTGGTCATGACAGTTTTGCAGTGCATGTGGTTTATATATTAACTTATGTGGCTAAGAACTACTTTATTGTGCGTCAGGCTTAAAATTACTTTATGCCAGATTGAAATATTACAGTCCTGTGGTGCTTTAGCTTACCACGGTTTACCACAGCAGACAGATATAACTTTGTGAACAGGATTTACAGAAAAATCTGGTTCACAGAATGCAGCAAGATTTCTAGGGCATGCATTGGCATTTTTTCTTAACTACAGCATGCACTGACTTTTCTGTTATGATTTCCCACACTGACTTCAATATAGGGAGAAAATGTCCTTGCAGTTTCCCGTTAACAGTTTCCTAAAATGTCTTGTTTAAAATGTTATTTTTTCATTTACTTATATTATTTTCTTGGCACAGATTCACTGAGAATACACTGAGTAATCCGCATGAATTAGAATGGGACCCACAGCGGGTTTCACCAGTGTTTGGGATGGCCACTTCCAAAATGGGGACCACTACCAAAACGGATACTAGCACTTCTCTCCTACCTATTGGAAACCGTCTGAAGTCCTCATATTCTAACAAACCTTCTGTCCATGGTCTGTCAAAGACTGAAGATGCTTCCCTGGTGACATCAGTCTGCCACAGGATAGAAACAACCTCTGTAATTAGCCAATGCTCAGGGAACAAACAATCTTTAAATAGGAGCCCAAATGACTCGGTAATCACTGCGGTGAAC
Organism: Rhinoderma darwinii; assembly: GCF_050947455.1. Classification (NCBI taxonomy): domain Eukaryota; kingdom Metazoa; phylum Chordata; class Amphibia; order Anura; family Rhinodermatidae; genus Rhinoderma; species Rhinoderma darwinii. The sequence continues at coordinate 102,679,362 of NC_134691.1, read as the reverse complement.
ACGAACAATGCTTTTCTAAGCGAGGACCGTGAGGTCTATAAGCAAACAGCAAGCAGATGTGGAAAGCGGAAAAAGGTAGAAAGTGAAGGAGAAGCAAATTGTGAAATTTCTTCTGTTAATAAAGAGAATGAATTTCGCTTAAAAAATGAAAATGGAACCAAAGATCTTTCCGTCGACAAGCCTCTGGATCTATCAGATAGGTTCTCAGGCCTGTGCCCTCAGGAGAAAGGGCAAGGAAATCCTAGAAGCAAAATGAAGCAAACTACCATACAGGAAACCTTGAAAGCAGATCCCAGAGTTAATATTTCTATTGGACATACTTTTCAGGGGAGTTATTCTCAATTTAGGGAGGACTCCTCATATCAAACTGCAGATCATAAAAAGGCAAGTGGCTCTGTGATCCAGGCACAAGATGATGTTGAAGGCGTTGAGGATGACAGCCAGCTGTTTGAGGAGATGGAGGTATTTGTTTTTCTTTTCTGTGTTTCATTGCCTAAGGCCCTGTTCACACGGGGGAGTATTTTGCCGGCAGAAAAAAATCTGCCTCAAAAATCCTTCAGGAAATTTGAGGCAGATTTTGACCTGCCTGCACTGTCTTACCATGGTTTTTGCAGCGTTTTTCACAATCTGCCATTGAGCGCCGCGGGAGAAAAACACTTTTTCTGCCTCCCATTGATTTCAATGGGAGGTCAGAGGTGAAACCGCGGCAAGAAAGGACATGCCGCTTTTCTTTCACTCGAGCTACTAAAAGCCACTCGGGAATAAAAAAACGCCTCCCATTGAAATCAATGGGAGGCGGTTTCTGGGTCAAAGTCCGCGCCAAAAAACTCTGTGTGAACTGGGCCTTAAACAAATGTTTAATAATATTTCTCCTAATATAATATTTTTATTTTTTCATGTTCAATTATTTGGATGTGTAGTTTCTACGCCTCTTTATTTTAAATCGTGCTACTTTAAAAATCCTTTTCAGGAAACTGGAATCCATAAGCCAAAAAGGCCAAGTAGATCAATACACAGAAGTTGCAAGCAAGCATCAGTACTGCAGCCAAATCCTCACATTCTACAATCCAAAGACACAGATAAAGGTATATCATGAATACATTCCCTCCTTAGTTGTGTTATCTAAACATCTGTGTGTCCTTATTGTGGGCATATGCAAGGAATTGGAATTTTTAATAGGACTTACGTTGGTTGGCTTTGCCGAATGTAGATTATAAAAAGCAAATGCTTTAAGCCAACTTATTTGTTGCACTTTCAGTATAGACAGTATGAGACATAGTAAAGCTGTCCACGTTACTTTTGTTGTCCGATCACAAGAAGATACATTGACAATGTAGTGAGTATGAGTTTCAGTGTCATACCATTTCTCGCCTATTCTCAACACAGAGAATCTTCCGTGCTGTATTTTTTTGCTAATTGTGAATACGTAATCATTTGTAGATAGAAATTGTAAGGAAGCTAATATATACAACTTCAATCTTAGAAGCTCTTTTTATGCATGTCTATACCTTTGCAATATTAACACTCCCTTTTCAAGTGGGGGGAGCAGTAAGAGAGACACAAACAGACATGCTGCAGCTTTGGGTAAGCGTTATATACCCCCCCAGTCCTGGATTCTCAGCTACACTACATCATTACTGCTAAATAGTTTGTTTTCACTGTTACTCCATAGGCTCAAACCATTAATGCATACTGCTGATGCATTTGCTGGGCAATGACAAGTCATTTGTATTCCTAGCCCCTGCAGCTTTATCTGATCTCTACAGCTTGTAAAGGAAGCAAGTTTATGCAGGTTCCCTAGAATATTGGAGCAGGTACACCACCGATGATCAAATCTGATATCTTTGGAGGCCTTGGACAATTATGCTAAGTTCACATCATGTTTTTACCATTCAGACAAGAAATACTCCAAAAAAGGGTGCAACAAGATGCCTATACAGTTGCATCCTGTTACTAATGACTTTTATTGTAAAGGAAAAAAAAAAGGCACAAGCTTCATGTACACTCCACCATGTACACTCCACCATGCCAAACATGCTTGTTAGTGTGGGGTGGTCAGTGGTGATAGCTGTCATATAAATGGTCATTCAGCTTACAGCTAATGTATGTCTATGGCCTTCTTCAGGCCAGAATGAAATGTACTTAATTTGTATTGGGGCTCTGCTACTGCTGCCTGTGTATAATAAATTAGGGAGATGGAAAGTACAATTGGCAACAAAACGCTTAGGTTTTTGTCTGCTTTGGACAATCTCTACTTGTTAGAAGGGTCCCTTGATAATAACCAGATTACAAAGTTTCCCTCTGTTAGGACCCCAACAATCAGCATTTATCGATGTAGAATTCTGGCAGTAAGTGTTTCATTTCCCTGCAGCACCACCACAGGGGAAATTAAGCATCACACAGTGCCCGTTCAAATCAATGCGTTGTCTGTGTAATACAGGACAAGACAGGTCCTCCAGCCTGAGAGACACTCTTTATAACCGCTCTCACTGGTCAAGATAATAGGATCCTAAACCTGGGACACCTCCCTATTAACTTAGACTTTACTAATAAAGTAAATGAATATGTGTTCTCTATACTGGACAAACCCTTTTAAAGTGGATGCTGCATTTGCAAGTTCTTAATATATCTGTAGAATCTTGAACAGAAGTTCCAGTTTGAGATAAATACAGCGGAACTATTGTAAAATGGAGATATTCTTGGTTACAACTTGACTGAAAAACCCATACAACTTAATACTGAGAGTTTGCTACAATTGTAGCTAGACTGCAATGCTCTGTGTGATAAATACAGGACAAATCTGATAGGGGGCTACAATGTATCATTGTAGGTAAGACTCTGTTGAACTGTATTTTTTCAGGAGCCAGCGCATACCACACCAACGGATTCCAAAACGACACACTTTTGTTTTTCACCAGGCGAATGGGGCCTATAACTACATTTGGCGTATTAATAGAGCCTAAACTGTATAAACAAGTTTAGCTGTTTGATGTCTGCTAGTATATTGTCTCTACGTAGCTCAGGGATTAACGCTTCCCTCCAGTTTGGGGGGGGGGCGCTTATTTCCAGGCGTTTTATTATAGCAGGAATGCACCATTGATTTACTAGCTGTTATATTATGTTTTGACATGAAAAGTATAGTTGGCATACCAAACTCTGTGTAGGTAAGTTGTTAACATTGGCAAGTTTTGATTTATAACTTGCATCTAGTTTTTAGAAAATGAATAGCGACCACTGTAACAAAATATGGGAAGTGGTTCATGGGAAAAATATAGCTTTCCTAATGTTCCATGACAGATCTGCGTCTGACAAGTATCGTGTTATGCTGAGTATGTATTTGATATGGGTGAAAAAAAGGTTCATTACTATCACCATGCTCGTTCTCTGTTCAAGCTCATCTTCAGCTGTAAATGCAGTCACAGTATTGTTTTACGTGTTTTACCCTGAACATAAAACTTAAGGCCCCATTACTCCCATGATACAAAACAATGAATGAAATCTTCATAATTCATCAACCACTCTTCAAGGTGTGACAGGCTCATCATACTTCTTATTTTTTTTTCTTTATTTAGCATTTTTTAATAAAGCAATGTAAGACTCAAGGTGAGGGGGTACGACCTTCCCCATTGGAGCACATAAATACAGATAGGTATAGAAAATGGGTAATTTAGGGGCTCACAGATCAACCACTGATATGATATATCCAAAATCACATAAAAATTCCATGTGTATAAAGCTAACATAGGCAAACTGTCAGGGTTAAGGGTATTTAAAGAGAAGAGTATAGAGAAAAAGTAGGAAAGAGAAAAAGAGAAGGATGGGAGAGGGCACCCGCCATGCCCCTTATCTCCCCATGCCCTGGCAACAGGACCTTGTAATAGAATTCTTAATAAACTAATATTGTTTTGTATTAAGAGGAGTCTTGGAATACTAGCAAGTAGTGCCAAGTCTTGAGAAATGATTCATGATTATTGATTTGAGAAGTCAGATCCTTGCTCTTGCTTCGTTCACTAAATTTTGTAGAATGGAGACTCGATGGGACTTCATGGAAATGTTTCTGTGGTGCAGCAAGTTTGAAAGGCATAGGGAAATCTGTGAAGGTGAAGATAGTTTTGCCTTCATCAACACACTACTTTTTCTTAATTTTTAAATCCTTTTTTTAATATTTTTGCAAAACACATTAAAAAAAATAAATCTATAACGGAGAGGGATGTGGACCCCAAAACAGGTGGGTCCAGCGTCACGTACACAAAGCATTTTATGTGGTCGCAAGCTCAACATATGTATTACATACAAGTATTATCTAACAAATTTTAGAAGATTTATTAAAAACAGGGGAGGAGAGTAGAAAATGAGAAAGCGAAGAAGAAGAGGGGGACGGGGATCACTTGCATCAATTATCCATACCTCTCCAAAAAAGGTGCCAAAATTAAGCATTCCTAAAAGATGTGCAAAGTAGTCCCATCTGCAGTGCCACAGCACCAGCAAGCCGAAGGAACCGTTGGCATCATCCTGTGTGGAGTAGCTAGAACCCGGTCCCATCTCAATAGCACTTTTAAACCTGGTTCTTGAAAATGGCTAGATATCGAGGAGCCATGAGTCTGGCGATAACCTAAGCTTTTGGTCAGCGCAGAGAAGTTCAAATCCCTTTCCCAGTTAAAAAGCAAGGGTGGAAATTGCTGATCTGGAGGGGACCCCTACATTGCATATTTTAGCAATAAGTCTAACTGGGCCTGACCCAAAACACAAAGTCTCCAATGTGTTGGGGGACATGGGTAAGAGTTTTGGGTGGAGGAAGGGAGACCAGACAATTATGTAGTTGGTGCCTCTCCAAAACTCTAGGGGCAAGATTCCGTAATGTTATTCATGAAGGCTAGTGTAGGCTAGGAATTCCACTGAATAAAACTGCCAGCATGGAAACATCGATGAAAAGTCAGATCCTTCAAGCTGGGGTGGAATGCCAGGTTCTTCAAGATAGGCAGCATAAGAGAAGATTGTAGCGGTATGTAGCCCGACAAAAAGGTTTTGAAAGCCATTTTCAGCGTGGAAATTGTCGGATGAAGATGGAGACCTGGAGGGGAAGAGTCAAGCCAGGTAGCCAGAGTCAGTGGGGTGGAGCTAAAAGAGCACTCCATCTGCCCCCAAATTTTAGTGTCCTCATACCAATGCCAGTCAACAACTCTGGTAAGATGGGAGGTAATGTAATAGGAATGGACATTTGGTAAACCAAGTCGATCTGTCTCTTTAGGTCTGAAGAGAATGGATTTAACAACTCCTGCAGGTTTATTTGGTCAGATGAACTTGATGAGAAGGGATGAGAGTCTATCGAAAAATACTTGGGGAATATGGATTGGCAGGGCCAGCAGCAGGTAGATGATCCGGGGTGAACATTCATCTTGAATATGGAAAAGCCATCAAACCATGTGAAAGTCCATCAGTCTAGGTCTGCTTTGACTGTCCGGAGGAGTGGGTAAAGTTTACCTGATATATAGCTGGGCAACTTGGGAAGCTAAATTAACTCCTAGATACTTGATTGTAGAAGAGGACCAACCAAAGTGGAAGTAGGAGGACATGAACAAAAGCATTATGGATGATTGAAAAATTTTCAGGGCCTCCGATTTCTGTAGGTTAATCAAATAATTGGACATTTCAATATATTATGAGAATTCTGAGGAGATTTGGAGGAGAGACTAGAGGATTGGAAAGAAGTTTGAATTCTAGAAATATCCGGATTTTGTTGGAGGAAAGGCTCGAGTGTCCATATGAAAATGAGAGGAGACCGTGGGCAGCCCTGGCGGGTTCCGTTCTTTATAGGGTAGTAGAACCCTGTTTATGCTAACCTCTGTGGAAGGGAGAGAATAGTGGCTATTTATCTAGCGTGGTGTTTTGGGCCCAAGGCACATGTGTTGAAGGGTATGTGAAGTAGGCTATGGGACAAGGATCCCCGGTCCACCCAGTCGAATGCTTTTTAAGCATCGGTGGAGAGTAGAAGGGCAGGTGTGGAAGAGGAGATGTGGTGTACTATCAAAAATTATAAAGATTATCCAATAGAGACCCCACTAGGCATAGATGAGTACTATACAGTGCTGTCCCAAGTAAACAATTACAAAAAGATTTATAGAAAAAACAAACTACTTAGTAGGACATATCCAGAACAAACTGGTGTATTATATTTATGGCTCTGGTAATATTACCTGGTTGGCATGAAACCAACCTTGTCTCCATGAATAATATGTTGCAATAACGGGGTAAGGCGAGTGGCAAGAATTTTGGCAATTAACTTAAGGTACACATTAAAGGGGTTTTCCCACGAGGGACATTTATGACATATCCACAGGATATATAAAAAAAAACTTGAGGACAGCATCCGTATGGCAAAGTAGTAAAAGGTGTTTTATTAACACATCTCAATAATAAAGTCCTATGTTTCGACTCCTGTGGAGTCGAAACGTAGCACTTTGGGATGTGTTAATAAAACACCTTTTACTACATTGCCATATGGATGCTGTCCTCAAGTTTTTTGTATCAATTCATTGTCCGGAAGGGATCCCTGGACTTGGTATTTGAATCCTTCTGGAACTGAATGAATATTTTCCGACCGAGTGCTGTGGATAATCAGGTTACAATTTATCATGAATATCCACAGGATATGTAATAAATGTCAGATGCGGGTCCCACCTCTGGGACCCGCACCTATATCTAGAACGGGGCCCCTAAACCCCGTTCCACCTCTGTGTGTTGGCTGATTTCCGACCATGAAGGTGAAAACAGCGTAGTTCGCTGAGCTACGCTGTTTTCGTAAGCCCCATAGAACTGAATGGTAGTTACGGAAACAGCGTAACTCGCATGCTACTCTGGTTCCGTAACTGCTATTCACTACTATGGGAGCTACGGAAACAGCGTAGCTCTGTTTTCGTAACTCCCGACCATAAAGTCCGGAAGTGGCCGGGACTCAACGATAGTAGACAAAGCTAGAACGGGAGCCCCGTTCTAGAAATAGGTGGTACCCGCATCCATCTGACATTTGTGACATATCCTGTTGATATGTCATAAACATCCCTCGTGGGAAAACACCTTTAAGGAGGGGAGATAGGTCTATAGTTGAGACATTGCATTTGATCCTTACCCTCTTTGGGTATGACAGATATGTAGGCTCGAAGAGAATCAATCTGGAGCGAGTGGCCTTGGGAAGGGGAGTTAAACGGGTTAAGAAAACGAGTATGCAGGATGGGATAGAAGAATTTTAAAGTAGGGGAGGCTTAGGCTGTCCGGGCCTGGGGCCTTGCCTATCTGCAAAATTGTGATGGCCATCTGCAATTCAATAACAGAGATGGAAGTTTCCTATATGGAATTGCTGTGGGAGTCCGGATCATGCCAAGTAGTCATGAATTGTTTGTTGTCATTTTACTGGGTTGATTGAGGTCATATAGAGATGAATAATAAGGGTGGAATGTTTCTGCAATCTGTGACTATAATGGAAGGCTTTTGATCCAAGAGAGGAGACATTTTGGGGGACCAAAACAAGGGCTCACTGTATCATGAAAGCTCTTGCCAAAGTCTTACTCGGTTTGATCCAAACTCTTAAAAATATCAGCAACATTTCACCAAAGAGGCACTGGCATGGGAGAGGGTTAAGGATTTAAGCTTCTCACGTAGGAGGCACAGTTATTCCCTTACCACCATGGCTATTGAGCGTTTGTGAACTCCCTCTAGCTCACCTATCTTAGCTGTCAAGGCTGAAAGCTGTGCTCCCTGATCTTTCTTCAAGTGGGAGCCTCCGATAAAGCATTCATGGACTTCCCATAGGATTGCGGGGGAAGTATCAGGGGTGGCATTCTGGGCAAAAAAGTTGGTTATGTCTTTACGTATCTCTTCCGCCACAGTGGGGTCCCACAATAGGCTCTCGTTCAAGCACCAGTGCCAAAAACAAGGTTTGGAAGATGGGAATGCTAAAGACAAGGTAAATAATGCGTGGTTTCTGAAAGTGATCGAATCCACATGGGCCGGGTGGAGAAGGTAGAGATGGCTATGAGAAAGAAGCAGATATTCTAGTCAGAAGTATACATTATGTGGATGAGAGAAAAAAGTATAATTTGATCTGATAGATGAGAGGTGCGCCACTTGTCAATGAGTTTAAATTCTTGCAAGGAGCGTTTAGCCCTACATAGCAGTATTGAGGAGATGAGAAGTACCACTGGAAGTGTTCAGTAAAGGTTCCAAGGCCATGTTAAGATCCCCCCCCCCCCCCCCCAAACCACCACCCTTCCAAGAAACCGTCGATCTCTCTGAGTGACTCTCCAGAAAAGCAGGTTGGCGGTTATTTGGAAGGTAGACCGAACCATAAGTGTTGATGGAATCCACCATTTTACCTTTCACGAAAACGTAGCGACCTGCCTCATTGAAGTGACAATCCAAGAACTTCCAGGGAGTGTTACAAGATATCAAGATAGAGTCCCTTGCTTTTAAAATCAGAAGCACAGCTATGATGGACATCTAGGATTTTTAATTTTTTTATTTTTTTTGAAAGCCAAGGTATTTGATCACTGCAAAAATGCGTCTTCTGCAAAAGGACAACAGAATCTCGCTTTTTCTAGAGCAAGCAAGGAGGATGGATCGTTTTTTGAGGAGAATTCACCCCCAAGCATTCAGCAACACAATGTTTATCCAGTCCATGTGCACACGAGAAGAGGGGGGGGGGCAGTACAACCACACACAAGAAAAAGGGTGGGAGCAGAGGGAGGGATTGGGAAGACTATGGAAGAGAGCTCAGAGGAAAAAATAGGATACCTGTATACCATGGAGTGCCCCAAACCGGGCAGAGAATACAAGGGGAGAAGGAAAGGAGAGAGCCCAGCGGCTCACGCACACAGTCCGGCATTAAAAGAGGGGTGCATACTCATGATCATGACTCCAACAGGGGGGCAGACACCTGAGCGAATACAGCATACAATTATGGGAATGGGGGGTTTCCCCTGAAACCGTAAAACCGGAGGCTATGAGTTAAGGAATGGCATGCCCAAGGGAAATGAAATTAGGCAGCATAAGTCTGCAGCTCAAATTAAGTGGAAAAGGTCAGGGGTGATAATGAGCAATGCTTGTGACAGTCAAGGGTGGTTTACCTAGGGGAATCCCTTGCAGGGGCAAAGATGGCAGACGGAAGATAGGGACCCAATTACAGGGTGGGTCAAGTAAATGGGATATGCATCTGCACCCCACCGGAAAGACCAAGTATCCAACCCTATATACCCAAAACCATGGAGCACCTGCAAAGAAAAACATGGAAAATGTCTGAGCAATGCAATCTCAAACAGGACTAAAACACCATAGGGCAACTGGGTGGGCATTCTATTTCCGGGGCCATTATAAAATCGTTGGAGCGCTGTACAGTCCATGAGTGTCTGTTTCCTTGGAAGCATCCCTAGGACTCAGGACTACAGGTGCCCTAAAGGCTAATAGACCTAAGGGGCACAGTCAGCAAAACAACTAAGCAAAAAGGTTGAACATGCGAGGAGGCAGTCCGTCTGACCACCCCATGCGGTCATTACTGCCCCGTACTGAGATTGTCCTGGGCCATCTCAGGGCATGCAAGCCAGTCAGAGAATATATGACTGGAAGGGAATGATATATGGTTCAAAATAAGGAGGATACTCACGCCACCAATGGAATAGCAGGTATGGCGGTTCAAACAGTCGGTGGTAACTCCGGTGCCACCATGCGGGAGTCCAGGAGTGGCTCAGGGCCAGCCAATTGAGATGAAGGAGATTTGACCAGAGTGGAAAACTTGCCATTCTCTGTTGCTTCAGAGGTCGAATGATAGGACCTGGGAGGGTCCCATCGGGAACCAGGACCAGAGTCGATCCTGAGAAGATAATGCATATTGTAGATCATCCTGGGACTAGACCACAAGTTCAGAGCCAGACTTGTGCGTGATTATGTGAAAGGGGTTGCTTATCGGTAAGAGGCTCCTGTCTCATAAACCTTATCTAGGAGAGGATTAACTGTTCTTCTCATGTTGAGCAGGAGACATCAGGAAGAAGATTGATGGAGACTACGTTGTACATGAAGGACCCATATCCCAAGCCATGCGGACAATTTACTCCTTCTGTTGAAAGAAATGGACAAGCCACAAAATATCTTGTGCAATCCTGAAGCCTAGGACCCTTGACTCAAAGGACCCTGTCAAGTGCCAGGTTTGAGTCCTCCATCTTATAAAGCAACCAGTTTAATATAGAGGTGACAGACTTGTACAGGACATCGTTGCCCACTGATTGCCTACGGTTCTTGACATAGTTGAAGTGAAGAGTGACGTCCCGCGCCATGAGATGGCAGTCTCAGTCTATCTCATTTCTTCTCTGATGTGTTTGAGATATCGTGAAAGAGGCCGTTGAAATTGTCAGCTTGGTGTCCTACATGACGGTCCTCTAGGCGGGCAAACTGGGCCTCCAGGTCAGCGCGGATAGGCATGTCCTGTAGCAGTTATTTCAGCTCCCGGAGCATGGGGGCCTCCAACATAGAAACTGGGCTGTGAGAGGCGGAAGAACCATCAGGATGAAAGGATGCTTCTCGATTCTGCGAGGCAAAAATCAGTTGAATGAGAGTGCTCGGGCTAGGAGGAGGTCTCTTTGCCTGCGACTTGGATGCAACTGATGTAGGTAATATGATGGGCCTGAGCAAAGTCTCCCAGGGAAACTCAAGAAAAGCAGGCTACCGAGGTTGCTGGTGTGGCAGGAGGTTTAGGCTCGGTCTTTTTTCCTTTTGGCATAGTTTATGGAGAGGATTGAACTATAACCTAGTCCCTGTGTTGTTAGCTGTTATCACAGAGCACAAGCAAAACACCGCCTCCCCCTACCATGTCCAAGTTACGTCCCCCACGCATACTTCTTTTTGATTATGTCTGTGGAAGTCTTCAAAAAAATAAAAAGGTTCTCCTATGTGTCCTGTGAAATTTAGCATTGGAATATGGTGTACGTACAGAGTCTGACACTGTTCGTACTTGTTGGACCTTATCCGAGTGTGTAGGGACACCCACTTAGACAAGAAGAATGGTAACCCCCAGTTGTCAAATTTAGTTACACATTTCCAAGAGGATTGAAAGAGAATCGGCACAATGTAGAGTCCTAACAAAAGGTGCTCTAGAACAGTTTTTTTTTATTGGGAATATAAGTATTTACTGAAACAGACGTGTTAGAAGAGCTCAAATAAACATATTTCAGGGGGCTATTTAATGGACAGTGCATCTTGACATGTACAATTGAAATCTAAACTTTTCTGTCCAGGCTGTAGAAGATCTAAAACATACTTGTGTTATATGTTGGTTATCTCAGTTCAGTTATAAGATTACCATACTGTGTCTAGACATTGTCTAACTTATTGTATTTCGTTTTAACTAAGTTACGGGAAATCATTTTAATGGTCATCGCTGTACCTGCAAAGATAAAACATTAATTGCAGCAATGTTTTCTTATTAATACATAGCTTCTGTGGAGAATGTGCAGTGGAGCATTGATCCAGGAGCAGACCTTTCTCAATATAAAATGGACGCCACTATCGTAGATGGAAAGGTAAGAGAAGAAAATGCTAAATGAAAGTCCTCCAGTGGAATCACAACTTTCCAGGTCTGCATTTCCCGCCTGACTGTATACCACACTGCACTTCCGTTATGTAGATTGTATTTACTCTTTGTGCTCCTGCCTTGTCTGTGCTTTAACCACTTCCTGACCAGGAGCTTTACCGCCCCCCCCCCCCCCCTTCCTGACCTGGCCAATTTTTACGTTTTTGCCATGTGTCAATTTTAAAAGCAAATTGTTGTTCTATTATTTTTCCAACCTACATGTATTTGGTCTTGTTTTATTGTGTAAAAAAAAAATAAAGATATATTTGACTTTTTAAAAAAATATGGAATGAAAAATGTAAAAAAAAGTCGAAAAAATGTGAATGTGTGATTTTAGGTGATTTCCAAAGCTGGTTCGCTGATACCATATGATCATTACAGGTGTTGTGACTTTCCAGTCAGGATAGGCCATCAATATCTGATTGGTCAGGGTCCGACACCCGGCACCCCCGTCGATCGGCTGTTTTGAAGGGGCCACAGTGCTCTTCCTCTCCATTTCCTTTACTGCTCACACTGTGAATCGCGGACACACTTGTAGCGGTGGTTCACAGTATTACCGCTTTCTCCCATTGAAGTGAACAGACTAATACTGTGAACCGCTGCTACAAGTGTGTCCGCGATTCACAGTGTGAGCAGTAAAGGAAATTAAGGGGAAGCGACGATCGTACGAGCATCGCGGCCCCTTCTGCCGTGAGACGGGCCACCACTGATCAGATATTGATGGCTTATCCTGAGGATAGGCCATCAAATTTTGTGGACTGGAAAACCCCTTTGACACCCGAAAAATTATTATTTTATGGAATTTAACGACATATCAAAGATTTGAAAATCTGCTGTGTAAAATGTCTGCAGCATGCAGATGAGTTTTATAAAATCTCATCTTGCCTTGTACTGTAATCCGCTGCAGACTTTGCCTGCGCAAAGCCGCAGGTAAAATTTGCAGTGAATCCGCCACATCTACCGTCACCCTAAGGCCCAGTTCACACAGTGTTTTTTGGCGCTGACTTTAACGTGGAAACCGCGTCTGAATCAGTGCCAATATACGGCTGAAATGTTTGTTTTTTCCCCGGGCGGCTGGAGGGGTAGAAAAAGCATTTTACACCCGCGGTCCTCAATGGCCTCGGGCGAAAAACAAGGCAAAAAAATGCAGGCAGGTCTAAATCTGTCTCAAACTTCTGTAAGGGATTTTGAGGCAGATTTTTTTTTTTGCCTGCAAAATACTCCCTGTGAGTTACATGGTGACTTTGGCCACGACACAGGTCGACCGGCCAAAGATAGCTATGTCCCATAGCCTACACCGCAAGTAATGAAAGTCAATGTGGTTGCGTTGCGGCCTGCATGTAACTGCGACACGACCGTTTGGATTTCTTGCAACTATCATGTCGTGGCAACTTGCGCGTTGCGACACAACCACATTGACTTTTATTACATGCATTGTAGGTTACGGGACATAGCGATCTTTGGCCGGTCGACCTGTGTCGTGCGTGGCCAAAGTCACCCTGTAGCAGATAGACAAATTTATTTATAGAGAACATTTTTATTGAAAAAAAGTGTGTGTATGTGGTTCTTTTTTTTTTTTTTTTTTTAACATTACATTATTCCTCTGCTCTTCTGGCAGTCTGCCAGAGAGGGAGAAGATACAACTGGTAATCGCTGTGACAGGGTGTCACAGCGATCACCTGACCAGAGACCACTCTGAAGCTTGGTATACAGCTGTCTAGAAAGCTGTATCATGGAGCTCCTTAACGTCAGCATGCATGTGATCGCTGTGACAGGCTGTCACAGCGTTCACATAGCTAAGCTCCCTGCCGTCGGCGTGCAAGCGCTGCTGGGAGGAGCAATGGGACATGCGATCACATGACCGGAGACCACACTGAGTGGTCTCCGAGTGAAAGCTCTGTGATATCAGCTGTCTCTAGACAGCTGTATCACAGAGCTCCTCACAGTCGGCGCGTAAGCGATGCTGTTAGGAGCAATATGAGCGTTGTGACAGGTTGTCACATGATCGGAGCCCACGCTGAGTGGTCTCCGGTTAAAGTTCCATGATACAGCTGTCTAGAGACAGCTGCATCACGGAGCTAAATACCGCCGGAGAGCGGCAAACCTGATAACTCTGTAGGACGTTCTGGAAAGGCCCTGCGGAGTTACTTGCGGATCGCCTGGGCGTTTATAGTCTATGTGCGGTCCGGAAATGGTTAAAAAAGCCTCCATCTTGATTTAGATTTACCCAGCTTTCTCTTCCTCTCTGCTTTGCTATCAGTCGCATGAGGCTTCAGCACAGCATCACATGACCAGCTAAAGACCATACCATTTCTGCATGCTGGGGGGCACTGTGATTATCATTCTCTCTATATTCTCCTAAATAAGCTGAGAAACCGTAAGTATACAGACAGGGAGGCTGCACTATATTCTTCTACATTATACCTGTGTGACAGGAACCTAATTATTAGTGGTAGCTGACGATAGAAGTTTCTGCCCCCCCTCTGCATAGGTAGTGTGGTACAGGAACTGCTGAAGTCTGTGATGGGTGACACACAGATCTGTATAGACTCAAGAAGAGAATGTGTGTCACCGGGCCGGATTCACATTGTATATTATATGTAGAGATAGAAACAGCAATAAAAATAACAGGTGGACACATGGAATACCATAATGGTACACATGGGAAAGTTTAGTTTTGACCCTTAGTATCCCTTTTTAAGGAATTTATTTTTCAGACAATATGAATAATAGGCATATTGTGTTGTCTTTGACAAGGATGGGTGCCACGTCAATCTGGAGTTTGAAGATATGGATTACACCTATGTCAGTGAAAGTATGCTGCTGAAGATAAAAAATCAGGAGAACACTGATGACAGTCCATGTAAGTCATTTCTGACCGCATATATTTACATTGTTGCAGACACTGGGGGAGGTTTACTAAGTTAAATTCGCCAGAAGTCTGGCTCAATTTGCGCCAGAAAATATTAGTTGCGCCAGCTTTTTTTTATGTGTTTTAGACACTTTCCGTGCCTTACTAGACCGTTAGGAAAATTGTCTAGAAAAGGTGCATCATGCAGCAAAAAGGGAAGTGTCTTAAAATGCGCCAAAGTGCACCAAAACTTGTCCTCAAAATCTTGGTCTTCAAGAGTAACTACGCTTTCTTTAAACTATTGATATTTCATAGAGACATATCAAGAGTTTGAATCGTGAGACACTGACCGTTGCTGAAACTAAGGTGCAGAAGTTCTCAGCTGAGCGCTTTGCACCTTCGACTGATCAGCGCTCCCTATCAGGTTGAAGATAGCTTACATAGAACGTCTATGAGAGTGGTCTTCAGCCTGACCGGGAGAACTGTTCACAGCCGAAGGTGAAAATTGCTCAGCTGAGCGCTTCTCACCTTCGTTTCAGCAACGTTGGGGTTTTTGTTACTCAGACCCTACTGATCCAAACTTTTGAGATGTCTCTTACCTATCAAAAGTTCGATGAAAGTGCAGTTACTCTTTAAGTAAGCCAACCAAAAGGACGAGAAAAGGAAGATAATTGTCTAACATGTCTAGCAAGATGCGCAAAATTTATCATACAGTGGTCGTCATTGTGATAAATGTTGTGCTTCCTCTGCTTGTCTAGTCTAGTTTTAAGTCTAAGTTTAACTACAGTAGTAGTGATGAATATCTGACACAAGCTGATGAGTTTGGTAATGTCTTATCTTGCAGCTGAGGCAAATAAAGGACGTGACAGTTTTGCAGAAATGTTTGACAAGACAGAATGTGGCGAGTATGTGTCATATGCCCAAGAACAAAGCCCTTCCCAGAGGTTGGACTTTGAGGAAGAACCTGATGGACCTGCACTCCACAAGAGAGTATCCATAACTGGAAGAGGTCAGATATTCTCCAGACAGCTGCTTGTTACGCTAGTATGAACACAGTTCTGTTTGAATCGGAGACTGCAGCTCTGTAAAAGATAACTCCCACCAAAAATTGGAAAAAAAACAAACAAAAAATATGTAATCAGAATATAAGCTACTTTTAACGAATACATAAAAAATAGTGATACATTCGCTTTAAGAACTTCTGTGGATCTATGGACTGACTAGCAACTTACAAAATAGACTGGGGATTCACACAGACTTTTTGTAGCAAGATTTTTAAATTTCAACCCCTTACCGACATTTGACGTCACTGTACATCATAGTTGGTAAGGGGGGGGGGATTGAGCGGACGATACCTAGCCGGGTGTCAACTGTATGTTGCTGCTTGCTCTACACTGTAACTGCTATGATCGAAGATTAATTCAGATTCTGACTGTTTAACCATTTAGATGCTGTGGTCAACATCGACCGCAGCATTTAACCCCTTAATGACCGGCCTATTTTAAACCTTAATGACCAAGCCATTTTTTACGTTTTTCCATCGTCGCATTCCAAGAGCTATAACTTTTTTATTTTTGCGTCGACATAGCTGTATAAGGTCTTGTTTTTGCGGGACAAGTTGTATTTTTTAATAGCACCATTTTGGGGGACATATTATTTATTGATTAACATTTAACTTTTTTTGGGGGGGAATAGAAAAAAACCTGAAATTTCGCCACTCTTTTTTGCGTCTTAAATCTACGCCGTTTACCGTGTGATATAAATAACACAATAACTTTATTCAGCGGGTTGTTACGATTGCAACGATACCAAATTTGTATAGATTTTGTATGTTTTACTACTTACACAGTAAAAACGCTTTTTTTTCAAAATTATTTGTTTTTGTGTCCCCATATTTTAAGAGCCGTAACGTTTTTATTTTTTCGCCAATGCGGTTGTATGAGGGCTTTTTTTTTGCGGGAAGACTTGTAGTTTTTATTGGTACCATTTTGGAGTAGATGCGACTTTTTGATCACTTTTTATCACATATTTTAAAGTCAGGATTCACAGAAAACAGCAATTTTTCCATAGTTTTTTATTACATTTTTTACGGCGTTCACCGTACGGGTTAAATAATGTTATAGATTTATAGTCGGGGTCGTTACGGACGCGGCGATACCAAATATGTATAACTTTTTTACTTTATTTTGGTTTTATAATAGTAAAGCATTTTGTAAGGGGAAAAGGTGGGTTTTTCATTTTTTTTCACATTTTTTTTAAAATTAACTTTATTAAACTTTTTTTTTACTTTTTTACTAGTCCCATTAGGGGACTATAATATGCGATTCTGCGATCGCATTTATAATACACTGCAATACTTTTGTATTGCAGTATATTACTGAAGAAAGGGAGAGAACCTCCAGCTCACCAGTGTGCGTCTCCAGACAGCGTCAGTCGGATCCCCGCGACGGCCCGCGGTGTAAGGCAATGAATGTAGAGAAGAATTGATCCAGCGCTGATGGTAAGTTAAAAGGGAAACCGGAGTCCCATGTTTATTGGAGAAAAAAGCATAAAACAGAAGGGAGACGCAGTCCCAAGGTGTGAGTAGTCAGGGCTTGAACCTGAGCCTACGCGTTTCGATCGCAATCTGCGATCTTAGTCATGGCAAATGCATGACTAAGATCGCAGATTGCGATCGAAACGCGTAGGCTCAGGTTCAAGCCCTGACTACTCACACCTTGGGACTGCGTCTCCCTTCTGTTTTATGCTTTTTTCTCCAATAAACATGGGACTCCGGTTTCCCTTTTAACTTACCATCAGCGCTGGATCAATTCTTCTCTACATTCATTGCAGTATATTACTGCCTGTCCGTTTAAAGCGGACAGGCATCTGCTAGGCCATGCCTCCGGCATGATCTAGCAGGCATTCGCTCCAGGCAGACCTGGGGGCCTTTATTAGGCCCCCGGCTGCCATTGGAGACACAGACACTCGGCGATCTTATCGCCGGGTGTCGGTGGGATGAGAGGGAGCTCCCTCCCTCTCTCCAAAAACCACTCAGATGCGGTGCACACTATTGTGCACCGCATCTGAAGGGTTAAACGGGAGAGATCGATACTTGAGATTTGACGGCTCCCTGCTCGGTTTACTTTATCCTGATGCAGTGCCGTAAAAAGTCTTATGCATCAGAATAAAGCCCGTTAGTGGCCGCCGTCAAAAGGCGTATTGGCGGTCACTAATGGGTTAAGCCGTTAGAGCACGAGAGCCCCCTCTGTCACTCCATCACTTACCCCTTTGACGTGACTGCGGGGGAGCGATGGTTGTCTTGGCAGCCTGGGCGTCTAATGAAGGTCTCCAGGTCAGTCATCTTTGTGCTCCGATTAAACCCTGCAAAAGCGAATGTATCACAATTTTTTTATTATGTATTAATTAAAAGTACCTTATTTTCTGATCATGTTTCTATTTAAACTTTTCGGTGGCAGCTATCTCTCTCCTCGTCAGCCTGAAGATGGGCTAACGTAGAAGATCTAGGAGCCCGACTTCAGCATTACGAGGAGCGCCGATCAAAGCCAAATGTGCACAACGCTCAGCTGAGGGCAACTGCACCTTAGTTTCAGCAGCGGTCGGGGGCTCAGCACCCGGACCCCCAATGATCAAAACTTCTGATATGTCTCTCATATCAAATATTTTCTGAAAATACAGTTAATCTTCAAAGACAGGATGAATACATTGAGCTGCATGTGGATGCAGCTGTCAATCCGATAATTACAATTGGAAATTCGCTAAAGGCTAAAGTGAGGCCTCTAGAGCTTGTGGTTTTTTGTTCTTTTAAAAAAAAACAAAAAAACGATCAACCATGGCTATTACTGGCAGCTCATGAAATTCTCTATTAAGATTGAAATTTCCCTTTTTTTTTTTTTTTTTTAACCAATAAACCTTATAACCTTCATTGGTGATCTGATATAACTGGCTTTTATGGAGCTGCAACCAGTAGGGCCTTTGGAAAAATGAAAGCAGTGGCCTGTAGTATTTTCTGAAAGAGAGCCAGTTTACTGAAAACACATGCCTTTATATCTAGCAAGCTCTTTTTATCCTAGCATTCTCCTGTAGTGTATGACATGGTGCGCATGGTTTTCTTAGCTTGTTTACAGTGCTGTTTTTTTAGAAAACCAAGGCAAAGGAGAAGCTTACCAGAAGCAGAAGGCATATGTAGAGCCATATGTACAAGAGGCTGAAAGGTAAGTCAATAAATATGGACATAAGCCATTGTAATCGGACTGTAAAATGTTATCTCTAAATACTTTATATGTAGGTAAAGTACACATGACCAGGGTGGATGAATATAACTTATATTGACAAGTTATTTCTACACAATAAATCAGAAAGTAGACACACATAATAACATGAAGCTTTGCTGTATACATCCCCCTCATGCATGTCCTCACTGAAGTTACCTGACCCACTACTCTATTCTAATGCTAATAATCTAATATCATTTACTGACAGCAGGAATTGTCCACAGATTCTGTCCTTCCTTTTCCTGGTAGTTTCCCTACTCTCCTGCTCTTTGGGTCTTACTGACTGTTGCTCCCTCTTAGGCCTCATTCACACGAACGTGTTTTTGCGGCCGCAATTCCCCCGAAAATCCACGGGAGAATTGCGGCCCCATTCATTTCTATGGGGCCATGCACACGACCGTAGTTTTTACGGTCCGTGCATGGCCCGGGAGCCTGCACCGCAGAAAGAACGGACCTGTCTTATTACGGCCCTGTTCTGCGGTCCGGGCTCATTGAAAATTATTTCCGCGGCCATGTGCATGTCCCGCGATTTGTGGGCGGCTCGCGGCTGACAGTCCACTGCCGGCCGACCCGAAAATCACGGCCGTGCACATGGCTACGGTCGTGTGCATGAGCCCTTATGTTTTAACCTCTGTGTCTCTAACTTCTAGCTTCTTCACTGTTTCTGAAAATAACCTGCACACTCTCTGCATGGTCTCTTGGAACAACACATTTCCAGTCATTGTCCTTATGATGTACAAACGAGGATTTCAAAAATATTTATGACCCTTTCCAGTAAGCCAGTTCTCTTGTAAGTGAAGGCAATGTACCAACTGAAACTTTTATTTAGAAAACGAAAAAAAATTTTGTTTTTCCTTTTCATTTTTTTAACAATGTTGGTAAATCTTCTATAGCCACAGAGAATTTGATTTTGATTTTCTCGTGCTTGTTCTTTGCCATTATGCAAGTTGCTTTCGCTTGTAACTGACTCTGCTTCTTGTGCATTCTACAGATGGGTATTTCTGATTTGACTGATAACCTGAGTCATGTTTCAAGGCTCTATAAGGGTATATTCACATGCATTAGATTTGTTTCAGAAATTTCTGTAAGTATCCTATTTATCTGCATGGGGCTTGTAGAAATCCATGCAAATGTTCAGCTATATGGAATGGATTTTTCTGCAACAAATCTGCCGCGTGTAAACTTTCCCTAAAGGGTCAGACGTTGAATTACACGGTAAACCGAGAGCATTTACTACAGCTATTTTGCATGCTTGTAAACTGAATAATTTGAGTAATACAGGGATTGAGAGGGATGAAAAGTATTTATCTACATGGGTAAATAAATCGCATCACATATATTCAAATTCCTGGAGTGCTGCGATCTTTTATTTTATTTTGTGACTTGGACCCTGGATCAACGTTGGATACGCTGGTACCCACATCATACTGAATTTACCAAGATGCAGGAGGCTGCACAGAGGTGCACTGAGTCACTCCTTATTCCACCACATTATGCTCTGTACAGTTCTATATTACAGCAAACAACGGAGAATGCCATGATTATTTTTGTACCGGATTCAAACAGAATCTAAACACAAAGAAAATACTTTATATGAATCCATGTGAAATTGGAGGAATATAAAGGGGACAAAATGGTCTTCTATAAGTACAGTATATGGGTGCATATTATGGGTCTCTACAACTCAGGAGGTTAAACAGAGCCTTACCAAAATTGCCTCCACTCATAAAGTGAGGTTATATATATATATATATATGCCAGGGGAACCGCTATTCTCTTTTACTTTACTATTAAGGAGCGATCATCTATTCAGCTGCTGCTCCAGGAGCCGTTGTTTTTTCCTTCTTCGGACTCCTCAGCCTCTCCAGTCTTTTACCAAGTGGTACACAATATCAGGGGCCTGGTGGTAGTCCAGCCTTAGGGCTGATTATCTGTTTTTTTCCTAAGGTGTCACTTTTTTATTTCTTAGGTGCAGCTCCCCCTAGGAGGTCACTTTTCACACTTTCAGTGTGGGTTGTAGATTTGTTTTCCCTGCTTCCTTGTGACATATTCTCACTCATCTTTTGGACGATTCTACCAGGCAGCCGACATAAGCGGCCCTGGTTTCTTACTACAATTGTGGCGGTTGTGATAAAAAGTTTTCATGCGGCCAGTCTGCCCCATTCTGCCTACAGTGTCTGAAACTCAGGATCCCCCAGAATGCTACCCCTCACCACAGGATGTGGCACCCCCTGAATGAGTGATGATATTTTCAAACTCTCTCAAACCATGGTTGAGTCTTCGGAGCGCTTGCCATCCCAGATAGTGGCCGAACTCTATGCCCCTCCTGCCTCTCCCCTGGATCATCAATGAGGAGAAATTCTCCCTGCTCCCATCTCGTAGAGGACATGGAGTTTCTGGGAATGTACTTCAACACCAGGTCTGCAAGGGTCCATCTCGCAGAGGACAAGGTCACGACCCTTCAGACAGAAGTGGCCCTCCATCGACAGAACACTCCCTCTTTTATCTGCTTCTGCATGCGGGTGCTGGGCAGGATGGTGTCAATCTTTGAGTCAGTGCCATATGTGCAATTCCACTCCAGGCTCCTCCAGAGGGGCAATCGTTTCAAAATGAGACCAGTCTCAGACCTCTCTGGAGAAGTTGATTGTCCTGCCCTCTCAGATTCATGAGGAGTTAGACTGGTGGGAGACTTCTCTGGCCATCACACTGGGGTGGTCCTTTTTCCCCTCCATTGGCTTGCAATCTCAACAGATGCCAGTTTGTCTGGGTTGGGTTCGGTTTTTGGCCTCCACGCGGTTCAGGGCACTTCCCTGATGGAGGAGCTACCTTTCAGATCCACCTTCTGGAATTGATGGCAATCTTCCTGGCCCCCTTTTGGACTCTCCTTCTGTGGGATCTCCCGGTCAGAATCCAGTCTGACAACTCCACAGCGATTGCCTATCTGAACCATTAAGGCGGCACCATTGCCTCTCAGATTCTTCTATGGGCGGAGTGGCTTTTATGGGCGAAGTTAACCCTAATACCGATCACATCTAAGTTCATGAACTTAGATGTGGTCTGTATTACAGTTATCCTGTGTTTTAGAGGCACGCAGGAGATGCTGTCTGCCGATCTGTCAGTCCAGCAGTCAGTTACTGCAGAGCTATACAGCTTCTATGTACAGTGATACATAAACAGAAGCTGCATCGCAAAAAATAAAGCATATTTTTAATCACATTACACATACATTTCAGTTAGAAAAAAAAGGCTACAAAGGTTTATATAACCTTTAAATTAACGGGTGAAGCAGCAGAGATCTCTGTCATTAGGCAGGATGCTTGGCTGCATGTATGACAGCCAAGTTTCCTATCACATTTGTGTGGGGATGTGTGGTGAGCCCACATGAAAATCAGAACGTTTACGTGAACAGGTTAGGTATGTTCACACTGAGATCTTTGCAGGAAGGCAGGAATTTTGCGGCAGATTTTACCCTACCTGCACTTTCTTTTCCGCGTTTTTGCCGCGTTTTTGGGCCGAGGGCAAAAACACTTTCTTTGCCTCCAATTGATTCCATGGGAGGTCCGAGACGGGACCGCGGGAAGAAAGAGCATGTCGCTTTTATTTCTCGCAAGTGTTTTTCCTGCTCGCAGGAAAAAAAATGCCTCGGCTGGGAGGAAATGTTGTAAAAATTTTTGCGTGGTTTCCTACACTGTTTGATCAATGCGCATCAAAAACAGTGCCAAAAACTGTGTGAACTGGTCCTTAGTCATTTTCTCAATGGATAAAAGAAGCGCTTACAAGAATCTCAGTACAAATACAGTCTATTTGTCTATGTGTTATTGAATAATTTTTATTTTCCTATTTTATAGGAAAAAGTCTATGGTGGATTTTCCTCATATTGAGGTTGTGCGAAACAAGGAAGAGAGAAGAAAATTGCTGGGGCACACTTGTAAGGAATGTGAACTGGTAAGTTAATGTACTGTTTTTGTCTCCTGTTCCAAGCATCACTTCTTTCTCCTATTTTGAAGAGGCATCTGTTATCTTGAAGTTTTAAAAAGAGTTAAAACAAGAAGAATAAATAGTCTAAAAACATTGAACAGCAGGATAAAACACGTGAAAGCCATGGGGATATTCCCAGTGGAGGGCCTAGACTAAATATCTCTGCATAAAGGGTATAATAAAGAGATCATTAAAATTTTGTTCAGCCCTGTAAGGAGAGGGGATTAGAATAATTCTTCATAGGAATAGCCAATGTGATAGGTGCATATTTTGTATCGGACCTCCTTTTTAACACGTGGCTCTCACACAGACCATTCATACAATCGTGTGGATGAAGCCTAATGGTCTTAATATCGGTAGCCAGCATTTGTTTCAAAGGGGTTTTTTGAAGATTCAACACCAAAATGCTGTGGGCAATAAACCAAAAAAAAATGAATGTACGATGTACTTTATGAATTCTGTCAATCTTCAACCATTGGCCCTTTGTTTTTTTATTAAAAAGTACTGATGTGTCCTCTATAGTGGCACAGTGTTACGTAACCTAATCAGCCACGTGCCTTGGTGACGTTACTAATAGATACATTTAAAAAATGTTTTTTTATTTTAATAAAATTCATAGTGCATATAAATTTATCATTATATGTAAACAAAATTGCAATATTACTACTTGGTGACCATTAACATAGCCAAGATTTTAGTGGTGTTTCTTATAGAAGCCATCATGAGACAGATTTGTGTGAAAATTGAAAATTCAGCAGCCTTATCCAATGAGCTTTGTAGCCTAGAAATGTAATATATCTTTTTTGCTAGCAAATCTTAGCAGAAAAATAACTTGATCTCTTACCAGTACTATGCAGACCTTCCAGAAGAAGAGAGAGCTAAGAAATTGGCAGCCTGCTCCAGGCACCGTTTCCGTTACATCCCACCTAGTACTCCAGAGAACTTCTGGGAAGTGGGCTTTCCTTCTACCCAGACTTGCAAAGAGAGAGGTAAGAGATATTCTTTTCACCGAATATTCGCTCACAACCAGTAATTCATACTAAAATCATTGGTAGATGTTCTAAACTAAAATGGTAAAAAAAAGTTATCATCGATCATTAAAAACCACAGCATAACCAAGGCTACTGCCAAATTTAAGTTTGCAATTTAATTTAGTTTGTAATAGCCCAAACTATAAACTTAAAGGGGTATTCCAGCCTCTAGCATTTTTTACCTATCCAGTGAATAGGCGAAAAACGTTAGACAGTGGGGTCTAACCGCCGGGACACCCACCGATCTCCAGAACACGGGACCCCTGCCTCTGCTCCATTCAAACTTCTAGCCACCGTCTTGCGGCTGGGAGGAGTTTTGAATGGAGTGGAGCCCGGGCTTCCACAGTGCTGCTCCATTCAAAGTCTATGAGGCTGACGGAACAACTGAGTACTGTGGTCCCAATAGCAATTTTTCCTTCCCGTCAACCTTTGCTTGATCTCACTCACCTTGGAAGTGGTATTTCCCATGGCGCTGACCTCTATCTGGAGGGTTTTTGAGCTGACATCCCTGTATTTAACTCTCCATCAGGATAAGGCAGTGATATGTACTGTGCCTTCTTTCTTGCCAAGGTGGCCTCCTTCCACTTTAACGAGGATATCGATTTGCCATCCATTTGTCCGTCTCTGGTGCATCCTAAGGAACACTCTCTTCACAACCTGGATGTTGTTCTTGCCTGGCGGGTCTGCCTCTCCCTCACTTCCTCTTTTCGCAGATCGGAGTCTTTGTTTGTGGTCCAGTAATATCAGAGGAAGGGTTTGTCTGCCTCTAAGACGAATATCGCTTCTGCTGGGCTGTGTACTATCATGCTTTCGAGCGTGCAAGGTGGTTACCTGGTCTTCTCTGCACACGTTTCCCATTTCTACAGGGTGCATACTTATTCTTAAATAAATGACCACTTCCTTTTATCTGTTTCTACCCCTAGGGACTGCTGTAGGACATCCCAGGGTCTTTGTACCCCCAATGAGACTAACAAGAAAAGTTACATTTTTGTGTACTCACCGTAAAAAAAAATTCTCGTCTAGTTCATTGGGGGACACAGCTCCCACCCATTGGTTTCTAGAGTTGATATAGTTGTCCATTGTGCAGAGGTTTTTTTTATCTCTGGTTTTGTTTGTTTTCTTTACCTTGTGTTCTGCTTCTCTTACTGCTTATGTACATCCTGAATAGCTCAGTAGGAGGGGTATATCCTTTTGGAGGGGAAAACACTTTTTTTATACTTCGTGTCACGCCTCCTAGTGGCAAGAGCTTGCACCCATGATCTGTGTACCCCAATGGACCAGAAGACAAAATGATTTTATATTGAATACTCTAGAAAATCTTCTTTTACATTAGACAGAAAGACCCCTTTCAATAATGTGATTGTGCAATGTGTACATAAAGTGTAGTGCTTACGTCTTATAATAAACAGCTTTGCAACTAGCAGTCGCTCTAGGGTACATCTGGCTACATGCGCAGGTAGTGGCCATTTAATTTAGAGCATGCCTGCAGGGATGGAGATTCTTTCTGAGAAATTGTCTATTAGCGTTAGCTTAGAACTAATTTTAAAGCGACTGTCACCTAAATATGCTGCCCTATTTAATATAACATACCGTATATTGTGCCTTTTGGCTAATAGAGCCTCTGACAAAATACAGCGGACTCAGAGATGCTTAAAGAGGCTCTGTCACCAGATTTTGCAGCCCCTATCTGCTATTGCAGCAGATAGGCGCTGCAATGTAGATTACAGTAACATTTTTATTTTTAAAAAACGAGCATTTTTGGTCAAGTTATGACCATTTTTGTAGTTATGCAAATGAGGCTTGCAAAAGTCCAAGTGGGTGTGTTTAAAAGTAAAAGTCCAACTGGGCGTGTATTATGTGCGTACATCGGGGCGTTTTTAATACTTTTACTAGCTGGGCGCTCTGACGAGAAGTATCATCCACTTCTCTTCAGAACGCCCAGCTTCTGGCAGTGCAGACACAGCCGTGTTCTCGAGAGATCACGCTGTGTCGTCACTCACAGGTCCTGCATCGTGTCGGCACCAGAGGCTACAGTTGATTCTGCAGCAGCATCAGCGTTTGCAGGTAAGTAGCTACATCGACTTACCTGCAAACGCCGATGCTGCTGCAGAATCAACTGAAGCCTCTGGTGCCGGTGTCCTCGCTCGTCTGACACGATGCAGGACCTGTGAGTGACGACACAGCGTGATCTCTCGAGAACACGCTGTGTCTGCACTGCCAGAAGCTGGGCGTTCTGAAGAGAAGTGGATGATACTTCTCATCAGAGCGCCCAGCTAGTAAAAGTATTAAAAACGCCCCGATGTACGCACATAATACACGCCCACTTGGACTTTTACTTTTAAACACACCCACTTGGACTTTTGCAAGCCTCATTTGCATAACTACAAAAATGGTCATAACTTGACCAAAAATGCTCGTTTTTTAAAAATAAAAACGTTACTGTAATCTACATTGCAGCGCCGATCTGCTGCAATAGCAGATAGGGGCTGCAAAATCTGGTGACAGAGCCTCTTTAAGCATAAATGGCTTATATGGGAATGCAGATTTTGCCATTGCTTTAGAGGTAAATGATTAACAATGCTTTGCTTTTCTCCAAAAGGTTACATAAAAGAGCAGATGTCCCCTTGTCAGAGACCACGGAGAAGACAACCATATAATGCAATGTTTTCCACGAAAGGCAAGGAACAGAAGATTTAAAATTGCACAGTTCTCTCTTTCAATGGCTAGTTACAGACTAAAGCATGTTTTGTTTTGAATGTTTCAAGCGTTATACTTGCATTTTTAGTGCTTATTAGGTGCCAGGTAGATAAGGCTGTATACGTTTAATTGATATTATGCCTATGTAGCTGTAAACCTGGAGACTTCATATGCTGCACTCAGTGGGCTATGTGGGATTTAATATATAAAGCTTACTGCCATGTCATCCAATTTCCTGCTTAGTACACTATTTAATGGTGAGAATAATAAACCGTTTATCAATGCTTGATTTAAAAAAAAGAAAAAATATTTAATATGTATATTTTTACTTTTATAAATATGGACATTATTTGTATTTTAGCACCTTTTAATGGGTAGGGTGCTCTGTTTGCACTGGAAAAATTAAAGCCTAGAGCTATACGAGAAATGATCTGTAATTAATAAAAATGTGAGTTATATTGTTTTAGATGTGTTTTATTTTATTTTTTTCCTTTTATCTGTCATTCCTATCTAATGTGGAGTTTTGTAAACAATGGGGATAACCAAGAGTAGACTGGACTACTACTGGCTTTTGTGAGCCCTTAAAGAGGCTCTGTCACCATATTATAAGTGCCCTATATTGTACATGATGTGATCGGCGCTGTAATGTAGATTACAGCAACGTTTGTTTATTTAGAAAAACGATCATTTTTGACGGAGTTATGACCTATATTAGCTTTATGCTAATGACTTTCTTAACCCCTTAATGACCGGGCCTGTTTGGGCCTTAATGACCAAGCCAGATTTGTTAAATCTGGTATGTGTGACTTTATCAGAGAATAACTCAGCGAAAGTTTTGAATATCCAAGTAATTCTGACATTGTTTTTTCGTCACATGTTGTACTTTATTTTAGTGGTAAAAGTAGACTGATACGATTTATGGAAATTAATAAAAAAATAGAAAAAATGAAGACATTTTGTAAAAATTATCATTTTTCCCTATTTTTAACGGCAATATGTCACATATGTACACACATACTGTACAATTTTTTTAATTAAATATATATTTCCATCTCTTTACTCTATTTTGGCAGCACTTTTGAAAAAAAAATATTTTGAGCAATTTAGAAGACTTACAAGTTTAGTAATAATTTTATACATTTTGAAGTACATTTGGTTTTCCTGCATCAAGCCAGGTTTTCAGAGGCTCATAGGTGTCAGAATGGTGGAAACCCCCACAAGTGACCCCATTTTGCAAACTACACCCCTTAAGGTATTTATTAAGGGGTGTTGTAAGTATTTTGACCCCACAGTTTTTTTGTAAGAATTCATGCAAAGCAGGCGTAAAAAAATATAATCTCACTTTTTTCATAAAAGTATAACTTTGAAGACCGATTTCTTTGTAAAGCGACCATGAGAATGAAGAAACACACCCCAAAATCTATCACCCTGTTTCTCCTGTTTTCAAAAATGCCCCCATTGTGACCCTAATGCATTGCCTGGACACACGGCAGGGCCCGAAAGGAAGGGAACACCCGGAGACTTTCAGGTCTCCTATTTTGCTTGAAAATGTTTTAGGCCCCACTGTATATTTGGAGAGGTTTTGAACTACCAGAACGATAGAAACTCCCCATAAACGACCCCATTTAGAAAACTAGACCCCTTAAGGTATTTATCTAGGGGTGTACTGAGTATTTTGACCCCACAGTTTTTTGCTAAATTTAATGCATAGCAGGTGAAAAAAAATAAAAAATCACTTTTTCCATAAAAATATCACTTTGAAGACCGATTTCTGTGTAAAGCGACCATAAGAATGAAGAAACACACCCCAAAATCTATCACCCTGTTTTCAAAAATGCCCCCATTGTGACTCTAATGCATTGCCTGGACACACAGCAGGGCTTGAAAGGAAGGGAGAACCGGAGGCTTTCAGGACTCATATTTTGCTTGAAAATGTTTTAGGCCCCACTGTATATTTGGAGAGGTTTTGAACTACCAGAACGATAGAAACTCCCCATAAACGACCCCATTTAGAAAACTAGACCCCTTAAGGTATTTATCTAGGGGTGTAGTGCGTATTTTGACCCCACAGTTTTTTGCTAAATTTAATGCATAGCAGGTGAAAAAAAAAAACAAAAAACTTTTTCCATAAAAATATCACTTTGAAGACAGATTTCTGTGTAAAGCGACCATGAGAATGAAGAAACACACCCCAAAATCTATCACCCGGTTTCTCCTGTTTTCAAAAATACTCTCATTGTTGCCCCAATCTGCTTATTAGACGTGTGGCTGGGCCAAAAAGAGAGGGAGCACCCTTTGGCTTTCAGGGCACAATTGAATAAATTCTAGGCCCCATATCATGCATTTAGAGGCATTGAGCTGCCTGAACAAAAAAAAAAACCACGCAGAAATGACCCCATTTTAAAAACTAAACTCTTAAAGGTATTCATCTAGTGGTGTAGTGGGCATGCGGACCAAACATTTTTTAAAGGAGGAAATAATGGGTATCATTTCAGACACTATGGGTATATAATGTTTTCTTCAAGCTTTTATTACGTTTCCACATGAAATAGAGGAGACGTGGTAGAAGGTTATTTTGTTAGAAATATGCCACATTAATAAATTTGTGCGGCATACAGAAGAGAAGTGAAGCCGTGTATTCATAACGGATACATGTCGCTATAGACTTATTTGCCTGTACTTATGACTATGTCTTGCTGAAGAAGCAGTTGGTGCCATTATGATGTCATTGTGGACAGAATTCTGTCCTAATATAAAATCAGTCAGAGAGGAAAAAATAAACTGTACTGGAGTGACGGGCAATATCTTCAAACAAATGGAGGAAAATGTATCCAACTATGTTGCAAACTCGAGTCTGTTCACTAGATAGAAGAACACCTGCAGGGCTGTCATGACAAGGATTTTTTTTTCAGTGACTGGTTGTACAACATCTCTTTAGCTCCATCAATCCTTATGAGGGACAAATGTGCCAAGTGACGCGGTACACCATAACAGGCCCCTGCCCGGCAAGGTAGGAACCGCTATGTGCACAAAACAACCAATCACCTACAGAATATATAGAGGGGCAGTGTCCAAAACCATCTATAGGAACAGTAAAGGATCAC
Source organism: Rhinoderma darwinii (assembly GCF_050947455.1). NCBI lineage: Eukaryota > Metazoa > Chordata > Amphibia > Anura > Rhinodermatidae > Rhinoderma > Rhinoderma darwinii. The sequence continues at coordinate 102,649,816 of NC_134691.1, read as the reverse complement.
TAATCCCCAAAATGATGTCAGTATTTGCAGAAGAACCGTAACAAAGACCATGGTGTATTGATAAGGAACAGCTCGATTATTAGAGATCCTCCAAAAAAAAAATATCATGCCAGTATCACGGTACAGAATTAGGAATGTAACAGCCGTATGTGGAAGGACATAGTTATTAGAAAAAGGAAATACATCAGCAAATTAATCTTGTAATCATTGCTAAAATGCACGACTTCCACTAATTCAGGGGCGGCACGGGCAATGCCCACATTTATTTTTTATTTCAAGAACGCTTGTGGGGTCCATGTTCTGAATAGACAGATGTGGGCTCCTGCACAATAAACTGTATTCATTTGTGAGTGATCAAGTCCTGGATTTAATTGTCCAAGAATTGTATAAAAAAAATCATAAAGGGGAAATTTAGTTTTACAGTCTGAAATAAATAAACCTCCCCATGAGAATCCCTCCCTCCCTTGGAAAGCCCAGAAACTAAACAAAAATATATGCATAAATGAAATTGACTCCCTAAAAAGAATCCCCCCCCCCCACCCCACCCTTTTTGGTTTTCCCTAAATTATAGATAAAATTAATAATTAGAAACGGTGTGGTAGGTCTCAAAACAGGGGTAGTTGCACAGGCCTGGATTTGAAGGGCACATGGGGCAGTAAAACCGGGAATCGCTCCTCCTTCCGTGTTTACTGCACACCCGGCATCTCTTTTGGGGGTGTATCTTTGGTTCACAGAGGCAGGGACGGGGTGGAGGAAGTGGCGCTCAGTGAGCCTTTTGACATCCTCTGACTCGAAGGAGTCTCCAGGTGCGGGGGAGTCAAACAGGAGTTGCTCTATAATTTTCTCCTGATACTGTAGGAAACTGAGCGTTCCCTGGGTCTTGTACAGCACATAGCTGTTGTAAGTGGCCATCTGGATAAGGTAGATCGCTACCTTTTTATACCAGGCCCTAGTTTTGCGCTTGACCAGGTACGGTTGTAGGACCTGGTCAGATAGATCGACTCCCCCCATGAACTTGTTATAGTCCACCACGCAGACCGGTTTCCTCTTATCAGAGGTAGCGCCCCTCTCTCTTACTGCCACTGTGGTGTCCTCGTGCACGGTGGAGAGCATGTACACGTCCTTTTTGTCACTCCATTTGACAGCGAGCAACTGGTCACTTGCAAATGAGAGTGATGCACCCCTTTCTAGTCGCCTGGACACCAGTCGTTGAGGGAAGCCGACTCTATTTTTTCGTACCGTCCCACAGGCCCCTGTATTCGCAGCATGGAGGGACTTATACAGGGGGACACTGGTGTAGTAATTGTCGGTGTACACATGGTACCCTTTTTGTAGGAATGGCACCATGAGTTCCCAGACAATTTTCCCACTAATGCCAATATCGTCTGGGCATCCTGGGGGATTAAGGTGGCGGTCCCTGCCCTCATAAATGAAAAAGCCACAGGTGTAGCCCGTTGTGCTCTCGCACACCTTATAGAGTTTCACTCCGTATCGGGCTCTTTTGGAGGGGATGTATTGTCGAAACGATAGACGGCCCTTGAAGGACATAAGTGACTCATCTACCGCTAGTTTTTGGCCTGGGGTGTATAAATTGAAAAATGAGTCACTTAGGAGGGAGATTAGGGGTCTCAGTTTGTTGAGGCGATCATAGGCTGGGTCACTTCTTGGGGGGGATTTGTGTATTGTCAGAAAAATGCATGAAACGCATTAGAGTCTCATAGCGCGTTCGGGCCATAACGGCTGCAAATACAGGCGTGCTATGGATAGCGCTGGTAACCCAATAGGAGCGGATAGAGGTTTTTTTTTACTATCCCCATGTTTAGGGTAATTCCCCCAAAAAATTTTATTTCAGAAACTGTTGTGGGGATCCATCCTCTGGCATAGCAAGACCTGGGATTTTGGGTGCCAAATTGCCTGGCATATAAATTCGTCTGCTGGACGATTAGTTCCAGGACCTGATCGCCTATAAACAAATGAAAAAAATTATAGGGACTAAAATTTGAGACATCTGCGTTGATGCCTGGAGTCGCTGTAAATGGCAAAACTTGGGGGGAGAAAGCAATTGCAGGATCCCAAATTGCGGAAGGGACTGCAGTACTAGGCCCGTCTCCTGACGCTTCACCGCTGAGTCCACCACCATAGGGCTGGGGGGTTCAGTGGCAGAAGCAGAACTTGTGTCACTTTCTGAGCCAAGTTCTGCTTCTGACGCAGTGTCCGTATCACTGCCGGAACCGCTAGAGCACAGCATGGCGTATGCCTGCTCTGCAGAGAACATTCTGCGGCTTCTGCGGTTCATGTTCACCACACTAATAATTGTTGTTTTTTTTGTAGAAGACAAACAAAAAAACGGGGGTGATTACGGGTAATCTGGGGTAAATTACGGACAATATTCGGATAATATCGGAAAACACTGGTGAGTAAGTATGTGGTGTATTTTACAGTATAATACAGCACAAGATTTGTATAGTATTTCTCTCTCTCCTCTCACAGATCAACTACAGTGAGAGGAGGGAGGGAAAGGGCACAAATCTTGTGCTGTATTTTGAAAATATGGGACTATGGTCACTGTGATAGGTATATCACAGTGACCATCTTATCAGGGACCAATTATAACGGTCCCTGATCAGTTTCCATTTACAGGCAGAATAGCTGCCTTTTACTGACAGCGCATGCGTGCGCCATTTTTTTTTTTTTCCGGCGGTTGGGGGGAGGGGGGGCACGATCGGAGGCCTAACAAATAGTTTTTTATCTCCTCTCACCAAACATTCATGGTGAGAGGAGATAAAAAGTCAGATTTCAATGCTGCATTAATTGTAACGGCGATCTGGTAGCTGAGGGCAGGGAGCTATCCCTCTGCACGGCGCCGCAATCTTAAGTAGATTGTGTGCGCATGCGCGGGCGCCATTTTTTTTCTCTTCCCGGCAGCTGAGGGAGGAGAAGAGAAGGGGGACACGATCGCGGGCATCGGAGGCCCTTCAGGTTAGTTTTTTATCTCCTCTCACCAAACATTCATGGTGAGAGGAGATAAAAATGTCCATTTTCCACCGCTGCACTAGTTGTAACGGCGGTCGCCGGTATTCGTTGAATATCGGCGATCGCCGGTTTGGGGACCGCAAACAACGGTCCCCAGAGTGTGCTCCAAGCCCTCAGCTACCTCCGGTAGCTGAGAGCAGGGAGCTATCTCCTTTCACGGCGCCGCAATTTTATTCTGATGCAGCGCCGTGAAAAGGCGTATGTATCAGAATAAAGCCCGTTAGTGGCCGCCGTTAAAAGGCGTATTGGCGGTCACTCACGGGTTAAAGGACAACTGGGCGTGTTTTACTTTTTGACCAAGTGGGAGTTGTGGAGAGAAGTGTATGACGCTGACCAATCAGCGTCATACACTTCTCCCCATTCATTTACACAGCACATAGTGATCTAGCTAGATCACTATGTGCAGCCACATACACACACATTAACGTTACTCAAGTGTCCTAATAGGCTTGCTGTTTGTAAATAACTGACAGCTCTAATACACCGCACTGTGTTATGTAGGTAGTGCAGTGTATTAGAATAGCGATCAGGGCTTCTTGCCTTCAGGTCCCCTAGTGGGACAAAAAAGTTAAAAGAATGTTAATAAAAATGTAAAAAAGTTTCAAGTTAAAACGATAACTGCCTTTTTTTCCCATAATAAGTCTTTTATTATAGGAAAAAACTGAAAACATTAAAAAAGTACACATATTTGGTATCGCCGCGTCCGTAACAATCCAAACTATAAAGATATCACGTTATATTCCCAGCACAGTATACACGGTAAAAAAAAAATAATAATTCTAGAATTGCGGTTTTCTGTTCACCACCCCTCCCAAAACAGAATAAAAAAAATGGATCAAAATGTTGCATGGTCCCAAAATTGTACCAATAAAAACTACATCCTGTCCCGCAAAAAACAAGCCCTCTCACAGCTTTTTTTGATGGAAAAATAAAAACCATATGGCTCCCAGAATATGGTGATACAAAAAATAAATGATTAAAAAAAAGTGATTTTAATGTGCAAACGCTGTAAAACATAAAAAAAAACTATATACATATGGTATTGCCATAATCGTATCGACCCACAGAATAAAGTAAATATGTCATTTATAGCCCACGGTGAACGCTGTAAAAAATAAAAAAGAATAAAACACAATTGCTTGTTTTTTGTCACCTTGCTTGCCAAACAATGGAATAAAAAGTGATAAAAAAATTGCATGTACCCAAGATGGCACCAATAAAAACTACAGATTATCCCGCAACAAATAAGCCGGTGGAGAAAAAATAAAGACGTTCTGGCTCTCAGACTATGGCGACACAAAATGTGCAGAGCATTCCAAAAGCGGATAAGATTGGGCGCCATTTATCAGTGCGACACTGGCCACACATGTGCGGAAAATTATTTATTTACTGCATTATTATACCCTTATTATGCCCTGATGTAGTCCGCACAGATTACATATGCCCCCACATTATAAACTGAAAACCAGTAATACCCCCAAACAGAACTACAAAGCAAAATCTGCACTCCAAAAGCCAAATAGCGCTCCTTTCCTTCTGAACCCTACAGTGTGCCAAAACAGCCGTTTACGTACGCATATATGGCATCGCCATGCCGAGGAGAACCCGCTTAACAGTTTATGAGATATTTTTCTGCAGTGGAACAAACTGAGCACAACATATTGGACACAAAAATGGCATATCAGTAGAAAATTGCAATTTTCACTTTGCACCATCCGCTGAGCGTTCATTTCTAATAAAAAAAATCCTGTGGGGTCAAAATGCTCATTAACCCCTTAAAAAATTCCTTGAGGGGAGCAGTTTCCAAAATAGAGGTCACTACTTGGGGTTTGTTTTACTATGTGACCTCAGAATCCTGCAATTGTGGGTCAATGCTGTGAAAATCACCAAAATAGGCCTCAAATGCGCATAGTACTTTTCAATTCTGAGCCCTGTCATATGTCCAGGCAAATAATAAATGCCTTGAGGGGTGTAGTTTCCAAAATGCGGTCACTTCTCAGGGGTTTCTACTGTACTCTGGTACCTCAGGGGCTCTGCAAACACGACATGGCGCCTGTACACCAATCTAGCAAAATCTGCGTTCTAAAAGCCAAATGGCGCTCCTTCAATTTTGAGCTCTGCCATGTGCCCAAACAGCAGTTTAGGGCCACATGTGGGGTATTGCCATACTCTGGAGAAATTGAGTAACAAATTGTGTGGTGTTTTTTCTCCTATTACCCCTCGTAAGAATAAAAAATTGGGAGCTGAAACGACATATTTTTGGCAGAAGTTTAATTTTTCATTTTCACTGCCTAATTCTAATAAAATCTATGAAACACCTGTGGGGTCAAAATGCTCACCACACCCCTAGATGAATGCCCTGAGAGCTGTAGTTTCCAAAATGGAGTCACTTGTCAGGGGTTTCTACTGCACTGGTACCTCAGGGGCTCTGCAAATGCGACATGGCGCCTAAAAACCAATCAAGCAAAGTGCAAACCAAGTAGCACTCCTGCCATTCTGAGCCCTGCCGTGTGTTCAAACAGAAGTTTATGACCACATATGGGGTATTGCTGTACTCGGGAGAAATTGCTTTACAAATGTTGGGGTGCTTTTTCTCCTTATTCCTTGTAAAAATTAGAAAATTCTATGTTTTTTCAGAAAAAACAAATACATTTCATTTTTACAGACTAATTCAAATAAATTTAGCAAAAAAACTGTTGGATCAAAAACTAACTATAGCCCTAGATACATTCCTTGAGGGGTGTAGTTTCCAAAATGGGGTCATTTGGGGGGATTCCATTGTTTTGGCACCACAAGACCTCTTTAAACCTCATATGGTGCCTAAAATATATTCTAAAAAGGAGGGCCCAAAATTCACTAGTTACTCCTTTGTTTCTGAGGCCAGTGCTTCAGTCCAGTATCACACTAGGGCCACATGTGGGATATTTCTAAAAACTGCATAATCTGGGCAATAAATATTGAGTTGAGTTTCTCTGGTAAAACTTTCTGTGTTACAGATAAAAGTGTATTACAAATTAATTTCGTCAAAAAAAAAGAAATTTATAAATGTCAACTCTACATGGCTATAATTCCTGTGAAACGCCTGAAGGGTTAAAACACTTTCTGAATGCTGTTTTAAATACTTTGAGGGGTGCAGTTTTGAAAATGGGGTGCTTTATAAGGGTTTCAAATATATTGGCCCCTCGAAGCCACTTCACAACTGAAATGGTCCCTGAAAAAATTGCCTTTTGAAATTTTCTTGAAAATGAGAAAATGCTGCTAAAGTTTTAAACCTTGTAACGTCCTAGAAAAATAAAAGGACGTTCAAAAAAACTATGCAAACATAAAGTAGACATATGAGAAGTGTTAATGGGTGGTACTACTATCTGTTTTACAAGTAGATACGTTTAAATTTCGAAAAATCATCATTTCTCAAAATGTTGGTGTTTTCCACAAATAAGCAATGAACTTATTGACCACATTTTCCCACCAACATAAAGTCCAATAAGTCAAGAGAAAACAATTTCAGAATCGCTTGGATAGGTGAAAGCATTCCAAAGTTATTACCACATAAAATGACATGTCAGATTTGAAAAAATGGGGCTGGTCCTGAAGGCCAAAATGAACTTGGTCCTGAAGGGGTTAAAGGCCATGTACACATTTTGAAAAGGATTTTTTATTTTTTTTATAAAAAGGTCAATCAGTGTGTTTAGTGAAACTTTATAATTAGCTTTTATTAAAAAAAAAAAATCTTTTGGAGATACAGCTGCTCTGTATTTTGCATACAGAGCAGCTGTATATTTTGCTAAGACCTGAATCCGTCAGTTCCACGGGTCCTGGGTGTCTCTGACATGCAGGATCCACATGTAATCTATCACATCTAAGTTATGAACTTAGATGTGATGGATAAATGTGAACACACAGGACCAGCTTTCACTGACCCCGTCAGTCCCGCAGACCTGAAGGGAACAGGATTTAGCGAGCGATACAGCTTCTTTGTATAGAGAATACAGAGCAGCTGTATCTCAAAACGTTAAAATAATTTTTAATAAAAAACTAATTATTATAAAGTGGCACCAAATCACATGAATTGAACTATTATACGTTATATATATATATATATATATAAAAAAATATTTTTTTATTAAAAATCCCTTTCAAAGGTTTACATAGCCTTTAAAAATAATCGTTGTCGGCAGCACATCTCCCATGTTAACAAGGGACGTACTGCTGAAAATATACAAACTGGGGGGCGACGATCATTAATACGATTGTTTGGCTCCTATACATACAGTTTGCATCGGCCCACGTAACAGGGCCTTTAAACGCGCACCGACTGACTTGTTATATCGGCTCTCATTATGGGTAGAAATCTTCCCACATAAACTTAAATTTAGACAATCTGGGCGCTACCTCACCATCTGGGTCACGTAACTACACCTCACATTTATGGGTAAGGCATTGACAATTTATCCTTATTTTCCATTGGACATTTTGTATACATTAGGTTACTTACCTGGTTATAAAACTCTCTCTGGGTTATATCCCCGTTTGGTCCATGACTATACCTGTTATATACTGGCGATCCACCTCTATGAATTTTTGATGGTGGTCTTTTTTGGACAGGGAACATGTTTTTTGGGGATATAATGTATGTATCCTTTGCTGTGGCAATGCCGATCCTTCATTAGTATGTACTCTGTATTGAGAATATAAGTACTTTGTAACCAATGTGGCGTTATTGTTACCATGAATGTGGTCCAGATACAGATTTCATTTTTAGATCCTCTGTAGTTTTTATATGAATTTAATAAAATTTTCAATTTTTTTTGATACTTAGTTTTATAGTGTATGACTCCTTTTTCTCAGTGTTTAATATATGATATCGTTGGAGTTTGCATTTCTGTACTGTTCTTTGAAATTTATGGCGGTGGTTAATACTATGTCGGTATCACGTAACCAGTAACCTGTCCTGTGAGATTTATGGTCATTTTAATTGTATTTATTTAATGTATGCCATCATAGTCTATGGGTAATGGATGCCACTGTTAGGCATCCGTCACAGCCTAAGTTTAATTTATACGCCAAACGTAGGCCACTTAACATGATTTGAACGAGGCCTTAGAAATAAAACAATTACTGCAAAAATTATTCTGCATATACAAAGAAAGAAGCAAAAACAGTCTAAATAATCTTCACACAATACATTATTCTTTATTATGTTAATTTTATAGTTGTGAATTGGGTTACTGGATATATCAACAAGGACCAGGCACTGGGTTTTGGAATTTACCAGACGACCAATGAGAGCATGCCAAATATACCAGTAACAAAGTGGCCCAAAGCATCCTGTACCACTAAGGTCATGTTCGCACAGCATATTTTCAGGCGTATATAGAAGCATAAACCGCTCGCGCCTGGAAATACACTTCAAATAAACCTGCAAACATCATCCCATTGATTTCAATGGGAAATATACAGTGTAGTTCATACAAGGCTTATTTTTTACACTGCTGAATTTAAAAAAAGCCTTGTACAAATAAGCTTCATAAAAAAAGTAGCATGTCACATCATTTTACAAGCTCTTATTTCCCACTGACACTTCAAAAATCCGCTTTAAAAATGCATGTAAAATGCTTTGAAAATCAGTTCCAAAAACGTCTGGAATTCAGAGGCTGTTTTATCTTGAAATCAGCCTCGTATTTTTCCGCCTGAACATATGGTGTGCACAGGGATTTACAATAGAGAGTACAGCCTGATTATTCTTTTTGATTACTGTAGGCAGTGGTTCTCAGGTCCAGGATGTATCCGCACAGGACGGTACTGTCGCAGGTTTGGGGGGAAGCCCTGCCTCTTCCTCCAGCGATGTGAGCAAAGATCCATCCCGACCTCTAGAGCAAGGACAGAGGACAGCTCCTGCGGTGTAAGAACGTCTGTGTACTTTTGGATATGCCTGACAGAAAACAGTGTTAGGGATTTATATACCTCACTATAATATGTTTATTTCGAAGAGGAAACCACTTTAACAGTTGCAATAATCAATATGTCCAACAGATGGAGGTAAATATCTACCAAAATATACATTTGTTTCTCTGCTGTTCCCTGCCTGCAAGGTCACACATTGGGGCAGACTTATGCATACTGCACCTCGGTTAAGTCTAGTCGTGCAGCTGTTTATGTGGCGCACGTTACTTGCATATCATTTATTATTTGTGTGCGGCAAAAATAACTTAGTCTTTTTTGTTTGCGCCATGCTCGAAATGATTGTATTTGCAGAAAATGGGTGTGATTTTGGCTTGTTCTTGTTTGCAAAATATTTGCCCATGTTTTAGGCATTTTCTGGCGCAGATATTGGTCTTAAACTAAACCCGCTTAAGGGTGGCTTAAAGGGGTTGCCCAGACAATATAAATCGGTATATAATCATTATATAAATCGGTGGGGGTCCAACACCCGGACCCCGCACCGATCAGCTGCCGGATATTATGAAGGGTATGCAATATTCGGAGCCGGAAGCAGATGACTTACTACTGCATAGCGGCCGTGCTCACTTGAATAGTAGCAGAGCTGCAGTACATGGACATCTGATGCCCTGAGGCAGCCGATTGGTGCGGTGTCCGGATGTCGGACCCCCACTGATCATATACTGATAATCTATCCTGTGGATAGGTCATCAGTTGTCCGTGCGTGGACATCTCCTTTAAAGTCAGGCCTTATTCACACGAACGTGTTAAACGTCCATGTGACGGTCGTTGAAACAACGACCGTCACACGGACCTATATAATTCAATGTGGCCGTTCACACGGCTATTGTTTCAACAGACTGTGTGAAGGGTCCGTGACAAAATAGGACATGTCTATGGGGGATGCGTGATATCGCGTCCCGCAGTTCAGAGAACGGATGCACCTCGGACGTGAAAAACTGCAGTTTTTCACGTCCGAAATGCGCAACGCCCGTGTGAATCCGGCCTTAGACAGAAGTGCCAAAAGATTTGCCAAATTTATCATCCAGCATAAGCTATTATGATAAATTTGGCGCATCTAGTCCAAATCTAAGTTGTCTAAATTTAAAACAGTATTAGTAAATCTGCCCCATTGTTTGTCAAAACATACTTGGTGAGGTAAAATTTTGCAAGGCATGAACCAAGATTACATTCCTCCAATCAAAACCACCTGGATATTTAAAACTGTTGTTTTTAATGTTTAACCACTTCCGACATCCGGCGTATATATACAGCAGAGGTCGGGTGGGGGAGTATGGAGCAGGCTCAGGGGCTAAGCCCGCTCCATAGAACGAGCCTGTCAGCTGTATCTTACAGCCGACACTTCAGTGTAATGAGCGGGAGCCCACTCGTTTAACCCCTTAGATGCCGCAGTCAATAGCGACCGCAGCATCTAAGCTGTTATAAGGAGAGGAGTGGTCCCCACTGACATGCCATCGGCTGCAACGCGATCGCCAGGCACCGATGGTCATCATTGTAGCCTGGTGGCCCAATGAGGCCCGCAGGTCTGCCATCTTTGTACTCCTCTGTACTTAATAGGTGCCTGTCAGAATCATGATATACTGCAATACATTAGTATTGCAGTATATCGTGTAAGCGTTCAAGTCCCCTAGGGGGACTAGTAAAAAAAAAATAAGTTCAAAACAATTAAAGTTTTTTTAATATATACAAAAAATATATAAAAAGTAAAAAAAAAAACGTTTCCTATTTTCCCCCAAAAGCAATGTAAAAAAACTAACAAAACATAACTGGTGTGTGTGTGTGTATATATATATATATATATATATATATATATATATATATATATACAGTGTGTGTGTATACAGTGTGTGTGTATGTGTGTGTGTGTGTATATACAGTGTGTGTATACAGTGTGAGAGTGTGTGTGTGTGTGTGTGTATATATATATATATACAGTGTGTGTATATACAGTGTGTGTGTGGAGGTGTGTGTGTGTATATACAGTGTGTGTGTGTATATACAGCGCGTGTGAGTGTGTATATGCAGTGTGTGTGTGTGTATATATATATATATATATACACTGTGTGTGTGTGTGTGTGTGTGTGTGTGTGTGTGTGTGTGTGTGTGTGTGTGTGTGTGTGTGTGTGTGTGTGTTTATAAATCGTTTTTGTGTGGGAGGGGGGATTTGACTGTAAATATATGTGGGGTGAGGGGATTCTGTATAAATTGTTTTAGCGGGGAGGAAAGATTTGACTGTATGCTTCATGTACACTTCCGTCGGCCATTGTACTGCCACTAACGACGGTTCCGTGAATCACAAACCTCACACGGATGGCTTCCGTGTGCAGTCAGTTGTTTCATGGACCAAATCAATGCAAAGGCCGAGACTGTTCCGCCAAAAACGGGCAGGAGTTGGGACTCAGCCTATAGTGCTACATGATATTCCCTCTCCATGGCGCGTCCCACTGGTAGTAGGGCCTTCTGCACTGGCCATTTGGGTTATCTGACTGACTGACTAGCATAATCAAATCTGCAGCCAGTCAGATTTAGTAGCAGGGAGTTCACCGCTAAGCTCACTGGGTGGAGGCATCAGTTCAGCAGGGTAAGGGGCCATAAATGAGCACACTAACAAATCATCAGACTGAACGGAAGCGCTCATGGGTTGTTTCACTTACCAATAAGCGCTTTTAGCACTGATAGAAAAGCTTATCTGTTAGTGAAATAAGAAATTAGCAGAAAAAGATGATTTGGTATCTTACTGTGGATGTCTTGATCTTGGGGGCATGAGAGTAGATCTTACTGCAAATTATCTGCAATGATATCCCTACTGCTATGGCACATGCAACAATCCCCACAAGTGACAATGGACAGCAGCCATGGAGGTAACACACTGCGATTTTGCCAACCTTCAGCTTCCTCTTCATCCATGCTGGCCCTTGCACATTCATAGCGCAGCAGTGACATCACCGGCCTGCACCCAGACTCCCTCCACTGGGGGCTGTTGAGAGGTGGGGGACTGCTCCCAGGTGAGCGTTTTCCCAGCACAGCGGAGAACTGCAACACAGCTTAATTTAACAATAGGAAACCGCAGGAAATTGTAGGAAACATTTTTGGGACTTCCTTATAAAAAAATCTTTAAACAACTACTATAAAAGCATGTGCCTATTGTTGCATAGATTAAAGAGCAACATAACAGTTCTTGTTTCTATTTCCCTTACATTTGACTTTTCTATCCAACCATTTTCCTAATCATAATACGGAAGAGAGGCTATAATTGTGGTGAGTAGAATACCGTACCTAGATGTGGACTTATTCACATTTAGTGACTATAAAATCACCAATCTCCAAGAGTTTACAATCTATGAGTAAAAAGGGATGACACAAGAGGTGAAAGTGCTTGTGTAGTACAATGGTCCAGCCATCTATTATACATATACTACCGTTCAAAAGTTTGGGGTCACCCAGACAATTTTGTGTTTTCCATGAAAACTCACACTTATATTTATCAAATGAGTTGCAAAATGACTAGAAAATATAGTCAAGACATTGACAAGGTTAGAAATAATGATTTTTATTTGAAATAATAATTTTCTCCTTCAAACTTTGCTTTCGTCAAAGAATGCTCCATTTGCAGCAATTACAGCATTGCAGACCTTTGGCATTCTCAATGAGAGAGGGGCCCAATTCAGCGCACACAACCAATTTATACTCAGCCTTTTACGCTTCGTATTGGAGCATAACTTTTTTGTCTTTGAGCACAGGTTCTTTCACCAGCTAAGAGGAGTGGCTATGGGTAGCCCCTGTGCTCCCACCTATGCCAATCTCTATCTGGGCTGGTGGGAGAGGGAGTTTGTATTCTGCGATAAGATGGAGAAGTATATCCCGTCCATTTTATTATGGTTAAGATTTATTGACGATATTTTCATACTCTGGTCTGGTACAACAGCAGAGTTTGGCGATTTCGTCTCAATCTTGAACGTCAATGACCTGGGTCTTTATTTCACCTCTGAAATCAGGGACAAACAGATTACATTTCTTGATATTCTAATAAATAAGACCGACCAGGGTCACATCCAGACACAAATGTACAGGAAGAGTACGGCCACTAATAGCCTTCTTAGATGGGATAGCTGTCATCCCACACCCTTGAAAATGGGTATACCTAAGGGTCAGTACATTCGAGCTAGACGCAACTGCACTACCTTGGCAGATTTTAAAATGTCGGCCAATAACCTGAGGAGGAGATTTGAACATAAAGGATACCCCAGTGGTGTTTTGAAATCGGCTTACCAACATGCCATCACAGCGGATAGGGAGTCTCTGTTAAATCCAAAGACACCCACACAGGAGGACAATGTCATGAGAATAATAGGCACTTATGATGCTGCACACTGGGAGGTTAGACAAATACTTACCTCCTACTGGGATATCCTTAAAGCCGACCCCGATGTGGGTGGCTTAGTGGGGGACCGACCTCAGATCACCTTTCGAAGAGGCCGCAATTTGAAGGATCGATTGGTGCATAGCCACTTGGATGCAACTGGTGCCAAGACTTGGCTCTCTACCAATGTTACTGGCTCGTACCAATGTGGGAGGTGTAAGGCCTGTTCCTCTGTGCTGAAAAGTAAAACCTTTAAGAGCACTGCTACAGGAGCGGTTTTTCATAACAGGTCTTTCATCAATTGCCTCACAAAGGGGGTAGTGTACCTCATTACTTGCCATTGTGGAATGCAGTACGTTGGTAAAACCAAAAGGGAGTTTAGACGGCGAATCCGAGACCACATGTGCGATATTAAGAATCAAACCGATACTCCTGTATCTAGACATGTGTGGGACCACCATCTGGGAGATTCTTCCGTCATTAAATTCCAAGGGATGGAATCTATCAAGCCACCTATTAGGGGAGGAGATTGGGACAGACGTATTCTACAAAAGGAGGCCCAGTGGATTTTCAGGATGCAAACCATCAAACCACTGGGCCTCAATGATTCTATCTCATATCTTCCTTTCTTATAAGAAGGTCAGCTGTTTCTAGTCCGTTTGTCTTACTCTTCCTACTCCTGGTAATCACTGACATTAGTTATCTATTTCTACTACTCCTGCCAATTACTGACACTTAGTCTCCACTGTTTAACTTTCGTGCATGGTCTGGTGTCTTAGTTGTCAGTTTCCTTTACTAAATCATTGCTCTTCATGTTCGATGGCCATCTTCGCTACATTTTTGCACTGTGGTTTGGTTGTTTATGTGTCTCCTCGATCGCCCTGTCATTCACATGGCGCTTGTTTTCATTTTTGCTATCGGCATTGTATGCTCGGCCGCCTGTAGCTCCCCCCTGTTACTATAGATGCTTGTTGCATCTGTTCCATTGGCTGCGTGGTTACTAGGGAGCCGACCTGTGGGTGGGCGTCGCTGGTCGACGTCTCACTCTCCCATTGGATCGGCACTTTGCTACGCAATGCCTGGGAGGTGGGGCCAGGGCTTTAAAGCTTCCTTGTTTCTCCGGCGCGCGCTAGACCGACATCAGTGTCTCGTATGCGCCGTTATACTACTTGAACAGCTGAATATCAGCTGACCGGCATCTCGTGAACTAATACGAGTGATATCAGGCAATTCATACCCCTGAGGACGCTCCCCTAATGTGGTGCAGAAACGCGTAGGGAAGTGTGCCTGTAATCTGTGGCAATCAGATCTTACCAATATTTGCCAGCACATCTTAAGAGGTGTTGAAAACTACATCAGACTTGTCAGGCACTGTTCAATCAGTGCATGTTGATTGTCCATTTCACACTCCTCTTACTGTGCATTCTTGATCTGGCTGCCAACGCCTGTATTTGGATCTTTTGGCACTTTGTGCCCTACTATATTTTAATAAATTATCATTAAAGAATTATTTTAAACGTTTATACAGGTAGAACAAGTGCCTTTGGCATTCTAGCTGTTAATTTGCTGAGGTAATCGGGAGAAATTTCACCCCATGCTTCCAGAAGCCTCTCCCACAAGTTGGATTGGCTTGATGGGCACTTCTTGCGTACCATACGGTCAAGCTGCTCCCACAACAGCTCTATGGGGTTGAGATCTGGTGACTGTGCTGGCCACTCCATTACAGATAGAATACCAGCTGCCTGCTTCTTCCCTAAATAGTTCTTGCATAATTTGGAGGTGTGCTTTGGGTCATTGTCCTGTTGTAGGATGAAATTGGCTCCAATCAAGCGCTGTCCACAGGGTATGGCATGGCGTTGCAAAATGGAGTGATAGCCTTCCTTATTCAAAATCCCTTTTACCTTGTACAAATCTCCCACTTTACCAGCACCAAAGCAACCCCAGACCATCACATTACCTCCACCATGCTTGACAGATGGTGTCAGGCACTCTTCCAGCATCTTTTCAGTTGTTCTGCGTCTCACAAATGTTCTTCTGTGTGATCCAAACACCTCAAACTTCGATTCGTCTGTCCATAACACTTTTTTCCAATCTTCCTCTGTCCAATGTCTGTGTGCTTTTGCCCATATTAATCTTTTCCTTTTATTAGCCAGTCTCAGATATGGCTTTTTCTTTGCCACTCTGCCCTGAAGGCCAGCATCCCGGAGTCGCCTCTTCACTGTAGACGTTGACACTGGCGTTTTGCGGGTACTATTTAATTAAGCTGCCAGTTGAGGACCTGTGAGGCGTCTATTTCTCAAACTAGAGACTCTAATGTACTTGTCTTGTTGCTCAGTTGTGCAGCGGGGCCTCCCACTTCTCTTTCTACTCTGGTTAGAGCCTGTGTGTACTGTCCTCTGAAGGGAGTAGTACACACCGTTGTAGGAAATCTTCAGTTTCTTGGCAATTTCTCGCATGGAATAGCCTTCATTTCTAAGAACAAGAATAGACTGTCGAGTTTCACATGAAAGCTCTCTTTTTCTAGACATTTGGAGAGTTTAATCGAACCCACAAATGTAATGCTCCAGATTTTCAACTAGCTCAAAGGAAGGTCAGTTTTATAGCTCCTCTAAACAGCAAAACTGTTAACAGCGGTGCTAACATAATTGCACAAGGGTTTTCTAATCATCCATTAGCCTTCTAACTCAGTTAGAAAACACAATGTACCATTAGAACACTGGAGTGATGGTTGCTGGAAATGGGCCTCTATACACCTATGTAGATATTGCATTAAAAACCAGACGTTTGCAGCTAGAATAGTCATTTAGCACATTAACAATGTATAGAGTGTATTTCTGATTAATTTAATGTTATCTTCATTGAAAAAAACTGTGCTTTTCTTTCAAAAATAAGGAATTTCTAAGACACTAAGGGTATGTGCACACGATGAGAGGCTTCTACGTCTGAAAAGACAGACTGTATTCAGGAGAAAACAGCTGCCTCGTTTCAGACGTAAAAGCTCCTTCTCGCATTATGTGAGGCGTCTGTGACGCTCGTAAATCTTGAGCTGCTCTTCATTGACTTCAATGAAGAACGGCTCAAATTATGTTGCAAAGAAGTGCCCTGCACTTCTTTGCCGAGGCAGTCAATTTACGCGTCGTCGTTTGACAGCTGTCAAACGATGACGCGTAAATTACAGGTCGTCTGCACAGTACGTCGGCAAACCCATTCAAATGAATTGGCAGATGTTTACCGACGTATTGTAGCCCTATTTTCAGGTGTAAATCGAGGCAT
Source organism: Rhinoderma darwinii (assembly GCF_050947455.1). NCBI lineage: Eukaryota > Metazoa > Chordata > Amphibia > Anura > Rhinodermatidae > Rhinoderma > Rhinoderma darwinii. Next base: position 102,633,189 of record NC_134691.1, on the reverse strand, counting down.
AATACGCCTCGTTTACGCCTGAAAATAGGTCGTGTGAACCCAGCCTAAACTTTTGAACGGTAGTGTATGGGGTTGTAAACATAAAGTGTTATTCACCCGGTCACAAGCCAGTATCTGCGTCTGCACTGATATAAAGTGCATTAGGGTTCAAGGAGTGCGGGGGATACTGCTGGATGAAGGGGTCAGGAATAATGGTGATGAAAGGACAGGATTCAATTTATGGAATGTGATAGGCTTGCCTAAAAAGATGTATTTTTAGGGCATGTTAAAAACTGTGAATGTTGGGTAGTGCATATCAGAGAACCGGTGCAGCACAAGAAAAGTCTTGGAGACCAGAATGGAATGTTTGGATTACGGAGGATTTTAATCTTAGATTGGCACGGGTAGGGTGGTAAACAGGGTGGGTGAGATCAATAAGTTTAAATTGTATTCTATAGTGAATAGGCAACCAGTGCAGTGACTAGCAGAGGATAGAGGCATTGGAGTAGCGGTCCAGTGCAGTAACTGCCACAGGGTAGAGGCATTGGTGTAGCGGTTAGACAGAAAGATGAGCCTGGCTGCTGCATTCAGGATAGGTAGGAGAGTTTAGTGAGAGTAAAACCGATTAGTAATGAGTTACAGTAGTCAAGACGAAAAGGAGTCAGAGCAACAATAAGTTTTGCGAATTCCACAGTAAGAAATGGGTGAATTTTGGAGTTGTTTTTGAGGTGCAGGGGACATGAAATTTGCTAAATATATTCAGTATTTAATTGTGAAAAACACCAATATTTTACAAAAAATTGCAAAAAATAGAAAAAATTTAAATGTATCTGCTTGTAAGATAGGCAGGTATACCACACAAAATAGTTGCTAATTAACATTTCCCATATTTCTACTTTATGTTGGCATCATTGTTTAAACATCCTTTTATTTTTCTAGGACGTTACAAGGCTTAGAACTTTAGCAGCAATTTCTCACATTTTCAAGAAAATTTCAAAAGGCTATTTTTTTCAGGGAGCAGTTCAGTCCTGAAGTGGCTTTGAAGGCCTTATATATTAGAAACCCCCAATAAGTGACCCCATTTTAAAAACTGCACCTTCAAAGTATTCAAAACAGCATTTAGAAAGTTTCTTAACCCTTTAGGCGTTTCACAAGAATGAAAGCAAAGTAGAGGTGAAATTTACACATTTCATTTTTTATTTTTTTTGCAGAAATTAATTTTTAATTAATTTTTTTTGTAACACAGAAGGTTTTACCAGAGAAACGCAACTCCATATTTATTGCCCAGATTCTGCAGTTTTTAGAAATATCCCACATATGGCCGTAGCGTGCTAATGGACTGAAACACTGGCCTCAGGATCAAAAGAGAACCTAGAGGATTTTGGCGCCTCCTTTTTATTAGGATATATTTTTGGCACCATGTCAGGTTTGAAGAGCTCTTGCGGTGCCAAAACAGTGGAAATCCCCCAAAAGTTACCCCATTTGGGAAACTACACCCTTTGAGGAAAATATCTAGGGGTATATTGAGCAATTTGACCCCACAGGTGTTTTGCAGAAATTATTGGTAATAGGCCATGAAAATGAAAATCTAAATTTTTTTCAACGAAAATGTAGGTTTAGCTTATTTTTTTTCATTTCTGCAAGGACTAAAGGAGAAAAACCACACCAACATTTGTAAAGCAATTTCTCCTGAGTAAAACAATACCCCGTATGTGGTCATAAACGGCTGTTTGGACACACGGCAGGGCTTAGAAGGTAAAGAGTGCCATTTGGCTTTTAAGCTCAAATTTAGCAGAAATGGTTTGCATTTGCAAAGCCCCTGAGGGGACAAAACAGTGGAACCCCGCCCCCCCCCACAAGTGACCCCATTTTGGAAACTACACCCCTTGAGGAAATTATCTAGGGGTATAGAGAGCGTTTTGACCCCCCAGGTTTTTTGCAGAAATTATTGGAAGTAGGCCGTGAAAATGAAAATCTAAATTTTTTCTAAGAAATGTAGGTTTAGCTAATTTTTTGAATTTCCACCAGGACTAAAGGAGAAAAAGCACCACAACTTTTGTAAAGCAATTTCTCCCGAGTAAAACAATTGCCCATATGCGGTCATAAACTGTTGTTTGGACACACGGTAGGGCTCAGAAGGGAAGGAGAACCATTTGGATTTTGGAATGGTATCTGTGCGCCATGTCACATTTGCTGAGCCCCTGTAGTACTAGTTTAGTGGAAATACCCCAAAAGTGACTCCATTTGGGAAACTACACCCCTTGAGGAATCATCTAGGGGTATAGTGAGAATTTTGACCCCAAAGGTTTTTTGCTGAATTAATTATAATGAAGCCATAAAAATGAAAAATGTATTATTTTTTTCCCAATAAGATGTAATTTTAGATCAACATTTTTCATTTTCACAAGGAATAAAGAATAAAAAGGACCCCAACATTTGTAAAATAATTTCTCCTGGGTACGGTAATACCCCATATGTGGTTATATATGGGAGGGTTCAGAAGAAAAGAAGTGGTATTTGACTTTTGGAGCGTAGATTTTGCTGTAAGGATTTGTGGACGCCATGTCGCATTCGTAAAACCCGTACTAAAAAAAGTGACCCCATTTTAGAAACGACCCCCCTAAAGGCATTTATCAAGCGGTGTAGTGAGAATTTAGACCCACAGGTGTTTTTCAGAAATTAATACGCAGTGGATGATGCAGAGTGAAAATTGCAATTTTTCCACTAATATGCCTATTCACCCCACAATATGCTGTGCTCAGCTTGTGCCACTGGAGAATCTTGCACCATAAATTGTTAAGCGGGTTCTCCCGGGTATGGTAATGCCTTTAATGTGGATGTAAACTGCTGTTTGGGCACAATGTAGGGCTAAGATGGGAAGGAACGCCTGTTGGAGCATGGATTTTGCTTGGTAGTAGTTTTGTTTGAGTATTACTGGTATTTCAGTTTATAATGTGGGGGCACATCAGTGCAGAGTACACCAGGGCATAATAATAGGATATAATAATGGGGTAAATAATACAATTATCCATAGATGTGTGTTAGGGCTTATTTACACGAATGTGATATACGTCCATGCAACGCACGTGATTTTCACGCGTGTCGTTCGGTCCTATGTTAGTCTAAGGGGCCGTGCAGACAGTCCGTGATTTTTGCGCAGCGTGAGTCCGTTGCGTAAAACTCACGACATGTCCTATATTTGTGCGTTTTTCGCGCATCACGCACCCATTGAAGTCAGTGGGTGCGTGAAAATCACGCGCACCACACGGTAGCACTTCCATGGGACGCGCGTGATTTGCGGAACAGCAGTCAAAAGTATGTTTGCAAACAGAAAAGAACCACAGGCTTTTCTGTTTACAAACATCCAAACGGAGTGTCAAAATCACGCAGCCGCACATCCTATGTGATGACACACGGAGCTAAGTGCCTTTTGCGCACGCAAAACGGTGCTTTTTTTGCGTGCGCATAACGCACATGCTCGTGTAAATCCGGCCTTACGCTGTGAAGCGATCCATTATGCACAGACCAGTGTCGCACTGATAAACGATTTTCTTTCTTATCCCCCTTTTGTAACACTCTTTTTGGGGACGTTTTCTCTTTTGTAGTTTGGGACATTTTGCTGGGAAAGTTTTGCGCTGGTATAATACGGGCACCCTCGCTTCCAGCAGATGTGCTATGTCCCTTCCTACTTCCTAAATACTATGGCCCTGAAACTAAAGGAATGTTCCCCTCTGGCCTGCACATCGGGATGTTTTTTCATCACCGCATTACTAGTGCCATAACTTTTTTTATTTTTCAGTTGATTGAGCGGTGTGCGTGCTTGTTTTTTGCGAGATGGGCTGTAGATTTTATTGGTATCATTTTGGCACACATACGACTTTTTGATCACTTTTTATTTCAGTTTTTGGAAGAGGAAATTAAAAAAAACAAGCAATTCTGGAATAGTTTTTTAGGAAGAAGTTTAAGGAAGAAATAGCATAAATCAATCAAATTATACTTCCCAGCCCTGTCGCTTCTCGGTCGGAGACACCACCTGTCCTTTCAGAGAAAGGACAGAAGAAAAAAACACGATGTGACCAGCTGTGAGGCTAGCACTTAGGCTATGTTCACACATAGTTTTTTGACGAGTTTTTTGACACGGAAACTGCGTCGCAAAACTTGTCAAAAACGGCCCGAAAATACCTCCCATTGATTTCAATGGGAGGCGGAGGCGTTTTTCTACCGCGAGCGGTAAAACTGTCTCGCGCGAGAAAGAAGGGACATGCCCTATCTTTGGCCGTTTACACCTCTGACCTCCCATTGACTTCAATGGGATGAAGAGAAAGCGTATTTCGCTGCGTTTTATGCCCGTGGCCGTCAATGGCTGCGAAAATCAGCGTGCAGGGAGAGGAAAATCTGCCTCAAACTTCCAAACGGAATTTTGAGTCAGAAATTCCGCATGCAAAAAACTCTGTGTGAACATAGCCTTATAGGATAGCCAATTAATTCAAATAAATTGATACCACCTGTCCTATATTCTTGGAGGATAGAATATTCCCCATGGGTGCTGCTGCTGAGGACGTCAAGGAAATATAGTTTTTTTTCATGTATTGCAGCTTTTGCACAATAAAATCAATTTTTTTAAAGAATCATTTGTTTTCTGTGTCGCCATATGCTAAGGCCCATAACTTTTTTATTTTTGCGTGCACAAAGCTGTGTCAGGGTTTTTTTTTTTTTGCGGGACGAGTTGTCGTTTTTATTGGTACTATTTTGGAGTAAATGTGACTTTTTGATCACTTTTATTCAAGTTTTTTGGGAGGAGATGTGACCTAAAAATAGGAAAAGACAGGGATTCTGGCATCGTTCTTTTTGGGTTTTTTTCTTTCGCCATTCGCCATGCGTGATACATTTCATAATAGTTTGGGTCGTCATGGACGCGGCGATACCAATTACGTATAGTTTGTTTATTTTTTACGTTTTTTCCAAAAATAAAACTTATTATGGGAAAAAAGACAGTTTGTTGCTTTTTTTTTTTTTTTACTTGAAACTTGTGTTTTTAATTTTTACAACATTTTTATTAACTTTTCGTTACTTGTCCCACTAGGTGACTTGAAGGCTTGATGCCCGATGGCTGACAACAAGCCAATGAGAACTCGCCGGAGGCTTCCGTACAAGGCAGACACGAAGGCCATTATTTGGCCTCCAGTTGCCATAGCAACCCAGCGATTGCGACGCTGGGTTGCCGGTCGGGTAAAACCCCTCAGATGCTGCGCTCTCTATTGAGCGCAGCATCTCAGGGGTTAATCGGCTGGATCGGAGAATAGCTCCGGTCCTGGCCGTTACAGGAGGGTGACAGCTGTATAATACAGCTGTCACCCCGCGGTGATGGTGCGGGCTCCGCTTCTGAGCCCGCACCATCACCGCGACGTAACCGTACTGCGGTTTGCAGGAACCCCTTCCCGACAGCGCTGTATATATACGGCGAATGTCGGTAAGGGGTTAACAAAGTTAGATAAATAGGCAGGTGCTAATCTGCTGTGACTGCAATGCAAAGTAAACAGCACAAAGAATATTTGTATTTTGAATTGCATTAGTGCTATATTTACTTTACTTAGAAATGTTATGTTCTTTTAGTTTCTTTTGTGGGTCTCAGCCCAAGAGATAGAGGTAAGTTTCCAGTTGTACAGGTATAATGTTTAGAGACCCACCTGAATGAAGTCACCTTGTTGCGGTAGGTGGGCCAACACAATTTCATTAAAGTTTGCGCTAAGAACCTGACATTTATAAGTATAGTAAACACAGCAGTAATGCAATATAACAATATAAAAGAATAAAAATATAAAATGTTTGCATATATTTTATATCCCGCAATGTGCTGCTGTATCTTTGAGATTTTGTTAAAACCTAACAGATGCCATTGGCTGTATGGGTATGTTCACACACAAACTCAAAAACGTCTGAAAATCAGGAGCTGTTTTCCCTTGAAAACCGCTCCGTATTTTCAGACGTTTTTTAAGCCACTCACGATTTTTGCGGCGCTTTTTGCAGAGTTTTTTTACAGACATTTTTGGAGCTGTTTTCTATAGAGTCAATGAAAAACAGCTCCAAAAACGTCCCAAGAAGTATCCTGCACTTCTTTTTCGCGGTCGAAAAACGTACGAAAACACTCTGTGTGAACATGCCCTAATAGATCTTTCGAGTAAATTTTATTTTTTTACCACACAGAACAACGTATTAGACCATACTATTGTTCCTGCCCAAAATAAAGGAAGTGGAAGCTAACTCAAGACAACCGATAGTACTTACTAATAGAAGAATTTCATTGAAATCAATGGGAGCATGGGTCCTCCAACCCCATCCAGGCGGAGAATGAATGGAGAGGGGGCAGCATGTGACTCTCTCCATTCAATTCTATGGGAGTTAGGGTATGTTCACACAGCCTATTTTCGCCCGTTTTTCGGGCCGTAAACGCCCAAAAAAATCCGAAGCAGAACGCCTCCAAACATCTGCCCATTGAAATCAATGGGAAAAACGGCATTCTGTTCCGATGGGCCGTTTTTTTACGCAGCCGTTTTGAAAAATGGGTGCGTAAAAAAACGGCAGCGAAAAAGAAGTGCAGGACACTTCTTGGGACTTTTTTGGAGCTGTTTTTCATAGGCTCTACTGAAAAAAGCTCCAATATCGGCCGTAAAAAACGCAGCAAAAATCGCGAGTGGCTTAAAAAACTTCTGAAAATCAGGAGCTGTTTTCCCTTGAAAACAGCTCCATATTTTCAGACGTTTTTAGTCTAGTGTGTGAACATACCCTTACAAAACAGGCAAGCGAGCGTGCCACCTCACCAGGCAGAACGTACAACGAATTGGATGCTGTGTCTATTTATTGACTCTTGTACACCTGTTAATAAATTTGGCGAATCTTTGGCCATCCATTCGACAGAAAAGTAAATCTGCAACCTCCTAAAAGAAGGTGTCAATTTGTGCCAAAACTTAGGCCAGTTTCTAGCACGTTATGTTAAATCTGGCCTTGTCAGAGGCACCCGTCCCCGTGCCATACTAATCACTCCCCTTTTTGCAACACTTTTTGAAACTGATCAGTGAAATAAAAAGCCACAAATTACAGCGCAACTATGGCATGCGCCAAAATGTGTGACTTTTTACACCAGTGTTCTGCCATAAAAACGTGCACATTTTGGCACGTCATATTACCCTCAGTCCATATAAATTTTAAACCACAAAATTTACATCTAAGTCGTCTGAAATATAAGCTCAATACACAAAGTAATCACTTCATTATTACATTTAGGAAACACAATTACCAAAAAATAATTAAAAACAACCCTAAAAAGAGGATGGAGACCTGTGCCATGAAAAATAAGACCCAATGCATATTATCCAATAATCTTAATCCAAACAAGCGCTGAATTAATTGGTAAATTGTTTTATTTAGTTGATTGGAAAGGCTTTGGCCCAAAGGCAAGACCTTGGGAACCTGTACGGTACATTAATGCTCCTAGACTTATCTGCACATTTAATTTTCGCTTTAGAAGGATGTCTCTCGCCTCGCCACTGCCGGCCTCTCCTTATCAGCGCGAGCTTTGCTACAACATAGGCTGGGCTCACATGTTGCAGTCAAAATACGTTTTGTGATTTGATATTTTGGACTTGACACTGACTGGTTTCTGCCCTTTGATCACTACCCCAACCTTGGATTTGAATGACCATTCTTCTATTTATTTAAAGGTCCTTGCAGTGCAGTGTAATTGAAGAAGCATGTCCTGTGCTGTGTGAGTTATCTGCTCGCTGAGGCCCCATTCACACGGCCCGCGATTGCAAGCACGGCCAGCCACTGACTGCCACCCGCATTTTTGCGCCGTGCTCCCATACAAAGTATGGGAGCACGGGCTGCAAAATGCAAAAGAACGGACATGTTTCATAATTTTCGGAACATTTCTACGGTATGGACACCCATCCGTAGCAATACGGAAAGGTGTCCGTGGCCAATAGAACTGAATGGGTCCATAATTGCGGACCGTATTACAGTTCGCAATTACAATTTTTACGGTCGTGTGCATGGGGCCTTACAGTCACGTTTTACACACAGAATTGTCAAATCTGACTGTTCAGTGAGCAGATAACCCACACATTTGTACACACAGCGCAGTAAATCTGTGCAGGTCCTGATCTGCAAGGACCTTCTAGCCACTCCCTCTCCTATGTACAGAGCAAGAAGAGCAGATTCAACACCATTAACCCCCGCCTCTCCACATCTCTGATGAGTTCAGGGGAATATTTGGTATTTCTGTGTCTGGCGTATTGGGGCACTGTGGTACCCTATTGTCTCAATATCACCCAGGAAATGTACAGTTAAAGGAAATACCTTTTTTACATTTTATTTTAATGTACAATTTAGGTTTGCGTCTTATGGTCCTGTGCGTCCTATAGTCTGAAAAATACAGTAAGTTATGGTATCCGGGTAAAAGTCCCATGATTATTAATAGCTGGTACTTTTGTTCTGACTAGATCACAGAAAGCACTGCTCCCATTTCTCCTATGCATTACGTGTGCGCCCCGGACAGTGAGCAGACGCTTTTGGCTGCGCCTGCTCAGTTCCTCCTTGAGAAGTTTCTTCAGCACAGTTCTCACAAGCTGTTTCCAAAGGCTCTCAATAACCCAAGGAACCCATTACTGGCTGTAGACTGCTACTTGAATCTAGGACCTGAGGTAACCTCCAAAACAATGGTGACACAAATGGGGCAAAATTTGTTAACCCCTCCCCCATGTTTATTATTTATCATTATTATTAGCATTTAAAGGACATGGTACTGTTCCTTTTAAGGACTGGTCTTGTATTTTAATATCTTCTGCTTGTTGAGCACCAATATAACAAAATGTATATTGATAAGCATAGTAACACTATATGGAAAGTCTTGTAGCTTTAGGCTTGGTTCACAAGAGAATGTTACGTCCGTAAAGGACGGAACGTATTTCGGCCGCAAGTCCCGGACCGAACACAGTGCAGGGAGCCGGGCTCCTAGTATCATAGTTATGTACGACGCTAGGAGTCCCTGCCTCTCTGTGGAACTACTGCCCCGTACTGAAAACATGATTTCAGTACGGGACAGTTGTCCGGCAGCGAGGCAGGGACTCCTAGCATCGTATATAACTATGATGCTAGGAGCCGGCTCCCTGCACTGTGTTCGGTCCGGGACTTGCGGCCGAAATACGTTCCGTCCTTTACGGACGTAACATGCTCGTGTGAACCCAGCCTCATATTTACCCAGGGTATGTGTTTTATAATACTTTGCATTCTGTTGCAGGTATCGCTGTGTTATGTGAGCTCCAGACCACACTCTGTGTCTACCCATTCCAACACTAAACTTATTTCTGTTATCTTCTCAGTGGAGATATTTCGAAAAATTTTGAATAAGCACAGGTCAATCATTGAACACAGCTATAATCACATTGAGGATGTTAGTAACTCACCTCTTATGTCATATAGACGATCACGGAATATCCGCAATACACTTGTTAAGAATCGAACAAAGGGGGTACCTAAAAGTGGACAACAAACACTACTTAGACCACTTAGGCCGGGCCGGTCATCTATGTGTTATGGTGTCCTTGCTCACTCTTGTATGTGGTAGAAACCTCCTGTGACTTCAAGTCATGTTTAAATAATCACAGATTCTCTATTAGGAGGAAAACACGTGACTTGCCCGTCTCTAAACATTTTGCGGAACATGACCACACAGAAAGATTTGACATTTATGCTTCTTGAGCATATCCCACTACCTCGTAATGGTGGCGATAGACATGTTGCTTCACAAATGTGAATAGAAATGGATATTTTTGTTGAACACACTAAAACCTAGCGGCCTCAACGTTGAGTTTACTGTTGCTAGGATTACCTCGAGATGCATTCCTCCTTCTCTGCAATTACTCCTTGTAATGTCCTCCTCGGATGTAGTTTGTGATATACATACACTGGACACATAGTTGTGTATTGACTTATATTTTATTCGGAAATGTTAGTCATTTAACTGGTTGCCGACACAGGACGAGTTAAATGAATGTAAAAAGCAATTAATGATAAATAAATAAAAAGTAAAAAAAATACACAGAAACACACATTTTTTATAATAAATAAACTTTTTAAAATATAAGTCCCAAAACAGGAAATAATATAGACATATTTGGTATCGCCACGACCGTAACAACCTGTACAACAAATGTATAACATTATTTATGATCGGTGTATGGTGTAAAAAAAACAATATTAAAACTGCAGCAGAACCGATAATGTATTTGTACCAAAAAATAGTACCTACATAAAGTACAACTCGTCCTGCAAAAAACAAAGTCTCATACAACTACGTCGTACAAAAAATAAAAGAGTTATGAGCGTCGGAATGCAAAGAGGGGAAATTTAAAAAAATTGATCTGTCCTCAAGGCAAAAATTGGCCGTGTCCTTAAGGGTATGTTCACACACACTAATTACGGACGTAATTCTGGCGTTTTTGCCCAGAATTACGTCCAAAAAATGCGGCTTGAAAGCGTTGACAAACATCTGCCCATTGAAAGCAATGGGCAGACGTTTGTCTGTTCACACGAGGCGTTTAATTACGCGCCGCTGTCAAATGACGGCGCGTAAATAGACGCCCGCGTCAAAGAAGTGTCATGTCACTTCTTGGGGCGTAATTGGAGCCGTTATTCATTGACTCCAATGAAAAGCAGCGCCAATTACGTCTGTAATGGACGCGGCGTTCAAGCGCCTGCACATGCCGTTACAGCTGAAATTACGGGGATGGCTTCTCCTGAAAACATCCCCGTAATTTCAGCCGCTACGGACGCTGCCGTGTGAACATACCCTAAGGGGTTAATATATTAATAGTGTCGTTGTTTTTTTCTTGACATCAGGACCACTCTCCATCATTACCTTTAGTTATAAGGAATCTGCTGTGGATTTGTTATTCTCGCGGTGTAGGTTATGCTCTGGGTCTAGTTGAAATTGGGAACTTTGATATTATGTTTTTTTTATGGTTCACATTGAGATAATTTCTGTGGAGATCTATATTTACATACATTTTGTAAATTATTTTGAAAAAGATTATAGTATAGAGCCACTGCGTAGCAGGCACCTGTCAGTCCGTTACACGTTTTGTGGGTTTTATGTGCCGTCCCCTGTGCATGAAAGTAGTACTGGGTATTACCATGAACCCGGACTGCAGATCTAGTGACCACAGAAGTGTGGCCGGAGGCCTTCGGTCCACGTGTGGACTAGAAGTACATCAGACCTTTTTTTAACATATGATGAAATAACATAATAAATTATAACCCATTAAGTGGGTTAATATACCAATATGTTTCCATATGTTTGGAGGTCACAATATGCTCACAACTTCCTTTGTGTTGCATAGCAACATGACACTTCCGGTATTATCGCATGGCGCACGCGCGCTTGTATTTTGAGAACGCCGTGCGGAATTAGAACATTATTATATTATACCCGTTGTCTTTTTCAAGACCAATAAGGAATTCTGATAGCTGATTGGTCCTGGAGCCCCTACCCTTACTGCGCATTAATCAATAATAGGAGAATTATGGATTTTTGTATCTGAGATTTATTTGCATGTATTTTTTAACAATGGATATTTATGCACTTTCTGTATCAATTGCTCTTTTTTTATACCTTAATCACGGGTTGATCGTGTCTTTTTTGTATGCTTCACTTTTAATGATTATTATAATGAGATTAAATATGTTAATTGAGATATATATATAAAACATAGTGCCACTTGCTGTTTTTTGGTCACCTTAACTCTAAAAATAAAATGGAATACAAAGTGATAAAAAAGTCGCATGTACCCCAAAAGTTTCAATAAAAACTATAGCTCGTCCCACCAAAAATAAGCCCTCACATTAATCGAAGGAAAAATAAAAACGTTATGGCTCTCAGAATATGGCCACACAAAGCTATTTATTTTTAGCAACTGGTAAAACATGAAAAAAATATATATAAATTTGCTATCGCCATAATCGTATCAACCCGTAGAATAAGGTGAACGTGTTGCTTTTACTCCTTGATGGACGCCGCAAAAACAAAACCCCCAAAAAACTGGCGTAATCAGTTTTTTGCCCATTTCACCCCACAAATATATATTTTTTTCAGTTTCCCAGTACATTATGCAATACAATAAATGGCACCATGAAAAACGACAACTTGTTTCACAAAAAACAAGCCCTCATACGGCTATGTCAATGAAAAAATTAAAAAACTTTATGGCTTTTGGAAGGCGGGGAGGAAAAAACGAAAATGAAAAAAACGAAGATTGGCCAGTTTAGCCCTAGCCAAATCTTATAGTGAAACGGGGGGTCCGCTCCCCAGTCCCGAGGCCTGACCGTGACAATTATTCTAGAATATAAACCGCCCTCGATATGCAGAATTTTACCATCTCTATCGCGGACACTTGAAATTTTGCCTTTTAAAAAACCCTGCCGTTGGCAAAAAATTGTGCTTGCCCCGCCACTGGGTACACAAGTGGCCGGCTTCAGTTATAAAATATGTCGTGTGACATTATGAAGACTATGACAAACCAAGACGTGATAAAAGTTCCCGTTTTAAACAATGGTCCCGTTATGTCTTAAAATAATGTGCCCAGGAACAGACGGCCACAGAACTGAGCACTTGGAGAGGAAGGCGCAGAGTACGGATTTGAGCAGCACTTGAAGGAAGTAGCAGCCCCTTGCAGCAGGCTTAGGCTCTGTTCACATCTGCGTTCCGGGAGGAAGGATCCTGTCAGTGATCCCGCCCAGCTCCCAGCAATAACCAGCGCTGCCCGCCTGCTCGTCCCGCTGCACTGCTCGCATGGTATATTCAGCGCTGACCGCTACGCTCACACATGCGCCATGGCGGCTGCCAACTGCAGTAATGGGCTTATGATTGGAGGTGCCATGCAGTCCCCAGGTGCCCACAGCCTGGAGCACGTCAGGAGGCAGCAGCTCATGGACCCCCGCAGGAGACAGGCTGCCCTCTCCTTTCTCACCAACATCTCTTTGGACGGGCGCCCCCTGCAGGAGTACAGGGGAGCGCAGCTGAGCCGTGAGGCAGGTGCAGCAGAGAACGGCGTGCAGCATCTGCAGTGGAAGGAGTCCAACGCCCCGTTACCTGTCACCCCCGTACATGTCCCGCATAGCAGAGCCAGCTGGGCCTCTCCACAACTTGTGTCGGTGTGTTCAGCGGGAGTGCTGCGGGAAGATGATGAAGAGGAGGAGGAGGACGACGTGCAGGGCACAGGACTGGAGCTGGCAGAGGCTGAGGATGCCTTTACTAGTGTACCCACCACATCTGGGAGCAGGGGTCGCCTCAACTCCTTTACCTATGGCACCCTGCCCGCTGCCTTCACTAGGACGTCCTGCCCTGACCCACTGCAGGGACTGCTCTCCAGCGCCATGGATATCCCGAGGTCAAGGTGAGGAGTGCTCCATCTCCATCCTGCCCAACACTGTGCAGGTCTATGACATCACTAATATAGGCTATTCTCATGGCTGGGGGTATGTATGTGTGTATATATATATATGAGTCCACCGCCCAGCAGCACCAGCTTGAATAACAGATGGGTGCACGCCTTAGGAACCCGATCCTTGGTTCCAAAGTTTCCAATATATCCCAAAATTATTTTTTTTAATTTACCCTTGTGCAACGTTTCGGCCCTATATGATGCTTGAAAAAGGCACAAGGGTAAATAAAAAAAACATTTTTCACTTTTGAATCGAGCGCTGTCTATTTTTGGATATATATATATTTGTGAGCTGTATGTTCTGTATCCTCCAGTCCTCTGCACCTAAACTGGCCATAGGCAACCATAAAGCATGGACGCCATCTATGTAAGGATTGTGGCCACCTTCAGAGTGACTATCTGAGGCTTTGTGTGATAATATAAAAGACTATGAGGTAATTATTACACATGAGACAAATGAGCATCAATAAGGAAGACGTGTTAAGCTGGAATCACGACTACAGTTTTTGATTCAGTTGCTTGAACCAAAGTATACAGGAAAGACTGTTGTATCCATTTCTCCTTTTAGCTTAAAAAAAACTGCACCAAAAACAGCTTGTGTGAATCCAGCTTACGGCTATGTTCACACAGTTTTTTTTACGAGGAAACCACGCTAAAAAACTCATCAAAAACTTCCCGAAAATGCCTCCCATTGAAATCAATAGGAGGCATTTTCGGGAAGTTTTTCCCGCAAACGGGAAAACCACCTCGCGGGAAAAAGAAGCGACATGCCCTATCTTCGGGCGTTTACGCCTCTGACCTGCCATTGACTTCAATGGGAGGCAGAGAAAGCGTATTTCGCGTCGTTTTATGCCCACGGCGCTCAATGGCCGTGGGCGAAAAACAGCGAAAATCGGCTATGTGCACACTGGGCGGATTATCTGCAGATTTTCCACAATGTGTAGCATATTACATTAGTTTGAACAAACCCCATCCGCGCGCTGCGGAAAATAATAGCTAAGAAAACATAAATTGACTTGCGGTGCGTTCTTCTGATTCGCAGCATGTCCATTTATGTGGTAGAATCGCGGCTTGTTTGAGGTAGGTTTTTCGCCATTGAATTTAATGGGGAGGTAAAAGCCACAACATATAGCAAATGTTGTGGTTTTTTGGTGGAAAAGCTGTAATTTTGCCGCAAAAATAATAAATCGCAATTTTGCAAAAATAAACAAAAAAAGTCTATACTTCCCCCTCCCTGGCCTTATTATAGTGACGGCTCCTTGTTCCTCCAGCTGCTCTTTGTGCAGCACAGCCCTCTGGGATGCTGAAATCCGCAGTGAAATTCCACTTCTTCTCCGTAATGTGCGTGCTGCGGAGGGAAAATTCTGCACCGCAGCCTGATTTCCGCACAGTTATTTTCCGCAATGTCTGAACTAACTTTCCTAAAAATGTATAGAAAGAAATGTAAAAAACGGCTGCTGCAGAATTCAACAGCAATTCCGCCACGTCTGAATGTGCCCTTGGGCTTTATGTTTATACTTTTGGATCCACTCCTGGCTTTTGGTGTGAATTAAGGGTATGTTCACACGCAGTGTTTTCAGACATAATTCGGGCGTTTTACGCCTCGAATTACGCCTGAAAAAACAGCTCCATTACGCCTACAAACATCTGCCCAATGCTTTCAATGGGATTTACGGTGTTCTGTTCCCACGAGGCTTCATTTTACGCGTCGCTGTCAAAATACGGCACGGAAAAAGATGCCCGCGAAAAAGAAGTGCATCTCACTTCTTGGGACGTTCTTGGATCCGTTTTTCTTTGACTCCATTGAAAAACAGCTCCAATAACGTCCGTAAAATACGCCGCGAAAAACGCGAGTTGCTACCAAAACGTCTGAAAATCAGGAGCTGTTTTTACCTGAAAACAGCTCCGTATTTTCAGACTTTTTTGGTCACTGCGTGTGAACATACCCTAAGGGTACGTTCACACGCTGAGAGGCAGTTACGTGTGAAAAGACAGACTGTTAACAGCTGCCTCGTTTCACACGTAAAAGCTCCTCCTCGTAATTTACGAGGCGTCTGAGACGCTCGTAAACCTTGAGCCGTGCTTCATTGATTTCAATGAAGAACGGCTCAAATTACGTGGCAAAGAAGTGCCCTGCACTTCTTTGACGAGGCTGTATTTTTACGCGTCGTCGTTTGACAGCTGTCAAACGACGACTCGTAAATAACAGGTCGTCTGCACAGTACGTCGGCAAACCCATTCAAATAAATGGGCAGATGTTTGCCGACGTATTGCAGCCCTATTTTCAGACGTAAAACGAGGCATTATACGCCTCGTATACGTCTGAAATTTGGCCGTGTGAACATACCCTAAGCCTGAACGACTGGAAAAAGTGACGCAGACAAAAATTTGCATTGCAAAGCTGCATAAGTTCACAGTAAAACGGGTCGCTACGTATGCCTTCACCCTCAGGGTATGTTGACACGCTTAATAAAACACGTCTGAAAATACGGAGCTGTTTTCAAAGGAAACAGTTTTTCGCTGCGTTTTTTCCAAAAATGGCTCAAGAAGTGACATGCACTTCTTTTTTGCGGGGGTATTTTTACGCGGTCGTTTTTCAAAATGGATGTGTAAAAAAACGGCCTGTCGGACCAGAACGCCACTATTCCCATTGAAATCAATGGGCAGATGTTTGGAGGCGTTCTGCGAATGATTTTTCAGCTGTTTAGGGCCTGAAAAAACATCCGAAAATAAGCCGTGTGAACATACCCTAACAGGAAAGTCAGAAGGCCAATTTTCACAAGCCAATAATTGGGAATAAGCAGGGCAGCGATCAGCCGACAAACATGCAAACGCTCGTTCGTCGGCTGATCACATGGTTTATGCAGCCTATAAAATCCTTATTGTCCGCAGATCTCCCAATGCAAAGGGATGTGCTACTGACAATGATGCAAACTTATGGGGACCGTACAGTCGTATTAACGATTGATCTTACCCATACAGTAAAGCATCGGCCCGTGTAAAAGGACCTTTAAGTGTGCACCGATTGACTTGTTATATTGTTGACCGGCGCCCATGTAAACCCGCCGTTACACTAAGGCTGGATTCACACGAGCATGTTCGGTCTGTAAAGGACGGAACGTATTTCGGCCGCAAGTCCCGGACCGAACACACTGCAGGGAGCCGGGCTCCTAGCATCATAGTTATGACTGAAAACATGATTAAAGTACGGGACAGTTGTCCCGCAGCGAGGCAGGGACTCCTAGCGTCGTACATAATGATGATGCTAGGAGCCCGGCTCCCTGCAGTGTGTTCGGTCCGGGACTTGCGGCCGAAATACGTTCCGTCCTTTACGGACCAAACATGCTCGTGTGAATCCAGCCTAACAATGAAAATGATTTTGCACGTTTTTGACGGTTAAATGAAAATGTAGTCCACGCAATAAATTGTTTACAATTTATTGAATTATTAAATGCATGTCCCGAATATGATCAACGAGAACCAAACATAATCAAATGTACCTGAAACATTCTGGAAGGATTATAAGTTTGTTGTATCTGATCGTTCTGGGGTCACAGCTG
Organism: Rhinoderma darwinii; assembly: GCF_050947455.1. NCBI lineage: Eukaryota > Metazoa > Chordata > Amphibia > Anura > Rhinodermatidae > Rhinoderma > Rhinoderma darwinii. The sequence continues at coordinate 102,616,154 of NC_134691.1, read as the reverse complement.
TTATGAGTAGTGTTATGAAGCCAAAAAATTGATGAGGCAAATGTTTGAAATTGTGCTGTATTTTTGTCTCTTTTCACACTAGTGTCACGTTTATAACGGAGCTGTGAAATTTATGTCAAATCTATTTTTGCATGGACTTTATGCATCCTATTGACTTATAATAGGGTCCATTAGGTTTCTGCTGAAGTACTGGTATTTTGTTATGGTGTGAAGAAGGCCTAGTGCGCACCACATTTTGGCCCTATGTTTAGTGTGTACTTCAGGAAGGTTGCCGACGCACACTATAAATATGTCCATAGGGCTTCCTTAGCCTGATGGAGGCCAAAGGAGTGCTCTTTTAGCCTCTGTTGGGCTAATATACGTTGGTAAACTCCTTTTTTTTTTTTTTTTTAAGGATGGAATAGCGTAGTAGTCTCCGCTATTCCATTCTGAGGGATCCCACAAAAAAAAGTACATTGCGCAGCATATGTTTGTTGTTTTAACATTGATGATTGATGCCAATGTATGGCATCCGTCACAGGTATACATTAAACATATGTGTCAGAGAGCCTCCCTAGGGCTGTAGTCCTTGAGAAGAGCATTACGAAACACTCTGCATGGAGATTTTTGCCCTGGGGCACAGCGCTCCCGATGCTCTGGCCGGGGAATCTGGCATTGTAAAACTCCTGACATCACTTTCCATATATGGACAGTGACATCAGGAGCTTTCCCGGGCACAGCGCTTCAGGTAGTGCCCTGCCCGGGGGGGGGGTTTGGGTGACATATCCTAGTGTATGCCTATACGGTGGGATACGTTGCAGCCTTCTGTCGGAGGAATACATCAGAAGTCCTGACGTATACCTCCAACGGAAGGAAAAACCTTAAGGCTGGGTTCACACGACCTATTTTCAGACGTAAACGAGGCGTATTATGCCTCGTTTTACGTCTGAAAATAGGGCTACAATACGTCGGCAAACATCTGCCCATTCATTTGAATGGGTTTGCCGACGTACTGTGCCGACGACCTGTCATTTAGGCGTCGTCGTTTGACTGCCTCGGCAAAGAAGTGCAGGACACTTCTTTACAACGTAATTTGAGCCGTTCTTCATTGAAATCAATGAAGAGCAGTTCAAGATTTACGAGCGTCACAGACGCCTCGCATAATACGAGGAGGAGCTTTTACGTCTGAAACGAGGCAGCTGTTTTCTCCTGAAAACAGTCTGTCTTTTCACACGTAAAAGCCTCTCATCGTGTGCACATACCCTAATATGTGAACAGTCTTATTATTTAAAATGTGGGACTATACTAAGGTTGTGTGCACAGTTTTTTATTTTTTCATTTACTATTAGATTTGGAGACCATGAAGGTGACAGATCTTAGTTTCCAGTCCGTTTTTTAAGCTTTTTTTACCAGTAATAGGTTGCTAAAATTTTGATTGGATTTCTTCTGCGACAAAAGTAGCCGCTGCCAGAGGTGTCTGACCGCATCTCGTCTCCTTTTCCCCACTGAAAAAAATAATTCACGGTTGGCCGTTGAGATTGGGGCCATAGCGGGCGTCCAAAGGAGCTTATGGCCAGCTGTACGCCACATTAATAGCTCATGCACATGGCTGTATTATGGATTTGTTTTGTAATAGAGCTCCTATAGAGGTGCATGAGCCGTCTACTGTACCTCTCTATGTCTTTCATTTCATACGATGTTTTTTCTGTTGGATTCTACAGTATTTGAATCTAACTGATAAAAAAAAATCGGGCATGCTCAAGCGCACTCCATATTTGTGGAGCTATTCTCCCCTGGAGTGTTGCTTCGAGGGGAAACTATACCTGTCTGTATAGTAATGCACGGAGGCTGTATAGCTCTGTACAAAAGGAGCCGTACAAGCTCTGTACCCTGCCATACAGACTGCATGCACAGGGCTCTACCGTGTTCATGACCTCTAAATCCAAGTCTGCACATATCGAAAAGCAGCATGTAGCGCTTACATAAACCCCATGAAAATTTGAAACCAATTGACCACTGAATAGAAACTGGGACTTTGAGGGCGAGGATATGCCACCATAGTCCCTTGTATAGTGAGAATTCTGGTAATGAGAATGACAATGTTGCTGAAGTTGTTTCTTTTCGTGTTATTACTTTGTATGTGTTTCTGATCACTGCACATCCAATATTTGTCACTTTTCAGCCTCATTGGGAAAGTGCCAGTGATTACACTGTTTAGTAGAACATATGAGAGATTCAATGAACTGTAACCCGCTCTGCAGATGAAGCCGCTCATTACAAGTGCTGTGCACTCCAAGAAACCGCAGCGCCATCTTCATTTGTTAATTCACATACTCTGTAGGTCATGAATCATTTGCTTTCTTTAACCCTATCTGGTTTTATTGCTTCAGCTGTTTTAGAAGGCAGATTTTAGCAAATGTGCTGAGTAGTGCAAAGGCGCAAAGTAGCCCATCATCCCAATGATTTGTAGAATTCGGCCATCATTTATACTTCAGTGGTCTCCCCATATGTTTGTTTTGATGTCAAACAGTATGACGTTCTTTATAGTCTTGTCTCCATACCACGTGACAGTTTATTTTGTACCTAATGATCCAGAATATACAGCCACCTAGTAGTACGTTATGTATTTGGGTAAATTCTATAACACCTCACAATGCTTCCATGCATAAATAGGGTATTTAGGTAACGCTAAACCTATTTTATGTTACACACTAAACATAAGTATGGGACACTGCCTTTCATTCATGGACCAAGGTAGTAAACCATGTGAATAGACAAAGTCCAAGCAAAAATAGTGGAACTGGTCAAATACTGTGTGAGCTAGCCCCACCTGTCGGCCTCTAGACCCCCATTTTCTCTGGACTGCGCAAATCTGTGATTCAGGGGGTCACGGTATAGCAGTGCTTAATATAAGCAGTACTATACAGCGCCTTCCCCAAAAAATTAAATGGCTATCTTTTATATACACAATGATTTTTTTTTAGAAATAAATGAGCAGCAGTGTCAGGTGGGTTTTGCACAGATCCTATTTAAGGCAAGCTGGGTTCACGTATAGCGCTGGAAATGCATTTGCAAAATGTTATAGTTTCACCACCGTTTTTCCCGCGACCTGTGAACCCAGATAAGAACACGTGAGCAATTGGGTGAGGTGGAGAAAGAGAGACCCCTGTAGGGAGGTTGATGGGGTCAGCAGTAGACCTCAAGGAGGGGCAGATGACCCTAGAAGATCACACTGTTGGACAATACTCCGTACGGTATTCATCCGGTCAAAATGACGGAACCCTTGCACAGCGGAGACTAACTGAAACCATTGGCACCGGATCTATCACCATTGAAATCAATGGTGATGGAAACGGAAACCTACGGTTTCAGTTTGTGTCGGTCAGGGCTCCGTTCTGACGGAAAGCTCAGACGAAACGGAGCCCTGACGCAGATGTGAACGAAGCCTAAGTCCAGTATTGTGTAGAGTCCCCCTATCCCTATCGGTAATGAGGCTAATTGGGACGGTTCCTGTACCTAATGTGCCCCGGGTGGGTCTAGATGTCCCTAAAGTTTGACCGCAGTGCTGCATTCCTATCAGATGATGACCCTGACTGGAACATTGCCCTAATTAACAAGAGCCGTAGTATGCCCCTAGCGAGAAGAAGAACAACCGTCCTGACATGGCATGTTTTTGTCTATCGTATTGTTTACTCCTCAGGGGATCACAGTGTAGTCAAAATACGGTACGAATCCTCACACCATATAGCTTAGGCAAATGGGCAAAACAAGAAAGTTTAAGTAAACAGCCAGTGGGCATTACCTCTTATACGGGCTGTTGACTCGCTGTGTGTGACAGCTTGTTTAACCCCCTTAGTGACCAGCCCATTTTAGGCCTTAATGACCAAGCTATTTTATTCGTTTTTCTATAGTCGCATTCAAAGAGCTATAACGTTTTTATTTTTTCGTCTACATAGCTGTATGAGGGCTTGTTTTTTGCGGGATTAGTTGTGCTGTTTAATAGCACCATTTTTGGGTACATATAATTTTTATATTAACTTTTATTAACCTTTTTTGGGGGGGATTATAACAAAAACCTTAAATTCCGCCATTGTTCTATGCGTTTTTAAATTGACGCCGTTCACTATGCGACGTAAATAACATGTTACCTTTATTCTATGGGTCGGTACGATTACGGCGATACCACATATGTGGAGGTTTTTTTATGTTTTACGACTTTTGCACAATAAAAACACTTTTGAACTAAAATTATTTATTTTTGCATCATCGCTTTGCAAGAGCCGTAATTTTTTTATTTTTCCATCAATGTAGTGATTTTTTGGGCTTGTTTTCTGCGGGACAAGACGTAGTTTTGAATGGTACTGTTTTGGGGTGCATGGGACTTATTGATTCATTTTTATTATGACTTTTTTGGGGGGCAATGGAAAAAAATTGCAATTTCGCCATGGCTTTTTGCGTTTTTTTTTTTACGGTGTTCACCTTGCGGTTTAAATGACATATTAACTTTATTAATGGAGTCATTACGGTCGCGGCGATACCACATATGTGTACTTTTTTTTTTTTACACTTTTACTAAATAAAACCACTTTTTATGGAAAAAAATGATTTTATTTATTTTTTTACTGTACTTTTTATTAATAATCTTTATTTCACTTTGATGACTTATTTTATTAGTCCCACTAGGGGACTTTACTGTGCGATGTTCCGATCGCTGCTATAATGCTTTGGTATACTTCGTATACCAGAGCATTATTGCCTGTCAGTGTAAATCTGACAGGCAATCTGTTAGGACGTGCCTCTGGCGCGTCCTAACAGGCATATGTCCAGGGCAGACCTGGAGGCTTTTATCAAGCCCCCGGCTGCCATGACACCCCATCGGAGACCCGCGATTGCATTCGCGGGCCGCCGATGGGTGACAGAGGGAGCGCACTCCCTTTGTAAACAAAGTTAAATGCCGCGGTCGCTATTGACGGCGGCATTTAACGGGTTAAACGGCCACGATCGAAGTTTACTTCGATCGCGGGCGTTGGAGCAGGAGCTCAGCTGTCATCAGACAGCAGAGCCCCGGCTCCTGCCTGCACGGGAGACCCGTGCAGGACTTAGACTAGGCTGACGTGAAAAGGCGTCAGCCTAGCCTAAAGCCCATTAGTGACTCACGTGAAAAGGCGTATTGGTGGTCACTAAGGGGTTAAAAAGCCTAGGCTGATCAGAATGTACAACTCTTCTGTACCACTGCGCATGTCCGGAGTGTGACATAGTCACGCTCGGATGTGTGATTTGATGGGGTGGGAGGTTAGACAGTGTTACTGTGTGGTGTTCACCAGTAACCCTGCTCCAGTGAGTATGCCCAATAGGACATATAGTGTACTCCCGTCAAGATCACAACATCCATTAGGGGCCAGTTGTCTGTAAGCATCGCTTGTAGAACACCTGCGGCGTCCTCCATAATTCAATCTGTGCGATAAGCAGTTTAGCTCCTTCATTTAACTAAGCAGGGTTTCTTTGGCAAAATGTGTGGTAAGGGTCCCTGCATTGTTGAAAAGGTACACCGAGCTTGTTATATACAATAACAGCTCTTGCACTGCACACGACCGAGAATAAAAAGTGTTCAAATAGTTGCATGTATCCAAAAATGGTACCTATATAAACTATAGCTCGTCTCGCAAAAAACAAGCCCTCATATAGCTCCGTCAACGAAAAAATTAAAAAGTTATGGCTCTCACAACTTGGCGACAGAAAAAATACATTCTATTTACAAAAGTAATTTTATTGTGCAAAAAGTTGTAAAACATAGAAAAGTGCTATAAATTAGGCATTGCCGGAATCGTACTGCCCCCCAGAATAAAGGTAACATGTAATTTATAATGCATGGTGAACGCTGTATAAAAAAAACTATGCCAGAATTGCTGTTTTTTGGTCATCTTGCCTCCCAAAAAATAGGATAAAAAGTGATTAAAAAGTCACATGCACCCCAAAATGGTACCAATAAAAACTATAGCTCGTCCCGCAAAAAAAACCAAAACAGCCCTTATACCACTATGTCTGTCAAAAAATAAAATTAGTTAAGGCTTCGATAAGTCAGGAAATAAAAAATATGCAGATGTGCAGGCCCGAGGCGAACATTTCTTCTGTTTCAAGAGACGAATTATCAAGGCCCTAAAATTAGGGAACTAGAAAGGGGAGGGCCCAAACATATCCGCTGGAAGCGAGGGTGCCTGTATTATACCAGGACACTTCGCACCTTTGCAGTTTGGGGAATTTTGCTGGGGAGTGTGGACCAAAAGGGGGATAAGGAAGGCCATTTATCAGTACGACACCGGCCTGTGCAGAAAGGATTGCTTCACAGCGTAACACACATCTATGGATTATTTTACAGTTTTTTTAATAACCCAATTATTATACCACCTGACTATGCCCCTGATATACTCTGCCCAGCTTACATGTGCCCCCACAATATAAACGGAAACACCAGCAATACTCAAACTACTACCAAGCAAATCCACACTCCAAAAGCCAAATGGCGCTCCCTCCCCTCTGAACTCGACAGCGTCCCCCAAACAGCAGTTTACTTCCACATATATGGCATCGCCATACCCGGGAGAACCCTTTTAACAATCTTTGGGATGTGTGTCTCCAGTGGCACAAGCTGGGCACGACCTATTTGCCACTGAAATAGCATATCTAGGGAAAAATTGAAATTTTTACATTGCACCATCCGCAGCGCAATCATTTATGGAAAAGACCTGTGGGGTGAAAATGCTCACTACACACCTTAATAAATGCCTTGAGGGGTGCAGTTTCCAAAATGGGGTCACTTCTCAGGGGTTTTACATCAGAGCCTCTGCAATTGTGAACCAATACTTTGTAAATCACCAAATTAGGCCTCAATTTTACACGGTACTCTTTCACTCCTGAGCCTGGTCAAATGTCCAGGCAAAAGATTAGGGCCACATGTAGGGTGTTTCCCAAACCGTGAAACACAGCATAATAATTAGAGCGCTGTCTTGTTATGGTGGTACAGGCTGGTCACCACATATTGGCATATCTATGGAAAAAATCCCATCGAGTACACACTAATTTCTGTAAAACACCTGCTGGGGATAACATGCTCACTACACCCCTAGGTGAATACCCTGAGGGGTGTAGTTTCCAAAATGTGGTCACTTTTGGGTGGTTTCCACTGTTTTGGTCCCACAGGGGCTTTGCAAATGCGACATAGCGACCAGAAACCAATCAAGCAAAATCTGCACTCCAAAAGCCAAATGGCACTCCTTCCCTTCTGAGCCCTACTATGTGCCCAAAAAGCCGTTTATGACCACATATGGGGTATTGCCGTACTCAGGAGAAATTGCTTTACAAATGTTGGGGTTCTTTTTATTTTTTCCTTTTTTTGTTGAGTAAATTAAACATTTTGAGCTAAAGCTACATCTTATAGAAGAAAAGGGATTGTTTTTATTTTTACTGTCCAATTCTAATAAATTCTATGAAACACCTGTGGGGTCTAAATGCTCACTACACCCGTAGATGAATTCCTCAAGGGGTGTAGTTTCCTAACTGGAGTCACTTTTTGGGCGCTTTCATTGTTTTGTCCCCCTCAGGGGCTTTGCAAATGCGACATGGCCTCCGCAAACCATTCCTGCTAAATGTGATCTCCAAAAGCCAAATGGCGCTCTTTCCTTTCTAAGCACTGCCGTGTGTCCAAACAGCCGTTTATGTGGGGTATTGTTTTACTCGGGAGAAATTGCTTTACAAGAATGTAGATTTTCATTTTTATGGCCTTCCAATAATTTCTGCAATAAACCTGTGGGGTCAAAATGCTCACTATACCCCTAGATAATTTCCTTGAGGTGTGTAGTTTCCCAAATGGGGTCACTTTTGGGGGATTTCCACTGTTTTGGAACTGCAAGAGCCCTTCAAACCTGACATGGTGTCTAAAATATATTCTAATAAAAAGAAGGCCCCAAAATCCTCTAGGCGCTCCCTTGCTTCTGAGGCGGGTGCTTCAGTACATTACCAAACTAGGGCCATATGTGGGATATTTCCTAAATCTGCAAAACCTGGGCAATAGATATTGAGTTGCGTTTCTCTGGTAAAACTTTCTGTGTTACAAAAAAAATGGATTAAAAATGAATTTCTGCAAAAAAAATTAAATGAAATTTGTAAATTTCACCTCTACTTTGCTTTAATTCCTGTGAAACGTCTAAAAGGTTAAGAAACTTTCTAAATGCTGTTTTGAAAACTTTGAGGGTGAAGTTTTTAAAATGGGGTGACTTTTTGAGGTTTTCTAATGTATAAGGCCCTCAAAGCCACTTCACATCTGAACTGGCCCCTGTAACAATAGCCTTTTGAAATTTTCTTGAAAATGTGAGAAATTGCTGCTAAAGTTCTAAGCCTTGTAACCACTGGCGTAGCTATAGGGGTCGCAGCGGTCGCAATTGCGACCGGGCCCCGAAGCCAGGGGGGCCCACGGCCCCCCGCACCACATCAATAAAAAGTTACTATAGTAACTCGGGCCGCGGGCCCCTGTTACTATAGTAACATACTTTACTTACCTTCCTGGTTCCGGATCGCAGCGGAATTCCTGACGTCAAGCGCTGTGCGCAGGGCATGACGTCACAGCGCTATGCCGCCGCGCACAGCATCGAGACTACAGAACTCCCGCCGCGGCCGAAGAGGAAGGTGAGGTTAGCCCTGACTGGCGGGGTCTGACTCCCGGGACCCGCCTATCAGCTGTTTTGAAGGGGCCGCAGCACTCGTACGAGAGCTGCTCCCCTTCATTCCGGTGACACTGTGAATCGGTGTCGGCGATTCACAGTGTGGGCGAGTAGTGAAATGAAGGGGAAGCAGCTCTCGTACGAGTGCTGCGGCCCCTTCAAAACAGCTGATTGGCGGGTCCCGGGCGACACATCAGCTATTGATGGCCTATCCTGTGGATAGGCCATCAATGTTTAGGGACTGCACAACCCCTAAGCCTACGATGTAGCAGGCTTAGGGGGCCCATGAGACAGGATCACAGATTGTGTGATCCTGTCTGCTGGGCCCTGTATCTAAGCCAATCACATGGTAGGCTTAGATGCATGGCCCATGTGTGATCCTGTCTGCTTGGCCCTGTATCTAAGCCTACCACACTGTAGGTTTAGATACAGGGCCCCAGCACACAGTAATCTTATACTGTATAAGATTACTGTCTGCTGGACCCTGTATCTAAGCCTACCTTGTGGTAGGCTTAGATACAGGGTCCCACAGACAGTATCACACATGGGCCCTGTATCTAAGCCTTAGGGTATGTGCACAGACACTAATTACGTCCGTAATTGACGGACGTATTTCGGCCGCAAGTACCGGACCGAACTAAGTGCAGGGAGCCGGGCTCCTAGCATTATACTTATGTACGACGCTAGGAGTCCCTGCCTCGCTGCAGGTCAACTGTCCCATACTGTAATCATGATTACAGTACGGGACAGTTGTCCTGCAGCGAGGCAGGGACTCCTAGCATCGTACATAAGTATGATGCTAGGAGCCCGGCTCCCTGCACTGTGTTCGGTCCGGTACTTGCGGCCGAAATACGTCCGTCAATTACGGACGTAATTAGTGTCTGTGCACATACCCTAACACATGTGTTACTAATCATTTTTTGTGTGTTTTCTTGCAGGTTCGGTCGTTGGACTACGGCGGATTCCAGGACTACTTCGATGACAGCTTTTTTTTTATTGTCAATAAAATGGTTAATGAGGGTTGTGTGTTTTTTTTTTTTATTTCAATAAAATATTTTTTCTATGTCTTTGTGGGGTTTTTTTTAAACTATATTACTACCGCCTTAGTAATGGCCGCCGGCTGATTGACAGCATCCATTGCTAAGGCGGGGCTTAGTGTTAGCGGATGCAGAGGCTAACACTAACCCCCTTTATTACCCCGGTACCCACCGCCACCAGGGGTGCTGGGAAGAGCCGGGTACGATCCAGTACCTGACAATCTGTAATGATGGCCGGCCACTGGGGTGGCCGCAGGCTGGTATTATCAGGAGGGGAAAGGCCAAAAACAGTGGCCCTTCCCATCCTGGTAATGCTGCCTGCTGCTGCTTTATTGTATCTGGCTGGTTATGAAAATGGGGGGGGGGACCCCACGTCATTTCAAAAAAAAAAAAAAAAAAATTGGAAAGAACAATGTCAGGTCCCCCCCAATTTTCATAACCAGCCAGATACAACACAGCAGCAGCAGGCAGCATTACAAGGGTGGGAAGGGCCACTGTTTTTGGCCTTCCCCAGCCTAATACTACCAGCCTGCGGCCACCCCGGTGCCTGCCCGTCACTACAGATGGTCGGGTACTGGTTTGTACCCAGCTCTTCCCAGTACCCCTGGTGGCGGTGGGTACCGGGGTAATAATGGGGGTTAGTGTTAGCCTTTGCAACGGCTAACATTAAGCCTCGCCTTAGTAATGGAGGTTGTCAATCAGCCAGCGGCCATTACTAAGGCGGTGATAATAAAGTTTAAAAAGATACGAGCACATAGAAAAAATATTTTATTGAAATAAAAAAACACAACCCTCATTAACCATTTTATTGAGAATAAAAAAAACGCCGTCATTGAAGTCCTCGAATCCGAAGTCCAACAACCGAACCTGTAAAAAAACACACAAACACAAAAATAATCAGTAACACATAAAGAAGCAAAATTATTATTCTTACCTATCCTGGGTCCAGCGCTGGAGACGCAATGTCAGCGAGCTGGGCCCTGTATCTAATCCTATCATGTGTGATACTGTCTGCTGGGCCACTGTATCTAATCCTATCATGTGTGATACTGTCTGCTGAGCTGTGTATCTAATCCTATCATGTGTGATACTGTCTGCTGAGCCACTGTATCTAATCCTATCATGTGTGGTACTGTCTGCTGAGCCACTGTATCTAATCCTATCATGTGTGGTACTGTCTGCTGAGCCACTGTATCTAATCCTATCATGTGTGATACTGTCTGCTGGGCCACTGTATCTAATCCTATCATGTGTGATACTGTCTGCTGAGCTGTGTATCTAATCCTATCATGTGTGATACTGCCTTCTGAGCCACTGTATCTAATCCTATCATGTGTGATACTGTCTGCTGAGCTGTGTATCTAATCCTATCATGTGTGATACTGCCTTCTGAGCCACTGTATCTAATCCTATCATGTGTGATACTGTCTGCTGAGCCACTGTATCTAATCCTATCCATAGTTTATAGGGTCGTAGTGCTATAGATATGCTATGCTGTCTCATATACACACTTTTTTTTGGGGCGGACACATATGTATTGGGGCTATTTCCCGGACATTTTAAGCCCTGAGGGTATGTTCACACGGCAGCGTCCGTAACGGCTGAAATTACTGTGCTGTTTTCAGGAGAAAACAGCACCGTAATTTCAGCCGTAATGGCATGTGCAGGCGTCTTTCGCTGCGTCCATTACGGAAGTAATTGAAGCTGGTTTTCCATGGAGTCCATGGAAAACGGCTCCATTTACGTCTGAAGAAGTGACAGGCACTTTTTTACGCGCCGCCTTTTGACAGCGGTGCGTAAAAAAAAATGACCGTCGGCACAGAACATCGTAAGACCCATTCAAATGAATGGGCAGATGTTTGCCGACGCTTTTGAGCCGCATTTTCGGACGTAATTTAATGCTAAAACGCCCGAATTACATCCGTAAATAGGGTGTGTGAACCCAGCCTTAGTGACGCCCCGGCTGCTAGTGCTGCATTGTTGGGTCACTTAGGAGACCCAGCGATGCAGCTGAAAGCTGCGGACCGTCGGCCATGAGAAGTTTGCGGGGGGGGGGGCCTAGTAAGAATTTTTGCATCGGGGCCCATGAGCCTCTAGCTACGCCCCTGCTTGTAACGTCCTAGAAAAATAAAAGGATGTTCAAATACACTTTGCCAATCTAAAGTAGACATATGGGGATGTTAATTAGCAACAATTTTGTGTGGTATAACTGCCTGTCTTACAAGTAAATACATTTAAATTTAGAAAAATGCAAATGTTTGCAATTTTTTTTTCTAAATTTTGGTGTTTTTCACAATTAAATACTGAATGTATCGACCAAATTTTGCCACTAGCCTAAAGTCCAATGTGTCACGAGACGACAATCCAGGAATTGCTTGGATAGGTAAAAGCATTCCGAAGTTATCACCACATAAAGTAAAACATGTCAGATTTGAAAAACGAGGCTCTGTCAGGAAGGTCAAAAGTGGCCAAAGAGCGAAGGGGTTAAAACCCACGCCATAGACTATTTACGGCGTGGGTTTTAGCTTGCTGTCCAAGCGATCGGGCAGCTGAATGTCGGGTCTCCGGCTGTCAGTGACTGCCGGGGACCCTGAGGAGAAGATAGAAGCAGCTTTCGCTGCTTCTATCTTCTCTGATCTCTTCTATACAGCTCTCAATGAGGGACAGACCATAATAATAAAAAAATAAAAGTAAAATAAAGTGCAAAAAAATGAATGAATAATAAATACACATAAAATACCCACCCCCAAAAAAAGTATTCCCCCCCCCACCAATCATTATCGTAACGCTAGCCCTGACCCAATTACCCTAATATAGACATGTAATATATAAAAATTTACAGTAAACAAGGACAATCACAAATAAAAGGTCTATTTTAGGGTAAAACTATGTTATTACCAGAAAAAAATAGCTAAAATGTAAAAAAAAAAGCTAATTTTTTAGTATTTTAAAATTTTAAGTCTAAATAGCAAAAAGGGTGTGTATAAAAATGGTAAAAAAAAGAAATCTGCATTGTCTACGGAAAAGACATCGCAAAAGTCACGTCGCTAGCCCAACAAATAAAAAAAGTTTATAGCTATTTAACACATTCTAGAAATGGCTAAACGATGTCTGGTCCAGAAAGGCTCAAAATAGCCCGGTCCTGAACTGGTTAATCTTTAAGAAAATCTATAATCAAAAATTAGATGATCAGGACATTCTTCCATCCTTTTTTTTACTGAAAAAAGGATGTCATAAATATTTTAGAACAATTATTGGCAGAAAATGCCAATTAGGAGATCAATGAGAGGAAAACGCAAGTACCTTCAGTAGAAATTCAGAAAACCACTCTATTAAAATTAAAACCTAAATTGAATAATATGGCATCAATGGAAATCTGTCCACAGGTTAAGATCTTTGTAAATTTGGTAACAAGACATACTGGAGCTACCATGCAAAAATTAGATAAGGCCATTCTAGTCTCCTGACTAATATTGTCTAAGTGAATTTAAAAACATGAACGACGTAGTATTTAAACGTTCCGGCAGAGGCGGCAATCTGGCCAAAGGAAATGTATGAGTCAGAGGCAAAGGGACAGCTTCATGACAAATCATGTTATAAGTCCTTATGGGGGATCTTACTATTCAATTTCTTAATGAGTATGAAAAAATCATAGAGGATGGGCTCAAGGATAGAGCAATTATGAAGAATGAAGGGACGTAGTTGAATGTCCGACATCCAAGACAGCCACGTTCTATATGCTGCCAAAGGTACATAAAAGTACAACCCAACCACCTGGTAGACCGATGGTGTCTGGCCCTGGATGCCTGAAAAATGTAGCCAGTGGTTGGATAAAGAACTTAGTGGCTGTGTTTATAGTCTTCCATCATATACTAGAGACACGATGCAAGTTCTAAAAGAACTAGAAGGAGCCAATCCGGATGAAGGTGAACTCCTTGTCACATGCGATGTGGAGAGTCTCTATACGAGTATAGGACATGATCCAGGCTGCACAGCAGTACAGTTTTCTCCCATGCATCTTCATAAATTTGTCGTATCTTCGGCTGTCTGTGCGCTAAATGAAATCTAGTAAATGCAATGGGCTGCGGGTGCCCACTTACCCTTCTGTTAAACTCTGCACACTTCTTTTAAAAATGGTGCGAGTGGGGTAAATATCTCAAAAGTCGCAATTATTAAACTTTTGGGTCGTTCACAAAATTTCTACGACTTAAAACTGGCGTAGGAACATTGTAAATGTCCCCCTTTTTATAGAGAGACTAGTAAGTTTGTGTACCTCTGTTTACAATGCAACACACTTTTGTGTCTGACAATTCAAAGCAGTTTTTCTTGAAAGTGACCACTTCTGTCTTCTCTTTAGCATCCCTGGCAGTCTGACTGCCAAGCACCTGAATTTCAGCTGCCCAATCGCTCAGGGCGATTATACAGTGGGCGGTCCTGTAGTGGTTAAAGTGTGCAATATATTAGTGACCTATTAGAAGTTTGGATCGGTGGGGGTCTGGGTCCTGAGACCCCCACCACCGCTTAAACGAAGGTGCAGAAGCATTCTTCCTCTTTGTGATCAGCACACCCTGTTCTACTGAAGCTGGCTAACATAGAACGTCTATGTGATTAGTCTTCAGCCTAACAGGGAGCGAGCGCCAATCATACCCAAAGATGCTGAGCGCTTCGGCACCTTCGCTTCAGTGATCGTTTGGGTCTCAGCACCTGGAGCCACACAGATCCAAACTTCTGATCTGTCTCTCCATGATTTATGAAAAGTTTGTTAAAAATACAGGTACTCTTTAAATGTAATGGACCAATCAGTCCCAACCAATCAGTCTCCTCAGACAACCCCTTTAATATGGGAGCTACATGGGTCAGGCAGTTGAGTTTGCCAGGGGGAAGTTGGCGTCACCTTAGCTGTAAGAAAAATTTAGTATTACATGGCATCCATTCATGTGAATAATACATTTAGTAGCCGAGCCTGCCATATTGGGATGCGCTGTTTGTTAGCTACTGTACACACTGGCTCATAGATGGGGTCCAGAGTGTTGGAGGAACTGTCGAGTACCCTAAAGCAGTTCAAGGGATGGCACCTTTTAACCTCTTCATACGCTGTGCCGCAATAGTACGTCGTAAGAGGGACTGCATTCCCGCACTCCAACATACTGTTGCGGCGCAAACATAAACTGTCACAACCAGTGACATATCGCAAATAGAACAGAAATGGCGGCTATCATGGACAGCTGACCATCTCGGTCATCGGCCGGGGACCAATCAGAGCGGTCCCATTCCGGCGATCGCTGTGTTTGGCAGAATTGACAGACCAATCACAGCACTTCAGAAGCGATAGAATAGTAAACTGTCACTGTTAGTGACAGATTACTAAATAAGACAGTGATGGCAATTGTCATAGACAGCTGACCATCTCGGTCATCGGCCAGGGGACCAATCAGAGCGGTCCCTTGCTGGCAAAGGCTGTGATTGGTCTTTCAGAACTGACAGACCAATCACAGTATTATTTAGTAAAAACAAACTGGCTGGATACATTAACCAGCTCTGATCTCCTCATTGTGTGACAGAAATCTGAGGAGATTAGAGCTGAGTTACCTGAAGAGCCCATGAAGAAAAACATAGTTATCCCATACTGTGTCCTATCCATTACCCTTTGTATCCCCCAGTGATCCCTCTCACAGCCCCACTGTGATCCTTCTTTTTTTTGCTTGAGTAAAAAGAAAAAAAATAGTTTTAGGGTTAGTTCGTTTGTGATAGTTAGGGATTTTATAGAAAATACCCCCCAAAAAAAGTTAATGTCTCGCCACCTATATACCACCGAGGAGGCGTATGCTATTGTCTGTTCGGACACAGATCGTGACGAGGAGTCCCAATTTTTTTTATCATCTTCCTCCACTTATAATGAGGAACCTTCTCGAAGGCGCAGGCGAGGTGGCATTGAAAGTCATCCTACTGCAAGCCACACCGTCTGGCTGCCCCCCTCTATGTATACACCCCATATTCCTGATTTTGTTGCTCATTCAGGAATAAAAGTGGACATCATGGGTTACAGGGAAATAGATGTTTTAAGAATTTTTTTTTCTGATCTAATAGTTGTGCAAACCAACTTATACGCAACGCAGTTTCTTGCCACTCGTCCCAACTCCCATTTTGCCAGGACCCAGAGATGGGAACCTATCTATTCATTTGAAATTATGACATTCTGGGGGCTTTTGCTAAATATGGGCCTAATAAAGAAACCCACAATTAGGTCATATTGGACTACAGACGTCCTCTATCATACCCCAATGTACTGGGCTGTAATGCCCAGGGAACGTTTTGAAGCCGTCTTAAAATTCTTACACTATAGTGATTAACTCCCTGTGTTCCACCCCAAAATTACCCTAACTTTGACCGGCTAAATAAAATAAGGCCACTAATACATTTTCTGAACATGAAATTCCAGGAGGCATATATCCCGGAGAAAAATATATGCATCGACGAGTCCCTAGTCCCCTTTAAAGGCAGTCTACACTTTCGCCAATATTTACCTAATAAAAGGGCGAGCTACGGAATAAAAATGTATAAACTCTGCGAAAGTGATTCTGGATACACCCACCGATTTAGAATATATGAGAAGAAAGATTCAAAAATAAATCCCCCAGACTGCCCCCTTCTCTGGGAATAAATGGACGAATTGTGTGGGACCTCATACAGCCACTTCTAAATCAGGGATACAACTTGTACCTTGATAACTACTACACCAGTATGTCCCTTTTTAAATGCCTCCAAGACAAAAACACGGTAGCCTGTGGCACAATTCGCCACAATTAGCGAGGCCTCCTAAATAATTTATAGCTGCTAAAATGAGAGCCGGGGAATGCAGAGTATTGTGCAGCGATCAGATCCTGCTCATGAAAGTTAGGGACAAAAAAGACGTCCTGATGCAGACCTCAATTCATGGCGATGGCACCAGCCCTGTCCAAATACATGGGGCGAGTACCAGAACCTCCAAGCCTGTATGCATACAGGATTATAACAAGAACATGGGTGGAGTTGACCTCGCCGATTAAATGATGCAGCCAATGAGAAAAGCCAGATCATGGTAGAAAAAACTAGCTGTCCATCTGGTTCAAATGGCCATGTACAATTCTTTTGTCCTTTTTTTTTTTTAGGAGTGCCGGCAATCAGGAAACTTTTCTTGGTTACCAAGAAAAAGTCATAAAATGCCTTATTTTTGGAGAACAGGAGGAAGCTGGGGCAAGTAGGGCTACTAGTGAGGTCACTAGTGAGCCAGCATTTCCCCAGTGAAGTGCCTCCTACTGCAAAAAAAACAAAAAAGGAAAGCCCAAAAGCGATGTGGTGTCTGTTCTAAGAGAGGGATCAGGAAGGCTACAACGTATCCGTGTGACACATGCCTTTCTAAACCCGGCCTCTGTATGAAACAACGCTTTCAGATTTATCATACCTCCCTTGACTACTAAATTAGATTATAATTATTTACTAGTATCGCCCTTTAACAATTTTGTCCATTAAAAATTATATATTTTAAAAATTCTAAACTATTATTTCTACTATCAAAATGCCCACAGATAAATTGGCATTCAACCAAAATACCAAACAAAACTAAAAATTCTCATTATACCCCTTGATGAATACTTTGGGGATGTAGTTCTCTAATTTGTTTCTGGTGAATGCTTCTATGTTCTGGCACATGAGTCTAATTTAAAAAAAAAAAGGAATTCAGAATTAATTCTCCAGTTTCGTATTCATACCTCAAAAAAAAAAAACGGTGGGTCAGCATGATCGCTACACCCCTTGATAAATACTTTGAGGAGTGTACTTTCCAAAATAGGGTTACTACTCCAGGTTTTTTTTTTTTTTTCATTTTACCTCTGAGCCTATGCAATTGTGGGCCAATACTGTGCAAATCACAAAATGACACCTAAAAATGCACCTGTTGCCCTTTCACTCCTGAGTCCTGTCATACGTTCAAGCAAAAGAGGAAAAGTTGTATGTCCAGGCACCTCAAAGATTTTGCAAATGCGACATGTTGCCCAAAAGCCATTTCATTTAAATATGAGCTTCAAAAGCAAAATGGCGCTCTACGTCCTTCTAAGCCATGTTGTGTGTCCAAACAGCAGTTTATTACCACATATAGGGTATTCCCGTGCTCAGGAGACTTTGCTTTACAAATGTTGAGGTTCTTTTTCTCCTTTATCTATTGTGAAAATGAAAAGATGTGAGGTAAAACTAAATTTTATTGGAAAAAATTCCAGGCCTAACTCCAATAAATTCAGCAAAACACCTGTGGGGTAAAAATGCTCACTATGCCCCTAGATGAATTTCTTGAGGGGTGTAGTTTCCTGCATGGGGTCACTTGGGGGTTTTCCATTGCTTTGGTCCCTCTAAAAGTCAAATGGTGCTCCGTCCCTTCTGAGCCCTGACGTGGGTCCAAATAGCCGTTTATTAGCACATGTGGGGTATAGCCATAATCGGGGGAAATTGCTTTACAAATGTTGGGGTGCTTTTTCTCCTTTTATTCCGTGAAAAATTAAAAAATTCTGTTTCTACAGAAAAAAAGTAGATTTTCATCTTCACAGTATGATTCGGCAAAAAAACCTGTGGTGTCAAAATGTTCACTATACACCTACATACGTTTCTTGAGGGGTGTAGTTTCCAAAATGCGGTCACTTTTGAGGAGTTCCACTGTTTTGGCACCACAAGACCTCTTCAAACCTGACATGGTGCCTAAAATATATTCTAAAAAGAGGCCTGAAAATCCACCAGGTGCTCCGTTGCTTCTGAGGCCTGTTTTTCAGTCCATTAGGACACTAGAGCCACATGTGGGATATTTCTAAAAACTGCAGAACCTGGGCAATAAATATTGAGTTACATTTCTCTGGTAAAATTTTCTGTGGTACAAAAAAAATGGATTACAAATTAATTTCTGCAAAAAAAAAAGAAGACATTTGTAAATGTCACCTCTACTTTTCTTTTATTCCTGTAAAACGCCTAAATGGTTAAAATAATTTCTGATTTGTGTTTTTTTTTTTTTTTTGCGCTCCTCTAATAGCAAAGACACCCTGTAAGCTTTTACTTTGTGACGTTTAGTTTGTTATGCACTGAATATGGCCTATGTCAAGAATAACGTTTCTAGGGCTCTTTTCACACAGGTTTCTGTTTGTGGTCCTGCTTCTGGGAAAAAGGTATTTAGGTATTGCCTTTTTTTTTTTAATGCTGATCCTTAAATACCCCCAACAGGTCATGATTGCCTTGGGCCAGCTTGACACGAGCATAAGACATGCACATTTTACCACCTGTTTTATGGATGAAAATACCAAACAGACTGTGGGTCTGTTGACCTGAACTAGAAGCATTATAGGGACTGATAATGCTGTTCGTTCGGGTCATCAGAACCCCAATTTGCAGCCATAATATGGGCACAGAAATGTGTCCATATTACGCTAAATGCATGGATTTACAAGGTAGCCCAAAAATCTGCAAATGACACCAAATTTTTCTAAACATTTTTGGGCATGATCTATTTGACACATCTCACACAACATATTTAACACCTATCTCATCTTCACGGCACCGTTTATCGCCAAAATCATATAGTAAAATATCAAATGTGCTGCACACAACTGCGTTGAGGTTTTTTTCTATTTTGTGGTCCGTTGTTGCTGGGTTTTTTTCAGATGTTTTTCCCATAAGCTTCTCTTTAGGAATTCAAAAGCGCAAGAAAAAAAAGCTTAAAGGGAATGTGACACTAGAAAAAAATTTATATATTTTTTAGTTAAACAATTAGTGTTTAGGTGATTTAAACATTGTTCTAATTTTTTTAATTTTTTTCACGAGTCAGGAAATATTATAAATCAGATTCTAATTTATAATATTTCCCATTGCTGGTCACTAGATGGAGCAATTCCCAAAATTGCAGCATTGCATGTGGTAAAGCAACCATATTGCTTTATGCTGCAAAATTTGAGAAAACTCACTCGCTCTAGTGAGCTCTGAGAATCCCCCCCCCTCCTTTATCCTGGCTAGTGCCGGGATAAACGAGGGGATTGAACGGTCAAACCTCCTACACTGTGTGTCGCCATTTTTTGAGCTAACACACAGTGTAGTAGGTTAACATACACTAGTAAACACACAGTAAAACACTTACATACACAGAAATAACTTACCTGCTCCAGCCGCCGCCGCTCCCTCCGGTCCGTCCGCTCCGTCTGCTCCCTCCCGCTCCAAGTGCACAAGTCCGGAAGCCGCGACCGGAAGTAGTAATCTTACTGTCCGGCCGCGACTTCCGGTCCACAGGAAAATGGCGCCGGACGTCGCACAGTTCAACTTGGGCTGTGTGGGAGCGGCGCATGTGCCGTTCCCACACAGACAGCGTACAGCATAGTGGATGGGACGGGACCCGTTCGCATTCACTATGGGACTGTATGTGCCGTATTCCATGTCTGTATGTGTCGTTAATCGACACATACAGAAATTGAAAAAAGGGGGGCGTGGCCAGCAGTCGATGGCGCCGGTCGCATAAACTGAGAGCTCCGCGCCCTGCCACGCAGATCCAGCAGCCTACAGCGGGGAAAGGTGCCTCATATGGGGAAAAAAAGACCCCAAGGGTCTAGACTCACCCCTGCAGCACAGCACCAGGTCGCCGCCGCTCCACCAACGATCGACGGCTACTTTCTTCGGCGGCAAGCCACGCCGCTCCCTCAGCCGCAGCCATCTTGGACAGCCTCGTGTCAGAAGGAAGGGGAGATGTCCGAGCAGGGAGAGGAGACAGTGCCCCACGTACAGGGTAAGCTGAATAGCCGGATGGCTAAAGTTCACCCTCCCAGCTCCCCTAAGCTGTCCTCCACCTCGTCCTGTGAACAGCAGGGAAGGGGGTCCCCTATCCCAGGAGCAATGGAGGCCAGGCCACGAGGAGCATCAGCTCAGTCAGAGGCCCCAGTACACCTGCTTGAACCACCAATGTCACAGCCCTCAGCACAAATGGCCCTACAGATTTGGCCTGCACCTAAACCCCAACGGCCCACGATCCAGCAGCCGGGGAGGAGAGACGATCTGGGGGATACACCATCTTTGACCCCCTATGCCCAGGCCCCTGCATATGCCTCAGATTCTGACCTGGAGGATTCAGCCTCACTTCCTTCAGATGTGCCCCCTATGTGGAGGGAATGTTTCTCACAGTTGCCCACTAAAGAGGACTTTAAGAGTATGATACAAGAAGTGAAGGCAGCTTTTCGTTCAGAATTGGCGGGGGTGTCGCAGCATATACAGCAGATTGCTACGAGGGTGGAGGCTTTAGAAGATGACCACGATGCCACTAGGCGCCATGTTTCTGTGATACAGTCTTCAGTGTCCTCCCAGCTGGCGTCCATTAGAGATATGCAACTGCATCTAGAGGATTTGGATAACAGAGGTCGCCGTCATAATATAAGGATAAGGGGCATACCGGAGCCCTCGGGGTCTGAAGATCTTCCCATCGTGTTAGAGACTATCTTTAACGACCTTTTGGGTGCACCCCCGTCTAATCGGATACCGCTTGACAGAGCGCATAGAGCACTGAAACCAAAATCCATTACATCTCAGCCCAGAGATATCATCTGCTGTGTCCAGGATTTCCGCACTAAGGAGGACATTATGCTTAAAGCCCGTCAGCGTAAAGACCTGGAGTATGCCGGTGTGCCGATTCAGTTATTCCCGGATCTCTCCTGGATTACGTTACAGAAAAGACGTCTGCTTCGTCCACTTCTCGCAGCCCTACGGGACCACAATATTATTTATCGATGGGGGTTTCCGTTCTCCCTTACAGCCCGAAGAGATGGTGTTTCTGCAACCCTGAGGTACCCAGGGGATTTGCCTCATTTCTGTGACTCCCTTGGTATACCAACGCCCAAGATGCAGAATTGGGAGACTCCTTTGCCGCCTTCGTCTCCACCTCCAGTCTGGCAGTCGGTCCGAAATAAGCGGAGGACCTCTCCAAGACGACAGTCTACCCGAAGTTCACCAAGACCTGATTTGAATTGATTGACGCTGCGCAGATACACGGCACCTCCGTAATATATGTGAAGGAGCCTGGTCACCCATACCAGCTGCTCCCTTCGCCAGTTGCACTATCCTAGGCTAAAAATGCATTTAGGATTATATTTCTGATTTTATGTTGTTTCGCTTTAATTCGTTAACGTAAATTGTGGCAGGGCGCGATTGCCCGGGATACACTTGGCTCTTTCACCCCCTTTTTGTTTTTTCTCGGCCTGTACGTATTTATACGTACTTTTGTACTAGGTTCCTCGACTGTTGAGACCCGACCTCCTTTTTTGATAGGGGTAATTTGTTTTGCAGTTCTCCCTCTGTTTTTAGAGAGAGTTGCAAAGGGTAATATTGTATTACCAGTTTTCTTTTGCTTTAATATCACCCGCCCCAGGGTATAGTATTCTCCCTGGTAGTATTTTCTGAGTGTGTTTGAAATTCATTGATCTCATGCATTTCTCTTTGTTCTCACTGCAGATATGTGTATTGTCTCCCTGGTACGTCTTTACCCCAGTGTCTTTCCCTTCCCTCCTACTTTCATCCGAAATAACACTTGAGACGACAGTGAATCCTCCAAGAACCTCCAAGGTAGAAGGACGCCGTAGAACACTGCTTGCTTTGAAACCGACATGGGACTGGCCCCGACATAACTGTGAGCTGTATACATCCGCACTTTCCACATCATTCTTTGCTCTTTCATACATCTTTGACCATGGTTAAATTTGTCACACTTAATGTCAAGGGTCTCAACTCCAATGTGAAGAGACGCTTGCTTCTCAGGGAGTTGAAATCGCTTGGAGCGGAAGTTGCTTTTCTGCAGGAAACACACTTAGATTCATCCGGAACTTTCCAATTTGCCCGAGGGGCGTATCCTGCTGTGTACTCTGCCTCGTCAGGTCGCAAAAGGGAGGGGGTGGCCATTTTGATAGCAGCTTCCTGCCCCATACAAGTTCACACCTCACATCTAGATCCGAAAGGCAGATATGTTATAATAGAGGGGACTTTGCTTGGACAGCCCATCGTTTTATGTAACGTTTACTCTCCTAATACCGCACAGATTCCATTCCTACGTAGACTCCTTTCTAAACTCCAGAAGCTTCCTAGGGGGGCATGGCTGGTGGGAGGAGATTTTAATGTCCCGTTCTCCACGTCCATGGATAGGGTCTCTCTTACACACGCTACTCCGACGCCCACCCTTACAGGACTTTCTACACGTTTTAGGCAACTAATTAGAGAGCACCAGCTCTATGATTTGTGGCGAGTGGATCACCCAGGTGATAGGTCCTATACCTTCTTCTCCCATACGCACAGCACTCATACACGCTTAGATTACTTTTTTGGTAATGTCCCGGCCCTCCGTGCGCTCCAGGGGGCGAATATAGACCCCATCTCTTGGTCAGATCACGCACCAGTTTCTGTGTCCCTACAGATAGGGAAACCAAATACGAGAGTATGTCATTGGCGCTTAAACGAAACTTTGATTAAGTCCCCTTCTCTTAGGGACAGCCTGGCCGGGCATATGCGGGAATTTTATGCACTTAATGAGGGATCGGTTCCTTCAGTATCCACTCTTTGGGAGGCGCATAAGGCGGTGATGAGAGGGCAATGCATAGTAATGGGATCTAGATTGAAAAGAGACTCTCGGGCCAAGCGGGTGGCTCTCCATCGGACAATTACTAAGTTGGAGAGAGAAATGGGGATTAAACCGGCGGTCCCGACACTACGGAAATTGATAGAGGCTAGAGCACAACTCAAGGACTTAGCTATGAAGGGGGTAGAAAAGTCATTACTATACACAAAAAGGAAATATTACGACAAAGGTAATAAGGCGCACTCGCTTCTGGCCAGACTATTGCGGGATCAGGCGACTGTTCGTACTCCACAGGCGGTTCGGGATAAGGCGGGCATACTCCAGCATCACCCAGACACGATAGCCACACTTTTTCATGACTATTATAAATCCTTATACCACCTGCCAAATACCTTACCACCTGATCCGGCTCGTCGGAGGGAAACGCTGCAAGCATATCTCTCTTCCTGTGCTCTCCCTAAACTGAAAGATGAGGAGCTTTCATCCCTGAATGCCCCGATCTCTGCGGAGGAATTGTTTGATATATTGAAGGACCTCCCTAGTGGTAAGGCCCCTGGACCAGATGGCTTTACATATGGGTATTATAAGACCTTTGCAGAGATCTTGGTTCCACGGATGGCTTCGTTATTTAATGAATTCCTACAGGGTTCTCCCATCCCTCAAACATTCCTGCATTCTCATATCACGCTGATCCCTAAACCGGGTAAAGACCACGCAGAGTGCTCCAATTACAGACCCATAGCCCTTCTGAATTCGGATCTAAAAATTTTCACCCGTCTTCTAGCTAATAGACTCAATGTTTGGCTCCCTTCTTTGATTCACAAAGACCAAGTGGGCTTTGTGCCTCTTAGGCAAGGAGGAGACAACACACGAAGGGCCCTTGACCTCATTGATGCCCTCCAAAAGCAAAAGGAATCGGCGATCCTTCTTAGTCTAGATGCAGAGAAGGCGTTTGACCGCTTGGGATGGCCATTTATGTTCGAAACTCTAAATTCATTTGGGATTTCGGGCCCTTATTTGACAGCACTGCGTGGTCTCTACTCCAAACCAACAGCGGCAATTAAACTCCCACACTCCACCTCCCCTCCGTTTCAAATCTGGAATGGTACACGTCAGGGGTGTCCCCTATCCCCACTTTTATTTGTGCTATGCATAGAACCTTTAGCAGCTCAAATACGGAAATCCAGGGATATAGCGGGGGTCCAGATACAAGATAAAGAGTTTAAGGTTTCCCTGTTTGCAGATGACGTCCTCTTGACTATCACTAAACCTCATACCTCCCTCCCTAACCTTACTACAGTTCTCCGTAGGTATGGGAGGCTGTCAGGATATAAAACTAATACATCTAAAACGGAAGCGCTCCCTCTTAATGTCCCACACCAGGAGCTCCAGCTACTCAAACACAACTACACCTACAACTGGAAGGAAACCTCCCTGACTTATTTAGGAGTTCAACTCACTCCCTCCTATACGTCGGTTTACAAGGCTAATTTCCCCTCTCTGTTTGTAGAGCTACGTCAGCTAATGGCCAGGTGGGATCCTCTTCCCATGTCATTTTTTGGGCGCATAGCAGCGGTCAAAATGACCTTGCTCCCTAAATTACTGTACTACTTTGAGACTTTGCCGGTAGCAGTACCTATGAAGGAATTGCGGGCTATGCAGTCTTCTATCCTCAGGTTCATATGGCACTCCGGCAGACATCGAATTCCGAAATCAGTTTTATTATCGGGTCGATCTGCGGGTGGACTATCGGTCCCTGATGTGGTGAAGTACTACTGGGCGGCACACCTCCGTCGCATACCCAGCTGGGTGTCTTTAAGGGCGTACAATAAATGGACCGAAATAGAGAAGCTATGGATGGCCCCGGTCCACCCAAACTCCCTGTTATGGGGTGACCCACTAGTAATGCCGACTGCATCTTTATTGGGTCCCATGAGATTTCAAAGGGAGGTGTGGGAAACCTGTAAAAACCGCTTCCATTTGGCATCGGGTTGCCCGCCCTTGACTTCGGTACTCTACACTCCCACTATCCCGGGGGGCACTACCTCCCGAATAGTCCGATTGTGGATGGGAATTGAGGTATTTCACCTGGCTGATATGGTTGATCCCCACACGCAAGAGCTTCACCCGTTTTCATACTTTCAAAAACATCATAATATTCCCTCCGCTGCGTTCTTTCACTATCTTCAGGTTAGACATTACATGCAGCAAACTTTTAGATCCACGCGGGTTACTGCACCTACAAGCTTCGAAAGGTTATGTCGGTATGCTACCACCACTAGGGGGCTTATCTCAGCCATTTATGCATTATTGCTATCCCCGGAGGGTTCCCCTCCGCCTGGGCATAGATACATGTTGAAGTGGGAGGCCTTACTGAATAAATCCATCCCGCTCTCATTGTGGCAGATTATTTGGTCGCAAGCAGCTAAAACCTCCATCTGCACTGCATATAAGGAAAACCAATATAAAATCCTTATGTTTTGGTACCATACCCCTGCCTTTCTGCATAGCTTCAATCCGGGTATTCCGTCGGATTGCTGGCGATGTAGAGGTCAGAGAGGTGATCTGTTCCATATTTTCTGGAGCTGTTCACTGGTACAACAGTATTGGTTGGAAGTTAAGAACTTGGCATTGGCGGTGTTGCAGCAGGATATTCCCTTAGACCCTCTTCATTACCTCCTAAATGTTCCCCCTAGGTCTTTGGGGAAATCACCAGCTCGACTCTTTCGACACTTTCTTACAGCCGCTAAGACGTTGATAGCATGGAAATGGAGACAGACAACCCCTCCCTCCCACATCGACTTAGTAACTAGAATTAGGGAAATACGTACAATGGAGCATATGACGGCCTCTATTGACAATGAACTGGACAGGTTCAAAGTGGTGTGGGACCCGTGGGACAAGTATTGGATACAGGGAACTCAAGATTAGGTGGTAGGTGGAGCTCCGACTATCCCCCCCCTCCTCACCCCCTTAAACCCCTGTGTTTTTTCCCAGATGTTTTGTCTGTCTATTGAAAGTTACTGTCTTACTATGTGAATTGCATGGCCCTTCATGCTGCTCTAAGTTATATGTATATTGTTGAAAAATTTTCAATAAAAACACAGTTGAAACCAGAAATGGAAAAAAAAATGGCAGCCCCCATAGGGAAGAAAAAGTTCAAAAATAAAAAAATGTAAAACACAAACGCACAAATAAATCTAAAAGTTTTTAATAAAACACTAAAATCAAACTGATGTAAAAAAAATTTTTCCCGTGACACCCGTCCTTTAAACAAAATTATACCAAATGAAAAACGTCACAATAAAACACCTTCAAAAAAAAAAAGGCAAGTTAAATTTAATGCAAAAATTCTGCGTGTGAAGGAGGCCTGAAGGATTAAGAAAAGACACATGTTCATCAAGTTCTACCCAGGGAGAGGAGAATGTTTTGCAAATGCAGATGTTTTTCAATGTAGTATTTCTAATAAGCACTAGGCGGAGCAGTTGAGCTGTAAACAGGCTGCATTTGGCAGTAAATTAGGGAGATCCATCCCATTATTGCACACGTGCAGTAGACATAAACAGGGGAGGGGAAGAGAGGAAGCATGTCATCTGTGATCCCGCCTCACACCCAGCAATAACAAGCAGTGCCTTGCTGCTGTGTGCGCTGTTCTTTGGTGTGTATTCTTAAGCTCTGCCGCTATGAAGCAATCCTGCAGCCTTTGCTGATCTCTCTAAAACACTTACCATGGCCACTGCCACCAGCAGTAAAAGCAGTATTAATGGGATAATGGTGGGTTCCATGCAGTCTCCAGGTTCATATAGTCTGGATCACATTAGGAGGCAGCAGCGCATGGATCCTCGCAGGAGACAGGCTGCCCTTTCCTTCCTCACCAACATCTCACTGGATGGGCGACCCCTGCAGACTAATGGGGCGGCAAGGGAGGGCACTACATGTGCAGTAAGCAAGGTTCGACAGACTTCCCAGCTGGCAGAAAAGGAAGCAATGCATAATGCATCTCTTAACACACTACCTGCAACTCCTCATCATCAACTCCTTACACAACACAGCAAGAGCAGATTGACCTCATCATCAGGACCATCACTTTGTTCAGTGGGTGGGAGGCAGGAGATGATGGAGCAGGAAATCCAGGGAAAAAACCACCCCTTAAGTGAGTATGATGAAGAGGAGGAGGAGGATGAGGATGCATTCACCAGCAATGCTCCAAAACCACCATCTACAGGGATCCCTGTACCACTATCTTGTGCAGGAACCAGAGGCCGCCTGAACTCTATTACCTCCGCAATTCTACCAGCTGCTTTTTGTAGGACTCCCGCTGCTCCAGTTTTCAGCTGTATTGACCAAATGCAATGTGGAAGCAGCAGTGCCTTTGAAATCCAGAGGTCCCGGTAAGGAACTATATATGAATATCGTAAAATATTTGGAATTATTGCGTGTCTTCTTGCAGGTCATTTGTGTGTATGTGTATGTATATATATATATTAGTCCTGCTCAATGAATGTCATCAAAAAGTTAATTTATTTCCATAATTCAATTCAAAAAGTTAGTCATATTATATGGATTCATTACACACAGAGAGATCTATTTCCAGCATTTTTTTCTTTTAATGTTGATGATTATGGTAACCGTTAATGAAAACCCAAAATTTATTGTCTCAGAAAATGCAAATATTATATAAGCCCAATTCCAAAAATGATTTTTAATACTGAAATGTCGTCCTACTGAAAAGTATTTACAGTATATGCCCTCAATACTTGGTCGGGCTCCTTTTACGTGAATTACTGCATCAATGCGGCGTGGCATGGAGGCGATCAGTCTGTGGCACTGCTGAGGTGTTATCAATGCGGCGTGGCATGGAGGTGATCAGTATCTGGCACTGCTGAGGTGTTATGGAAGCCCAGGTTGCTTTGATAACGGACTTCAGCTCGTCTGCACTGTTGGGTCTGGTGTCTATCATCTTCCTCTTGACAATACCCCATCTCTATGGGGTTTAGGTCAGGTGAGTTTGCTGGCCAATCAAGCGCAGTGATGCTGTGGTTATTACACCAGGTATTGGTACTTGGGGAAGCATGAAGTACTCTAAAATTTCCTGGTAGACGGCTGCGGTGACTCTGGACTTGATATTCTGTACATACTTATCAGTAGGCCAACATTTTTTTTCTGAGACACTAAATTTGGGGTTTTCATTAACTGTTCGCCATAATCATCAACATTAAAAGAAAACAATGCTGGAAATAGATCACTGTGTGTAATGAATCTATGTAATCTGAGTTTCACCTTTTGAATTGAATTATGAAATTAACTTTTTAATGATATTATAATTCATTGAGAAGGATTAGTATATAGTGTGTGTGTGTGTGTGTGTGTGTGTATATATTAGAGAGAGAGAGGGCCATTCTAGAATCTAGGAATGGGATAACTTTATTTTTATTTTTTATTTTTTTTTACTACGTACATGTTATGTCATTATGTCAATAGTTGCTTTTAAAAAGTTCCTTACATGCGTTGGGTCTAAACTTCCCGGTTTTATTACCAGCGTCACCTGTATCCTCACCTAATCCTCCAAGTCAGCCTACAGGTTTTAAACTGGTTATGTTGCTGGTTTTCGTGAGGTTCTAACTACTGTATTAAGCCATTCCCGACTGCCCACTGTATTTTTTTTTTTTATGGCAGGCCATGCAAGTCCGTAGTCTACAGCGACGTCTTTTGACGTTGCTGTAGAAAAGGCTTGTAAGTGCTCATCCTCCAAGCAGGAGTGGTTGTTAACAGCTCCTGTACTTAGAGAAGTCTCCTGAATGCAGCTGGTATCGGAGGAAACTTTGATCCCAACTTTTCAACCCTCTGATCACCGCGGTCCGTGACCACAGCCTGATCAAAGGAGCCGCCCCCTTTGATCGTGTAACGTGATTGGATACTGGGGAAACCCTCTGCAGTCCGGCCTGGGGACCTAGAAAAGGCCCCAGGGCTGTCTGTTCTGTAAGCCTGCTGTTAGTGAAACAGTATAATGTATTAGCATGCAGGACTACGCTAATACATTATAGGTAAAAAAAGAAAAATGTGATTAACCTTTTAACGACGGATATATCTGTCCCGTGCAGGTGCTAGTTCCCGCAAAAGGACGGATATATCTGTCCTCTGATCGCGTGGGTATTGCCAGTGTACCCACGTGATCAGCGGCAGGAGCATGGCTGTTATACACAGCCTGGCTCCTGGCGGAATCTAAGCGTGCTCCGATTCCGTCAGTTTAAATCATTAGATGCCACTGTCAATAGCGACAGTGGCATCTAATGTGTTTGACAGGGGAGGGAGCTCCCTCTGTCACCCCATCAGCGCCCCCGCAAAGAAATCGCGGGGCGCAGTTGGGTTTCCATGGCAGCCAGGGGGGTAACAAAGGCCCCCGGGTCTGCCTTCAGCAACTGCCTATTAGGCCGTGCCAGAGGCATGGTCTAATAGATTGCCTGTCAGTTTTACACTGACAGGCAATAATGCTTTGGTATACGAAGTATACCAAAGCATTATATATGCGATCAGCAGATCGCATAGTGAAGTCCAATGGTGGGACTAAAAAAACTAAATTTGAAGCAGTTAAATAAAGTTTATGAAAAAAATAAAAATACATATTAGTAAAAATAAAATAAAACCTTTTTTTCCCCAAAAAGTGGTTTTATTTAGTATAAGGGTAAAAAAAAATAACACACATATATGGTATCCCCGCGATCGTAACAACTCTAACAATAAAATTGACACAATTAAACCGCCGGATGAACGGCGTAAAAAACCCCCGCAAAAAAATTCTCTTTTCTCCCATTCCCCCCATAAAAAATAAAATAAAAGTTAATCTATAAGTCCTATGTACCCCAAAACAGTACTAATGAAAACTACACCTTGGCCCACAAAAATTAAGCCCACATACGGCCACATTGACCGAAAAATAAAAAAGTTATGGCACTTGGAACCCGGCGATGCAAAAACTAGTAATTTTTTTTCTAAGGGCATGACCACACATGGCGGAATTCCTCCGCAACTGTCCGCATCAATGCCGCACCTAATCCGGGTTGCGGATTACGGCTGCGGATCTGCACAAAATGTGCAGAAAATTGATGCGGACTAGCTGCTGCGGACTGCGGGAAAAGTGCTTCCCTTCTCCCTATCAGTGCAGGATAGAGAGAAGGGACAGCACTTTCCCTAGTGAAAGTAAAAGAAATTCATACTTACCGCCCGTTGTCTTTATGACGCGTCCCTCCTTCGGCATCCAGCCCGACCTCCCTGGATGACGCGCCAGTCCATGTGACCGCTGCAGCCTGTGCTTGGCCTGTGATTGGCTGCAGCCGTCACTTACACTGAAACGTCATCCTGGGAGGCCGGACTGGAGACAGAAACAGGGAGTTCTCGGTAAGTACGAACTTCATTTTTTTTTACAGATACATGTATATTGGGATCGGTAGTCACTGTCCCGGGTGCAGAAACAGTTACTGCCGATCGCTTAACTCTTTCAGCACCCTGGACAGTGACTATTTACTGACGTCTCCTAGCAACGCTCCCGTCATTACGGGAGCCCCATTGACTTCCTCAGTCTGGCTGTAGACCTAGAAATACATAGGTCCAGCCAGAATGAAGAAATGTCAAGTAAAAAAAGCAAGACGCATCCGCAGCACACATGACATGTGCATGACAGCTGCGGACTTCATTGCGGAACTTTGAATCTCCATTGAAGTCAATGGAGAAATTCCGCCATGAGTCCGCCACTGCTCCGCAACAGACAGAGCATGCTGCGGACACCAAATTCCGCTCCGCAGCCTATGCTCCGCAGCGGAATTGTACGCATCGTGTAAACGAACACTGCTAAATTAAAGTGAAAGTCAATGTAGAAACGGCTCCGCTGCGGATTAACGCTGCGGAGTGTCCGCAGCGGAATTTAAGTGCAATTCCGCCATGTGTGAACCCGCCCTAAAAAGGTTTTTATTGTGCAAACGTAGGAAAACCTAGAACACCTTTACATATTTGGTATCCCCGTAATCGTGCCGACCCGTAGAATAAAGGTAACATGTTATTTACGCTGCATAGTAAATAGCGTAAATTTATAACTTGAAAATCAATACTAGAATAGCTGCTTATTTTCAATTCTCTCCTAAAATAAAGTTAATAAAACGTAATCGATATATTATATGCATCCAAAAATGGTGCAATTGCAAAATACAACCCATCCCGCAAAAAACAAGCCCTTATATGGCTATGTCGACGGAATAAAAAAAAAGTTATGACTGTTGGAATGCGACCGTGAAAAAACAAAAAATAATCCTTGTTCATTAACGTGCAAAATGGCCCGGTCATTAAGGGCTTAAAAAAAAATGTAACAAAAATAATAGGGAAATATCCACAAAGTCATTATTTAGCATAAAATATATTTTATTGCCCATGTATTACATAAAAACAAAAAACCTGCACACAATAGGTATCTACATGGCCGTAATAACCTGTACAATTAATTTAACAGCTTATTTAGCATGAAACGTGAACAGCATAAAAAATAAACAAACAATGCCACATCATGCTGCAAAAATAAATGACACAGTAATCTATCTGTACCCCAAACTACGCAGAAAAAAACCCCACAATTTGTCCTTCATAAAACAAGGCCTCATATAGCTACTTCAATGAAAAAATAAAAAAGTTATGGCTGCTAAAATGTAGAGAGGCAGAAATTCAAAATTTAGTTGGTCATTTAGGCCTTTTCAGGCCTGGTCATTAAGGGGTTAATACAGCACTTATCGAATGGTAAGTATTAACCCCTTCCCGACATTTGCCGTACATGTACGTCATGGAAAGCATTGACTTCCCGCATCTTGCCGTACATGTACGCCGAATGTTTGGGACCGGCTCAGAAGCTGAGTCGGTGCCATCATCACCGGATCTCAGCTGTATCTTACAGCTGACATCCGGCTGTAACGGCGGGGACCGAAATTAGCTTCGATCCCCGCCATTAACCCCTTAAGTGCAGCGCTCAAACGCGATCGCTGCACTTAAGGTGTTTGCAGCTCATCGGAACCCCAGTAATGAAATTGCCGGGGTTCCGGTGGCTGCAATGGCAACCGGAGGCCTAATACTGGCCTCCCGGTCTGCCTAGCACCGAAGCCGGTCAAGATCCGCCCGGCGGCGGAGCCTGATCGGCTTCCGTAGCTGCCGGCAAGATGGCGCCGGGTCAGGAGCTGATCCGGCGTCATCAGCGGTGGAAGTCAGCTGTACTGTACAGCTGACATCCACCTGTAATGGCAGTAACCGGAGCTAGCTCCGATCCCTGCCATTAACCCCTTCGATGCAGCAATCGAAAGCGATTGCTGCATCGTAGCGGTTACTAGCAGATCGCCAGCCCTGACAGGCAATCAGGACTGGCGACTGCTGTTATGGTAACAGGAGACACAATGGTCTCCTGCTCTGCCATTACGGAAGCCGATTTAGGCCCCGCCGGGAGGCGAAGCCTAATCGGCTTGCTGTCAGTGAATGACTGACAGATCTAATACATTGCACTACATAGGTAGTGCAATGTATTAGAAAAAAAAAAATCTGACCGTTGGACCTTCAAGTCCCCTAGTGAAAACAATAAAAGTTTCAAGTAATCAAATAAAACACAATCCCCCTTTTACTCTTATCAAGTCCTTTATTATTGAAAAATAATAATAAACCATATGTACTTGGTATCGTAACGACCGGAGGTATCAAAATATTATATTATTTATTGCACGCGGTGAACAGCGTAAAAAAAAACGTAAAAAACGTTACCAGAGTTTCTGTTTTTTAGTCACTTTGCCCTACAAATGTTAGAATAAAAAGTGATCAAAAAGTCGCACGTATCCAAAAATGGTACCTATAAAAACTATAGCTCGTCCCGCAAAAAACAAGCCCTCCTACACCTCCGTCGACAAAAAAATTAAAAAGTTATGGTTCTCACAACTTGGCGACAGAAAAAATACATTCTTTTTACAAAAGTAATTTTATTGTGCAAAAAGTTGTAAAACATAAAAAAGTGCTATGAATTAGGTATCGCCGGAATCGTACTGACCCGCAGAATAAAGTTAACTTGTAATTTATAATGCATGGTGAACGCTGTATAAAAAAAACCGAAAAAAGCTGTGCCAGAATTGCGTTTTTTTGTTTACCTGGCATCCCAAAAAATAGGATAAAAGGTGATCAAAAAGTTGCATGTACCTCAAAATGGTACCAATAATAACTACAGCTCGTCCCGCAACAAACCAGCCCTCATACCGCTAAGTCTATGAAAAATAAAATTAGTTATGGCTCCAATAAGTCAGGAAATAAAAAAATATGCAGTTGTGCCCGAGGGGAACATTTCTTCTGTTTCAAGAGGCGATTTATCAAGGACCTAAAATTAGGGAACCAGGAAAGGGAGGGCCCAAACATATCCGCTGGAAGCGACGGTGCCCGTATTATACCAGGACAACACTTCCCAGCAAAATTCCCCAAACTACAAAGGCGCGGAGTGTGGATCAAAAGGGGGATAATAAAGGACGCCATATATCAGTGCGACACCGGCCTGTGCAGAAAGGATTGTGTCACAGCGTAACACACATCTATGGATCATTTTATTGTTTTTTTTTACCTCATTATTATACCACCTGACTATGCCCCTTATATACTCCGCCCGGCTTACATATGCCCTACATTATAAACGGAA
This sequence comes from Rhinoderma darwinii, assembly GCF_050947455.1. Taxonomy (NCBI): domain Eukaryota; kingdom Metazoa; phylum Chordata; class Amphibia; order Anura; family Rhinodermatidae; genus Rhinoderma; species Rhinoderma darwinii. The sequence continues at coordinate 102,582,122 of NC_134691.1, read as the reverse complement.
ACACCAGTAAGACTCCAAACAAAACTACTACCAAGCAAAATCCACGCTCCAAAAGCCAAATGGCGCTCCCTCCCATCTGAACCCTACAGCGTGCCCAAACAGCAGTTTCCTTCCACATATATGGCACCGTCATACCCGGGAGAACCCTTTTAGCAATTTTTGGGGTGTGTCTCTCCAGTGGCATAAGCTGGGCACGACATATTTGCCACTGAATGGCATATCTAGGGAAAAATATAAATTTTTAATTTGCACCATCCACAGCGCATTCATTTATGGAAAAGACCTGTGGGGTGAAAATGCTCACTACACCCCTTAATAAATGCCTTGAGGGGTGCAGTTTCCATAATAGGGTCACTTCTCAGGGGTTTATTTTTATTATTTCACATCTGAGCCTCTGCAGTTGTGAACCAATACTTTGTAAATCGCCAAATTAGGCCTCAATTTGACATGGTACGCTTTCACTCCTGAGCCTGGTCGACTGTCCAGGCAAGAGATTAGGGCCACATGTAGGGTGTTTCTAAAACCAGGAAACCCAGCATAATAATTAGAGAGCTGTCTTGTTATGGTGGCACAAGCCGGGCACCACATATTGTCCACATATCTGTGGAAAAAATCCCATTTTCACTCTGCAACATCGAGTTCACACTAATTTCTACAAAACACCTGCAGGGTTAACATGCTCACTACACCCCTAGGTAAATGCATTGAGGGGTGTAGTTTCCAAAATTGGGTCACTTCTGGGGGGTTTCCACTGTTTTGGGCCCACAGGCGCCCAGAAACCAATCCAGCAACATCTGCACTCCAAATGGCGGTCCTTCCCTTCTGAGCCCTGCCGTGTGCCCAAACAGTAGTTTATGACCACATATGGGGTATTGCCGTACTCGGTAGAAATTGCTTTACAAATGTTGGGTTCTTTTTTTTCCTTTATTTGTTTGCGAAAATGAAAAAATTTGCGCTAAAGCTACGTCTTATTGAAGAAAAAGGATTGTTTTTATTTTCACTGCCCAATTCTAATAAATTCTATGAAACCTCTGTGGGGTCAAAATGCTCACTACGCCCCTAGATGAATTCCTCAAGAGGTGTAGTTTCCTAAATGGTGTCACTTTTTGGGCGTTTTCATTGTTTTTTCCCCTCAGGGGCTTTGCAAATGTGACATGGCCTCCGCAAACCATTCCTGCTCAATGTGATCTCCAAAAGCCAAATAGCGCTCTTTCCCTTCTAAGCCAAGCCGTGTCTCCAAACAGCCGTTTATTACCACATGTGGGGCATTGTTTTACTCGGGAGAAATTGCATTACAAATTTTGTGGTGTTTTTTCTCCTTCAGTCCTTGTGGAAATGAGTAAAAATAAGCTAAACCTACATTTTCTTTGAAAAAATGTTGATTTTTATTTTCAGGGCCTACTTCCAATAATTTCTGCAAAAAACCTGTTGCGTCAAAACGCTCACTATTCCCCTAGATCATTTCCTCAATGGGTGTAGTTTCCAAAATGGGGTCACTTGTGGGGGGTTTCCACTGTTTTGTCCCCTCAGGGGCTTTGTAAATGTGACATGGCCTCCGCAAACCATTCCTGCTAAACTTGAGCTCCAAAAGCCAAATAGCGCTCTTTCCCTTCTCAGCCCTGCCGTGTCTCCAAACAACCGTTTATTACCACATGTGGGGTATTGTTTTACTCGGGAGAAATTGCTTTACAAATTTTACGGTGCTTTTTCTCCTTTAGTCCTTGTGGAAATGAGAAAAAAAATCGCTAAACCTACATTTTCTTTGAAGAAATGTTGATTTTAATTTTCACGGCCTACTTCCAATAATTTCTGTAAAAAAACTGTGCGGTCAAAATGCTCACTGTACCCCTAGATAATTTCCTTGAGGTGTGTAGTTTCCCAGATGGGGTCACTTTTGGGGGATTTTGACTGTTTTGGCACCGCAAGAGCCCTTCAAACCTGACATGGTGCCTAGAATTTATTCTAACAAAAATAAGGCCCCAAAATCCACTAGGTGCGCCTTTGCTTCTGAGGCCGGTGCTTCAGTCCAGTAGGACGCTACGGCCACATGTGGGATATTTCCTAAAACTGCAGAAACTGGGCAACAAATATTGAGTTGCATTTCTCTGGTAAAACCTTCTGTGTTATAAAAAAAATTGTACTAAAAATTTATTTCTGCAAAAAAATATGAAATTTGTACATTTCACCTCTACTTTGCTTTAATTCCTGTGACATGTGTAAAGGGTTAAGACATTTTCTAAATGCTGTTTTGAATACTTTGAGGGGTGAAGTTTTTAAAATGGGGTGACTTTTTGGGGGTTTCTAATATATAAGGCCCTCAAAGCCACTTCACAACTGAACTGGCCCCTGTAAAAATGGCCTTTTGAAATTTTCTTGAAAATGTGAGAAATTGCTGCTAAAGTTCTAAGCCTTGTAACGTCATAGAAAAATAAAAGGATGTTCAAAAAACGATGCCAATCTAAAGTAGACATATGGGGATGTTAATTAGCAACAATTTTGTGTGGTATAACTGCCTGTCTTACAAGCAGATACATTTAAATTGGGAAAAATGCTAATTTTTGCAATTTTTCGCTAAATTTTGGTGTTTTTCACAATTAAATACTGAACATATCGAGCAAATTTTGCCAGTAACTTAAAGTCCAATGTGTCACGAGAAAACAATTTCAGAATCGCTTGGATAGGTGAAAGCATTCCGGAGTTATTACCACATAAAGTGACACATGTCAGATTTGAAAAATGAGGCCCGGTCAGGAAGGTCAAAAGTGGCTAAAGAGGGAAGGGGTTAATACACCAGTTACCGATCGCATAACCCCTTTAATACAGCAGTTATTGGGGACCAAAAATTCTTAGCAGCGTACTCCCTGCAGTACATTCCGGTCCCTGTTACGCGGATTCTGAGATATTCATAGATTTTTTTCTAGCGCTGCCGAGGGACCGATGGTCTAGTTGCTCAGCCTTCTTTGACGCTACGACTCCATCATGTGACCGACCCCGCTGTACTCTATGTACTCTTTGTACTACGGCTACTGCTTATACATAGAGTACAGCAGGGCTCGGTCACATGACGAAGAGTCGTATCGTCATCAAAGAAGGCTGAGCAACTAGACTTCCAGTCCCTTGGCAGCTCTATAAAAAATCTCAGAATCAGCGCGACGGGGGACTGGAATGTATATTAGCGAGCTTACTCATATACTGCTAATAATTTTTGGTCCCCACATAACCCCTTTAATACACTAGATCGCGCTCTGTTAGACAAAACGTGATAACCACTAAGATCTGAGCTCATTAATTTGCATATTTAAAAGCCAGACCTGTACAGAGTTTAAAAAAAATAAATAAATCTAATCTGTATTTACGAAAATATTTTTTTTTATCAAGGGGCTAATTTATGTTTTTTAAAGAAGTACACTATTGGTGATCGGTCCTCTTTACACATGTACTGTCACCTTTATATTCGTGGTAGGATAAGTCCTATGTATCCAGGATGATAAGAACTGTATTGTGCTACAAGCCAAGACCGTAAAGGCCAGCAGAGAATACAACTCAAAGCTTGATGGTGCTGAAGGACAGCCACAGTCTTCTAGAATGGGACCATAAATATGCAGCTACAACTTCCCGCCATTCCCTCATAGAATATACTAGACATTAACCATTTAATATTAGACAGCAAGTGACAGGTTGGTGGTGTGGATATTCACTTCAACTTCATAAAAGGTGCCACATGCCAAACTTCTAAGTTATAATTATAAGTAAATTTTATTTTATTTTTATTTAAAACCGTATTCATCTATTCTTAAAGGGTTTGTCAGCTTTGGGCAATCTCTATTTGATCCAAGGACCCCTTGACAATAAGCAGATCACACCGTATCCCCCTACTGGGACCCCCCCCCCCCCCCAGCGATCAGTGCTAAATCAAATCATTGGGTTGTCTGTGTAATACAGGACAGGACCTACAGAGTGAGTAACCTGAACAGAGGACCCCTCCTCTATTAACTCAGAATTACCTAAAAGGGTATATGAAAATGTTTTTTCTAATCTAGACATCCCAGAGACACTCCAGCAATTTTTATTTTTTAGTTATTGCCACCGTTTGTACAGTACACCTGGTAAAAGTTTGGGCAGGCCATCTTCTTGCCGGGAGCTTTGTTTCAGAAATATTATGACCGCGCTGTGATCTGACCATTCCTACAGCATCTGTTGTGAAAGAGACTTCCGGTCTACACAGCAGACGCTATGAATCGGCTAGTCGCAGTGTGGTTGTGTGACCACATTGCGGCCGGGATATTTCTGAAACAAAGCGCCCGGTAGGAGGATAGCCTGCCCAAACTTTTACCAGGTGTACTGTACAAAAGGTGGCAATAATAAAAGAAAATAATTGCTGGAGTGTTTCTTTAAGAAAATGTTGTGTAATATACAATCGAGTCATACAATAGATACTGTGTTTCTGTGTTTCATTCATGGGTGTGCTTTCAGATAATCAATCGACCGTTTAAGATTACTGGCAAGATTTCCATAAATTTGCACCATACATCTTATTTTTCTGCTCCGTCATAAGAGCAGAAAAACTAAAATGATGGACATTAATGACCGCCAACAGACCCCATTGACTTTGAATGCTGTCCGTTGGGTTCCATCATGGTGTCTGATATTTTGACAAAACTGCTTATGGGATTAATCCTTTTAAGCTCTGTTCTATAATTTAATGTTAAAGCATTATTGTTAGGACATGCCATAACATTGAACAGTAGGGGGTCTGACTTTTGCCATTTCTTTTGCACACAAGCACTCCTGACTAACCGCTGTGCAGGAAACTGCAACATAGAAGCATACAAGTGAATGTGGCTTTGTTAAAGGTCCGTGCACAGCAGGTGGCCAGGAGCATTGTTGTGCAGAGAAAATCAATTATGGAATCGGTGTAGGGCCCAGCATTTATACCTAGTGATCAATAACCGATAGCGTATTCTAGCGATATGCCATCACTTACTATGGTAAGGTGTAAAATATTTAGTATTAAGAGCAAGGCCAAGGCACCAGATTCCAGTTTCAAATGCGATTTATTGCAGCAAGGTACATCAGCAAAAGGAAAGGACGTGGCCATACATGGCCTTAGTCAAGCCAACAAAGGCCTTGTATGTACTAAATCGTACTTGCAACTGTAATCCGGTGTCTTGGCCTTGTTCATGAATTCCGTCCAGGGAGTGGATATAGCTGCAGGTAGGTGCTGAGGACATCTAGGGTTCTTAAATATTTTGTATTAAAGTGACTCTGTCACCACATTATAAGTGCCCTATCTCCTATATAAGGAGATCGGCGCTATAATGTAGGTGACAGCAGTGCTTTTTATTTAGAAAAACGATCTATTTTAAACCACTTTATGAGCGATTTTTAGCTTTATGCTAATGAGTTTCTTAATGCCCAAATGGGCGTGTTTTACTTTAGACCAAGTGGGCGTTGTACAGAGGAGTGCATGACGCTGACCAATCAGCATCATACACTTCTCTCTATTCATTTACACTGCACTAGCGATATAGTTATATCGTTATGTGCAGCTACATACACAAAGACTAACATTACTGCAGTGTCCTGATAATGAATATACATCACTACCAGCCTGGACATGATGTGTATTCAGAATCCTGACACTTCTGAATCTTTTCTGTGAGATTCCAGCAAGGCAAGCGTAATCTCGCGAGATTACGATGTAACTTGTCATTTCAAACGAGATTATTCTGATTGGTCAGCGTCATACACTCCTCTGTACAACGTCCACTTGGTCTAACGTAAAAACACGCCCACTTGGGCATTAAGAAACTCATTAGCATAAAGCTAAAAATCGCTCATAAAATAGATTAAAACAGATCGTTTTTCGAAATAAAAAGCATTACTGTCACCTACATTATAGCGCTGATCTCTTATGTAGGCACTTATAATGTGGTAACTGCGCCTCATTAAGACATAATATCTGGTCTGCTGTAGGGTATTATGCCCTGCTAAGGCTTTGTGATTGTGCAGAAGGCTTTCTTTCAGATGCTGTTTAACAGAAAAGGTTCCTAGGGTTGACTCTTTTGCTCTTTGGAGCACCACTATCTCTATTGTGTCCTGCTTGTGGTTTACAGATATGAAGCAATAAAGAAGTGTCAAGAAGGAAGCTCTCGGGCCACTTAATACACCATGATCCCGGTTAAGACTATTTTGGGGAAAAGATAGTCTGTAAAATATTTTGCCTAAACCTCAGTAATGGCGGATGAATAAATGTCAGCCTATACTAGCAGTGCTCTACAAATAGTTACTTCTACATCAGTGTGCATACAAACAGAACAGAACAGACCCAATGCCCCTATCATACAACACGCTTATATTTTGCATGGTCCTACACTGCTCTCTACTCTTCTAACAGGAACTTACATTTTGAGTAGCTATTCTGTAGTTCTTAGGGTATCTTCACATGCAAACTCAAAAACTTCTGAAAATACGGAGCGGTTTTCACGGGAAAAAAGCTCCTGATTTACAGAAGATTTTTGAGCAACTCGCGTTTTTTGCAGCGTTTTTTTTACGGCCGTTTTTGGAGGGGTTTTCAATAGAGTCTATGAAAAACTGCTCCAAAATGTCCAAAGAAGTGACCTGCACTTCTTTTTCGCGGCCGTTTTTTTACGCGGCTGTATTTCCAAACGGCCGCGCGAAAAAACTGCCTGTCCGAACAGAACGCCGTTTTTCCCATTGCAATCAATGGGCAGATATTTGGAGGCGTTCTGCTTCCAATTTTTCGCCCATTATTCGGCCATTTACGGCCCGAAAATAAGCCGTGTGAACATACCCTTAGGGTATGTTCACACGGCGGGGGTCCGTAACGGCTGAAATTACGGGGATGTTTCAGCCTGAAAACATCCCCGTAATTTCAGCCGTACCGGCATGTGCAGGCGCTTGAACGCCGCGTCAATTACGGCCGTAATTAGCGCTGCTATTCATTGGAGTCAATGAATAGCGGCTCCAATTACGGCCAAAGAAGTGACAGGTCACTTCTTTGACGCGGGCGTCTATTTGCGCGCCGTCATTTGACAGCGGCGCGTAAATATACGCCTCGTGTGAACAGACAAACGTCTGCCCATTGCTTTCAATGGGCAGATGTTTGTCAGCGCTATTGAGGCGCTATTTTCGGGCGTAATTCGGGGCAAAAACGCCCGATTTACGTCCGTAAATAGGCCGTGTGAACATACCCTTACAGTGCCAATCTCTACAGACACTAAAGCAATCTATGATTGATCTCTTAAATCTATGTAGATGTGTGTTATTATGAGTCATCACTGAGAACACAGCTCGTTCAACTTATTTAATGTATCAAATTTAGAAAGTGATCAAATATACTTTTAATAGGTAGTCTAAAAAAAATAGAGACAAAACAAATCAATTTTAGTCCACTTCGACCACTTGCAAAAACTACAACTCTGAGGTATAAATCCATATACAAAGGATGCAACACCACACCACACCAGTACAGTGTCTTGAATCCTGGACACTTAGCAGTCAGGAGCCACATAAGAGGCAATCGCGCCCATGTGGCTCCCAAACAAGATTGTGACCATTGTCGAGAAGTGATGTAATATTGAAAGATTGCACCACCGCTATAACATTGAAGTGTGAATGTGAAGTGAATAACATTAATTATCTCGTTACAATAGTGGCGGTCAAGGGATGGGATATATGAGGCAGCAAGTGAACAGTCAGTTCTTGAAGTTGATGTGTTGGAAGCAGGAAAAATGGCTAAGTGTAAGGAGCTGAGCGACTGACAAATTGTGATGGCTAGACGAGTGGGTCAGAACATCTCCAAAACAGCAGGTCTTGTGGAGTGTTCCCGGTATGCAATGGTTAGTACCTACCAAAAGTGGCGCAAGAAAGGACAAGTGACAGGGTCCTGTGCGCCCAAGGCTCATTGATGCACGTGGGTAGCGAAAGGTAGTCCAACCCTGTATAAGAGCTACTGTAACAGTAATTGCTCGTAAAAAAAATTCTGTCTAGGATAGAAAGGTGTCAGGAGACATAGTGCGTTGCAGTTTGGGGCTGCATAGCCGCAGACCGGTCAGAGTGCCCATGCCGACCTCTGTGCGCTGAAAGTGCTTACAATAGGCACGTGAGCATTAGAATTGGACTATTTAATAATTAAAGGTGCGTCTGTGTGTGCGCGCGCGTCACTCACCTGGGGGAGAGATGACACCAAGATTCACTATGTGAAGAATACAAGCCGGCAGGAACAGTTTGGTTGGATTTTCTTTGACATGTACCACCTACCTAGACATTGTTGCAGGCCAAGTACTCCCCTTTAAGGCAGCGGTATTCCCTAATAGCAGCGGTCTCTTTTAGCCGGATAATGCCCCCTGCCACACTGCAAAAATTGTTCAGAAATGGTTTGTGGAACACGATAAAGAGTTCAAGGTGTTGACTTGGCCTCCTAATTCCCCAGATCTCAATCCAATCGAGCGTCTATGGGATGTGCTGTAAAAACAAATCCAAGCCCTGGAGGCCCCACCATGCAATTCACAGGACTTTAACCCCTTAAGTAACAAGCCTATTTTACATATAACCTATTGATTAACTCTTTCTGGGGGGGAATGGGAAAACAAATAAGCAATTGTGCCATTTATTTTTTTGTGTTTTTAAATTTACACTGTTCACCGGGCGACTACGCTATTGCTTCCGGCAAAACGACGGGTCCGGTGCACAAAAGAGACAAACTGAAACCACGGGCACCGGCTCCATCACCATTGAAATCAATGGTGATGGAAACAGTCGGTGACCGTTTGTCTGCTCAGGGTCCCTTTCTGACGGAAACCTCCGACGGAACGACAGAACGGGACCCCAACGCAGATGTGAACAGAGCCTAATTTCTACGGCCCGGACACCTTCCTGTAAATATTTAGGAAGGTGTCCGTGCGCCATAGAAATATATGTATCCGTATTTTGATCCGTAATTGCGGATCAAAACTACGGTCGTGTGCAAGGGGCCTAAGCAGCTGCATCCGTCCCCTCTTATATATTTACTGTTTTACGCTGGACTGATTTTTTTTTTTGGGGGGGGATTGAGGAGGGAACTGAACTTTAAGGGTATGTCCACAAGGAGCGTTTTCGTCCGTAAATGTCCCGAAAAACAGCTGAAAAATCAGAAGCAGAACTCCTCCAAACATCTGCCCATTGATTTCAATGGGAAAAACTTCATTCTGTTCCGATGGGCCGTTTTTTATGCTGCCGTTTTTCAAAACAGCCGCGTAAAAAAACGGCAGCGAAAAAGAAGTGCATGTCACTTCTCGAGCCGTTTTTGGAGCCGTTTTTCATAGACTATAGAAAAACGGCCGTGAAAAGCACGCCTTTGATTAAAAAACGTCTGAAAATCCGGAGCCGTTTTCCCTTGAAAACACCTCCGTCATTTCAGACGTTTTTTATTTTGTGTGCACGTACCCTTACAAAGAACATGTAGAGAAAGGAGAACTACAGGCTGCTAGAAAGGGAGGAAGATTCCACTTTTCCCCAATAATACTGTATATATTACAGAGATTCATGTATTGACGTGTACTAATGATAAGCGTTGCACATGCACAGATACAGTTTTCTAGTGTTTTGCAAAAGCAGTGTATACATGCAGTGCAATGATTTTGTAAATACACCTTGATGCAAAGTGCAAAACACCTATCAAAAACGGACTTAATTTGGTGAGTTGGATTCCCAATATTGTGGTGTAGTTTAACAGTAGGTTTTCTTTTATCCTTTATCAAAATAAACAGTGAAAGTAGAGACGGAACATGACTATATTGTTTATACAGTGTTGCCTCATGTCAAACAATGCATCAATTGAAAGACGTAAATGAGCACATTCCTGTCTGGAGCGGTAACCGCTAATTGTATGTAATGTTACTTAAAGGGGTTGTCTGGGTTCTCGTTAATATTTTTTTATTTTAATATAAGAAAGAAAAAATATGTAGTGGTAAAATGGGGTTTACAGTGTTACTATACAGCAGAAAGGTAACAAATGGAAACAGGAAGGTAAACCATATAGTAGATTAGGCAATAGATGGTAATCCGAAAAATAATGGAAAAAGCTAATGTACATTGTGTCCCAAATCTGCAGCTTTTCTTCGTTCTGGGGGTAATTCTGGAGATGGACAATAAACAACAGCATTGCTTGTTTACAAATGCGCTGTCCATGCCTTGCCTGGACTGTGGATTGTTCCATTCTATAGATCTTGCTACTACGTGTGGACTGCCTTTTCATACACCTAAATAGGGCTATGTTTACACCACGTTTGTGCCTTACATCAGACGTACACTGGAATGTAACTATGCAATTTAAAGTGTAACTAAACGTACGACAAACCTGACATGTCATAGTGACATGCCAGAAGTTTGGATTGGTGGGGGTCCGAGCACGGAGACCCCCACCAATCGCTAGAACTAAGTAGCTGAAGTGCTCGTGTGAGCGCTCAGCTGCTTCGTGTCTGTTTATACATACAAAGATATGTATACAATACAAAATATATATATATATATAAGTCTATGAGCCCGTACACCGATACATCGGCTTTCCGGAAAAAGCCGAGCAGACACGAAGCAGCTGAGCGCTTACACGAGTGTTTCAGCTGATCGTTCTAGCGATTGGTTGGGGTCTCGGTGCTCGGACCCACCAATCCAAACTTCTGACATGTCACTGTGACATGTCAGAAGTTTGTCGACCGTTTAGCTAAACTTTAAGCTGTTTAATAAATTGAAAAAAATATTTATACGTAAACCTGGGAGTTGTATGCTAAAAGGATACACATTTGTCATATGTCTGCCCCATAAAAGCCTATGGACAGCCATATAATGCTAAGGGTAAGGCCACACGGTGCGGTCATGGTGCGTTTATGTTGCATTTTTAAACTGCAGCAAGTCATTTTTCAATATAAGTCAATGGTGACATTTGTGTTCTGGACAGACTGCTGCCATTATATTACAATGTGTTTTTTGTGCAGTTAACTGCGTCTTCATAATATCCGACCGCATGCGGTTAATGACCGCGCTGCCAATGTTGTTGCTGAACGGCTTGCGTTTTTGCTAACAGTTCTGCAATGCCTTGTAATGAACTATATACAGGAATCACCTAACAAACTTCAACACGGGTGAAAACGACATCCATCAATTATTTCCTTTAAAAACGCAACAGACCTGCAAGCATTACAGAGACAAAAAACGCACGCAGTTGACCACATGCGGTTTTCAAATGCAACAAAACTGCGTCAACGATTCACCGTGTGGCCTTACCCTAACTGTATAGCACGACCTGGTGTAAATAGAGCCTATCCGTGTGTTTTCTGTCGCACTGTAAAACGACATGGACTTCTCCCTTGGATGCTAGATACCAGATATAGACGATGTTTGTTTACCTCCTTAATGGCAAAGATCCCGGACACAATACGCTTTTTATCTTCATAAATTCAAATTTTTTAATTATATTTACTACAATCCGGACAACCTTTTTAAAGGAATTTCCTCACAAGCAACATTTATCACCAATCCTGTGAAAAGGTGATAAATGTCGGATCGCTGAGGCCTAAACCCCTGTGACCCCCACTGATCACTAGTACGGGGGTCTTGAGTCCCCAATATGTGGTGAGGAGGAATTGTATGGCATGACAGTCGAACATGCACGTTGCCGCTCTATATTAGGGGTCCCAGTGGTGGTGATCCAGTGATCTATCATTTCTCACCTATCCTGTGAATTGGCGATGTTGTTGTTTGTGTGAAAATCCCTTTAATATTATATTTAAAGTGAGAAACATTTTAAATTGTTGCGTAAAAGCAAAATATAAAAGCTATTTAAAAGTGGTATAGGACTTGGCTACATGAAATGTGTATGACATTCTGCTGCTGCTATTAATGCTGACATGTCAACATTACATCAGACTGGCGGCGTAGACAAATATCAGGTGATTTCAGGTGTACTTTGCCGGCACTCCTATTTTTATGACACGTTTCTAACCTTCTGCAGAGCAGTAAAACCAGTTTGCTTGGTGATGATGATTTCTTAGAATCTTTTTATACCATTAATGACAATACAGACATCATTTCCTACCTTTTACCCATTTTGTCTTATGCATACAGTAGATAGGCTTTTATCTATATATAGGAATGTTCATGGGGTTCGGGCAGATAAGAATGGTATTAGATGTAGGTCCTATGTTTGGAACGAAAGTACAGCTCCTTTTTTTTGCAGTTCCGTTTGGCGCACTTTTTGATACATGTATTTTTACTTTTTACTTTTTCTAAAACTGAGGTGTATCCTGAAGAGAGGAAAAGTCTTGTTTTAATTGGAACCAATCCCAGTTTTAGCTTAGCTTAGAAGAACATATCAAAAACGGCATCACGGCCCTACAGTTTTGTAGGGTGATCCTACTGTTAATGCACTTCTGACAACTGAAGGGCTGGATTGACGCTTGACATTTTGCTGCTGCAGTATCGTACCTCCGCAGCAAGATGTGTAGAGTTCCTATGTACTTATAGTATTTTTTGTTTGTGAACTTGCAATGGATGTAGAACATGTAAATGGTTCTAGCCTGAATGTGTAAATGGCTTTCCTGCCTATTTTGTGTTGGAGTTTATCTGGGATATAAAAGTAACATTTCTGTTCCTTTTACATGGCAGTCATTCAACTATGATTGGACAATCTAATCTGCCCTCTGTATTCATTTTCCATTCACAAAGCATCCCAATGGTTACATAAGGGGGAATTTCTCAAAAGTCGCAATTTGCATAAAAATGTTGTAACTATCTCACTTTTACTCCGCTCACAGCATTTATTTTAAAACGAGAAAATTTACTATAATCTATAATGATATCGGAAATCTAATCAAGCTCGTGACACACGGACAGCACGAGATGCGATAACTTTATGCGTGTATTAATAAATTTGTTGCATCTCACTCCTGGTGGTCATTATTTGGGTATGTTCGCACAGTTTATTTTTGGCCGTTTTTGGGCTCTTAAACGGACGCCTCCAAACATCTGCCCATCAATTTCAATGGGAAAAACCGCGTTCTGTTCCATAGGGGCGTTTTTTTACGCGCCCGTTTTAAAGAACGGGCGCGTTAAAAAAACGCCCGCGAAAAAGAAATGCATGTTACTTCTTGAGCCGTTTTTGGAGCCGTTTTTCATAGACTCTATAAAAAAAAAAACAGCTCGAAAAACTGCCATGAAACACGCGACCCTGATTAAAAAAACGTCTGAAAATCAGGAGCTGTTTTCCCTTGAAAACAGCTCCGTAATTTCAGACGTTTTTTATTTTGTGTGCGCACAGACCCTTAAAGGGATCTGTCTGGTGACCGATTCTCTTTGAGAAGCATGAGCAGATCTAAAGCTGTTTATGTATTACTGGGGCACCCCTTTAAGTATTTGTAGATTATACAAACTGATGATGATCTGTAAAGTTTGTTTTGTCATTCAGTTTTTATAAATGGCATTGTTTATTTTTATGTTGGAGAAGATGTACATGTGAACTGTGTGATACATAGGATACCCACACATGGAGCGGATTTGATGCCGTTTTTCTGCAATGTTTCCGCATCTTGTGGATTTTGTGGCAGATTTCACCTTTTCTACATTGAAATGGTTGAAATCCGAAATGAACATCCAGATCAAAATCCGCAGCATTCTCTGATTTTCGCCCGGCAAATGTTCATCAGCATGGGATGAGCAGATGGGATTTTTTAAATGTCGTTTACTAGCCTGCAACAGTCTTCCGCTATGGATCTTCTGTCCGGATGGGAAATCCACAACAAATCTGCTATGTGTGCATGGGGCCTTAGAGGGCTGCCTCTTGTGCAATCTTGTCCTCAAACCTCCCAAAAGTCTTCAGGCGTAATTCTAGTTTTGTGCAAAATATTTACCCAGTATGATGTAGACCAGTGCTACACAGCATCATGGACGGGAAAGCAATTGTAGTAGAGACATCTTTTTATGTCAAATCAACGATTTCCAGCGGGGTTAAAACTGTTGAAATTTGTTAGTGATTTTCTACAACCGTAAATGATACTGGTCACTCCACCGTTTGTCATCCAAACCCATATGTGATTAGTTGTGCTGTGAGATTGTGATGATGCAGTAAGGCCTTATTCACACAAACGTGTTATATGTCTGTGCTATGCACGTGATTTTCACGCGCGTCGCACGGACCTGTGTTAATGAATGGGGCCGTTCAGACTGTCCGTGAATATCACGCAGCGTATGTGCGCTGCGTAAAACTCACGAGATGTCCTATATTTGGCTGTGTTTCGCGCAGCACGCACCCATTGAAGTCGATGGGTGCATGCAAATCGCACACGGTACACGGAAGCACTTCCGGGTGCCGCACGCTACAGTAGTAAAATAAATGAATGAAAACAGAAAAGCACTACGTGCTTTTTTGTTTGTAAACATAAAACCAGAGTGTCATAATGATGCCGGCTGCGGACCACGCACCATATGCTGATGACACATGGACCTTTTGCGCGCGCAAAGTGCAACGTTTTTTGCGCGCGCAAAACGGACAACCAGAAATAGGCATTGAGTGTATTCCGAGGGGCTAACCACTGCTCAGTACCTTCTTCTTCAATGACTAGTGATTTATTGTCTTGACTGTCCCAAAGCTTCCCCAGTACGTCCTTCCCTAGTTTTGGAAATAGAAGAGGTTTCATTTGTTGATAACCTGAAATATCCTAAAGAATGACAGCGAGTGTTGAATTTCTTCTATCCTTGAGCATTGAATCAGTTCTGTTTTACGAGTGAGAGTTCTTACAACTCTTCAGAGGATATGGACTTCAAAGACCCTCATCAAATTTTAATGTCCCAAATCGGAACTCTGTTTTATTATATTAATCATTTATGATAACTTTGCTTTGCTGGTTGCCAAAGTTCCCAGTATCCAGTCTTTTGTGAGTAATGTCTTTTCAGAATTTTATTTGACCATCTATGAAAGAAATGTGAATCAAAGTAATGTCAAGCCTTTTGCCACCGAAGAGGCTGAGAGTACACAGTGACCCCTTTCATGCGTGATAACTTTTGCACCAGTTCCGTCATTTACGGCAACATTGCCACTGGAGATCTTATAAAGTCACTGACATGCTTTGTTCTCTAATATTTCATGCCATTTAGACTTGGCTGTACTTCCAGAAACATGGGCAAGCACCGGCCATTACATAAATTAATGGCTTTGTGTAGTTTTAGAAAGGGGAATGCGAGGATGAAGATCAGAATCCCGGCCAAGGAATAGAACATTTGTCCAAGGCCTTCATTTTCAGTCTGTTCCCATAAGTCTGCTGAACAGAATCCATCTAGAAGTATTCAGGTTGTGTATTTGTAGAAGTTGTCCGTTTTTCCCAATATGTTCTTCTAACATAGTGCCTCTAATAATGCATCCAGTTGAGATGAATAAGGAAAAAAAAAGTAAACATTTGTTTATTTTGGCACGGACACCGTGATTTCAATGGAAGGCAGAGGCATTTTTTCCCTGGCGGCTTTTAGCCACTTGCGAGGAAAAAAAAGCAGCATGACCTTCCATGCCGTGGTTCTGCCTCTTGCCTCCCATTGCAATCAATGGGAGGCAGAAAGAGTGTTTCTCGCTGCGTTTTTTTTTTTTTTTTTTCTGTGGTCCTCAATGGCCGCGGTCGAAAAACACTGCAACAGCCGAGGCAAAAAGGCGCCGACAGGTCAAATACTTCGTGTGAACTAGGCCTAAACAAAGATTTGAAAAAAGAAAAAAAATATATAATTTCATAATGAGAGGCAAGAAAACTGATGTGTTTAATGATACTGGAAACTATGGCTTTCAAGTGATGATAATTTATTATTTATAATTTTATTATTTTCTGTTCAGTTATTTTCATGTATATTTATATAAATTATATATAGATATATTTATCTATTATCCATTATATACTGTTCAACCGTGACCTAAAACCTCTTACAGCTGAGGTGAATAACATTGATTATTTTGTTACAATGGTGCCCGTCAAGGGGTGGGATATATTCGGCAGCAAGCGTTCTTGAAGTTGATGTGTTTGGAAGCAGAAAAAGTGTAAGGATCTGAGCGACTCTGACAAGGGCCAAATTGTGATGGCTAGGCAACTGGGTCAGGGCATCTCCAAACTGTAGATCCTTGTTTGCAGTGGTTAGTACCAAAAATTTTCCAAGGAAGAACCTCTGGTGAAGCAGCAAAAGTCAGGGGGGGTGGGGGGCAGTGCTCATTGAGCGAAGGCTAGCCTGTCTGGTCAGATTAGGGATGCATCGAAACTTCGATACTGTTTCGATACTTTGCATCCCCAAACGGTTCGATACCGTTATATCATGTATTTCGATATTTAGCTGTGCGGCCGCGCAGCTCAGTATTGTAACACATGAATGTAGGAGAGCGGGGCAGCGGCTTTGTAATACAGCCATTGCCCCGCTCCAGAGTCCTGATAATAAGTGCGCGGGGTCAGGATGATGCGATGCGGGCGGCGCTGCACTAATGAGCTGCGGCACTGAAGACAGAACATGGCGGGCGCACTACAAAACACCCCCATGTTCTGTCTTCTGTGCCTGAACCGCCGCTCATTAGTGCAGAGCCGGCCGCATCTCCTCATGCTGACCGCGCGCGCACTTAATGTCAGGAGCGGGGCAATGGCAGTATTACACAGCCGCAGCCCCGCTCTATAATGGCGGAGATCAGAGAGACCTCTCATCTCCGCCGTTATTCCCATGAATGCTGCGATCACAACGGACTGCAGCATTCAGGGGAAAATGAGAAGGGGGGATGCCCCTAGGATCGCGTCACAGGGAATTCCTGTGACGCGATTGAGGGACATACCATATATGGGCAGACAGCCATTGAAGGACCCCAGGGCTCTCCTACCATATTTCCTGTTTGGGCATACTTAGTACACAGGCAGTTGTTAGGACATGCCTATCAGTACACAGGCTAACGTACTGTAATATAGATATATGCCAGTACATTAAAGTTTAAAAAATAAAGTGAAAACATAAAGTAATGTTAAATAAAAAAAATACACATACACCTTTTTTACAATAAACATTAAAATAAGTCTCAATACATAAAATATACACTCATTCTGCTCCTGCTACCTCTTCGCCCTCCCCTCTCCATAGTCCTCTATGGGCAGCTGTAAACTGATCTTTCACTGAGGCCTCATGCACACGACCGTATTTTTTCCCACCCGTAAATACGGGTCCGGTGTCACACGTATTCGACCCGTTTTGCACCAGTATTTACGGACCCGTGCCCGTAAATATGGGTCCGGTGTCACCCGTATTCCACCCGTATTTACGGGCACGTTTTTGGCGGCAAAATAGCACTGCACTAATCGGCAGCCCCTTCTCTCTATCAGTGCAGGATAGAGAGAAGGGACAGCCCTTTCTGTAATAAAAGTTAAAGAAATTCATACTTACCCGGCCGTTGTCTTGGTGACGCGTCCCTCTCTTCACATCCAGCCCGACATCCCTGGATGACGCGGCAGTCCATGTGACCGCTGCAGCCTGTGATTGGCTGCAGCGGTCACATGGGCTGAAACGTCACCCAGGGACGGCCAGGACGTCGGGCCGGATGTCGAGAGGGATGCGTCACCAAGGCAACGGCCGGGAGACCGGACTGGAGGAAGCAGGAAGTTCTCGGTAAGTATGAACGTCTTTTATTTTTATTTTTTACAGGTTGCTCTTTATTCTGATCGGTAGTCACTGTCCAGGGTGCTGAAAGAGTTACTGCCGATCAGTTAACTCTTTCAGCTCCCTGGACAGTGACTATTTACTGACGTCGCTTAGCAACGCTGCCGTAATAACGGGTGCACACATGTAGCCACCCGTCATTACGGGAGCTCCATAGACTTCTATGGACTGTCCGTGCCGTTATTACGGCCTGAAATAGGACATGTTCTATCTTTTTTAACGGCACGGGCACCTTACCGTAAGAAAACTGGAAGGTACCCGTGGCCAATAGAAGTCTATGAGCCCGTTATTACGGGTTGTAATTACGACCCGTAATAACGGGAGTTTTTACGGTCGTGTGCATGAGGCCTGAGTCTGAGGAGCCGGATTTAGCAGTAAATTCAGAGTAAGTGAACAGTTGGGGAGGGGAAAGCCTGATAAGTGGAGGAAAAGGCATTTTTCTCTAACAGGATATATTACATAATTTCTTATATCTGCTTGTACTATTGTTCTATTCAAAGTTTGTTGAAGAGTTAGTCTGCTGTTACCGTCTTGATGCCAGATACCACAGGACACCTTCAGAGGTCTTGTGGAGTCCAGGTCTTGACGAGTTAGGGTATGTGCACACGATGAGAGGCTTTTACGTCTGAAAAGACAGACTGTTTTCAGGAGAAAACAGCTGCGTAGTTTCAGACGTAAATGCTGCTCCTCGTATTATGCGAGGCGTCTTTGACGCCTGTAATCTTGAGCCTCTCTTCATTGACTTCAATGAAGAACGGCTCAAATTACGTTGTAAAGAAGTGTCCTGCACTTCTTTGCCGAGGCAGTCAATTTACGCGTCGTCGTTTGACAGCTGTCAAACGACCACGCGTAAATGGCAGGTCGTCTGCACAGTACGTCGGCAAACCCATTCACATGAATGGGCAGATGTTTGCCGACGTATTGGAGCCCTATTTTCAGACGTAAAACGAGGCATAATACGCCTCGTTTACGTCTGAAAATAGGTCGTGTGAACCCAGTCTTAGAGCTTTTTGGTGGCACAAGTAGAACCTGCACAATATTAGGCAGGTGGTTTTAATGTTATGGCAGAACAGTACGTACATGTATGTATATATTGTAGCAGTGCAGCTACTAAAGGGGCAGAATTTGGGCCCAGAATTAAATATTTAAAAGGAATGTTACAAGAGAAAGTGTCCTTTCTCCTTATTTATTAGGCAATAAACCTGGATAAAGGTCTGGGTTGCTGGAGTGGAAGTGAAGTTCCACTCCGTCGTCAGAACAGTCCAGGGTTTGGGCTGCCTTAGGAGTCTCATTAGCTGCCGGCTGTTAAGGCTTCTTTAAGAAAGGTGTGATCTATTAACACAAGGCTCCCAGTCTGAGTAAGACAGTTATTGTCAGCCTGTGGGAGTCAGAGGTTTTGGTAAGAACATGTTTGTTGTGAGGTGCTGGGCAGAAGGCCTTTCACCCTGATAGTTAGGGAAGCTGTATGGTTAGTTAGAGGCTGGACGGCGTAGGGTTTATTTTTGAACGGTTTTGTAAAACTGCTTTTCATGTATGAAGACAATAAAGCTGGTTGCGGCCAGTTTTATACCGAACCTACTGTGTTGGAGCGAAAATATCTTTTAGGATGGAAAAATAAAACTAAAGAACAAAAATAATGTGGTTGCATAAATATTTACATCCTTGAACTAATACTTTGTTGAATTACCCTTTCACTTTATGAAAGCATTCAGTCTTTTTGGGTAGAAGTCTATCACCATGGCACATCTTGACTTGGCAATTGTTGCCCACTCTTCCGTCCAAAAGCGCTCCAAATCTGTCAGATTGCGAGGGCATCTCCTGTGTACAGCCCTCTTCAGGTCACCCCACAAATTTTCAATGGGATTCAGGTCTAGGCTCTGGCTGGGCCATTTCAAAACTGATCTTCTTGTGATGAAGCCATTCTTTTGTTGATTTGGAGGTTCTGCTTTGGGTCGTTGTCGTGCTGAAAGGTGAAATTCCTCTTCATCTTCAGCTTTTTAGCAGATGCCTGCAGGTTTTGTGCCAAAATTGACAGATATTTGGAACTGTTTATAATTCCGTTCACCTTGTTTAAAGAGGCTCTGTCACCAGATTCTCAAATCCCTATCTCCTATGGCATGTGATCGGCGCTGCAATGTAGATAACAGTAACGTTTTTGTTTTTTTAAAAACGTTCATTTTTGGCCAAGTTATGAGCTATTTTATATATATATATATGCAAATGAGGTTTGAAATGGACAACTGGGCGTTTTTTTTTCGTTATGTCCAACTGGGCGTGTATTGTGTTTTTAACTGGGCGTGTTTACGTGTATGATGCTGACCAATCAGTGACCAGTTAGCATCATACACTCCTCTCCATTCATTTACACAGCAGCGATGTGCAGCCACATAAACAGAGATTAACATTACTGCAGTGTCCTGATAATGAATACACATGATCATCCAGCCTGGACGTCATGTGTATTCAGAATCCTGACACTTCTGAATCTTTTCTGTGAGATTTCCAGCAAGTGAAACGAAATCTCGTTTACCTCCGTAATCTCGCGAGATTTCGTTTCCCTTGCTGTAAATCTCACAGAAAAGAGTGAGAAGTGTCAGGATTCTGAATATACATGACGTCCAGGCTGGATGATCATGTGTATTCATTATCCGGACACTGCAGTAACGTTAATCTCTGTTTATGTGGCTGCATATCGCTGCTGTGTAAATAAATGTAGAGAAGTGTATGATGCTGACTGGTCACTGATTGGTCAGCGTCATACACGTAAACACGCCCAGTTAAAAACACAATACACGCCCAGTTGGACATAACGGAAAAAAAAAACGCCCAGTTGTCCATTTCAAACCTCATTTGCATATATATATATATAAAATAGCTCATAACTTGGCCAAAAATGAACGTTTTAAAAAAAACAAAACACGTTACTGTTATCTACATTGCAGCGCCGATCACATGCAATAGGAGATAGGGATTTGAGAATCTGGTGACAGAGCCTCTTTAAAGCCCCAATTCCAGCTGCAGAAAAACAGCCCCAAAGCATAATTCTCCCTCCACCTTACAGGTATGGTGTTCTTTTGGTGATGTGCAGTGTTGGATTTGAGCCAAACATACCTTTTGGAATTATGGCCAAAAAGTTCAACCTTGGTCTCATCAGACTATAACACGTTTTGCCACATGCTTTTGGCAGACTTGATGTAGGTCTTTGCAAAACATAGCCGGGCTTGGATGTTTTTCATTGTTAGAAAAGGCTTCCGTCTTGCCCACCTACCCCACAGCCCAGACATACGAAGAAGATGGGAGATTGTTGTCACATGCACTACACAACCAGTACCTGCCAGGAAGTCCTACAGCTCCTTTAACCCCTTCCCACTGTGGTCACTTCTGACCTTCCTGACAGAGCCTCATTTTTCAAATCTGACATGTTTCGCTTTGTGGTAATAACTTCGGAATGCTTCTACTTATCCAAGCGATTCTGAGATTTTCTCATGACACATTGGACTTTATGTTACTGGCAAAATTTGCTCGATACATTCAGTATTTAATTGTGGAAAAATACCAAAAATTTGCATTTTTATAAATTTAAATGTCTGCTTGTAAGACAGGCAGTTATACCACACAAAATTGTTGCTAATTAACATCCCTTCTATGTCTACTTTAGATTGGCATAATTTTTTGAACATCCTTTTATTTTTCTAGGACGTTACACGGGTTAGAACTTTAGCAGCAATTTCTCATATTTTCAAGAAATCTTCAAAAGGCTGTTTTCTGGGACCAGTTCAGTTGTGAAGTGGCTTTTAGGGACTTATATATTAGAAACCCCCAATAAGTCACCCCATTTTAAAAACCTCACTTTTCAAAGTATTCAAAACAGCATTTAGAAAGTTTCATAACCCTGTAGACATTTCACAAGAATTAAAGCAAAATAGAGGTGAAATTTACAAATTTCATTTATTTATTTTATTTATTTAATTTTTTTGCAGAAATTTATTTTTAATCCATTTTTTTTTATGTAACAGAAAGTTTTACCAGAGAAATGCAACTTAATGTTTACTGCCCAGATTCTGCAGTTTTTTTTAAATGTCCCACGTGTGGTCCCAGTGTGCTTATGGACTGAAGCACAGGCCATTTGCAAAGCCCCCAAACGGACAAAACAGTGGAAACCCCCCCCCCCCCCCACAAGATTCCATTTTGGAATCGACACACCTTCAAGAAATTATCTAGGGGTATAGTGAGCATTTTGACCCTGCAGGTTTTTTGCGGAAATTATTGCAAGTAGACCGTGAAAATAAAAATCTTTCAAAGAAAATTTAGGTTTAGCTATATTTTTCTAATTTCCACAAGAACTAAAAGAGAAAAGGCACCACAAAAACCGGGCATTTTAACAGGGATGTATACACTTTTTATATCCACCGTATATTCGTGTGTGTGTGTGTGTGTGTGTGTGTGTGTGTGTGTGTGTGTGATTATTTATATATATATATGTGTGTGTGTGTGTGTGTGTGTGTGTGTGTGTGTGTGATTATTTATGTATGTGTGTGTGTGTGTGTGTGTGTGTGTTTTTATACGTACGTACGTACGTACGTACGTACGTACGTACGTACGTGTGTGTGTGTGTGTGTGTGTGTGTGTATATATATCTTATAAGGCTAGTGGTTACACCTGCTGCAAATATTGTCTGTGCTATTTTTGCTTAAAGAGGCTCTATCACCACATTATAAGTGCCCTATAAGTGCCCTATCTCCTACATAATCTAATCGGCGCTGTAATGTAGATAACAGCAGTGGTTTTTATTTTGAAAAACGATCATTTTTGAGCAAGTTATGAACAATTTTAGATTTAGTTTCTTAATGCCCAACTGGGCGTGTTTTTACTTTTGACCAAGTGGGTGTTGTAAAGAAGTGTATGAGGCTGACCAATCAGTGACCAATCAGTGTCCTGCACTTCTCATTGTTCCAGCCCAGCATGATCCACATCACAGTGAGATTGTGCAGTGAAAGAAGCTGGGCTGGAACAATGAGAAGTGTATGACGCTGATTGGTCACTGATTGGTCAGCCTCATGCACTTCTTTACAACACCCAGTTGGTAAAAAGTAAAAACACGCCCAGTTGGGCATTAAGAAACTAAATCTGAAATTGCGCATAACTTGCTCAAAAATGATCGTTTTTCAAAATAAAAACCACTGCTGTTACCTACATTACAGCGCCAATCAGATTATGTAGGAGATAGGGCACTTATAGGGCACTTATAATGTGGTGATAGAGCCTCTTTAAGACTTGTTTAACCTGTAACTTTTGCCTATCCATTTTGCAACCTCAATCCATACATTACTCACATCTTGCTTAAATTGTTCGCTGACATCTTGAAAATAAGATTGATTGCAAATTTGATTATTCCATTATGAATAAAGATTATCAAGAATTAATTGTATTGGCTAGAGCATGCGGCCATATTCCTTCTCCATGCATGAGCAGTGTGATTCGATGCGGTCATGGAGGATCAGAAAAGCCGTTTCCCACAAAAAAGTTCTAAAAAGATTTTTTGCTTCACATCTCAATCATTTAGTAGCATCCATCCAATAATGCAATAAGGACATTCTGAAGGCAACCGTGTACTAACTTTCTACTATGTAGATTAAGGCTAGAGCCAGGTAACCAACGCGCCAAATATGTTACTAGAGCCTAACTTGGGGTTTCTTTCATTTTCCTTTTATTATTGCTGTGTGGAAAATAAAAAAAGAATTACCCATAGATAAGTGTGGGAAGATTTATCTATATAGTGTTGTATAATGCAGAAATTTACAAATTAATTTCCGAAAATGGTGCAAGCCTTTCACTGTAATACATTTTATTCCTCTTAGCCACGCCCCTTTTCAACCCTGTTAAGATGGGCATAAAAATTATCTAAAACACATTCAATTTTGCACATTCCATTTTCCCTTACATTTTTATTTTGCCACATTTTGTTGAGTAATTATTTCCAAATGGCAAATTCTGTGTTCTGTATGTAAATATTGCAACACTATAGACACGTATTGTGTGTGTGTGTAAGTGATTACATTTAGTTGAATGAGTTGTTTCACTTTGTGAGGCATTGTCTTTCGGCCCCTTGCACACAACCGTAGAATTCATCCGTAATTACGGACCCGTTCACTTTTATTGACCACAGACACCTTCCCGTATATTTACGGGAAGGTATCCGTGCCGTAGAAAGTCTCTGCAAAAGACAGGACATACTTTATATGGGAGCATGGTCCGCAGATGCCGGTGGCTATCCGCTGCCAGCCGTGCCCGTAATCACTGATTTATGTCTTTGTAAGGAGAGAAGAAGACTTTGGCAGTCTGAGCATTCGTTGTGAAAAATAAGAGCTCTTTGTGCTTGTACAGGCAGACATGGATGCTGGCTTGACCTTGAATCTCTTGTCTGAACGCCTGCCTTCATGTGCTTCTTATAAAAGTGTTTAGTAGGTTTATTTTAACCGTGAAAAAACAAACTTGTTTTGCATATTTTATATTTTCACCCAAATAATAAGAGGTGTGGATGCAGTCAGCATAGTTCTAGAATTTCACCAACATTTTTAACAATGTTCTTTTCATTAGTTCTGAAAGGGACCATGTTGCTTTTACCATTTTGAACCAGTTTATGCTCAAATTCGTAACTGTTCCTTCACTCGCCCGCCCCCACCATTCCCAGCTTATGGTTCGGAGTGTGCTGTGTGAATTTTATACTAGGTCCATTTTAATACATTTAATACATATTATTTGAGTGTCAAGAGAAGGAAGGGCATAGCCTGTCAGCAAAAATGGCATTGAGTCACCCAGATTTCCTATGTGAGGATCTGCTGGCAATCAAAAACAGCAGCTCATTGCAGGAAGTGTCTTTACACGTGTCTGACTTAGTGGACCAAACGGGTATTTATAGTCCTGTTTATCCTATAGAAAAAAACTATTGATATGTCAGACTTCACAGACCATTCTTAACCTGCTGGTCACTAAAAAATAACATAGGCTAAACAGTTTCCTCTATTACCAATATTGGGCTTTGTTCACATCTGCGCTGGGGTCCCGTTCTGACATTCCGTCTGAGCTTTCCGTCAGAATGGGAGCCTGAACAGTCACAAACTGACATGTTTCTATATTCTATATTTTTGGCCTTCTCAGGAGACGAGAGACCACACCTGAAGAGGACGGCGCTGCATCGATGTCATCACCACAGGATTGGCAAGAGAACTACTAGTTCCCTTTCTGGGTATCGGTGACGCGATGACATACACTCATCGATTCAGCGCCGTCCTCTTCAGGTGTGGTCTCTCGTCTTCACGCGTTCTGCGAAGGCGACGCGATGACTTCATCGTGCCACCTTGGCAGATCCCGTGCAGACGAGAGACCACACGTGAAGAAGACGAGAGACGGTGCTGCATCGGTGAGTATGTAGGGCAGCCGAAAGTTCAATTTAGTGTATTGTTGTGCTCGCTACAAGGGTAGTGTGGTCATTGTACATAGTGGTCAACTGTAGTGAATTTTCCGGGACTGTCCAGAATTTACAGAGACCGTCCCTGAAAATTCCTACAGGGAGGGAGGTGTGTGGCATCATCTACAGGGGTCTGTGTGGCATCATCTACAGGGGTCTGTGTGACATCATCTACAGGGGTCTGTGTTGCATCATCTACAGGGGTCTGTGTTGCATCATCTACAGGGGTCTGTGTGGCATCATCTACAGGGGTCTGTGTGGCATCATCTACAGGGGTCTGTGTGGCATCATCTACAGGGGTCTGTGTGGCATCATCTACATCGGGTCTGTGTGGCATATACAGGGGGTCTGTGTGGCATCTACAGGGGAGCTGTGTGGCATCTGCAGGGGGGCTGTCTGGCATCATCCACAGGGAGGCTGTGTGGCATCATCTACAGGGGGGCTGTGTGGCATCATCTACATGGGGGCTGTGTGGCATCATCTACAGGGGGGCTGTGAAACAATCATGACAATGACCTTCCTTTTGGGTGTTTTCAGGGGGTTCGGAGTAAAAAAGCCTGACAAATTAAATTAATCCGTTTTTTTTAACAGCCATGAAAAACGGATACAAAAGGGATGTCAAACGGCCATTAAAGACGGACTGGAAATGGATGAAAATTCGGAGACACACTAATGCAAAACGGCCATTAAAAACTGACCGTTGATAAGTTTTTAATGGCCGTTTTTTTTTTCCCACTGTCCTGTGAATAAGGCCTAAAAGTTCAGTTCCAGTTTTGGGTAATATTTGTCTACAATGTGAAGCATTAAAAGGCATTTTGGAATAATGATGCCATTTTTAACGTGTAAATCGTCCCAAAGCTGAAAAGTGGTGATCTTTAGTGTCAAAGTACTTGTAACCTGCGGTGGTAATCAGGATGTTGTAAGTTCTCCATGGATCCATAAGTCGCTTTTACATTAATATTGGGTCATCTTGCTAAATGCCCATTTTAACAAAAGGGTTAACATGTAGAGAGTTAAGGCTCTTTTGCACTTGCCGAGTATGGGGCAAACGAGCTGTCTCGTTGATTGGCACTCGTTTACACGGCACAGGTCAGGCCGTGTAAATGTACTTTTAGAATCGGGCTTTATTACACGTTCGTTATGTAATACCACCCACAAAACAGAAAAGGGTTGTGTAGTCCGAAAAAGCTGTTGATGTGTTAAACATGTGATCTGTCAGATCCTCCTGTGAATTCAAGACTGGATTGCATAAGAGCTGCACGTTGCTGACAGTTTATATTGTGATGCAGGAAAACAGCTTGTTGTCTTTGGGCTAAGCCCACACTTATCTGCAAGGTCTATTGTACAGACGTGCGTTTCGTTCCCGTGCAGAGCACACTCCTCTTTTTTCCTCCAAGGTAACCGCGGCTCTTGGCAGGTGTTCATTTCTGATAAACGCAGATCCAGCTCACATTGATCTATTCTGGATTGCAGCAGACAGTTGCTAAGTGACAGAAGAGAGATGCAAGGATCCACTTAACGCAATATTGTTCGTCTGTATTACTTTAGGGTTACTAGAGACATTTTTGGGTTTTATCTTTCTAACATGTTTGGGAATCTTTTTTTGTTATAAAAAAACAAAACAAATGGGTTCTCTTTATTTCTTTCATATGCCTAAACCAGTATACATATGCCTAAACCAGTATACATATGCCTAAACCAGTATACATATGCCTAAACCAGTATACATATGCCTAAACCAGTATACATATGCCTAAACCAGTATACATATGCCTAAACCAGTATACATATGCCTAAACCAGTCTACATATGCCTAAACCAGTCTACATATGCCTAAACCAGTCTACATATGCCTAAACCAGTCTGCATATGCCTAAACCAGTATACATATGCCTAAACCAGTATACATATGCCTAAACCAGTATACATATGCCTAAACCAGTATACATATGCCATGATTGATACTGCGTCTAAGACTCCGTTAGGAGCCG
Source organism: Rhinoderma darwinii (assembly GCF_050947455.1). Lineage (NCBI taxonomy): Eukaryota > Metazoa > Chordata > Amphibia > Anura > Rhinodermatidae > Rhinoderma > Rhinoderma darwinii. The sequence continues at coordinate 102,554,951 of NC_134691.1, read as the reverse complement.
GCATTGCTGATTCGGTGAAAAATACAGGGAAAAAATAGCGCAGCATGCATGTATTGTACGTTGTCAAGGCTGCAGGACAGTCAGGATTTTTCAGTTTTGGCTCTTCAACTCCACTTTTCCCATTTGACCTTGTCTTTCCGCTAGTTACCCAAATAACCAAGGCAATAAGCCAAAAAACGTTGTTTTCTTCTGTGTTGACACAAAACAGACGCGTTACAAAATTCATGAAGTTGTTGAACTCAGTATTTCTAAATCATGGACCCTTATCAGGACGAGAGCTAAATATAGCACGTACACTTAAATAATTATGCGTAGGAAATACGCCATTTGTGCCTTGTTTTCCTGTCTATTATTCCCAAGAAAATGTAAAGAATGATAAGTCACCAATGATAAGGGTAACATTGGTATTCTGGCTGGAAGTGGTAAAGAAGAGGGGTTTCTGTTTTGGTTTTTTTTCAACGTTACTAAATAAACATGATAAAAAAAAAACAACACTTTTTTTTTTTTTTACATTTTCATTCTTTACTATGAATTTTCCCAAGATATTAAATGTCTGTGTCTTTAATGTCAGTGCTGTGGAGCTGCGTAATATACTCACCACATTTTACTATTAAAGGTTTTTCCCCACAAATCAGTATTACATTTCTCTGTTCGACCACGCAAAACATAACAATTTAAAAAAAACACAAAACATCTGTGTATAGATAAAGAGGTTATGGCACCCCCTGGTATTTGTTTGATTCCCTCTTGAAAAATCCACTTAATATGTCCAGTGCCAGTGGTCACACATGCCCAGTAGCTCAGTCCCGCGACCTGGAATCTCTTGTACACAGGCGGTAAAGTTTATTCCTGCTATTGTGCCCACCAGCTAATAGGAATTGGCTACTTCTCACCAGCACTGAACATATTGGGTGGACGTTCTGTAACTGAAACAACACCAGGGGGCGCCATAACAAGTATGGAACAGCAATTTCTACACACCGGAGCATTTTTTTTAAAAATTATTCCAATTATGGCATTCTGTTTTGTGTGATCTAACCGAGAAATTGAATATTTAATCATGGTCCAACCCCTTTTAACTTTTTGTAAAGCTTGTTATTTATCAAACTGTTGATATCCACATTGCAGTAGAATTCGCTTTAATGGCCGGGATTTTTGCTGCAGGTGATTGTGGGAAGAGCAGAAGAGGCTAGGGCCTGTTCACATCAGCGTTTGGGTTCCATTAATCTGTACCATTCAACCTTTCCTCCAGATGAACAGAAACTATCGCTTCCGTTTGCATTACCATTGGTTTTACTGGTATTTTTTATTTTTTTTTTTCACGGAAACAATGTAGTTGACTAGGCTATTGTTTCCTTGAAAAAAATAATTTTTGGGAAACCGTAGCATTAACAATGAAAACAATGGTAATGCACAAGGAAGCAATAGTTTTCGTTCAGCTCTCCGTTCATCTGTTCCTCTGACGCAAAGGTTGAATGAAACGGATAAACGGAACCCGAACGTTGATGTGAACAGGCCCTAATTTCCTTTTTTTTTTTAAAGTATTAAACGGAAGTTATCTTTATGGCCTCGTTCACATCAGCATCGGTTTCCGTTAGACCTTTCCATCGGAGGAACCCATGAGCTGAAAGACAACCGAAAACCATAGCTTCCGTTTGCATTACCATTGAGTTCAATGGTAATGCTTAAAGGGGTTGTCCAGGGAAAAAAAAAATTCTAAAAAATGGCCCCCAGCCTTGATTTGCCTTCCCTAATACCCCCTATTAAACTTCTAACCAGTTTCTGTTTGATTTCCATCGTCACTGCTGCTTTTTCTGTTTGTTTACATCCCTTGCTGTTTGTTTACATCCTTACTAGCTGTTTCCTGTCTTGTAACGCACCATACCCATGATCCCCGGCTGCATCTGAGGAGACAGTTGCATCCCCTCCCCCTTCCTCCAAAGCACCTCAGCTATTTGCATACTGCCACGCCCCTCTATGGTCACATGTCCTTCCCTGCTCTAATTCCAGATTACAGGCAGACGCTCCTCCCTCCCTGCACACTGTCTGAGGCCGGATTACACCAGCGTGTGCCTTTTTACTGCTGTTGCGCGAATCACGCGCGTACCACGGAAGTGCTTCCGTGTGCTGCGATTGATTTTCACGCACCCATTGACTTCAATGGGTGCGTGATGCGCGAACAACACACAAATATCGTACATGTCGTGAGTTTTACGCAGCGGACACACGCTGCATGAAACTCACAGACAGTCTGCACGGCCCCATAGACTAATATAGGTCTGTGCGAGGCGAGTGAAAATCACGCACGTTGCATGGACGTATTACACGTTCGTCTGAATAAGCCCTTACACAGTAATAATCATCATTATCCTTTGTGCCTCCATCTATCTCTGATCTAAGTACAGGCCCCCATCTCCCTCCCCCGCCCCTTCTACAGCCTGATAAATGTCAGGGTATGTTCACAGGCAAAGACGTCTCAAAATACGGAGCCGTTTTCAAGAGAAAACAGCTCCTGATTTTCAGAAGTTTATTGTGCAAATCGCGATTTTTACTCCCGTTTTTGGAGCTTTTTTCACTACAGTCTATGGAAAACGGCTCCAAAAACGTCTCAAGAGGCTTCCTGCACTTCTTTTTCGCGGTCGTTTTTTTATGTGTAAAAAAACACATCAAAAAACGCTCCTTCGGAACAGAACGCCGTTTTCCCATTGAAATCAATGGGCAGATGTTTGGAGGCGTTCTGCTTCGGATTTTTCAGTCGTTTTTCGGGAGTTTACGGCCCGAAAAAGGACGAAAATAGGCCGTGTGAACATGCCCTAAGTCTGCCCACTCCACCTAAGTCAGACATCTTGGTACACACAATCCAGTCAGCACATTTACCTCACCTGCTGCTGGATCTGTTCCAATAGATCCTGTATTAGGCCCTGTTCACACTGAGGTTTTTTGCTGGCAGAAAATTCTGCATCAAGATTCTGTCTTGAATTTGGAGGCAGATTTTGACCTGCCTGCACGCCGTTTGCCACGTTTTTTGCCCGCGGCCATTGAGGGAAAAAGAAGCGACATGCCCTATCTTCGGGCGTTTACTCCTCTGACCTCCCTCTGACATCTATGGGAGGCAGAGAAAGCGTTTTTCGCAGCGTTTTTGGCCGTTGCGCTCAATGTCCGCGGGCGAAAATCGTGGCAAACGGCGTGGAGGCAGATCAAAATCTGGCTGAAAATTCAAGCGAAATTTTGAGGCAGAATTTTCTGCCTGCAAATAACTGTGTGAACAGGGCCTTACAGTGAAGCAAACACCAAACACTACTCCAAACAATGGTAAAACGTTTCTTTTTTTTTACATAATTTACTATAAATGTATGTAAGGCCCCATACACACTAACGTGCTTTTGTGGGCGCAATTCCCCCGAAAATCCACGAGAGAATTGCGGCCCCATTCATTTCTATGGGCCCATGCAAAAGACCGTGGTTTCCAAGGTCCGTGCATGGCCCAGGACCCTGGACCGCGGAAAGAACGGACATTTCTTAGTACGGCCGTGTTCTGTGGTCCAGGCTCATAGAAAATAGTGGACGCGGCCATGTGCACGGCCCGCGATTTGCGGGTGGCTCGCGGGTGACACTCCGGGGCAGGCCGACCCGAAGATCACGGCCGTGCACATGGCTACGGTCGTGTGCATGAGGCCTTAGTGTGTCTCACTATTTATATATATTTTTATATATAAAATTTTGTGTATGTATGTGTGTGTGTGTGTGTGCGTGTGTGTATATATATACATATATGTGTGTGTGTGTATGTATGTGTATATATATATATATATATATATATATATATATATATATATATATATATATATATACACACATACAAATTATATATATATATATATATATATATATATATACACACAGTGCGGGAACTACAAGTGTGAAGAAGGATGAGAAGGTGTGGACGACGAGATTGTCAGAGGAGGGGGCGTGTTCTGTGATTGACGACGCTCTGTGTCTTTGCTAAGATAGCACTTTCGACTGTGTAAAGACACGGCGCGTCATCAACTACCTTTAGGCTCTATTCACACGAAAGGGTCTGAGTGTCGGCCTATAAAAAATGGCGGTTTTTGGTCAGTTTTCTCGGCCGTTTTGCATCTGTTCCGTTCCGGGCCATGCTTTCGTTTTTAACCCGTTTTGCACCCATTTTTTTCCTTGTCCGTTTTAAAAACTGATGAATTTCATTTGTCAATTTCCTGCCATACACTGCCCCCTGTAGATAATGCCACACACTACCTTCTATAGATACTGCCACAGCCCCCCTGTAGGTAATGCCATACAGCCCCCCTGTAGGTAATGCCATACAGCCCCCCTGTAGGTAATGCCACACAGCCCCCTGTAGGTAATGCCACACAGCCCCGCTGTAGGTAATGCCACATAGCCCCCCTGTAGGTAATGCCACACAGCCCCGCTGTAGGTAATGCCACATAGCCCCCCCCTGTAGGTAATGCCACATAGCCCCCCCCTGTAGGTAATGCCACATAGCCCCCCCCTGTAGGTAATGCCACATAGCCCCCCCTGTAGGTAATGCCACATAGCCCCCCCTGTAGGTAATGCCACATAGCCCCCCCTGTAGGCAATGCCACCCTCCGTACTTTCCTGTAGGGGACGGCTCTGGAGAAGTCCCTCACTTCACTGTCCATATATGAACAGTGAAGTGAGGTACTTCTCCTGGAACGGAATCCCCGGCCACATCGGCGGGGATTCCGCTTCAGAAGTCCCTGACGTCACTGTCCATATATGGACACAGTGAAGTCAGTGACTTCTCCTGGAGCGGAATCCCCGGCCACATCGGCGGGGATTCCGCTTCAGAAGTCCCTGACGTCACTGTCCATATATGGACACAGTGAAGTCAGTGACTTCTCCTGGAGCGGAATCCCCGGCCACATCGGCGGGGATTCCGCTTCAGAAGTCCCTGACGTCACTGTCCATATATGGACACCGTGAAGTCAGTGACTTTTCCTGGAGCGGAATCCCCGGCCAATTCGCCGGTGATTCCGCTTCAGAAGTCACTGTGTCCATATATGGACACAGTGAAGTCCGTGACTTCTCCTGGAGCGGAATCCCCGGCCACATCGGCGGGGATTCCGCTCCATTAGTCACTGACGTCACTGTCCATATATGGACACAGTGAAGTCTGTGACTTCTCCTGGAGCGGAATCCCCAATCCCGGGTTTGGGGATTCCGCTCCTACAGTGAGCAAATAAGCACCCTCCTCCTCCTCCTCACATGCGCTTCGGACTGTGAGGAGGAGAAGGAGAGAGCGAGCTACGGCCGTCACAGTGCACACCGACACCACATATTAAAACTTGCGCATGCGCAATGAAACACTGCTGCTGAAGACGCAGCCAAATCATTTAACAGAGCATGCGTGGTAGTGTCAACCACGCATGCTCTAAGCAGATGGGGAAAACACGTGGTACAGTTACGTCATTTATGACGTAACCGTACACTGTGAAAACCGGAAGCCGCAAACCGGAAGTTAGGCGCGAATGGACGGGTATGCACAGGAAGTGCAAATTTTACATGGACAAGCGGTCACGTGACGGAAGAGGGGATACGACGATACATCCAGCTAATCAAACGTAAGTACATTACAAAGTTAAATGTTTTTTATTGTTTAGTTTAATTAAAAGTAATTTTTTACTTCCGGAAAACCCCTTTAAGTTACAAATGGTTTCCGTTTGTCTCCGTTCAGTAAGGTTTCCGTTTTTGTTTTTTTTCATGCGGAAACCATAGAGTAGTCGACTACATAGGAAATAGAGGCTTTAGGTTTAGTATCCCTTTAAATAGTTTCCACTACATCAGACTTTTGTGCCTTTTCACAGCGCTTGGCCCTCCCCTGGAGCTTCACTGTAAAGTTATTCAGGCATCGCCTGAATAAAAATAAATAATCGCAGCCTTATTGTTAAAGCTCATCATTGTCAGTCCGTTAATTGTTGCTAGTGTACATAGTCTACCTGAAAGCATGTGTTGACAGGACGGTGCGAGTGAGAGCAAAATAAAGACTTGTATTGGAAGAACCGGCCATTTGTCACGTTTGTTGTCTGGATCAAATCTGTCTTGTGCTCCACTTCACAAGTGCAATGCAAACAAACTTGTCTTCACCTTCTCATTAAACAGAGGAAAATGTAATAAGTATGGTATTCCCACATAATAAAGGTCTTACAAATTGGGTCATTATGTTGCCGATATAAAGTAGTAGATTGTTAATAATATATCATCATTCTGCTTTACGTGGAAGCTTATTGGTAGTCACGGTACGCTGTAAATATGAGGTCTCGGCTTCTATGATGAGCCAACGAAAAGATGGTTCTAGTATTACAATGAATGCAAAACTCTGTTTTAGATGGATTTTATATAGTAAAAAGCGAAGGCATTTATTCATTGGGGAAAGTAACATCTGATAATCTGTTAACTTCCGGACTAGTACCATGTTTGACATATTGAATCTTCTGGGTAATCGAATTCAAAAAAAAAAAATTGGCCCAAAAATCACAATCTATCAGAAAAATGGGGAGCAGCAACATTAGTAGGTGGTTCAAAAAGTTTGTACCTGTTGACAGAGACCCCTTTCTTCAATGATGTCTTCCAGTCATCTTCTATACTATACAACACATGCCCTCCTGTTGTTGCTGACCTCCCATGAGTGGTTTTCAAGTTTACAATGTATTGGGGACTATTTTGGTCAGATGATTTAGGATTATCTGAATTGTTGGTCGAAACGTTTTTAGGTTTAACAGTTTCCTTTAGATTTTTAATGTCACGCACAGTGAGAATACAGTGGAACTGTAAACATTTAAATGGACTTTAAAAGTTCTTAAAGGGGTATTCTGGTTTAAAAAACAAAACTAGGTTATTCTTTGCATAATGAAAAGTAATCACATTTTCTAATATACTTCCTGTATTCATTCCTTACATTTTACAAGATCTCTGCTTTTAGTCTTCAAATTGACCCTTCATTGTTTACTCCAAGGGGATAACAATCTATCCTGGTCATGTGATGTACACACACACACGCAAAACTTGTTACAGGGCACAGCTCTGATAACTGTACGGTAACAAGCCATGCACCTGTGTGTCCATCACAGAATCAGGACAGATTTTTATTCCCTGGGAGTAAACCATGAAGGTTCCTATTAAATGACGGGTATATTGAAAACCGTCAATAATGGATACAGAAAGTTAATTGTATAACTTTTCACTGAAAAATTTATATCCGCTATTTTTTTGAAACTGAAATACCCCTTTATGGTTTACATTTTTACGTGGAATTTATGGGTAGATTTACATGTGTGTGTAGTTTGGGGTTTTTTGTTTTTTTTTGCAAGGGGGGGGGGGGGTTCCTTTGACTAGTTGTTTAAAATGTTGAAATCTAAAACGGGGAAACTGTTTTTTAGAGATGTTGCATTATGTTACGCTGGGTCATAATAATATTTAATAATAATATTATTGGTATTATTACTATACTTGACCTCATGCACACGACCGTATTTTTTCCCACCTTTAAATACTGGCGTAAATACGGGTCCGGTGTCACACGTATTCCACCCGTTTTGCACCAGTATTTACGAACCCGTGCTCGTAAATATGGGTCCGGTGTCACACGTATTCCACCCGTATTTACGAGCACGTTTTTGGCGGCAAAATAGCACTGCACTAATCGGCAGCCCCTTCTCTCTATCAGTGCAGGATAGAGAGAAGGGACAGCCTTTTCTGTAATAAAAGTTAAAGAAATTCATACTTACCCGGCCGTTGTCTTGGTGACGCGTCCCTCTCTTCACATCCAGCCCGACATCCCTGGATGACGCGGCAGTCCATGTGACCGCTGCAGCCTGTGATTGACCTGTGATTGGCTGCAGCGGTCACATTGCCTGAAACGTCATCCAGGACGTCGGGCCGGATGTCGAGAGGGACGCGTCACCAAGGCAACGGGCGGGAGACCGGACTGGAGGAAGCAGGAAGTTGTCGGTAAGTATGAACGTTTTTTATTTTTTACAGGTTTTAGTCACTGTCCAGGGTGCTGAAAGAGTTACTGCCGATCAGTTAACTCTTTCAGCTCCCTGGACAGTGACTATTTACTGACGTCGCTTAGCAACGCTGCCGTAATGACGGGTGCACATATGTAGCCACCCGTCATTACGAGAGCTCCATAGACTTCTATGGACTGTCCGTGCCGTTATTACGGCCTGAAATAGGACATGTTCTATCTTTTTCAACGGCACGGGCACCTTCCCGTGAGAAAACGGGAAGGCACCCGTCGCCAATAGAAGTCTATGAGCCCGTTATTACGGGTCGTGATTACGACCCGTAATAACGGGAGTTTTTACGGTTGTGTGCATGAGGTACACTGCTTTTTAAAATGTATTATTATCATTGTTATTATTGTTATCCTTTAAACAATGTTTTGCTTTGTTTCCCCTGTAGGCGACGTCTGATCTCTCAGCGGTCTTCGTTGGAAACACTTGAAGACATTGAAGAAAATGCTCCTTTGCGGAGGTACATTTCTTACTAATTCTAATCTCATTTGTCCAAACAGATGTTTTGGATTTAGTATGTGTCAAATATCAGAATTTATGCTGGCGATGTCTATAATTTTCTTTGGATTCCCTATCCCCACCATTTTGCAAAGTCCCTCCTGATGGCCACAGTGAAGATCAGTTCTTCACACAAGTTCTTTTGGGGTTGTTGGGTCTAGTGATATTCCTAGTATATGTAATCTCTGTTTCTAGAACTTCATAAACGTTAGAATTCACACGTTTTATAAATATGTTGCCTGAATGTGCATGTTGGCTGGAAGAAAAAATTATCTAATTTCCCTTCCCACCAGCCAATAGATAGACAATCCTTTGTCCTCTGTACACCAGTTCCTGTGTTCATAGAGAGCACACAGAAGGCTGTAAGCCTGTGGTTGGCTTAGTACAGGGATCGGTGTATACAGGACAGAAGCGGTAGTGCAGCTAGTGGATTCAAGAATTTGATGGCAGTGTAATATATAGCGGTTTCTGTCTTCAGGAGTATCAACCTTGGCATAACACATGACATTTCTATACCTGCCACTACTATAGTTACTTACTATTATATTAGGATTGGGTTTTTTTTTTTTTTTTTTTTTTTAATCCAACTTTGGCATATAATGATATGCATATGGTTTTTTTTATTTATACACTGTGACTAAAAAAGGATAGTGCAAAATTATAGCCTTGGTATTCATAACCGAGAGAACATAACACAAATTTATTAACATGAAAAGACACACGATCTATCCAAGTCTTATCTATACACGACAGCTGTTCACCGTCTGTGTTGTAAGCCATAGAGATTACATCTTCTTCAGGAGATGAAACCAGACAACAAACCAGAGCACCTTGACTTTTGCATTGACCTGCAGGACTGTTCGGAAGAGGACGAATTCGCTGACAGGCTGGTGTTGAGCGATGAGGCGATTTTTCACCTCAGTGGAAAGGTCAATCGCCATAATGTTAAAATTTGGGGCTCAGAAAAACCATGTGCCCTTATCGAGCACATGAGGGACTCACCCAAAGTAAACGTGTTCTGTGCAATGAGCAGGGGCAAAGTCTATGGTCCCTTCTTTTTTGCAGCGGATATGGTCACTGGCCCTTCCTACCTGGACATGTTAAAGGAATGGCTTATGCCACAGATAGACTACATTTGGCAAATCATCCTCTATCAGCAGGATGGTGCACCTCCACATTTCCATTTGGATGTTCGCTGATACATGAATGAAACACTACCCGAACGTTGGATCGGCCAGGCCAGAAACAACGATTTACCCATGTTGGGCCGGTCTCCACGATCGCCATATCTAACACCCTCCGACTTCTTTCTGTGGGGCTACGTCAAGTGTATCTGCCCCCCCAGCCACAGGATCTGAACAACCTGAGACAAAGCATCACTTTAACAGTGGCATCCATATCAGAGGATATGCTGGCATGCGTCTGGACAGAACTGGACTACCGCCTACAGATCTGCCGGGTCACCAATGGAAATCACTTTGAATATTTATAGTGTATAGATAAAACTTGGATAGATCGTGTGTCTTTTCATGTTAATAAATTTGTGTTCTCTCGGTTATGAATACCGTGGCTATAATTTTGCACCATCCTTTTTTAATCACCCTGTATTATGTATTCATCTTTCCATTGAAATGCAGTTTTTTCTGCCTCCCACAGTCCCATGCTCTGCAGCACCGCTGTACTCTCCTACCTTAGCAAGACTAATAAATAGAAATGTTAATCTTGATCTTTCTGTTATATAATTTCAGAAGTGTAGTGAAGACTTAAGGCCCTTTATCACTTAGTTATTATTGAGCAGACAAGCGTTCACAGAACGCTCGTTGACGATAGTTGCCCTGTGTAAACAGGGCAGCGATCAGCAGATGAACGAGAAAACGCTCGTTCATCTGCTGATATAGTTTTAAAACACTGAAGTATTATTGTTGTCGGCAGCACATCTCCCTATGTAAACAGGGAGACGTGCTGCCGACCTGATGATAATGTATGGGGACGAGCGTTCGTAGTAACCACCGCTCATCCCCATACATAGCTCATTGTGACTGGAGCAAATGAGCGCCGATCAACGACCTGTCTCGTTGATCGTCGCTCGTTGCATCGGCCAAAATTTGCCGGTGTAATACGGGCTTTACACATACAAAGCAGGAAAAGAAAGAGGCAGAGTGGGGGGGATCATTGTCTGTTAGTGAAAATATTACAATGTAAAAGAATTTGAGTTGTTTTCTCTTGGCCCGTGTGGTCTTGTGCAGTACACTTGTAGTGTCTATAAAATATGACTAGACTGCAGCCATTTGTCAGATTTTTTTTTTCCTTCCTGTCTTTGTGCGGAGATGCCATGAAAGATCTCACTTCAGGCTTTAATTGACTTATTTTTCAGATGTCGGACTTTGTCCGGTTCACCCAGACCAAAGAACTTTAAGAAGGTTCATTTTATTAAGAGCATGAGACAGCACGACACAAGGAGTGGCAGGTAACACCACAAACACACACTTCCTCTGTTTGTTATCTCAAGAACCAAGGTAGCTTGTGTATTGTTTTTCATTATTGTACCTCAATGTTTCATAGTCTCTACGTAACTAAACAGAAACCAAGGTTCCCAGCAGTTATTGCTTATTCTTTGAATAAGGAGATTAATAAAATAATAATTTCTTTAAAAACTGATATTAGATTTGTGTTAGTTTTGTTAAGGTGTATAGGATGCAACAAGAACTGTGCAGCAGAAACAAGTGAAATATTCCATGCGCCTCACTAAGGGGGATTTTAGGGAGTGCAATACATCTCTCTATTGTCCTCATTCAATGGATCACCCTCCACTTTTCTCAGTGACGAAGGGTATAGATCTAAGAATTTGGCAAGCAATATCTGTTACAGCAAGGATGTCATCCCTGAAGAGGAGTTTGTGTGAGTTATCACTGCCACAGCTAGGTTGATCGCCACCTGCCTGTTACGTTGTGGGCACTGTCATGGCACAACTGCAGATACTTAGAAAACGGAGTGTGAGGCAGCGCATATTCCGACTAGAGATGAGAAAACGTCTTGAGATCCTGCCTCTGCATTACATGTGTCACACATCGTAGTCTCATGTTGTCAGCCGGTAAAGCCTTCAAGACCGTAGAGTTCCCACAGCCATGGAGTATCCAAAACAAATATGTAAGTTGAGAAATCTGCAATGTTAAGAATATTCCTCACCTTCCACCAGATTTTGTGAATCATAGACCAGGTAGGTAAGCCCCCGAAATTACTCACGCAATAGAGTAATAACGCACATAAGTTCCCTTAACCCCCGCTCACCCCAAACTCTAAGATGTTGCAGCTGAGACGATACATAGTAAATCCATGGGTTAGGGACCGCCAAACTACCACATATTCTTTTGCTCTTTGCAGTGTTTCTAACATACACGCATTGCTCTTATGCCAAATTAAATATCTGAATAACCCATATTTTGTACGAAACAATCTTTGAGGGATCCACACTGGGACGTTGTGTAACACATATAGCAGCTGAGGCATCCAAACCATCTTCAATAAAATAGCCCTTCCTATAACCGACAGAGGAAGCTTACACCATGTCCCCACCTTGCCTAATTTAACTAAGTTTTCTAATAAAGGGTCCAAATTTAGTTTTTCACAGTACTTAAAGGACTTGAATATAGTTATTCCAAAGTATTTGAAAGACAAACACTGCAGTGTGGTGTGACGGAGATTTATGCCACTAGGTGTCATCTCTACAGGCATTACCACAGACTTTGACCAAATATTTGCAAGGCCGAAGTGACTGCCAAAGTTTTTAAATGAATCCCATGACTGCCGGAAGAGATGTCTGCACGCTTTCTAGAAGAAGAAAAAAACATATCACCCACATACAACGCTACTTTTTCATCACGGGCATCCCCACTTATTTCCAGACACTTCAACTGACGCGTCCCTCTCCATCACAATAATGCCTCGGTTCTGGTAAAAACTTGAAATCATACACTGAGCTGTATGATAAATTTGGCAAATCTAGACACTTTTCCTTATACCACCTCTTGGTTGGCATCCATTTTTTTTTATTGGCGCATAGTGACTAGTTTAAAGCCATGCCCCCTTATCGAGCGGGTCGAAAAACTGTCAAAAACCAGTTAATAAATGTGGTGCACGTAATGTACGCCAGAATTCTAGCTCCGCTTGAGCCATCGTTCTGGCGCATTTTGAATAGTCAATTTGCCACGTTAATGAGCTTCTACTAGCTCCACCCACTCTCTGCTGATTGACAGATATCCTTCTGTGCACGGTACGCTGGACTCATCTCTGACGGCGCTGCCTGGGCTCTGCATGCAAGTTCTCAGAAACTACTTCTCTTAAGCACATATGTGACAGACACCGGATATCAGTATGTCTGTCACTACATTATGTTGTCCCCCAGTGCTAAAAAAGTTTTTAAAGGGGTTGTCCAGCTGTTAAAAAGAAAATTCTATGAGCTGCATATGTGTTAACATTACAATCCCCCACTTCTCCAGCGTCAATACTCCCATCGTCCCCCACAGTCCCTGTTTAGATTACAACAGGGATTATGTGCTGTATTATCCCAATATGTACAGGACGGTATGCCACGTCATCGCTGCTGCGATGTAAACAGAATATCTGCAGGGAACAATGGGAGTAATGGTGCTGGAGAGGTGGGCCATGTAAAAGGTGAATATTGGTGGTTTTCTAATGTTAACACCTATGCAGCTGATTTAGAATATTTATTTTTAATAGCTGGACAACCACTTTAAGCACATTATAGAGCCTTTTGTTCTGAAAGAAAATGGTGGCCTGATATCATCAAAGTAATCTCTTACATGTATCTATGATCTATCAGAAGATAATTTTTACAAGCTCAAGGTGCTCCTCAGTCCTCCTTAATACATATTACTCTGTCTATTGATATCCAGAAATTATGATGCACAGATACTCTGAAAAGATGCTTAGATGGTCCTATGCCAGTGCTAGGCAAATCACTGGAGCCAAGTAGCCAATGTGCCACAGAATTTGCTACTAGTAAATAATCTTTTGGATTGTTTCCTATTGAGGACTTTGGAAGTTCTTACTTTCTGGCTGCTGGAAAAGTCAAACTGGCCCATGGAGCGATCTCACTGGTTCTTACATTCAACAGTTATTAGTCCATCTCTGCCTTCGTTATAGAACAGTCATACTGAGGTGACAATGGATATATGGTATGTCAATGCCATAGTTCTCCGTCAATGGTAGTTCCAGCTTCTCACAATGTAGTAGTGTTTAGTCTGATTAAAAAAAAATATATACTAGTCCTTCTTAATGAACTAGAATATCATCAAAAAGTTAATTTATTTCAGTAATTCAATTCAAAAAGTGAAACTCATATATTATATAGATTCATTACACACAGAGTGATCTATTTCCAGCATTTTTTTTTTTCTTTTAATGTTGATGATTATGGCTAACAGTTAATGAAAACCCAAAACTTGGTCTCTCAGAAAATTAGAATATTATATAAGCCCAATTTAAAAAATTATTTTTAAAACCGAAATGTCGTCCTACTGAAAAGTATGTACAGTATATGCCCTCAATACTTGGTCGGGGTTCCTTTTGCATGAATTACTGCATCAATGCGGCATGGCATGGAGGTGATCAGCCTGTGGCACTGCTGAGGTGTTATGGAAGCCCAGGTTGCTTCGATAGCGGCCTACAGCTCGTCTGCATTGTTGAGTCTGGTGTCCTCTTCCTCTTGACAATTCTCTATAGATTCTCTATGGGGTTTAGGTCAGGTGAGTTTCCTGGCCAATCAAGCGCAGTGATACTGTGGTTATTAAACCAGGTATTGGTACTTTTGGCAGTGTGGGCAGGTGCCAAGTCCGGCTGGACAATGAAATCAGCATCTCCATAAAGCTTGTCAGCAGAGGGAAGCATGAAGTGCCCTAAAATTTCCCGGCTGCATTGATTCTGGACTTGATATAACACAGTTGGTGACCAACACCAGCAGATGACATGGCTCCCCATTACTGACTGTGGAAATTTCACACTGGACCCCAAGCAACTTGGACTGATGCCTCTCCACTCTTCCTCCAGACTCTGGGACCTGGATTTCCAAATAAAATGCATAATTTACTTTCATCTGAAAACAGGACTTTGGACCACTGAGCAACAGATCAGTCCTTTTTTCTCCTTAACCCAGGTAAGACGCTTCTGACGTTGTCTCAAGGAATGCGACTGTTGTAGCCCATATCCTGGATACGTCTGGGTGTGGTGGCTCTTGAAGCACTGACTCTAGCTGCAGTCCACTCCTTGTGAATCTCTCCCAGATTCTTGAATGGCCTTTTCTTGACCATCCTTACAAGGCTGCGGTTATCCCTGTTGCTCGCGCACATTTTTCTACCACACTTTTTTTCTTCCTCTCAAATATCCATTAATATTCTTGGATACAGCACTCTGTGAACAGCCAGCTTCTTTAGCAATGTCCTTTTGTGACTTACCCTCCTTGTGGAGGGTGTCAATGACAGTATTCTGGACAACTGTCAAGTCAGCAGTCTTCCCAATGATTGTGTAGCCTACTGAACCAGACTGTTGGACCATTTAAAGGCTTAGGAAACCTTTGCAGGTGATTTGTGTTGATTAGCTGATTAGATTGTGACACCATGCGTCTACAATCTTTTAACCAATATTCAAATTTTCTGAGAGACCAAATTTTGGGTTTTCATTATTTGTTAGTCATAATCCACATTAAAAGAAAAAAATGCTGGAAATAGATCACTGTTTGTAATGAATCTATATAATATGAGTTTCACTTTTTGAAATGAATTACTGAAATAAATTAAATTTTTGATGTTCTTCTAATTCATTGAGAAGGACTATTGTATATATTAATTTTAAAAAACATTTTTATTTTATTTTTAATCTATTTAAATTGCATATAATCTTCATTGCTTCGTACACATGGAATAGTTTTAGTTTTTTGCCAAGTTTTACAATGTAATTTTTGGTGTTTGGGACAGAGAGAAATAAACAAAATGTCCAAGGTCATTCTGACAATGGGATTCTAGCAATTTCTCAGTGTTCTTGTTATATGGTCACCCGAACCACAAACCTATCCCTTTTCCCTGTCCAGCGTAATTTGCTTTTGTTGGTACACACGTTGAAGCATCGTAGTCATGCACTATTACTGCCCTTGAAATGTTGTGCTTGTTGAGTTACATTAATGCTCTCTGATTCATTTTATAGAATCGTCCTGATCAGTGGGAGAAGATCGTTTTGTAGCATATTTTCTGTGTTGCCGTATAGAGACTCTACACATGTGGGGTAAGTACAATTATAATAGACTATTACTTCTTCAGCAGTAATAAAAATGCAAGTGAATACAACAATATAAGTGAATAATATATTTTATCCACGTTAAGATGTATCTCCCTTTTGGGGACTTAATTTACTGGTAACTTTTTTAGATTGTCTTTGTTTTTTCTCCGCGACAATATTGATGGGCTATTCGGGTCAAATTTTACCTGCAGTGACTTTAACGGTTGATATTTTGGGATCTTTGTGGATTGTAGAAAACAAAAATACTGACTCAATAGCCTGTGAAGTTTCCTTGATAAACAAACCGGCTGTGACTCACGGGTTGTCAGAGTGCAGAAAAACATTTATAATGTAAGGTTACCATGACAACACGGAGATGTTGAAGTTTTCTGCAAGAATATATCACTGTTTTCCAGCATGTAAAGTGTATATCTGTGCTGTCATGGGTTTATTGTTTGGTTTAAAGACCTTGATAATCAATTTATTTAGGGATTTTGTCACCGGAAATTTACAGATAACCTTATGACGCTGAATTTAAGAGGTGACCGCAAAAAGGAAAATAGATCGCTCATGTGTCCTTCCCACTGTGAGCCTTGTCCTTAGAAAATGGAAGTGTTCTGTGTTTAGGGATCCAGGGGATTAAGCTTACTTCTTCTGGACACCTGATTGATTGGCACATAGGGGGCATTTAGTGGGTACAATTGCGATCAAGAGTTCAGCTCAGGTTATTGTACCGATGATCCACAAGGAGCCTGTCCTGGTTACATGTTCCTATCAATGAGGTTCTGGCAGCTTGGATGCCAAGAATAATTAATCCCTGATTGTGCTTTGATTTTTCTATATCTCCTATTAATTTCCATGGAACACGACTGCCTACAGGATCACCTCCCTGCTGAAAGTCAATTAAACATGTCATAAAAGTTATACTTTTGTGTTTTTATTTTCTCACCATTTTCAATTATCTCTGCTGTGAATGGAAACATTCTTATTTACATTCAGAGGCTGAAAACCTGTCCTGAACACATCCAACTCACGCAGGTACAGATCTCATGACAGCGTATCCCAGTGTGAATCTTATGTAATGAGGCCTGTCAGTTGGACATGAACTACACAGATTGCTAGAATGAAGGGGATTTGGCTTTTAACACAGAAACTTCAGTATTTCTGAAGATCTCCAATCAAATGTTGATGGGTTTTTATAGGACTGTCATGGGCGCTGAACCAACGTTAACTACTAGATCTCTGGATTTAAAGCTGAAGGGGTATAGGGCCTCAGCTCATGGATCCTTACCCATGAAAATGTCTGTCTCTGTCCTGTGGCTACATGCCTACAAAACTTTTTATTGGTGGGTAAAACCAACACAGTAAGTGCTGTCCTTACATTTTCACAGCATTGTACCACTGTCCATGTAGTCAAAACGTAAACTGACTTTTTCACCCTTTTATTGCCATGCACGTCTTCCAGGTCAGTCTATAAGCTTGCCACATTAAGCTCAGGCTGATTTGCAGCAATTTAAAGGAATATAACGCAGAACATGGATAAAAGAACAACATAGTTTTAAGCAAGAAGCAAAAATAGATTTCTCTAGGAAAAGCACTGCAGTATTTTATGTTATATAATGCATGCAAAATATGGCCAGCTTCACATCCGCGTAATACAAGCTAATTTCCCGGCCCATATTACGGCCACAAATTCCGACAAGACCACGAGTTTAATGACCGAGCTAACTGCATTATAGAGACCAATGATTCTGTTAGTTCAGGTCTTTAGACCCGCAGTTGTGCCGAGTTTTAGCTGTAATACTGGCCGGGAAATGCACATGTATTACCCTCAGACTGGCCTTAAAAAAACGTAAAAATAAAGAGATATTCATAAGTAACGAATGGTAAATCAGGATTGAAATCCAGTCTGAAGTCAAAAATGTGACACTTGATTTACAAGTTACAATTGACCCTAAATAAAGATCTGATCTTAAAACTCAAAAAAGTTCTGAAGTTTTTACTTTCCAACTCCTTTACTGTGACATCAGGGCCTTTCACATTCTCTGTCTCGTTCTGTAAGCATGCGATGGTTAAATGATCTGTTTTGTTCAGTTCGCTAAATATTTAATCTGCTATTTAAATAATTCATAAATAATTGCCTGATGTTGTAACTTTACCAGCGAGCGCCAGGCCACCCTGCTGTCTCTTTACACTTTCCTAGGCAAACTGAAAATGTGAAAAATAATCTAAATAATCTTTTTCTTGTGTATTACTGACAATGCAATCGTATAGAATTCTGCAGACACATTCCTGAACAAGAAAGTAATGGGATCTAATGCACTTCAAATTCAAGGTCACAATTACTCAAACATTTTTTTCCTTCAAAGGCATTGCTGGTAACACAGCTACTCCCTCCAACAAGAGTCATTCTTGTAAATCAACATAAATTCATGTACACGGAAAGCGGTTCTCATCACGTGATCGTTCTCATTCATACTTCCCCGACACATACCGGCTCACTTAAAGAAGCTTTTTTCCTATCCATAATATATCTGTAGTGTATATTTTAAAAATAGACCTCTTTCCTATGAATCCGTTCAAAATGGGAAGGTTTTTTAAGTATTCTCTGCTCCAATAAAAGATCCATAGCCTTTTTATTTCTTGATTTATGCGTGTTGAAACAGAACTACTTTCCAGTGTATAGAGAACCTGGTTCGGGAATCAATATACCTCCATTTACTCAATGTTTTTTTCGAACTGTAACTAATTAAACATGTCCGTGTTCACACAGTCATTTGTATTCCTTCTCTGCAGGTGGCCAGTTGCACAATCTATTTGCTTTTCTTTTTCATTGCATATTTCCATTTGCTAATGCAGTTTTCTGGGGTGCCCATTTTTAGTCTAAATGAAACAGTCTTTATAATCAATCTCTATTACAATGCTCCGACTATTAGAAAACCATTGGCGAGTGTCATCCTTAATCTAACAAATTTTTGGTAGCGTTGGTTCAGTTTTAAAGATGAATTTAGTCAAAATGAGCTCCTGATATTTCATAAATACATGTGAAAAGATCGAGATCTCAGAATGTAAGGGCTTTATGGTTAAACTTCTTTGCCACAGCTCAGAGATTTCTGTTAATTGAAATCTGACACATCATCCTAAGCAAACTTCGAATCAAGTGTGCTTAGACTGTAGAGTTAGATTTCCAGTAACACAATTCTCTGGGTTGAGCGCTCTATAGAGTCCTTATATTTTGGAAATGAATTCTGATCATCTCACAGATCGTTTTGACTGGATTACCTCATCAATTTTATGAGCTGAATGCAGCAAAAAACGGCATCACCATTTCTAGTCTAATATTTTTAGAATTTGTCAGTTGTTTTAGAACTGTCATATAATTTAGTGTATTCCACTGAAAGGGAGTCTGGCATACTTTGTTAAAATTACTTCATTTTGAGATAGAAACTAATTTAAGAAGTTGTTTTCTTAAATTATAGTTTAGGGTGTTTTTTGACATTCATTCAATGATTTCATTTTCACTCAATTGAAGTTTTTTTGGAATTCAAACCCAGGTCTGAATTTGTGTCACAAATAAATAAATGTATGTATGTATATTATATATATATATATATATATATATATATATATATATATATATATAAAATTCATTTATTTTTTAGTTTTCTATATACTAGGTCGACCTCTTTTTAAAGTGGTTGCCTCAGGAAGATAACACCTGTCCATATGCCCTATTTGCTAGAGCAATTCCCATTCTGGTGAACTGGAGCCATCCGTGTATTACATGGGTGGTCCTTCATCTGGCTGGCTGCAGTTTTCCCCTTGCAGAATCAGCTGTTCGCTGTGGCGACTCCTTTATGAAAGGGGATGTCCCTGATTAGACAACCCCTTTAAGATGGCCAAAAGTATGTGGATACCTGACAAACACGCTTTTGTATGAGTTTATTGGACTTTGTATTCCAAAAACATGGGTATTTATTGTGGAGCAGGGCCCCCTTTAGCGGTTATAACAGTTTCCAGTATTCTTCGAAAGCTTGCCACAAGATATTGTATCTGTGGGAATTTGTGCCCATTTAGCCAAAAGAGCATTTGTGAGACAAGGCACTGATGTTGGACAAGAAGGTCTGGCTCACAATATTCCAAATCATCCCAAAGGTGTTGGATGCAGGTTGAGGTCAGGACTCTATGCAGGCCACTGGAGTTCCTTCACATCAAACTTGTCAAACCATTTCTTTATGGGCCTTGCTTTGTACACAGGGGGAACAGTAATGCTGGAACAGGAAAGGGCCTTCCCCCAAACTGTTGCCACAAAGTTATAATTGTCTTAAACATCTTTGTATGCTGTAACATTAATATTGCCCTTCACTGGAAATAAGTGGCCTAGCCCAAATCTTAAAGAGGCTCTGTCACCAGATTTTGCAACCCCTATCTGCTATTGCAGCAGATAGGCGCTGCAATGTAGATTACAGTAACGTTTTTATTTTTAAAAAACGAGCATTTTTGGCCAAGTTATGACCATTTTTGTAGTTATGCAAATGAGGCTTGCAAAAGTCCAAGTGGGTGTGTTTAAAAGTAAAAGTCCAAGTGGGCGTGTATTATGTGCGTACATCGGGGCGTTTTTAATACTTTTACTAGCTGGGCGCTCTGATGAGAAGTATCATACACTTCTCTTCAGAACGCCCAGCTTCTGCCTGATCACTGCTGTGACGTCACTCACAGGTCCTGCATCGTGTCAGACGAGCGAGGACACATCGGCACCTGAGGCTACAGTTGATTCTGCAGCAGCATCAGCGTTTGCAGGTAAGTAGCTACATTGACTTACCTGCTAACGCCGAGGCTGCTGCAGAATCAACTGAAGCCTCTGGTGCCGATGTGTCCGACACGATGCAGGACCTGTGAGTGACGTCACAGATCTGCACTGCCAGAAGCTGGGCGTTCTGAAGAGAAGTGGATGATACTTCTCATCAGAGCGCCCAGCTAGTAAAAGTATTAAAAACGCCCCGATGTACGCACATAATACACGCCCACTTGGACTTTTACTTTTAAACACACCCACTTGGACTTTTGCAAGCCTCATTTGCATAACTACAAAAATGGTCATAACTTGGCCAAAAATGCTCGTTTTTTAAAAATAAAAACATTACTGTAATCTACATTGCAGCGCCTATCTGCTGCAATAGCAGATAGGGGTTGCAAAATCTGGTGACAGAGCCTCTTTAAGAAACAACCACAGACCATTCAGTCCTCCACCAAATTTTACAGTAAGCATTATGAATTCCAGTAGATGGCTTTTTTTCATGGCATCTGACAAACCCAGATTCATCCATCAGACTCCCAGATAGCCCAGTGACGGTGTGCTATACACCACTCCAGCCAATGCTTGGCATTGTGCATTGTGATCTTAGGCTTGTGTGCAGTTGCTCGGCCATGGAAACCCATTTCATGACTCTCCTGAGTCACAGTTCTTGTGCTAATGTCCTTTCCAGAGGTATTTTGAAACTCTGTAGTCAGTGATACAACAGAAGATAGGTGATTTTTACATACCACACGCTTCAGCACTCCGTGGCCTCTCTCTGCGAGTTTGCATGGTCTTTTGCCTCCTGGCGGGGCTGTTGATACTCCTAGACAATTCCACATTACAATAACCGCATAGGATATGCCATAAATGTCTGATAGATGCGGGTCCTATCTCAAGAACAGGACCCCCTGACCCCCTTTCTACCTTCTCTTTCTCTTGCTGCTCTCCAGCAGCAGACTGACAAGAAGGTTGAGAGTACGGAAGCAGTGTCGCTGTGCTACACTGTTTCGGTGAGCTCGACGGCTTCTGTACCTGGAATAGCTGTTCCACTGAAAACTGTTCCACTGAAAACTATCTGTGTAAGGCTAGCCTTCTAGTTGACTAGGTAAGATCCAGTAGATCACAAATCTCAACAAACTGACTTGTGGCATCATATGACAGTACCATGTTTAAATTCACTGGGACCCATACTACTTCCAATGTTTGTCTATGGAGATTGTCTGGCTTCTTGATTTTATGCACCTGTTTTCTATAGGTGTGGCAGAAACACCTGAACTCAATAATTAGGAGGGGTGTCCACATACATTTGCCCATATAGTATAAAATCAGTGTAATATTTTCTTCTAAGTTTTTTGAATCCTAACTATTTTATATTACTTTTATAGATAAATAGTTAAAGATAAGATAGCTGTTCTCACAATATTTATATCCTGCACAGGGATTTAAAGCTGGAAGGTACGAGGCAGCGACATTCCTCCAGTGGCATGAATACAAGAGAAATGATTCTTGGCCTTGAAGGAGTTGAGCTTGGAGCTGATGGGAAGGTGAGAATGTAAGCATTGCTTGTAAGACATAGCGAGTGTTCTTATCTCCGGTATTCGCCTATAAACATTTTATAAACATGCTCCATTCATTTCTATATAAGACAGAGTATGAAGAGACTTGAATTTCTGCAGCCGTTTACTTTCTCCCTATAGAGAGTGAGAAATTGTTATTTTAGCTGTATCAAACAGGGAATGACAAGCTGTCTGTAGAATAATCTTGTTAATAATGCCATGTGATTACAGCAGCCTCTGCACTACAAGCATGAGGTCTCTTCAGTTTGAGAGAGGGCGCTATAGGAGTGGCAAGTGTAATGTAAGCCAGCAGGCTTGGACCGATAGTGACTTGATTTCATATTATAGAAGGCCTTTGTTTTCAATTGTGTCCACTAATAGCGATACAAACCGCTACATTTCTAAAATGTAAAACGACAGTTGTCTTTTCACATGGGTGAAATGGTGAAATAACTTTGAATGGAGCGGTATACGAGCATGCGCAGTTCAACGTCTTTTGGTCTGATGGAGAAAGCCAGGTATAGTGCTCCGATGTTTCTGTCAGTCCCATAGACATTGAATGGAGCAGTAGGGGGGTATGCTCATCCCCCCTCCATTCAAGCACCTTCCCACTGTGTAGGGTGCAGTGATGAGGAACTTGGGAACCCTGTTCTAGTGATCGATGGAGCACCCAGCGACCAGAAACTTATCAATTATCTAATTCTGGGAAAAAACCCTTTAAGGGCAATGGTGTAATGGATGAGACAACAGACTGTGGGTAGTTCTGATCATACAAGATTATCTTATTTACAATGACTGCAGTATTTACAGTTGTCACACTGCCTCTGCAGACATCCACTAGGCAAATATAATGGTAACAAATTCTCAGGCATTGGGCTTTATTAATCTTTTAGATGCGAATACCATATTATTACAGATTTTCCTGTCCTTTAAGACTACAGTTGGTGCTGAAATCATGGAAAATTAAACTTTTTTTTTCTTTTTCCAATAGTGTGTAGTTTTAAGCTTTTTAAATCCTATTCACCTTTTGTAAACTTCTAATCCTAGTAACATGTTAAATCCATTCTGTGTCTAGCAAGAGAAAACATTGATTTTTATTTATTATGAAACACTAAATTGCTAATGCCTAACTAAAATCATGGGATATTATAACTCCGTGTACAAGGTCATTGTGAACATTCTCAGATGAATTATATCGGTCAATTCCTCTACCGAGCTGGTCTTCTATGGTGGTCTTTTTAAATATCGTAAATTTTTCAAGAGACAAAAATATATTAGTCACAGTCTATATCCTCTATATAGCAGTGCCAGGAATGGAAGGAATACACTGCAGTGTCTTTTAAATGTTAATAATCAGTGATTGGCAAGTGATCTATGTTTCTTCTCTCCAGACTGTATCATATACACAGTTTTTGTATCCAACCAATGCCTTTGGAGCTCGTAGAAACACCATAGACTCCACTTGCTCCCTTTCTCAATTTCGAAATGCAAGTCACCGCAACCTGACCCTGGGAAGAGCCAACAGTATCCAGGGGAGCATTGATACAGGTAATCTGATGACATTAGTGGCATACCTTACTCTATATTTGTAAATGGAATTAGAATTGGGGCATTCGTTTCAGCATTTATGTGCTATTGGCAAAGCAAAACGTTTATTAACCAGTGCTTTGGAGGCTAACTCCCATTATCCCCTTGTAATGTAACATTATCCGGTTTAGGTATAATTTATGTTCACACAAAGTAAATCACAGTCTAAAATGTTAAGAACTCTTCACTACTATACAGAGTACTTTTGTCTTTGGGTCGTATTAACCCCTTAACGCCGAAGGACGGATATATCCGTCCTCAGCAGCTGCTAGTTCGCGCAGGAGGACGGATATATCCGTCCTGTGATCGCGCGGGTACTGACAGTTTACCCACGCGATCAGCGGCAGGAGCACGGCTGTTATACACAGCCTGGCTCCTGCTGCAACTGCCGGAATCGAAGCACGCGCCGATTCCGGCAGTTTAACCCATTAAATGCCGCTGTCAACAGTGACAGCGGCATTTAATGTGTTTGACAGAGGGGGGAACTCCCTCTGTCTCCCGATCGGCGCCCCCGCAAACAAATCGCGGGTCGCCGTCGGGTTTCCATGACAGCCGGGGGTCTAACAAAGACCCCCAGGTCTGTCTTCAGCATCTGCCTGTTAGGCGATGCCAGAGGCATGACCTAACAGGTTGCCTGTCAGTTTTACACTGACAGGCAATAATGCTTTGGTATACGAAGTATACCAAAGCATTATATATGCGATCGGCATATCGCATAGTGAAGTCCCCTGGTGGGACTAAAAAAAAAAAAGTAAAACCGTTAAATAAAGTTTGTGAAAAAAAAAAAAAAAAAAATTACAGTCAAAGTCAAATAAAACTACTTTTTTGCCCCAAAAAGTGGTTTTATTTAGTAAAACGGTCAAAACAAATCACACATACACATATATGGTATCCCCGTGATCGTAACAACTTGACCAATAAAATGAACACATTAATTAAACCGCCGGATGAACGGCGTCCAAAGAAAACGCAAAAAACAACGGCAAAATTCTCTCTTTTCTCCCATTCCCCCCATAAAAAATAAAATAAAAGTTCATCTATAAGTCCTATGTACCCCAAAATAGTACTAATGAAAACTATACATTGTCCCGCAAAAATCAATCCCACGTACGGCCACATCGACGGAAAAATAAAAAAATTACGCCTCTTGGAACGCGGCGATGCAAAAACAAGTAATTTTTTTCTAAAAGGGTTTTTATTGTGCAAACGTAGAAAAAACATATAAAACCTTTACACATTTGGTATCCCTGTAATCGTGCCGACCCATAGAATAAAGTTAACATGTTATTTACGCTGCATAGTAAACGGCGTAAATTTATAACGTGAAAATTAATGCTGGAATAGCTGCTTATTTTCAATTCTCTCCTAAAATAAAGTTAATAAAAGTTAATCAATATGTTATAAGCATCTAAAAATGGTACAATTACAAAATACAACTCGTCCCGGAAAAAACAAGCCCTTATACAGCTATGTCGACGGAATAAAAAAAGAGTTACGACTCTTGGAATGCGACCGTGGAAAAACAAAAAATAATCCTTGGTCATTAACGTGCAAAATGGCCCGGTCATTAAGGGGTTAATTTGGTGTTTACATATAGTTTTAGTTGAGGACCTGAGACTACCATTTTTGAACTGTTACCTGCAAGCAGGACTTGAACATTGCAGATTTTAAACATGTCCGATAACTTTAGCATTACATTCGCAGAGCATATACATATCAGGGCCATGAAGTGTATGGACACCTTTGCAACCAACTTTTTTTTTTCTTGCTCATTTTTACAGTTTGGTTGCATTGGAGCAACTTTTCAAATATTAGAAAAAAATTCAACTTTTTTGCACATACAGTTCCTATGAAGACCTATGTGTCTCCATGGTTACAGACTACAAACAGAACATGTGAAGTCTGATCCCGTAGTCCTACTCTTCTTCTGCCCCCTACGTTTTGCTAACTTAAATTTTGTAGATATGTACGTAGTCTATAAACAGGGAGACACACAGGTCTGCGCAGTAGCTTTAGATGCAAAATGGTAGGACGTTTTTAATCAAAACTATTTGCAAAGTTGCTTCATTTTCTTATTTGAGATGTATCTCCATAGGAACATGTTTTGGCTGCAAAAGTATTCAATACTAATACTTGATCAGAATAATGAATACTAGATGTTGCCTTGGACTAACCTATTACACATATTTGGTCTATAGACGACATAACTTTATATGGTATCAACTTTTCTCCAGACTCCAAATCTTTATGAAATAGAACAGCTTATGCTTTCACATGGCTTCCATTTTTTTATTTTCCCTCTTACTGGTTCTTTAAACAGGTAGTGACATAGGAGACTTTACCGAATACGATCCAAATCTCTTGGATGATCCTCAGTGGCCATGTGGCAAGCACAAACGGGTTTTAATATTCCCTTCCTATATGGTGAGTCTTTGCTGTATTACTCCAAGCGACCATATTTACACTAGGTTTCAGAAACTACATGGTGCTACTTGGTTTGCTCCAGTCATAATAATTCGGTCGAAATATCACATCATTACAATCAACACTTGTATGGATAAACAGAGTTTTTTTCAATTCGTTTTTCTAGCCTTAGGATGTATTAAACCAACTACAAGCCTACAAGTGCTCTAAGCACTTTTTGTTAGTTTTTGTTTTTTTTTGTCTTCTACCCAGGAGACCTGGACTTTAGATTACCAATGTAATTTTCAGTTGGGTGGAATGGTGCTATAACAAATAGTTAAATGTTGTTTATTGACATTTTACGAAGACCTGACCGAAAATGTCATCAATGAGGGTCTGTGTCCTGTGGCCCATACCCCAATCGCTAGATCGGATACTTACGTCCCATTGCAGTGAATAGGAAATTCAGAGCTCTCGTATAGAGAAAACCAATGGGCATGGCACCTTCAACCCCCACTTGCTTCTGATGTCAACTTCTGCCCTGTCTCAGTAAAATGTCAGAAGGTGTGTCAAGGTGAACCTTAGCGAGTATTAGATGGCATCAATGAAGACCTGGAATTCTTGCAATGGCAGCCATGCCTAGTGGAGCGCCAGTATCACCATTCCGAATTACCAATTCATGAATTAATAGTTCACTTTAAGGGTGAAGCCACATGTAGCACCCAAGGTGTGGCTGGGCTGTTATCAAAAACCCCAACACAATATGGTTTTATTGAAATCTGCATAGTTTTTGCAGGTTGGTCAAGTTTTTGACTGCACCTCGGCCACTCCATGAGGCGTCTTCTTAAAGGCTATGTACACATTTAAGTTAGTTTTAAAATAAATAAATAATAAGAATATATAATTGTTCATCAGTGTGATAGGTGCAGCTTCCTAAATACATTTTATTTAAATTCTTTTTACTTTTTGAGATACAGCTGCTTTGTATTCTATATACAGAGCAGCTGTATTATTCGCCGAGACCTGAGTCTGTCAGTCCCGCGGATCCACCTGTAATCTATCATATCTGATAGCAGCTCGACCGCGCAGGACCCATGGACACTGAACCCGTCAGTACCGCTGACCTGACAGACTCAGGTCTTAGCGAACAATGCAGCTGTTCTGTATACAGCATACAAAGAAGCTGTATCTCAAAAAGTAAAAATAATTTTTAATAAAACTTATTTAGGAAGTTGCATCAATCATACTGATGGACAATTGTATTAAAAATAACAAAAAAAAACTCAAAAGGTGTACGCTACTTCCTTTTCTACTCGTGTAGAGCTCAAAGTTCCTAATGCATGTTAAAATCTGCTTTATAAACGAAGGGTCTGCAGATTTAAAAAATATTTATTTTCTTAAGCACGTCCACACAAACCAATACAGTCTGATATCAAATAACAGACTAATCCCATCCAAAGAATCACCTGTACGTAATATGCCCCCCCCCTTCTTCCTCATTCTTAAAGGGGTTGTCCAGGATTAGAAAAACCTGGCTGTTTTTTTGCTAGAAAGAGTGCCACACCTGTCCATGGGTTATGTCTGGTATTGCAGCTCAGCTATATTGAATCGAATTAGGCTGTACTGCAATACCACAAACAACCTGTGGACAGGTGTGGCGCTGCTTTATGAAAAAGGCATCCATGTTTTTCTAATCCTGGACAACCCCTTTAAGGACTTAAATTTAATATACATATTCGGAAGTTTGAACAATAGATATGCTGAGTTATTTGAGCTTTGCTGGCAAAATGATATAGAAGCCCTTCAACTGTGTCTACAATTATATGCTGTAACTGTTGCATTTATTCACAGACCACTGTTATAGAATATGTGAAACCATCTGACCTCAAAAAAGATATGAATGAAACTTTCAAGGAGAAGTTTCCTTATATTAAACTGACTCTCAGTAAAATAAGAAGGTATGTATGAAGTATTTAGATATACTAACCTGATCAATAAGAAAAAAACAAACTTATTTAATTGTACCCCTGTATATGGCAATATATAATGCAATTCATATTTTATTTTTTTATGATCAGGATTTGTATGAAAAAAAATATAATAAAAAAGCAATTCCGCCATTGCGTTGTTTTTTTACGACCCCAACTATGAAACTGTTATTTTTTCCCACACGGTGAACACCGCAAAAAATAAATCAATAAAAAACAATGCCATAATCACTATTTTTTGGTCACCACCCCTCTCAAAATATGGAATAGAAAGTGATCAAAAAGTCACATGTACCCCAAAATAGTACCAATAAAAACTACAACCCGTCCCGCAAACAACAGGCCCTTACATAAAGAAGGGATTTTATTGTGCAAACGCTGCAAAACTTTAAAAAAAACAATATACATATGATATCGCTGTAATAGTCTCAACCTGCAGAATAAAGTAAACATTTCATTTATAGTGCACGGTTAACACTGTAAAAAAAACAAAAAACTGTCAGAATTGCTTGTTTTTTTGTCACTGTCTTGACAAAAAAAATGGAAGAAAAAGTGATCAAAAAAAATCGCACGTACCCAAAATAAATGGTACCAATGAAAACTACAGATTGTCCCGCAACAGATAAGCCCTCACACAGCTCTGGTGAAGAAAAAATAAAAACGTTCTGGCTCTCAGAATATGGCGACATAAAACGTGCAGAACGTTCCAAAAGCGGATAAGATTGGGCACCATTTATCAATGTGACACTGGCCACATATCTATGACTTATTATTTATTTACCGCACTGGCTGTCTGTCAGAGTATATTGTATCCACCATTACTACCTCTTATGAAAGGGCATTCCATAGCTTGACTACTCTAACTGCAAAGAAACTTTTCTTAAATTACTGTTTTAATCGTTTTCCTCCATACGTAAAGTATTGTCTCAGTCAAGGCGTGAGACGGAGCATGGACCCACTATGTTACTATTCGATTTGGATAGGGCTAAAACAAACGGGGGGCAGAGTCTAAGAGATTTGCAATATTC
This sequence comes from Rhinoderma darwinii, assembly GCF_050947455.1. Lineage (NCBI taxonomy): Eukaryota > Metazoa > Chordata > Amphibia > Anura > Rhinodermatidae > Rhinoderma > Rhinoderma darwinii. The sequence goes on along the minus strand of NC_134691.1, from coordinate 102,525,728 downwards.
AGCTTAAAGGGGTTTTCTGGAGTTATTTAAACAATTGGCCAAGAGTAGGAGGGACGCCCCAAAAAAAAGAGCCGTTGCTCAATTCACGGATCTCCGTCGTTCCAGTGCGCCGCTTCCGTTCCCCCTCACCGCTGTGTATTGACATGGCTGCAGCAATGATGTGCTTGTGTACCCACATGATCGCTGCATACAATCACATGTCTCAGTGGGTATATTCACAGGATCGCTGCAGCGATCGTGTGGGTATACAGGCATGTCATGGCTGCAGCTATTTCAATACACAGCGTCGGGGGAGAAACAGAGCGGCGGTGCTGAAAAGACAAGGATCTGGGGGGTGAATAATGCCACTTTTTTTTTTTGCTTGCATCCCTCCTGCATTGGCCAATTTTTAAATAACTCTGAGAACCCCATTAAAAAGCCCTTCACAGGGGTGTGGATTCCCTGGTGACGTCCCTGAAATAGTATTCACCAGCAACCACTGATGGCCTATAGATGGTATTTCTGAAGCGAGATATCAGAATTGTTAAACGTAAGTGTGGTCGTACAAATCCGAGGTCCGTTTATTCAGCATGAGACAGATACAGATCAGGGCATTCAGCGATCAAGAGTCAGGGATGAAATCCAAGATTACAAACCACAATCACAAGTGCACAGGCAAAGACAAAGAACCCTGTTGCTCTGTGAGCATCTAACATTGGCCTGTCCCTTTAAGATGTAGCCGAGTGCGCGCTGTTATTCACGGCAAGAGTTATTTGTTGTATTTAATAGGAGCCATTGACTCTCACACTTCTATTACTACAGTGATGATTTTTCTTTTTAACACTGTCTACATAGTCTGAAGCGAGATATTCGGAAGTTAGCCCAGGATGATTGTGGCTATGAAGAACCCACAGTGGCCATGGCATTTGTATACTTTGAGAAGCTTGCATTGAAGGGGAAACTGAACAAACAGAACAGAAAACTTTGTGCTGGAGCCTGTGTCCTGTTAGCTGCCAAAATTGGGAGTGACCTCCGTAAACATGAAGTTAAACACCTCATTGATGTAAGTAGTTAAAAGAATGGTCATCCTAAACCTATCTACCACTTAGGAATTTAGTGTGTTTTTTTTTTTTCAATGAATAATGGATGCTATGTATTTAAAGGAACACTCTGGGCAAAACTGATACTGGCATGCACCCCCCACCCCCGCTCCTGCACTCGGCATACATTCGGTCAGAAGTGTTTTTTTAAGCTGATCACTTACTGTGATGGCAAATTCCTTCTAGTTAGGACATATTCCCAGATGCCATCACTTACTGATCATTGAGGGTCTGAACGCTAAGACCCCCAATGGTCCCTAGAAGGAAAGAGCTGTGGCCGCAGGCACCGTTCAATACCTGCTATCACGGGAGCAGCGCTGTGCAGGGGAAAGATCCAAAGTCGCTATAATTCTCTAGAATGAAGAGGCTGCAGCAACAATTCGTAAGTGACGGGAAAACGCTAATAATTGGCCCCATGTATCGGCCTCATCGAGCCTCACACAAGTGTATAATCTGAAGGAGAACTGTAGGGGGAAATGTTTCATGTATGAAGGTAAGGAATCCAGGTAGTCGGTGAAAAAAAATTCTATTTAGATTGTGTTTTTTCAGTAATCCAGTTACGCCATGTCTGTGCATATAAGTTTATGGCAGAGCTCATTTAAGGCCTAGGAATAATCTATAATATATATTCAATTCTCCAGATATATACATTATATCACATTTAAAATGTAGAACTTAACAGGTGTCTTTTTTTTTTTTTTCTATTTCATTTCCCTTTATAGAAACTGGAAGAAAAGTTTCGTCTGAACAGACGCGAGTTAATGGCATTTGAGTTTCCTGTCCTGGTTGCCTTGGAATTTGCACTTCACCTCCCAGAGCATGAAGTCATGCCCCATTATAGACGCTTGGCCCAAAGCTCCTAGCACAGGACAAACTTCAATAATGTCGTCCTCTGGGACATTGAAAGAGCTTACATAACCATCGCTGCTACTGGACATGCAAAAATACTTAAGTGCCCCGTCATATACACACCGTCTAGACAGCCATTTTATCAACAAGGCCACCATTCACAGAGTAACATCGCTGTGGCACATACGGTCACCCTATAGACTGGCTGCGTTCATTGTGTGTAGATGATGGATGCACTCCTATTACCAATGGTGCACTCCTATTTCATTGGTGCAACTCTGGTATTGCTTCTTTTTTTTTTTACAAAGGCAGACTGACACATAAAACCATTCCTCTACTCCGAACAGTCCATTTTTGCTTTGGATCCACAAGTGGACGTTCTCATCTCTCCGGCTTCAGATCTGACATTCATCATAAAGTGGAGGAAATGCTTACATTATGAACGGTGTCAGACATTCTCTGTGTCAAAAGCAAACGTGCCAATGTCTTTTCCTAACTTCTTCTTTTTATAAGAACTACATTGTGTGTTTTACAACACACTGAATCCTTCTGCCTGATATACTGGAGAAGCAGCAGAAAGTGACTTGTCAGAATCTATAGGAAGCAATGAACCATATTTTCTTACCATGAAACTTGGTGGCACCGGGCATGACACTTGTCGACCAACACTACAAACTGATTCATTCCGTCAGTGTACGATCGAAGGCTGACAATTTTTACATATTTTGGTATAAAGCCACGTTATTTTAAACTATTGCACTTTTCCACTATGGAGGAAACGCGTCGAGTCGCACAATTTACTGAGATTCTGTGCTCTATGTTAGAGTGCGTTTTTAGCACGTTTTTTTGTGCTACATGTTTAGCAGTGTTGAAATAATGTTTAGCAGCTGCCCGTTATAATTTTGTGTAACAATGCATTCATCTCCAACATTGCCTAAGTGTGCTTCTATGAAAATCAATGTAACCTAATGCATATCTAGCCTCAGACAAACATGAATACAAGTGCTATTGTTCCGTATGTTTTTAAAGGGGTCTCATTTTGGCAGCCTAAATTATACTTGACTTTTATATTTAAAATAATATAGATAGATGACTGCACTGCCAGTCCATGAGATGTTCTCCAGTAGGCACCACCAATCATAATCTTTAAAGTGTACCCATTACCTGCACTCATAGGAGGCTTCAGTTTTGTGGGCTGTTTCAGTATTTAGACTGTGATGTCACTTGAACCTCATGACCCAGCCGTGACACTTGGTGACATCACTAGTTTCCAGTGAATTACAGGAGCTGCTTTCTTAAGCGGGTGGTTACACTTTAAACACATACTGCCAAATATACACTACTTTATCCAAATGCTTAGATTCTAGGGACATGGGGTTTTATTTTTGTATGTTTTATTTTCTAAATGTTTAACCATTTATTAAACACTTAGTTCATGATTAAGGGCTATGATTGGGCGCCGGATGGTGAACACTATTCTGATCTGTTGTGGCACCTTTGGCTGTTCATTTAAACTTAAAAATAGATCACAAAATGTTGTGGATTTAGCCCCAAATACGGTATGTTGAACTGAAATTGTGCCTTTGACTGATATATTGTTTTAGGACTAGTTCACTTACTTTTTTTTCGCTACATTCACATTTTAGTATTTACTTTTTTAAATAAAGTCAGAACTATATTAAACAGTTTTTTGTTAATTTGATGGTACCATATATAATAAGATTAAAGTTGTATTTGACTTGCATAATACGTATTAAACACAATCTGCCACTTTGTCCATCTCATACGCTCACATGTCCAGGAAGCTCAGATCTATGCTGCTGTTTGCAGAGTACACACACTTGAGGCTTGTTTTATCCGTCGTTGCTGAAATAACATGGAAGGAAAAAGTTGGTCAGTTTTCTATTCCACTTACGGTAAGTGGCTCTATCGGACTAAGGATTGAAAAAAAATATTTTACATCCTGCAAGACCCCTATTTAGTAAAGTCCGGTAAAGACATTCACCAGTGACCTGATTCCCTTCATATCCGTTTTATTCTTACTGACACTGGGGAGGTTGTTCTCTATAGTGATGACCTAGCAAATAGTGCCGATTTCACCTTCCTTGACCCTTGTGAGTTTGAGCACCCCCGTATTGATGCTCCTTTCTTCATTATATGACAACTGATCATTCTTTTTTTTATTGTTAGTTTACTTGCTTGTATAGTGACAGCTAAAGTTACAATATTAATTGGTTCCAGAAGGAGAATTGTAACTTGGGAAAAATTTATGGGAAACTAGGAATGGGCCCCCAAAATGTCAACCTAAAAGATAAAGATTAAACTCTTCCCGACATTTGACATAACTGTACCACGTAGCCGGGAATGGTAAGTAAGGGTTACGGGATAAGCCCGCTGCATTTTTAGTGGTTGTCGGCTGTATGTTACAGCTGACAACTGACTGTAACGGAGTTATCTACAGTCCCGGCTGTTTAAAGGGAATGTGTCGCTAGAATTTTTTTTTTATATATATATATATAGTTAAACAGTTAGTATATAAATGATTACACATTGTTCTAATTTTTTTAATTTTTTCACAAGTCAGGAAATATTATAAATTAGATTCTAATTTTATAAAATTTCCATGTGCTGGTCACTAGAGGGAGCAATTCGCAAAATTGCAGCATTGGCATGTGGTAAAGCAACCTCATTGCTTTATGCTGCAAAATTGAAGACGACACACTCGTTCTAGTGTCCTCAAACAATCCCCCCTCCTTTATCCTGACTAGTGCCAGGAGAAAGGTGGGGGTTTAATGTTCAAACCTCCTACACTGTGTGCCGCCATTTTTTGAGCGAATGCACAGTGTAGGAGGATTAGATAGTGGTAATCACACAGTATAACACGAACATACACACACATCACATACACAAACATAACTTACCTGCTCCTGCCTCCGCTCCTAGTCTGAACATATGGACGGAAGCCGCGACCGGAAGTAGTCATCTTACTGTCCGGCCACGGCTTCCGGTCGACATGAAAATGGCGCCAGATTTCGCTCTGCCGAAGACCTTCCTTTTGGTCTGTGTGGGAGCAGCGCATGCGCCGTTCCCACACAGACGGCATATGCTATAGTGAATGGCTCCCGTTCACATTCTCTATGGGGTTGTATGTGCCGTATTCCATCTCTGTATGTGTCGTTAATCGACACATACAGAGATGAAAAAAAAAATGGCAGCCCCCATAGAGAAGTAAAAGAAATAAAAAATAAAAAAGTACAATACAAAAACACAAATAAATAAAATTTATTTTCATGACATACTAAAAGCAATAACATATAAAAAAAATTTTTTTCGTGACACCTTCTCTTTAACAACTTCGATGCCAGCATCTAAGTCGTTAGGAAAAGGAGCGGCCCTCCACCATCCCATCAACTTCCAGCAACACGATTGAGGGGTGCTGATGGTTGCCATGGCAGCCTGGGGGCCATATGAAGGTAGAGAGGTACAATATACGGCAATACATAAGTATTAAGTGTATAGTACCAGCGATCAAACAATTGCCTTTTTAAGTCTCCAAGTGGGACTATTAACATTTAGTTAAAGTTTTTAAATGGTAAAACATATAAGAAAAATTTATATAAATTTGGTATTGCTATCGATCCACAGAATAACGTTTTATGTCATTTTTACGACATGGTGAACGCCGTAAAAGTAAAACCCAAAAATAAATGGCGGTATTGCATTTTCTTTTTATTCCACCCAACAAATATTTTTTTTTCAGTTTGTCAGTACATTATGTGGTGCCATTGAAAAAAAGGGGCGGGAGGGCAGGGAAACCGCAGATCATAAATACGCTCTGCAGAAGAAAGTGTGATATTCAGTAGTTTTCAGAAAATTCAACGTACACCTGATCACCGATTCCCTTTAAAATTCACTTATCAATTTTTTTTTTGTGATCTAAAATCGAAAAAGGCCATATTGTAGATAGTGTTTGATATATAGATGACATTTATGATTATTTATAAATCAGACGTGGCCGATTGTGCACCAAAAATCTGCAACAAATTATAGTACAATACTTTTTCCAAATTTAAAGTATGCCTATTGTTTCTGCTTTATCTGAACTTACACTAAGGCCTTATGCACACTTCCATCACTGTTTTCACAACCGTTTCTCACGGATTCGTGTGTCCATTATGGTATCCGTGTGGTTTCCGTGTCTACTCCGTGTCCATTCCGTGTTTCCGTTTCAAATGGACGTTGTGCTTCCGTGTTTCCGTTAAAAAAACGGAAGGTATTGAACTTCATTTGAACTTGTCACATGTCCTGGTCTGTGAACTCTGGCACGCCCTACCATTGCTAGGGCAACGGATCCGTCAAAAACGGACGGCACATGGAAGCCTTCCGTGTGCTGTCCGTTTTTTTCACTGACCCATTGACTTCTATGGGCCCTACGTTCACGGAACCACTGACAAAAGTAGGACATGCTCTACTTTTGATGGAACGGAACAACGTATCCATAAAAATAACGGAAGTGTGCATGGGCCCATTGAAATGAATGGGTCAGGGTGCTATCTGTGACAAAAACAAGTGTAATTTTTTGCCCATCTTATTTTTGATGCATTTTAATTTAAAAAAAAAGGAAATTATAGTAAAATATCTGTCCCTTTTTTGTTATTTACTATTTCTTTCATATACCGCACAGATGCACTTAAATTATGATTATGATAGCTGAAAATAAAAATTCTGATGTGACCATCAGTGATGCAGTAAACCATTCAAGGTTATCTTATTCAAGGCTATCATTCAAGGTTATCTTACAATGTCTTAACCATTTAAAGGCTATGTAAATGTTCAAAAGTGTTGTTTTTTTTAATAAAAACGTGTATTAGTGTGTGTTAACTTAGTAAATACATTTAATTTAAAATAATTTTTACTTTTTAAGCTACAGCTGCTCTATGCATTCTCTATACAAAGCAGCTGTATCTAGTGATATTTACTGAATCAGTCAGTCCCGTGAACCTGATGGGTTCAGTGTCAGCGGGTGCTGCGTGTCTCTCACATGAACTTAGATCTGATGGATAACAGGTGGATCCTGCGTGCCAGGGACCAGCTGACACTAAAACCATCCGTCCCGTGGACGTGATGGGAGCAAGATTCAGCGAGCGATGCAGCTGCTCTGTATAGAGAATACAGAGCAGCTGTATCTTAAAAAGTAAAAAACATTTTATAAAATGTATTTACATAGTTTATTAACACACACTAATACACGTTTTTATATAAAGAAAACCCACTTTCAAACATTTACATAGCCTTTAAATGTTTTGCTAATTAACTAAATGTTAACTATTTCATTTCCATTCAGCTTCATAATGAAGCACAAACTTCCATGTTAATTTACTCCTGTGTTTTCTGCCGTGCGCATTGTGGCGTCATGGCACTTCATATAATCTGCAATTATCTACTGCTCTGAGCATATATCTGACTCTGTAAAGCAGTAATATTACTGAGTGTTAATGAAAGTATCTTGGATTCCCTAAAGTCACTAACCGCCAATGATTGGCAGCTTTCTTTCTGTGCATAGTAATAGGGAAAAAGCTGATATTAAGCTACGGCTGGTTGGGGGTAGTGGAAACTTGTGAATGTCCTGAACTCCTTCCTCACAGCGCGAGGCGAGCGCTGAACCGTTTAAAACGTACGTTTTCCAAAATGAAAGCACATTCCCACATAACTGACGGACCGCTAAAATCAGTGTTTCTGTCTATACTCAGAAAGGGCAACATAAAGTTGCTGACAGGTTTGGGCCTTTTGTTAGAATACTATGCACGAATGTCAGGCATTTGCAGTAAAATACTGTAACGTACTTCCGCCATTAGTATGGGAAGCCTCAAAGTTTACTAGTAATGTTTCCTCAAATCTTGGTATCTATCTAGTGGGTACAGTGTTCTAAAAGCTGGGCAATCTAAAACACAGCCCAAGAAAGCATTGCTGTACAGTGCTAACACATGGAGGGCCAAATAATAAGTCATGCAGCACACCATGCCCAGATAAGTAGTGCCGTACAGCACCCAGATAAATAGTGTCATACAATGTCCAGATAAATAATGCCTTACCCTGCCCAAGAAAATAGTGCATACAGTACCTACACTCCACAACTTTTTAGAAGATGGAGTTATGAATACCCTAGATGAACTCTGGCACATGATGGGGAGTTGCATGTACCGTGTAGAGGACTGGCCACACCATCTAATAACAGGTACTTTGGTCAGTTAGGTGGAGCTTTGTCTATGAGATACAAAAAGAGCTGCTTTTGGCATGTCTGTGTCTTGAACCAATAACACTAGTTCCTGTTTTTGGAAACCGAGAGTGTGAGACTCCTGAAGATGTGGGACCACAATTCTACACAGCTTATTGTATTCAGTACTACATAGCAAGCACATTTTTTTCAGAAGCAATGCCACTAACGTACAGGGCCTACAAGGCAATATTATAAAGTCCTAGTGACGTTCTTTTCCAACACTTGGGCTGAACGATATTGCTATATCACTTTTGTATAAATGCTAGCAACGAGAGATGCATTATGCAGAACACCCTTAAAATGAGACTATGGGTACTTAACCATTCACAGTATACGATTTTACTCTCCGCTCCCTATATAAAGTATAGACAAGGTGTAGGTTTCTATTTTGCTGAGATTTTCATTTATCTGGGGTATCTTATCTCAGTAGGTTATCATGGCTCAGAAAAACAAGTAAGGCTTTGTTCAAATCTGCGGCAGGATCCCGTTCCGGCTGAGCTTTCTGTCAGAACGGGACCCTGACTGACAAACGGAAACCAAAGGTTTCAGTTCCATCACCACTGATTTCAATGGTGATGGATCCGGTGCCATTGGTTTCCGTTTGTCTCCGTTCTGCGAGGATTCCGTCGTTTCAACGGAATCAAGTGTAGTCGACTACGGTATTAATTCTGTCAAAACGACGGAACCCTTGCACAACGGAGACAAACTGAGACCATTGGCACCAGATCAGTCACCATTGAAATCAGTGCTGATGGAAACTGAAACCTTTTGGTTTTTGTCTGTCAGGGCTCCGCTCCGATGGAAAGCTCCAATGGAACGGAGCCCAAGCGCAGTTGTGAACGAAGCCTAAGACATACGTATATTCATATACTCTGTCTGTTAAAAGCCAGAGGATAAGTATTGTTCTGTGCAATACAAACATATGTGGCAGTCTCACAGTGCTGTGCCAGATATAGGATATATACAAACTACTTGCAATATCAAGAGTCCATATAGTTTGTTAATTTGTTTTGTAAGTTTGCTGCTAATCTAAAGTAACTGTTAGGCAGCTTTCACATGGAGTTATTTGATCAGTATATTGCATCAGTATTTGGAAGTGGCATCAAAATCAGGAGTGGCACTTACACAGAGAAAAGTAGAATGGAAAGATTTGGATAATGGAGGACTCCGCAGCAAATCGGACCCAGAACCTGCAGGAAATTCCGGCTGAATGTCTGCACCAAATTGGGTGCACATCTTTGGCCGTATTCGCCACTGTAGAAAGTAGAGCCAATAAAAAATATCCATACTCCCCTTCCTGGCATTGTCATAATGATACATCCCTGCTCCTCATGTCTGGTCTACGAGCAGCTGGCCTCCTATGATGACACTGGAAAATCTCAAGGGAGGAAATACGCAACAAAAATGCATCGTGAGGAGTTTTTACCAGTAGCATAACAATTTTTGCTTTGAATTAAAATTTCGCACCTCAGGTCAATTTATGCACGTTATCTTGGTTAATTTTTTATTTATTTTTTCCAGCAGGGGGAATGCGGTTTGGTAAAATTTCATACACCTTGCTGCTACTCTAATACACTGCCGATTTTCCGTCCACCAATGCGGATGGAAAACCTGCAGCTAATCCATCCTGTGTGAACATGCCCATAGGCTTCATTCACACACAGCTTTCACTTGTTTTTCCCCAAAAAAATGCTGTGGCCAGATGTTACTTCAAAGTCTATCATAAAATATGAAAAACCTACATACAGTGTTTTGCTTTGTGGCATTTATGGAGGTCAGTGGTGTTTTTTTCAAATGGCAGCATGTTTTAGGCATGTACAAAATATAAACCGCATGTAAAACCACCTATAAAAAAAAAACGCTTAAAACCCATGGTGTTTTTTTTAAATGCGTGTGTGAAGAAGGCCTTAAGAACAAACTTATTCCTGGCTACAATAGTTGTAACTGTTCGGTCTGTGCTCGTTAAATCAAGGTAGACAACTTCTGCTCTACTTTTGTTTCTTTATGTACCATTATAGAGGTCGGAGCTTTGCTTTTTTGATACAGAGCTCAAAATCATCTGCAAAGTTATATCAACGGTCAATGGAAACCAAAGTTATCAACCAATTGAGGGCTGGATTCCAAATCACAGTGAAAATCAATTTAAAAAATGTAAATCACAGACAAATCCATGTGTGAATTTTATCATGGCAACTCATATTGTGACTTAGTAGTGTGTATGGCCCCCACGTACCTATATGCACTCCCGACAATGTCTGGGCATGCTCCTGATAAGATGGCGGATGGTGTCCTAGGGGATCTCCTCCCAGACCTGGATCAGCGCATCAGTGATCTCCTGAGCAGTCTGAGGCATTACTTGGTGGCCCCGGAGGCACCGATTCATAATTTCCCAGTAGTTCTCAACTGGATTCAGGTCTGTGAAATGTGGGGGCCAGTTAATGGCATCAATGTCTTCCTCATCCATGAACTGCCTACACACTCGGGCCACGAGTCACTAGTCAGACCACACATGGAATATTGTGTTCAATTTGTGCACCTGCGTATAAGGAGGTTATGGCTAAACTAGAATGGGTGCAAAGAAGGGCGACCAAGGTAATTAAGGGAATGGGCGGATTGCAGTACCAAAAATGGTTATCAAACTTGGGGCTATTCAGTTTAGGATAGCCCAAATAATGGTCTTTTTACACCTAGGTCTGTAACAAGGACAAGGGGAGATCCTATACGTCTAGTGGAAAAAAGCATTCACCACCATCACAGACGGGGGTTCTTTACTGTGAGAGCAGTGAGACTATGGAACTTTCTGCCACAGGATGTTGTGGTGGTTGATTCTTTGAACAAGTTCAAGAAGGCCTTGATGCATTTCTTGAAAAATATAATATTACATGTTATGAGTTCTAGATTCTGGAGATGGGAAGTTGATCAGGGATTTATTCTGATTGCCATGTTTGGAGTCGGGGAGGAATTTTTCCCCTAATGAGGCAATTGGCATTATCCTTATGGGAGCTTTGCCTTCCTCTGATTTAACATGGTAGGATTATAGATTGGACTTGATGGACCTGTGTCTTTTTTTCAACCTTATCATCTACGTAACATGAGGCCGAGCATTGTTCTTCACCAGGAAGAACCCAGGGACCACTGGGCCAGTGTAAGGTCTGACAATGGCTTTGAGGATTTTATCCCGGTACCAAACAGCAGTCAGGGTACCATTCGCTATCAATCACGTGGAGGTTTGCGCCACCCTCCAAGGATATGCCTCCCTAGACCATCACTGACCCACTGCCAAACCGCTTATGCTGGAGGATGTTGCAGGCAGTATAATGTTTACCACGGTGTCTCCAGACTCTTTCACGTCTGTCACATTCTCAGTGTGAACCTGCTCTCATCTGTGAAGAGAATTGGGTTCCAATGGCGGAACTGACAATTCTGGTGTTCTCTAGCAAATGCCAATCAAGCTGCATGGCACTGGGCTGTGAGTAAAGGTCTCACTACATGATGTCTGGCCCTCATGGAGTCTGCTTCTGAAAGTTTGGTCAGAAACATGCATACCAGTAGCTCCGTGGAGGTCATTTTGTAGGGCTCTGGCAGTGCTCCTCCTGTTTCTGTTTGCACAAAGAAGCAGATAAAAGTCCTGCTGATGGGTTAATGTCCTTCTACGGCCCTGTCCGTCTCTCCTAGTGTAATGGCCCAGCTTGGTATTTGCCCCATGCTCTTGAGACTGTGCTAAGAGACACAGCAAACCTTATTGAGACGGCACGTATGGATGTGCCATCCTGGAGGAGCTTGTCTACCTGTGCAACCTGAATAAGCTGCAGTTACTGCCTCATGCTAACATTAGTGACAAGGACACTAGCACAATGCAAAACCAGGAAGGTTAAGGAAAGAAAAAGTGTCTGTGGCCACTACCTGCAAAACCATTCCCTTTTTGGGGGTTACCTTGCGGATGCTTCTACAGCGAACCGGTTGTCAATTTCATGTGCACCACAACAGGAGAAATTGATTTACAATCGCTTATGCTTCCTAACTGGACAGATTGATATTCCTGAAGTTTAATGGACTTGGGGTTACATGGAGCTGCTTAAGCGCTCCCTTAATTTTTTTGAGTTGTGTATTTAGTCATATGTTGCACTAAATTTAAGACGGCATTTGTCCCATTTGATAAATCTGAATGACTCCACTTGTTATATGCCTGGGGCTGTAAGTAAAGATGCAAATAAGAATAAAAAGTTGTATCTTTTTTTGCAACGTTTTTTAAAAAGTCACATTTAATAAATGTATTCCTAAACTCTTATGGATCTCAGCTAGATCTAGATCTGTTACTAGGGCGCATTATTCACCATATAGGTTGGCTAAAATGTTTAAAGGTCGGAAAGCAAACTGTCCTAAGTGTGCAGGGGAAGAGGCAGACTTAATCCATATGTTGTGGTCATGTCCCCAAAATAAAGAGATTCTGGGAGGATATCCTTAGAGAAATTGTAGAGAGATATGGGGTTGAAATCCCCTGGGACCCGGTTATTTGTGTATTGGGTTATGGATATTAAGAAAGAAGTCCTATTGAAACTGCTATATTGGGCACGTAAGACCATTAGGTTTAAATTGATCAAGCAGGATCCACCTACGGGAAATTCCTGGAGGAAATATGTGAGGAGGATGTTACAATACAAAAAAATCTATTACCTAGCGAATAGTAGGAAGGTAGAGCTTGAGGAGTTGTGGGGAAGTTGGTTGCAATAGGTTGGATGTATTCATTTGTGGAGGGGAGGGGGAGGAGAGATGGATATGTTTTTCTTTTTGTTTGGGGCTATATGTGAGGCCCTATCCACAGGGGCTACTAACTACAGGGGGATTTATGGGGGCCACCATCTACAGGGGGCTCTATGTAGGGCACTATCTAAAGAGGGCTCTATGCAGGGCAGAATCTACAGGAGGCTCTATAGGGGGCACTGTCTACAGGGGGCTCTATGGGGGCCACTATCTTCAGGGGACTCTATGGGGGGCACTGTATGTGATACAGCGTATGGTGCTATTATAATCAGGGACACAGTGTATGGCGCTATTAGAATTAGACGGTGCAGTGTATGGTGCTATTATATTTAGGGGCGTAATGTGTGGCACCATGAGAATTTTATCTTCGTTTATAGGTGCAGAAATGTTTGAAAAATGTGAAGCTGAAGACATCAGAGCGACAAACTGCAGAATGGCCTGTGGCCGGAGAATTCATCATAGAGGTCTGGACCAGATGAAGAAGAAAAAGAGAAAAAGGCTATAATCTGAGAAGACATCACTTGAGAGTCACTTACTGTAAAATGTTTATTCTGCCTCTAATCAGTACTGGTGTCACTATATGATCTGAAGTGAGATGATGGGTGGTATGATTTTTTTATTTTTTGTGAAACAGCAACTCCCAGATTATCCTTAGCATTGTTCGAGCCATGCTGGGAGCTGTAGTTTTACACCGTACAAACCTATACTGCAGGTGCTGCACTAAATTAGTTGTATTTGTGCTGGTGCTTTGTTCTGGCACTGTATTTATGTACGTCGCTTTGTTCTGGTGCTGTATTTTTTGTACTGAGCTTTGTTGATCCCTTGCTGATTTTGTAAGTTTGCCCACAGTCAAAGACGTGAACAGTCTAGAATTTTTAGGCTAGGTTAATTTTACCAGTGAGAGATAGATTATATTTAAAAGAAAAAAAAATCACATTGTCAAAATTATATATATTTATTTGCATTGTGCACAGAGAAATAAGTATTTGATCCCTTTGGCAAACAAGACTTAATACTTGGTGGCAAAACCCTTGTTGGCAAGCACAGCAGTCAGACACTTTTAGTAGTTGATGATGAGGTTTGCACACATGTTAGATGGAATTTTGGCCCACTCCTCTTTGCAGATCATCTGTAAATCATTAAGATTTCGAGGCTCTCGCTTGGCAACTCGGATCTTCAGCTCCCTCCATAAGTTTTCGATGGGATTAAGGTCTGGAGACTGGCTAGGCCACTCCATGACCTTAATGTGCTTCTTTTTGAGCCACTCCTTTGTTGCCTTGGCTGTATGTTTCGGGTAATTGTCGTGCTGGAAGACCCAGCCACAAGCCATTTTTAATGTTCTGGTGGAGGGAAGGAGGTTGTCACTCAGGATTTCACGGTACATGGCTCCATCCATTCTCCCATTGATGCGGTGAAGTAGTCCTGTGCCCTTAGCAGAGAAACACCCCCAAAACATAATGTTTCCACCTCCATGCTTGACAGTGAGGACGGTGTTCTTTGGGTCATAGGCAGCATTTCTCTTCCTCCAAAAACGGCGAGTTGAGTTAATGCCAAAGAGCTAAATTTTAGTCTCATCTGACCACAGCACCTTCTCCCAATCACTCTCAGAATCATCCAGATGTTCATTTGCAAACTTCAGACGGGTCTGCACATGTGCCTTCTTGAGCAGGGGGACCTTGCGGGCACTGCAGGATTTTAATCCATTACGGCGTAATGTGTTACCAATGGTTTTCTTGGTGACTGTAGTCCCAGCTGCCTTGAGATCATTAACAAGTTCCACCCGTGTAGTTTTCGGCTGAGCTCTCACCTTCCTCAGGATCAAGGATACCCCACGAGGTGAGATTTTGCATGGAGACCCAGATCGATGTCGATTGACAGTCATTTTGTATGTCTTCCATTTTCTTACTATTGCACCAACAATTGTCTCCTTCTCATCCAGGGTCTTACTTATGGTTTTGTAGCCCATTCCATCCTTGTGCAGGTCTATGATCTTGTCCCTGACATCCTTAGAAAGCTCTTTGGTCTTGCCCATGTTGTAGAGGATAGAGTCAGACTGATTAATTGAGTCTTATTTCTCTGTGCACAATGCAAATAAATATATAGAATTTTGACAATGTGATTTTCTGTTTTGTTTTTTTTTATATATATAATCTATCTCTCACTGGTAAAATTAACCTAGCCTAAAAATTCTAGACTGTTCATGACTTTGACAGTGGGCAAACTTACAAAATCAGCAAGGGATCAAATACTTATTTCCTCCACTGTATGTATATATATATATATATATATATATATATATATATATATATATATATATATATATATATATATATATATACATACACATACACACAGGAACACACTAAGACAAACTTTTCACAACAGAGTAATACTCCCCATTATGAGAGAATACAACACTCTGTACAGTTATTAGATGCCAATTTATGCAGGTAATATTTATATTTTTTACAGAGTGTATGTAATGCTCCAAATTGTTTCAATACATGGGGATAATGTTCTTCTCAGAAAGATAGATATTGGTATCTATGGGGTCATGAACCCCCCCCCCCCTACCCGTTCTGTAGTGTAGCAGAGTCCGTACTGTTCCTACGGCTGGGGACTGGGAAACCTCATTATTCCTTTTTTATGTATAGGCAATTGATTTTTGCCTTCTTCCAGAAACCACGTCGGAAAATGCGCCAAAAAAAGCCCAAAATGCCTCCCATCAATTTCAATGGGAGGTGGAGGCGAATTTTTACAGCGAGCGGAAAAACCATCTCGCGGGATAAAGAAGCGACATGCCCTATCTTCGGGCATTTACGTCTCTGACCTCCCATTGACATCAATGGGAGGCAGAGAAAGCGTATTTCACGGCGTTCTTTTGCCCACGGCGCTCAATGGCCAAGGGCGAAAAACGCTGCAAACGGCGTGCAGGCAGATCAAAATCTGCCTAAAAATTCCAGACGGAATTTTGAGGCAGAATTTTCTGCCTGCAAAAAACTCAGTGTGAACATACCCTTATAGTAATGTATTATTGTTATAATAGTGTAGTATTATTATAGTAATGTAGCATTGTTATAGTAATGTAGTATTATAGTAATGTAGTATTATTATAGTAGTTTATTATTGTTATAGTAATGTAGTATTATAGTAATGTAGTAGTATTATAGTAATGTAGTATTATTATAGTAGTTTATTATTATAGTAATGTAGTAATATTATGGTAATATAGTAGTATTATAGTAATGTAATATTATTATAATAATGTAGTTTTAAAGTAATGTAATATTATTATAGTAATGTAGTAGTATTATAGTAGTGTAGCCATGGCCGGCCTTAGCTATGTTCGACCAGTGCGGTCGCACAGGACGCCAGCCGCCACACGGCAAGAGGGGCACCAGCAGGTGTGTGTATCCCCGCGCCGTTGCAACTGCAGGCGCCTTTCCACCCGGGCGCTTCTTTACTTAGTGGCCGTCGCTACCGCTGTAGCAGCCATAGCGGCTGCTAGCGGTGACACCGAGCATGAGGGCGGCGGCGCCGCTAGCTGCGGCTGCTATAGCGGTAGCGACGGCACTATAGCAGAGCAGGGAGATATCTCCCTGCTCCTCTGTCTACTAGAAACACTGTAGCACCCTGAAGGCCACACGGGGATTCCGCTCCTGGAGTTTCCCCTGATGTCACTGTCCATATATGGACAGAAACATCAAGCAGCGCTCCAGGAGCGGAATCCCCGGCCACACGGGGATTCCGCTCCTTCAGGGAGCTACAGTGGCGCTATCTACAGGGGGGCACTATAGCAGAGCAGGGAGGTATCTCCCTGCTCTGCTGTCTACTAGCGCCACTGCAGCTCCCTGAAGGAGCGGAATCCCCGTGTGGCCGGGGATTCCGCTCCTGGAGCGCTGCTTGATGTTTCTGTCCATATATGGACAGTGACATCAGGGGAAACTCCTGAAGCGGAATCCCCGGTCACAGCATTGCAGACTCTATGACCGGGGATTCCACTCCAGGAGAAGCCAATGGCGTCATGGACACAGAGGACAGGAGCTTCTCCTGGAGTGGAATCGACGGTCATAGCGTCTGCAACGCTGTGACCGGGGATTCCAATTCAGGAGTTTTCCCTGATGTCACTGTCCATATATGGACAGAGGCATCAAGCAGCGCTCCAGGAGCGGAATCCCCCGGCCACACGGGGATTCCGCTCCTTCAGGGAGCTACAGTGGCGTTATCCTTACTAAAAGGGGGGGGGTTGCTATCTACAGGGGGGCTGTGGTTTGTGTGGCACTACCTACAAAGGACAACTGTGCAGGATTAATCCTTTACTCAGACTAAATAAAAGTTATATCTTAGTTTATTTCCACACATTTATTTGATAGCTGGGAAAACTGGGTATTTTGTGTGCTCCTGCACAGTTGTCCTTTTTTGAATGTCTATTGCCCGCCAGCTATCAGGGTCGTTTCGTAGTCCTTGCACTACCTACCAGGGGGCTGTGGGCAGTGTGCCACTACCTACCAGGGGGCTGAGGGCTGTATGGCACTACCAACCAGGGGGCTGTGGGCTGTGTGGCACTACCAACCAGGGGGCTGTGGGCTGTGTGGCACTACCAACCAGGGGACTGTGTGGCACTACCTACCAGGGGGCTGTGTGGCTCTACCAACCAGGGGGCAGTGTGGCTCTACCAACCAGGGGGCAGTGGGCTGTGTAGCACTACCAACAAGGGGGCTGTGTGGCACTACCAACCAGGGGGCTTTGGGGCACTACCAATAAGGGGGCTGTGGGGCACTACCAACCTGTGGGCCACTACCAACCAGGGGCTGTGGGGCACTACCAACCAGGGGTATTTGCGGCACTCCCTACAGGGGGCTGTGCGGCGCTATCTACAAGGGGGCTGTGCGGCGCTATCTACAAGGGGGCTGTGCGACGCTATCTACAAGGGGGCTGTGCGGCGCTATCTACAAGGGGGCTGTGCGGCGCTATCTACAAGGGGGCTGTGCGGCGCTACCTACAAGGGGGCTGTCTGGCGCTACCTACAAGGGGGCTGTGCGGCGCTACCTACAAGGGGGCTGTCTGGCGCTACCCACAAGGGGGCTGTGTGGCGCTACCCACAAGGGACTGTGTGGCGCTACCTACAAGGGACTGTGTGGCGCTACCTACAAGGGGGCTGTCTGGCGCTACCCACAAGGGGCTGTGTGGCGCTACCTACAGGGAGAATCTGTGAGTGGGGGGCTGATGGTCATTTTACTGTAAGTGGTGGGCTGATGGTCATTTTACTGTAAGTGGGGGGTTGATGGTCATTTTACTGTGAGTGGGGGGCTGATGGTCTTCAAGTGGTTTCCACCTCTGACCTCCAATTGAAATTAATAGGAGGCAGAAAATACCTGCGGCGCCCGTTTGGAGCTTTTTTTTTCCAGCGTCTTTTGCATTCGCTTCAACAGCTTAAGAAAAAACAAAAAAAAAGGTCACCCAACGCTGTCAGTTGCTGAAGGAATTTTGAGGCAGATTTTTTTGCCTTACAAAAAACGTGTGTGAACATACCCTACGAGTGTAGTGCTTGTTCTTAGCCATTTTCTGTCTTTCTCAAAACAATTTTTGGTAGGGGGGCCCTGAGGAAATTTTGTTTTTCCAGTGCTGTCTCGAGTCCGAAAAGGTTGGGAAATTCTGTACTAGGCTACAGGGTCCCGTCATGGAGCAGCTCAGTTCGTCATGGGAACGCCCCGTGAGTACACTTTTTGTTTGGGGGCACTGTCTACAAGGGGGAGGTGCGGGGACTGTATGGCACTGTCTACAAGGGGGCGGTGGGGGGCTGTATGGCACTGTCTACAAGGGGGAGGTGGGGGGCTGTATGGCACGATCTACAAAAAGGAGGTGGGGAATTATGGCACTGTCTACAGGGAGGCTGTATGGCAAAATCTACAGGGGGCACTATACTGTGTGGGGGCCACTAAGCGGACATTATACTGTGTAGAGGTACTACAGATGGCATAATACTGTGGGCACAATTAGAGGACAAAATACTGTGTTCTTGAAGGGGTTGTAATATATTATATTATTAAATATTATTATTATACTGTATGGGGGCACTAATGGGGCATTATAATTTTTTTATGGGCCATTTTTTTTTAATGATGGGGTGGGGCGCCGAAAGATCATTTCGCACAGGGCGCCATCTATCCTAGGGCCGGCCCTGAGTGTAGCATTCTTATAGTAATGTAGTATTGATATAATAATGTAGTAGTATTATAGTAATGTAGTATTATTATAGTAGCGTAGTATTATTATAGTAATGTAGTAGTATTATAGTAACGTATTATTATTATAATGTAGTATTATTATAGTAATGTAGTATTATTATAATAATGTAGTATTATTATAGTAACATAGTATTATTATAATGTAGTATTATAGTAATGTAGTATTATTATAATAGTTCAAAGAACTCATTGATTAACAATAATTTTTTACTGTATCAAATTTGAAAGTAATGCGGCCCGTCAACTTCACATTTATTCTATGTGCGGCCCATTTACCCGGCCATGTTTGAGACCCCTGCTCTACAGTGTGATTATACCATGCAGAGCGCCAGTGTAGAACTGTTATGTTACTACTATATGGGTACTGGTGACATTATTGGTTATATTGGCCTTTGTGGTAGTTATATGTGGTCATGTTGTGTAAGTATTCTTTGGGAAGACTTCCTTCACACACACTTTTGTGCTGCGTTTTGTTTTTGTTTTTTGTCCAAAAAAAAAACACATCTACAAAAATTTACGT
Source organism: Rhinoderma darwinii (assembly GCF_050947455.1). Lineage (NCBI taxonomy): Eukaryota > Metazoa > Chordata > Amphibia > Anura > Rhinodermatidae > Rhinoderma > Rhinoderma darwinii. The sequence goes on along the minus strand of NC_134691.1, from coordinate 102,505,994 downwards.
TTTTCTTTAAAATGGTAAATACGTTTTTGGTGGCGTTTTTTTTGCTAGTAGTGTGTTTTGCCACCTGCGTTATTTTAAGTGCCATTTTTTAACATGGCAAATCATGATTCAAAGATCAGGAGAAAACAGCTGCCTCGTTTCAGACGTAAATGCTCCTCCTCGCATTTTGCGAGACTTCTCTGACAGCCGTAAATTTTGAGCTGTACTTCATTGAGTTCAATGAAGAACGGCTCAAATTACGCCTGAAAGAAGTGCCCTGCACTTCTTTTGACGGGGCTGTATTTTTACGCGTCGTCGTTTGACAGCTGTCAAACAACGAAGCGTAAATGACAGGTTGTCTGCACAGTACATCGCAAACCCATTCAAATGAATGGGCAGATGTTTGCCGAAGTATTGTAGCCCTATTTTCAGACGTAAAACGAGGCATAATACGCCTCGTTTACGTCTGAAAATAGGTCGTGTGAACCCAGCCTAAAAATGCTAGTTGAATGAACTCCACCCTGTTTACAAGGCACTTTATACTTCTCCATCGAGAACATCTGGTTGCGGCAGGGTTTTTTTTTTTTTGCCAAAAACCACTGCGTGTTAATATACCCTAATAGTGGTATTATTTGGTAATGCATGACTGTATTACTAGAGAGATATTATTCTAGCTAGATTTATTTTATGACCGGGAAAATCTCCGGGCAGGGCGGATGCATCCACGTGTACAGGTTTCATTATAAAGTCATATCCAGGGACAATGTGCTGACGAGATCATGTATATAAGCAAATCATTTTAATGGAGGTTTTATAGCTATGCTGTTTTCAATATATTATTTTATTTTTGGGTGGGGGGGGGGGGGAGCCTTGGCGCTTATACTCCTGATCTTTTGCAACAACCCTGTTTATGACTCTGACCGCTATAAAGATATAATTGAAGCAGCAGAGAATGCTGTACCTAAAAAAGCATAATGATAAAAGGTGGACATTCACTTAAGTGTATGTGCACACACACTAATTACGTCCGTAATTGACGGACGTATTTCGGCCGCAAGTAGTGGACCGAACACAGTGCAGGGAGCCGGGCTCCTAGCATCATACTTATGTACGATGCTAGGAGTCCCTGCCTCGCTGCAGGACAACTGTCCCGTACTGTAATCATGTTTTCAGTACGGGACAGTAGTTCCACGGAGAGGCAGGGACTCCTAGCATCGTACATAAGTATGATGCTAGGAGCCCGGCTCCCTGCACTGTGTTCGGTCCACTACTTGCGGCCGAAATACGTCCGTCAATTACGGACGTAATTAGTGTGTGTGCACATACCCTAAAGCTGATTTCTCTTGTTCTAATATCAGTTCAGTATTTATACTAAAATAACCTCAACCTGGGAAAGTTTATTATGAATTAGACCGAAAAGTATCAGATCCGTCAGCTGGGGTTATCAGCAACAGGGATTGGTTATGCTTTAAAGCTTTATTTTAGTAGCAATAAAGGTCCACTGAACCTGTCAGTGCCGCTGACCTGACGGACTACAGGTTTCTGCACTAAATACAGCAGCGTTATATACAGCATACAAACCGGCTGCATCTCAAAAAGTAAAAATATTTTTTAATAAAAACGAATTGGAAAGTTGCACCAATCACACTGATTTTATATATATATATATATATATTGTTTTTAAAGGTGTGCATAGCCTTTAAAACAACCCCTTTATTATATAGTCTGAATCTTTATCATTAAAGGAAATATATCGAGCTCCGAGATTTAGGGGGGATTCACACGAGCGTGTATTCGGTCCGTGCGGGCCGCGTGGTTTTCACACGCCACGCATCGACCAATACAAGTCTATGGGGCAGTACAGACAGTCCGTGCTTTTTGCGCGTTTGTTCGCTGCGTACAAAACGCGACAGGTTCAATAACTCTGCGTATTTCGCGCATCACGCACCCATTGAAGTCAATGGGTGCGTGAAAACCACGCAGGTTGCACGGAAGCACTTCCGTGCGAACCGACTGAAACAGCGCACCAGCTGTCAAAAGGATGAATGTAAACAGAAAAGCACCACGTGCTTTTCTGTTTCCGAACATCCAAACGGAGTGTCTTTGAGATGAGCGAACCCGGACAAGCGAACCGAACTTCACCGGATTCGGCCGAACTCGTTTTGGCCGAACCCGGCAAAAAAATGTCCGGTACGCGACGTCAGGACATAGTCACTGTCCAGGGTGCTGAAAGAGTTAAACTGTTTCAGCACCATGGACAGTGACTACCGATCCCAATAAACATGAACCTGTAAAAAAAAACGAAGTTCTGACTTACCGATAACTCCCGGCATCTTCCTCCAGTCTGACCTCCCGGGATGACAATTCAGTCCAAGTGACAGCTGCAGCCAATCACAGGCCAAGCACAGGCTGCAGCGGTCACATGGACTGCCGCGTCATCCAGGGAGGTGGGGCCCGATGTCAAGAGAGGCGCGTCACCAAGGACGCGTCACCAAGGCAACGGCCGGGAAGTTCTCGGTAAGTACGAACTTTTTCTTTTTTTTAACAGGTTGCTGTATATTGTGTTCGGCACTCACTGTCGAGGGTGCTGAAAGAGTTACTGCCGATCAGTTAGCTCTTTCAGCACCTTGGACAGTGACGGGCGTCGACTAGCCTCATCTCTATGATGGCGGCTGCGCGAAAATCACGCAGCCGCGCATCATACACGGATGACTCACGCAGCTGTCAAATGGTTTTTGCGCGCGCAAAACGCTGCGTTGTTTGCGTGCGCAAAAACGCAACGTCCGTCTGTATCTGCCCTAACACTCAGATTCCTGCCATTTTGCACTTGGACGATTATGGTATGGACTTCCTTTTACATGAGTGACATTCTATGCAGCCACAATATTGTGACATGTTATTATGTCGAAATTGCGGCGATGGCAACAGCATTCTTGTTCAAAATACTTTATTTATCGTGCCCAAATCCGCGTTTTAATAAGCAGCAATGTTTCGAGCCATTACAATAGCATGGTCTATGTAAAGCTTTACCAAGGACCGTGCCACTATTGGGTACGTACTTGTAATCTTTTTTCCTTTTGAAGTCTGGTTCTGTCTCTTCTATCTTTGCTAGTTATTACATCATCCTCACAGTTCTACATACACATTTCAATTCAAGTTTCTACAAAACTTATGATGGGTCATTCCACATGGAGACCCCAATGCCAATGGAAATTTGATGAGAATTCCTGAAATTCCCTGTACCAAACACAGCACATTTGTGATTATAGAATATGGTGCCCTTAATATTATTATGTACCTATTTGTGTGGAATACCACAGGAAGAAAAGGATGGGTCTTAACAGAGAATTCCTCAAATTTGATAGTTTTTTTTTGTTTTTGTTTTTTAATACAAGACATTATAGAGCAATCGCAGTCCTAGGGACTAGCTTGGTTAGGGACATTGCTCTTAAATAAAGCAAACATATATTTTTTTCTTTTTTGTTATAAAGCCTCTTGAATTTTCAGAATAAACTGTGTTTAGCCAGCTGTAAATAATACAACCCTCCACTTCTGGTTTGTTCAGCTCAGAGAAAATGAAATGGGGGGATGATCATGATTGAGATCTCCCTGTAAAGCATTTACGACATATCCAGAAGATTCCACCCCGATATTTGGAGGTAGAAATAGTAGGCCTGTGTTGTCTGAGGCAGAACACTGACAGAACACTGATGTATGCTGCACCTAAACGCTTCAAGTTCATCATAAACATGACATGTTCGCATGTGTGCTGCGGCTCGCTCGCTCGCTCGTTCGGCCATTATGTTAGCTGTTGAAATCACTCTTGTGGTTAGGGTTTCTTCCAAAAACATTTAGTCAAACTATGCTGCTCTAAGTAGTGGAAATTCCCTGATTCCAAATCAGTCTTGCCAGAAGAGACAGCCTATAATTCCTTACAGCGAGAAGCAGCTTATCCCTCAGCCTGTGCTGTGAAAGTATCAGAACTATGACTTTATATTACTTGCGCTATATTAAACCAGTGTGATCCTAAAATAGTCACATGGAGTTAAAGTTGTAGTGGCAGGATGGGCTCATGCTGTAGCAGAATTCTTACTCCGAACGACTCAGATTCTCCTCCGGTCTAATTGTGGCATCTATCTACATTATGACCTATCCGTTCCTTCTCCAAGACTTCTCAGTCTGTAATGCTCATCTTGTACATTCAGCCTCATAAGCATGCCTTCAAAACATTACACTGGCACTACAGCCCTACATCTTCATGCCCGTTGTGTTAAAAGGGTTTCCCCATTACAACGATATGCCATCACTTTCTGATTGCTGGGAATCCATGGCGGCTTCATACAAATGAAGGAGGCTGTGCTGCAGTTCGCTGCACAGTCGGTGGCAGGGAGCACCGCTGTGCATGGAAAAACTTAGAAGGGGCTGCGCTGTAGCCATCATCATTCTGAAGATTGTGGGTTTTCCGGTAGTAGCACTAGTGATAGGCCATTACTTTCTGTGATAGGGAAACCCCTTTAATTTTAAGGACCAGCCTATTTTGGACCTTAAAGGGAATGTGTCGCGAATTTAAAAAAAAATTCAAGCAAGTTACTTATTTATATTTGTGGAAAAAGAGAAATAAAATACACCAAAAAAACAAAGTGGAAATTATTAAAAATTAAATAATAAATTTGACATGTTTTCCTATGTTGGCCACCAGAGGAAGCACTTTCGAGAATTAGGGTATGTTCACACGGCCTATTTACGGACGTAATTCGGGCGTTTTACGCCTGGAATTACGTCCGAAAATACGGCTTGAAAGCGTTGACAAACATCTGCCCATTGAAAGCAATGGGCTGATGTTTGTCTATTCACACGAGGCGTATATGGACTCCATGGAAAACCAGCTCGTTACGTCCGTAATGGACGCGGCGTTCAAGCGCCTGCACATGCCGTTACGGCTGAAATGACGGGGCTGTTTTCTCCTGAAAACAGCTCCGTAATTTCGGCCGTTACGGACGCTGCCGTGTGAACATACCCTTACAGCAAGGTGAATCAGGCAAAGCAACCTGACTTACAACTGCTGTAAATGTGGGAGGAAGACTCACCCCACTCCCTATTTTTGGCTACAAGCCAGGAAAAGGTGTCTTCAAATTGCTAAGCCTTGTCCAGCTCCAATTTTTTAAGAGATTGTACAATGCAGCTGGCAGAAGCTAAAGAACACACCAAATGGCTAAGAATGATGAAAGTCCAGAGGGCAGACCCTGTGGTAAAGCGTGCCGTTAGTACATACAACACGCTTTTTTTTTACGTGAGCGTTGTTAAAACGCGTTGCGTAAAAAAGAGGTGTTGGGTCAAGTCTTTGGCGCATAAAAAATCCCATGGGATGTTCAGTGGGAGTCTTAATTATGCGCAAAAAAACCTTGCATAAAGCGGGCACAAAACACGCGAAAAATGCCTGTATTTTAAAAATGGAAAAGACAGAAGTCTGCTATAGGTATGTTTTTTTATTTTTCATATTACTAACTTCATATTAAATTTTTTTTTGAAGGTTCCGCTGGACTGTTTGGACTATGATCTACATTTCGTTTTTTTCTTAAATAAAATGGTTACCGAGGATTGTGTGGGAGATTTTATTTCAATAAAAAAATATTTTGTAAGGTGTATTCACACAGTGCGGTTTTGTCCCGTATTCACCACGCGGCCAAAAACCGCATAGAAAAATGCATGCGTTTTTACGGCAATTATTTTATGTGCTTTTCGGCCACATGGGAAAAACGCGGCAAAACCGCACTATGTGTATACACTCTTAGGCCGTTCACAGTAATTCAGATGTTGCAGAAAACACAGCGGACTTGCCACAGATTTCAGTTTTTGCATTGCACCGGCTGAAATACGCAGTGACATTCCGCTTCTTCTATGCAACAGACAGTGCATGCTGCGGACTGAAAATTCCGCACCGCAGCCTATGGACCGCAGTGGAGTTTTCCGCAACGTCTGCACGAAGATAACTAAAAAGGTGTGGAAACCAATGGACAAACTGTCTGCTAAGGATTTCCACTGCGGACTGTCCGCAGCGGAATTCCACAGCAATTCCGCCACGTCTGAATGTGCCCGTAGATTTTGAACTGCCTGCGCTTTTGTCTGTGGTTTTTGTGTGCGGTTGTTGCCCGCTGCCATTAAATCTAATGCAAGGACTGCGGGCAAAATATGCCACGAAAAATGATTGAAAACGAGCACTACGTTTTTTTAAATTTTGCCTCCCATTAATTTCAAAAGGTCAGAGGCCGAAGCTGTGCGAAAAAAGTATACGCTGCCTCTGCATCACATTGAAATGCGGGGCAATTTCGGGGGTTTTACGGCGCTGATTCAGACGCGGTTTCCGCACCAAAAATCTCTGTGTGAACAGAGAGTTATGTCTCTGGGAGTTGTGTTTTTTAATACTTTATCAGCACCTTAGTAATGGCAGTTGTCTGTTTGACGACGTCCATTACAAAGGCAGGGCTTAGTGCTAGCGTGTAAAAAGGCTAGCACTAACCCCCCTACTATTATTACCCCACTACCCACCAGGCGTATTGGGAAGAGCCGGGTATAATCCAGTACCCGACCATCTGTATCGATAGTCGGGTACCGGGGCGGCCGCAGGTTGGTATCAGGTTGGTCATAATTTGATTTAAAAATAAAAAAATTTAAAATAAGACTTGGGGTCCCCCCATTGTTCATAACCAGCCAGATATTACACAGCAGCAGCAGTCTAGCATCACCAGGTTGGGAAGGGACACGTTTTTGGCCCTTCCCAGCCCCATGATACCAGCCTGCGGCCACCCCAGTGCCCGACCATCACATCAGATGGTCGGGTACTGGATTGTACCCAGCTCTTCCCGATACTCCTGGTGGCCGTGGGTACTAGGGTTATAATGGGGGGGGGGGTGCGGTTAGTGCTAGCCTTTTTACTGTCTAGCACTAAACCCTGCCTTAGTAATGGACGTCGTCAAACAGACAAGTGCCATTACTAAGGTGCTAATAAAGTATTAAAAAACAGAGACATAACTTCCTGTTCACACAGAGCAATTTTTTATATTTTTGTATTTATATTCTGTTGCTGTCTGAAGGCTTTTTTTGTGGGACAAGTTGCATTTTTCCGTGGTACCATTTTGGGGTATATATAATTAACTAGCTTTCTTTAATATTTGGAGGGGTATGTAAAAAATAAGTGCAATTCTGCTATTGTTTTTTGCGTTTATTTTTTTCGCTGCTTACCGTGTGGTAAAAATAACAAGTTCATTTTATTTTACAAGTTGGTACGAATACGGCCATACCAAAGAACTATCTGGTTTTTACGGTTTAGTACTATTGCACAATAAAAACATGTTTTGTTTTGTTTTTTTAAGTAATTGTTACATACCTGCCCAGGATCCTGTCCCTGCTGCAAGGCTAGATCTTATTGCTGCAGCAAAGTAGCGTTTTTTTTTCTTTTCCTGTTATATACCAAACTTCACTGCCTGTATTTGAACCTGCTCTTCCCTGGATTTTGCCTGTTGCCTTGCGATTTGAATTGTGGCTCTTCCATGTATTTCCATGACTCGTTTGCTTCTTCTGGATTATCATACCCGATCGATCTTTTTCAAAAATGGGGGTCCCAAACCCCCTGTACCTCCTCTTTGCTGGACCATCAAGCATGCGCCTTATGGATAACAGAAATACGTGCTGTGAGTCTCTCAGTAGAGAAGATCTATTCACTAGTGCTTTAAAAGATGATACGAAAAGGGGGTTTATAGTGTACTCAAAAAGTTTAATAATAGGATAGAGGGAGGCCGCCCGACCCCCTTCCTGATTTAATCTTTCACAGCTGAGTTCCCATGGGTCGGATACGCAGCGTATCCGACCTGGAACCCGCAGAACCTTCCGTCCAAAAAAAAACCACCGCATTGTGGTGCAATTTTTCAAACTGAATTTTCGCTGCGGAATGCAGTGCTGGGTAGAAAAACAAAAAACAACTTTCAGGCTTACCTCCTCCCTCTTTTCTGCGCGTAGTCCGGCCTCCTAAGATGGCGTTGCTGCTGTCACATGGGATAAAACGTCATCCCAGGAGGCTGGACTGCACGAAGAAGGAGAGTGTTTTGGGTAAGTATGATTTTTTTTTTTTTTCCTGAGTTGCGTTTTTTGCTGCGGAAGTCGCAACACTTGGCTTTCTATTGTGGATTTTGCAACCCCATCGAATTCAATAGGGAAAACCTACATCAGAAAAACAAACAAAAAACGCAGCATAAATTGACATGCTGCGGATTTAAATTCCGCACCGCAGGTCAATTTATAAACATTTACACTGCTTTTTTTTACGCAGTGTGAGTATGAGAGCTTCTAAATCTCATTCACTTCGCTGCTACTGTAAATGCTGCGGGATTTCCGCACAGAATTCAGTTGCGGAAATTCCGCAGCGTTTACACTACGTGGGACCCCGGCCTATAGAATCTACATCAGAGACTGTTCAGAATTACCCTTTAATAGAACTGTTCACATTACGACTTCCGTTATAGTCAGTAACTGGTGCTTCTCCCTGGATCTTTTCATATATCCCCATGCCAGAATAATGTGAAAGCTGCTTATCTAGGTTCAAAACAGTAGAGTCGTCATTCTAAGGGTACTTTTACATGGCCCAATGGGGGCCACGTAAGTGAGCGCCGATCAACGAGACAGCTAGTTGACCGGCGCTCGTTTGCTCCTTTTACAAGGAGCTAATCTGGGGACGAGCGGTCGTTACTCCGATCGCTCGTTACTCCGATCGCTCATCCCCAGACATTATCATCATGTCGGCAGCGCGTCTCCCTGTTTACACAAGGAGATGTTCTGCCGACAACGATGATATTTTGGTAAGTTAAAACGATATAAATCAGATGATGAAGAGGCGTTTGCCCGTTCATCGGCTGATCATTGCCCTGTTTACATAGGACATTTAAATCGGGAACAAGTGTTCTGTGAACGCTTTTTTGCCCGATAATTGGCCGTTGTAAAAGGGCCCTAACACTGACCCTCTATTTTCACAGCACGTTGTAAAAGGAAAAGATTTATCTTTAGACTGGTGTGCGGATATCAAATGGCCACTATAAAAATTGCAACTAATTTTTAAATTATTTTTACACGGATAGACTAAGGGTATGTTCACATGGAGTATTTTGGCTCTGTTGTTGACGCGGAAACCACGTCGGAGACAGCGCCAAAAAAACACCCGAAATCGCCTCCCATTGATTTCAATGAGAGGTGGAGGCGTTTTATTCTAAAAAGAAGCGACATGCCCTTTCTTCTGGCGTTTCTGTCTCTGGCCTTCCATTGACATCAATGGGAGGCAGAGATCGCATATCGCGAAAAACAGTGAGAAAAAGGCAGCAAGTGAGGCAGATTTTTCCGCCTGCAAAAACTCTGGGTGAAGTCGGATATAAAAAACCACTGCCAAATGTGAAAATATTGTTTCTGAGGCCCTGTTCACAAAAAAATCTGCCTCAGAATTCCTTCAGGAATTTTGAGGAAGATTTTGAACTGCCTGCGCTTTTTTGCCCCCTGCCATGGAATCTGAATCTAATGCAAGGACCGCAGGCAAAAAAACACTCAGAAACTAGCAACGCAGATTTTTCTGCCTCCCATTGATATTAATGGGAGGTCAGAGGCGGAAACAGCGGCAAAAGAAAGAATAAGCCACTTTTTTTTTTTTTTTTGCCAGCGGCCAAAAACTGCATTAATGGGGAGTGATTTCAGACATTCTTTAGCGCTGATTCAGAGGCAGTTTTCGCGTCAAAATTAGCACCAAAAAATTGTGTCAACTGACCCTAAAGACAAAAGTGGATTGGGGGAGCGGGGGTATAATTTTCTTATGTACTTAGCTGTAGCATGTCTAGGCATGTGCTAACTCGGCTACAAATTTGATTATAAAGTGATTATGCTTCATCAGCTAAATAACTTCTTGTAAATTTGCATGGTTGATAATAATGGGAAAAGGTGATTAACATTCTGCTTCTCATCCACTCTAAGACAACTTTCTAAAGGCCGGGCATCTGAGGTTACTTTTCAAAACATTTAAAAGAAGGCGATTATATAGCTGGGATTATTTTCCAGTTTGGTCTTGCGGAGGTTTTCTACATCTGGTATAAAATTGTCAGTTGCTCTTTAGCAACAGGCTACAAGCGTCAAAACTGAACCTATATGTTACTTTCAGGAAAAAAACTTGGGTGTATCCACACTGCCAAACTTAGCCATGGGGCACCATTCACCAGGACGACGCCAAAAGTGTGTCCAGTACATGTCGGTAAACATTCTTTTCACTGTATGGGATAGCGTAGTCGATTCCATACAGAGGCATCCAGTAAAAAAAAATGTGTACCGTTATACGGTTTTGTTTAACATGCAAGCCTATGGACAATGTAAGATACAGTGGCATATATGTCAGTCCATCCTTCCGCCGTATACCTCCAATGTACACTGCAAATGCAGTGTGAATATAGGCTTCCATCCCATGTGATGATTCATTATCGAAATGTTCAACTTAAAACGACATATATGCAGAGCACAGCGGCTTAATAGTTAGCACTGTTGCCTTACCATCACTGGGGTCCTCGGTTCGAATCCCAATGACGACATCTGCACAGAGTTTGTATGGGTTTCCTCCCACACACCAAAAGTAAACTGATAGGTTCAAGGGTAACTAAACTTTCAAAAAACTTCTGACATGTCGAAAGTTTTAATCGGTGGGTGTCTGAGCACTGAGACCCCCACCGATCACTAAAACAAAAGTCTTTGAGCTCGTACACTAATTACTCGGCTTTCTGAGAACAGCCGATCAGAAACGAAGCGGCTGAGCACTCTGCGGCTTTGTTTTAGCGATCGGTGTGGGGTCTCAGTGCTCAACACCGTTTTTTGAAAGTTTAGTTACACAAATTAATATGATGCCAATTAAAGGGTGAGTGTAGTCGGTGTATAAGCAATAAGATGATAAAAACATTTTTTACTACAGTGTTTTTCATTAAAATCCTAGCAAAAGATATTTTGCAGTGCCCACACGGAAAAACATGGTCACTATTTTTTTAATGGCTGCCTGTCAATTTTTTTCAATCCAAACTTCTGATATGTCTCTACGACATATCAAAAGTACAAGTTACTCTTTGCGGGGTTGTCAGGGACTTGGATAAACAATAAATTCAAGTACATTGAAATCAAGGTCCAGTGCCATACATACAGGTGTAACTTTGCTTGGATCGGTTGGGCCGCAGGTCCAGTCAATGAGGGGTGAGCTGCATCTTCGGATAGAATGTGTCTGATTGCTGGTAAAGAAGGAGCGCAACACCTGTAAAGGTCTTCACATTGATAAATCTGCCACATCGTCTACTCAAGTCTCGCACTCAGGATCCGAACAGCAAGTAACTGCCCAGCTACCTCTTGCATGCTTGTCATTTTTGAGCAATGCAATTTGTTGTGAAACAGTTCTATGCTATAGATGAAAAAAAAACTATTACCAGCCAATGTATCATAGAGCTACAACGTCCTGGTATAGAACTTCCTGTGGTCAGTACATGGAACTTTAGCTTCTCTAATGGACACCAAGGCTGAAGCTGTAGGAAGGGAATCAAACAAATTCTGCAAAATGTATATAATAATAATAATAATATTAATAATAATAATAATAATAATTCAGCTATGCATATGCAGTTAATGATAGTTTAGACTGAATTTACGAAATATCTTAAAAATAAAATGACAATTGCATGAATTTAACGTATTTTTTAAATTACATGTTAATAATTTGACACAAAAATATGAAATCTATTCAGTACATACACGTGTGTACTTCGTAAAATATGATATTGGACAGTGGAAGAAAAACAAATGATTGTTTACGGAGACAGATAAAATATGGACGCAATATTGGGTCACTTTGAACAGAAATTATTTTTTATAGGCCTTATAGGTTTATACTGGCCTCTTCCCCCATTTCACATGATCATAACAAGGGTTCAATAAACACAAAAAAAAAATTGCTATCTACTCGTGTAGCATTTGTGCAACAAGTGTGTCACGCAATTTATTAGAAAATAGATGTCATTAAAAGTTTATTCCCATCTTATAAAGTGATGGAATATTGCTAGGATAGGCCATCACTTTATGTTGGTGGGGTTTACTCGCACAGCGGGCGGCTTGTGTGTCACTGTGCAGGGAAAAACAACGAAGGGTCTGAAACGATAAATCAGAACTGCTGCCCCTTAAGGGTATGTTCACACGCTTAATAAAAAATGTCTGAAAATATAGAGGGAACAAAGCTCATGATTTTCAGCCTTTTTTTTTTTTTTAGCAACTCCCGTTTCTCACAGCCGTTTTTGGAGCTGTTTTTCTATTGAGTCAATGAAAAACAGCTCCAAAAACGGCTCAAGAAGTAACATGCACTTCTTTATTGTGGCCGTTTTTTTTACGCTGGCTTTTTTCAAAACGGCCGCATAAAAAAACGCCCCCTCGGAACAGAAAGCCGTTTTTCTCACTGAAATCAATGGGCAGATGTTTGGAGGCATTCTGCTTCCGATTTTTCAGCCGTTTACGGCCTGAAAAACGTCCGAAATTAAGCCGTATGAACATACCCTAATTCTAAGGATCGGTGAGGTTCCCAGAGGAAGAACCCCACGATCATAAAGTGCTGGCATATCCTAGCGATATGCCATCATTAATAAGATGTGAAAAAAATAATTTAAAAACCTTAATGCCAATGACTTTTAATAAGCCTTGGTGGGAACATTCCATTGCTGGTCATTACGTCTTCGTAACTGGACCCTTCCATAATACTCAAGCAAGTGAAGAGATACTGTGTACCAAGCATTAAATACTGTATGTCTAATGTAACCAAGCCGTACCGAAATAGATAACCAGAATAACCTTAATGGTAACATCCGCCATTAAAATGCCGTCCATTGAGTATTTGATGTTCTATGCCCAACGTCCTTCATATATATTTGTGCTATTAGGAGTTTCTCCCATCTTGGCATTAAGATCAGAAAACAGATAAAATATGTATATGGGTTCAGGCTTGCTTGATGACTTAATGGAAAATCCATGTCTGACAAAAATGGACTCTTCTCGTGAAGATCTCCTCATGCTCCAATCTTCTCTGTATACACAAGAAGAGCCTCTCCGAGAACACAAGTCAGGAAACTGCAGAAAAAAAACACAAAAAAAATTCTGTCTGTTGCATTTTGGCCTAGGAGATATTTTTTTTCTCCAATACATGAAAATAAAAAGCTATATTGAATATTCATCTAAGTTCAGACTTAAAGAGGCTCTGTCACCAGATTTTGCAAACCCTATCTGCTATTGCAGCAGATAGGCGCTGCAATGTAGATTACAGTAAGGTTTTTATTTTTAAAAAACGAGCATTTTTGGCCAAGTTATGACCATTTTTGTATTTATGCAAATGAGGCTTGCAAAAGTCCAAGTGGGCGTGTTTAAAGTAAAAGTCCAATTGGGCGTGTATTATGTGCGTACATCGGGGCGTTTTTACTACTTTTACTAGCTTGGCGTTCTGACGAGAAGTATCATCCACTTCTCTTCAGAACGCCCAGCTTCTGGCAGTGCAGACACAGCCGTGTTCTCGAGAGATCACGCTGTGACGTCACTCACAGGTCCTGCATCGTGTCGGACGAGCGAGGACACATCGGCACCAGAGGCTACAGTTGATTCTGCAGCAGCATCGGCGTTTGCAGGTAAGTCGATGTAGCTACTTACCTGCAAACGCTGATTTGCTGCTGCAAACGCTGATTTGCTGCTTTGCTGATTTGCTGCTGGCAAGCGACCATTCTTCTAGCCGCATAAAAGATGCCATCAGCCTGACGCTTGAGCGTTTGCTCGTTCATCAGCTGATTGCTGCCCTGTTTACACAGGGCAATAATCGGGAACGTGTGTATGATCATTGGCCCGTGTAAAAGGGCCTTTAGACGTATAAGATAGGCCACACTTAAAGAGGCTCTGTCACCACATTATAAGTGCCCTATCTCCTACATAAGGAGATGGGCGCTATAATGTAGGTGACAGCAGTGCTTTTTATTTAATAAAACGATCTGTTTTCACCACTTTATTAGCGATTTTGGATTTATGCTAATGAGTTGCTTAATGCGTATTTTTACTTTCGACCAAGTGGGCGTTGTACAGAGGAGTGTTTGACGCTGACCAATCAGCGTCATAACCTCCTCTCCATTCATTTACTCCTGCTAGATCCTTATGTGCTATTTTATACTAACACATTAACAATACAGAAGTGTTTAGACAGTGAATAGACATTCCACGGGATGTCTATTCACAATCTCTGCACTTCATTACTGTTTCTGTGGTAGTTATAGCAGAGCAAAGCGTAATCTCGTTTTAACCTGTCATCTCGCGAGATTACGCTTGCTCTGCTGTAACTACCACAGAAACAGTAATGAAGTGCAGGGATTGTGTTTTCAATAGTTTTTTATTAAACAGTTTTTTGTAATATAATAATAACACAGACTCGCAGAGTCTCAACTTTTGCATATCAATAATACAATTAAACAAAGTATTAGACCAACATGGTCTCCAATAAATCTCACATTATATATCATTCATGATGTCAACACTTCTGCCAAATATATAGTATATAAATGCCTTCATTACTAACATAGGTAACCAATCTTGACATCACATTGCTTTATAGAGTACCTTAACATGGCCTCTAAGGAAAAAATATAAGAGAGAAAAACAAAACACACACAATAAACAAAAGAAGGATAAGGAGGGGGGGAAGGAAAGGTGTAGGGTAGAAGGGTCTCCTAACCATCTCTATGTATTCACGAAAATGTGTGGTTCCTCCATGGGTCCCAGATGGCATCAAATTTGTCTAATGTACCCGCCAGCTGATGTGTTAGGCGGTCATTAACCATTATCCATGAGATCTTAGCGATCAACATATCCATAGACAACGTGGGTGTTCGCCAGGCCCTAGCAATAGTTATTTTAGCTGCCAGAAACACATATCGGAGAAATTTACATGCGGGGGCCCGAACCTCGGGAATAGGACCGCATAGCAGAGCCGTAATCACATCCCTGGGGGGTTTGACTTGGATCACTGTGTTAATAAGCTGGTATACCTGGTTCCAAAATGTGGCAACCACTGGACACTCCCATAGAATATGCATTAGTGTACCCTCCGCACCACATTGTCTAAAGCAGTGCTTATCCACCAATGGGTTAAAGCGAGCTATACGAGTAGGGACCATATACCATCTCATTAATACTTTATAACCCGCTTCCACCAAGGATGTATTGATAGATAGTTTTGAGGTCGTACATGCCATCTCCCGCCACTGCTCCAATTCCACTCCCGTACCTAGATCATGTTCCCATCGTGTCATGTAAGGGAGTTTACCTTCCGGAGTAACCAGATCGGAATATATCGTGGAAATTTTATGTCGTAAGCCAGAAAGCCAACACAGCCGTTCAAAAGTGGTCAATGTGCTGATGTCCCCCCTCCTGGATTTCCAGTTCAACAAGAAGTGGTGTATCTGGATATATCTAAAATGCTCCGATGGGGGCATCGAGTGTGAGTCCTTAAAGTAATCCAGAGTTCTGATGTCCCCCCCTACAAAAAAGTCCTTAATCCTGTAAAACCCCTTATTGAGCCACCACCGGAATTCCATTCTACGCAGACCCGGAGGAAAGGCAGAATTACCCGTGATGGTCATGAGCGGATTATGGGGCGATTTAATATGGAATCTCTTTCTAAGCGAGTCCCACAGCTGTAACATCTGAGAAAGCACAGGGGAGAGAACCGGAGGCCTGTCCGAGGACTCCATCCACAGTAGCGTTTCCAGCGGGAAACTGGTACATGCGGCCGTCTCAATTTGCGTCCACTGGGGACAGTATGGTCTCGCATACATATCTGTAAATTGCGCCAGACGTGCTGCGTGATAGTATTGTTGGATATTGGGAACCCCCAGACCCCCCGCCGTTTTAGGGGTGAATAAAGTTTGTCTCTGTATTCTCGGTCTTTTAGAACCCCAAATAAACCCCATGATGAGCCCTTGGATTTGTCTAAGCGCCTTCTGAGGGACCACAATAGGGAGCGTGCGAAAATAATATAGCAATCTGGGCAATATCGTCATTTTGATGGAGGCAATGCGGCCAAACCATGAAAGATTAAGAGGGGACCATCTAGTGAGATCCGTAGCTATTTGTTGAAAAAGTGGAGGGAAATTGTCCTCGTAAAGGGACTCTATGGTAGGTGTCAATTTAATACCCAAATACGTCAATCTACGTGCATCCCAATGAAAATCAAAGTTAATTTTTAGGAGCTTCACTACCCCTATTGGCAATGTAAGGTTCATTGCCACCGACTTGGAGTGATTGACCTTAAGCCCAGACAGCTTGCCAAACTGATCAAGAATATGAAAGAGATTCGGCAATGATGTGAGAGGTGTCGATATGAAAAGCAGTATGTCATCCGCGAACAAGGCACATTTGTGTTCTACTCCTCCCACCTTCACCCCCCTAATGTCGGGAGAATCTCGTATGAGGTTGGCCAATGGCTCAATAGCCAGCGCAAACAGGGAAGGCGATAGCGGGCACCCCTGTCGCGTTCCTCTGCATATTGGAAAAGCTCCCGACATAAATCCCCTAGAATTTATTTTTGCTGTAGGAAGACAATATAAGATCTTAAGAATAGACAAAAATCCCGTACCGAAGCCCATTCTCTCAAGGACATAAAACAAATAGTCCCAGGATAGCGAGTCAAAGGCTTTCTGGAGGTCAAGGCTTAATAACATACTTTGACGTCCGGAAGTGCCATCCCACCCCGAACGAACAGCTGAGATAATGTCCACAGCCCGTCTCGTCTGGTCTTCCGCTTGGCGGAGGGGTATAAATCCCGCCTGATCCTTATGTATATATGTGGCTAGGAATGAATTCAATCTAACCGCCAGAATTTTTGTCATAATCTTAAGATCCACATCAAGAAGGGATATCGGGCGATAGTTAGCCTGATCCGTATGATCCTTATGAGGCTTGGGGATAAGATGTATATAGGCTAGATTCGAAAAAGGGGGCAAATTGTTACCCTCCCGATAAGCATTGAACAATTCAACCATGTGCGGGGCCAGGACCTCCCTAAAGTGTTTGTAATAACCTGAGGAAAACCCATCTGGCCCCGGGGCTTTGTGAGCCTTCAGATTTTTAATAACATCCAATACCTCCTCCAATCTAAATTCAGCATCCAGTGTTTCTCTATCCCCTTGGGAAAGTTTAGTAGGGAATGTTTTTTCCAACAAGACCCTAGCCTTATTTTTATCAAACTGAGGTGGAGCTGAGTACAACGCTGAATAAAAATCCTGAAAGGCCTTTACAACTTTTGTGGGATTCTGTGATAAAGATCCATCCGCCAATCGCAGTTTCGGTGGTGTTGAGGTGTTAAATCGGGGCGTGAGGCGTCTAGAGAGTAATGTTCCCGGTTTATCCCCTTGTGTAAAAAACTTATGTTGTGACCAACGCAGACTTTTTTCCGCCCAACTTGTCAGACATAAATTTAATTCTGTTCTAGCTTCTGCTAATTTTGCTTTAATAACTGCTGAGGGGTCTGTTTTAAATTTCTTAGACAGGTCCGCAAAGTTCCTCTCCTTTAACGCCAGAACCTCCTTCAACCGTTTCTTATTACGCGAGGCTATCTGGATGAATTTCCCCCTAATCACTGCTTTGTGAGCCGCCCAATTGGACATAATTGAGGTGTCTGGTGCCTTATTAAGTAGAAAATATGTGTCCAATTCCCTTTGGATTTCTTTAACTATCTCCTGATCCGATAGTAATGACTCATTCAATCTCCAAGAGGAGATAGGCGGTCTCCCACATAAATCTGACAACCGAACCACAATCGGGTCATGATCAGACCAGGGTGTAGCTAAAATCCTAGCATCCGTGACCTTAGGGAGTAAGCTAGTTGACATCATAACATGATCAATACGGGTGTGGATATTATGGGCTGAGGAGAAATAAGTATAATCCCTTGCTGTGGGGTTAAAATCCCGCCAGACATCTATGACGTCCACTGAATGGAAGAAACGTGCTACTTGTATGCTGGTTGACGTAGGAGGTATAAGTCGCACCCTGAATGCGTGGGATTTATCCATGGACGCGTCCAAGGCGATATTAGAATCCCCACCCATGATTATCGGGCCCTCTATCGATGAATGGATCTTGCGCCACATACCCTGGAAGAACGCCGGTTGATTGGAGTTCGGGGCATAGTAGTTAATAAAGGTTATTGGAGATTCATGTAACAGACCCGAGACCAGGATGTACCTGCCATCCGGGTCAGAGATCGTGTTGTGAGGTGTAAACGGGACCGACCGAGACAACCATATGCCCACTCCCCTGTGCTTAGTAGAGGCACTAGCCAAAAATTTTTGTGAGTAGTGTTTATGAAAGTACGATGGAGCAGAGGAGGTAGAAAAATGCGTTTCCTGTAAAAATAGTATATCAACATGAGAGGATTTATAATACAAGAAAGCTTTTCGACGCTTGATCGGGGAATTAAGGCCCTGCACATTATGTGTGAGTAAGCTAAAGGTTTTAGCAGATTCCATGGCCGCCATCATAGAGCAGGAGGTAGAACCATGTGCGTATTAGGATCCCGCCATAGAGACAAAGGTCAGAAATAGGAAAGAAAGGAAAGGGAAGGGGGTAAAAGACAGAACAAAAATAAGACATACACAAGGTACCAATAGTACCGAACATAGTCTACCGACTAGGCAGTCAAGGAAGACTGCTAACAGGGGGACAGCAGACCGTCGTGAAGGCACAGCATTTCCGAAAATATATATCCAGACATTCAACCCCTTAACCTATATCAACCCTGAGCATAATAGGCATTCACATGTTAAATATAAGGTAAAGCAAACTTTCATATTTTTTTTTTTTAAAAAAAACAAAACAAACATATCTATAGCCAGAGTACCAACTCACTGCGAACTTGACCCATCCAAACCCTTCCTCGCCTTTTTCGGGTCAGCTTATAAACCAATTTCCATTACTATAAGTGGGAGTCCAGAGAAGCAAAAGAAATCCCCACATCCCCCCCAACGTATGGATCCCCAGCTCCCAGTCCGCTGAGAACTGCAAATGGCGGTATCCGGCTGAAATTCAGCCTCCATGCTGCTTGAAGACATCTCCGGCCGATATGAAGAATAAAGAAAGAGAAAGAAAAATAAACTATCTGCTTCTATAATCGACCTCCTTTCCGTCATGTCGGATTCAATTGTTGCCGACGAGATTCCACCCTCTGTTCCCGAGGAAACTCTGGACGGCCTCCTTGGGTACGCCATATTGGTGACAACGGGGGATCCCGTATGGGGAGTCGGGAGGAACTGGCTTTATCCTGGGGTGGTAGAATATGTAAGTCCCTCAGCAGGTCCTCTCCCTCCTGTAGCGTAGAGAAGCCATATTGCCTATTATTGCGCATGAAGAGGAGACGAAATGGGAATGCCCACCGGTATGGAATCGCATGGTGTTTGAGGGTCTGCAGAACAGGGCGAAGCATCCGCCTTTTTTGAATGGTTTGGGGAGCCAAATCAGCATATATCTGAACCGCTGTATTATAAATGGTGATCACCGGAAGCTTCCTAGCTCTTTCCATCACCTTCTCCTTAATCGAATAATAGTGGAGTTTCACTATAATATCTCTGGGAAGTCCATCCCTCCTCATGGCCGTCAAAGCTCTATGGGCCCGGTCAATTTCCATATGTGATTCCGATATATCAGGTATCAAGGTAGTGAGTAGCAGGCGAACCACCCCCGGTACCTCCGTCTGAGATTCCGGGACCCCTCTGATCCTGAAGTTATAGCGTCGAGAACGATTTTCCAGGTCCTCAATTCTGGTGTTCGCTTCCTCCAATTGCTCCTGCAGATCCTCCATAAATCTAGTATTCTGGTTAACTCTTGCAGTGACTGAGGTCATTTTGGTCTCAATAGCCTGCATATGCGCCCCCACTTTGTGTAAATCTTGATGTACCGCGGCTATCTTGGAGCTTATTTCCCCCATCTGAGCTTGCATGGCTCTTGATATGCAGGAAAAGATGGCGTCCTCTGTCAACCCGGAAGTAATGGCCGGCTGCATGGGCGAGTGCTGTGAGACGTGAACGGGCGCTAATTGCGGCAGTCCCAGGTCTGGGATCGGGCCCTCTTCTTGTAAATCCTCCTGTGCCTGCAATAGTGATGTGCTGCTATTTTCCCGCAGGAGCACAGGATAATCCTGTGATAACACCGCCGAACTGGATTCTATCTGTGTCCCCTGCTGCTGCTGCAGCAGGCCTTGCTCCGCCATGTTCGGCGCCGCCATCAGCATATCTGCCACGGACCTCTGAGCCTGGGTTTGCTTACCCCTTCTTCCACTCCCTCTGGCCATAGGTGGATGCCCGAACCTCTAAGGTACCTCTCCTTTCTTTTATGGGTCTCGATGTCTGCTGTTAGCGATATATATGCTGGAATGCCTTCACGAGGTGCGGAGCCTGGTTAGAACGCGTCCACCATGTTCAGCTGCGCGCATGCGCCCCAAGTGCAGGGATTGTGAATACACATCCCGTGGAATGTCTATTCACTGTCTAAACACTTCAGTATCGTTAATGTGTTAGTATAAGACAGCACATAGGGATCTAAAAGGATCCCTATGCGCTGCCTAAATGAATGGAGAGGAGTGCATGACGCTGATTGGTCAGCGTCATACATTCCTCTGTACAACGCCCACTTGGTCGAAAGTAAAAACACGCCCACTTGGGCATTAAGAAACTCATTAGCCTAAATCTAAAATCGCTAATAAAGTGGTGAAAATAGATCGTTTTTTTTAAATAAAAAGCACTGCTGTCACCTACATTATAGCGCCGATCTCCTTATGTAGGAGATAGGGCACTTATAATGTGGTGACAGAGCCTCTTTAATGATATATCATGTGACTGGCTGCAGCCAATGGTTGTGAGGCTGTTATGAGAGAGGGGAAAGTCTGACTTGTTATTCACTATATACACCGTTCAGCAATAACATTAAAACCACCTGCCTAATATTGTGTAGATTCCCCTTGTGCCACTGAAACAGCTCTAAACCCGTTGAGGCATGGACTCCACAAGACCTCGGAAAGGTGGTGAACACCTTCAACTCTTTGTCATGTTCCTCAAACATTCCTGAACAATTTTTGCAGTGTGGCAGGGGGCATTATCCTGCTGAAAGAGGGCACTGTCATTAGGGAATACCGCTGCCATAAAGGGCTGTACTTGGTCTGCAACAATGTTTAGGTAAGCGGTAGATGTTAAAAGTATACCTATATAATATGTCATGATTCACATCTTTGTGTTTTTTGTAAAGGCCCTGTCTATCTGTGCCTGTACAATGTACAGTGGTGTAACTACCGTCGAAGCAGCCGTAGCGGCTGCTACGGGGCCCGCGGCATGAGGGGGCCTGTGTCACCCGCCGGCACGGCCCCCACCATGGCCGGAGGCTCCGCTAGTAGCCACTATGGCTACTACAGCGCGACGCCACTGAACACTACGGCAGAGCTGGGAGATATCTCCACAGGATAGAGGATACATGTGTGATCGCTGGCAGCGATAGGGAGAACGGGGGACCAAAAGTCCCCCAATGTTCTCCATGACAAACCTCGGACTTACGGGGTCTGTGTCGGCAGCTCCGAAGAAATGAATGGAGCGCTGGTCGCGCTTGTGCGCATGCGTGACCAGCGCTCCTTTAATTTTTATTGAGCTGCGCAGACGCCGGAAGTCCGAGGTTAGTCATGGAGAACGTCGGGGGACTTTCGGTCCCCCGTTCTCCCTATCGCTGCCAGCGATCACACATGTATCCCCTATCCTGTGGATAGGGGATACATGTCTTTTCTAGGACACGCTATAGGTCAGATTTTTTTTGGGGGGTTGGGGCTGTATGGCGTTACCTACAGGGGGGGCTGTATAGCGTTACCTACAGGTGGGGCTATATGGAGTTACCTACAGGGGGGCTGTATGGCGTTACCTACAGGGGGGCTGTATGGCGTTACCTACAGGGGGGGCTGTATGGCGTTATCTACAGGGGGGCTGTATGGCACTATCTACAGGGGGGCTGTATGGCGCTACCAACAGGGGGGGCTGTATGGCGCTACCAACAGGGGGGGCTGTATAGCGTTCTCTACAGAGGGGGCTGTATGGTGTTCTCTACAGAGGGGGTGTATTGGCGTTATCTACAGGGGGTGTCTGTATGGCGTTATCTACAGGGGGTGTCTGTATGGCGTTATCTACAGGGGGTGTCTGTATGGCGTTATCTACAGGGGGGGTCTGTATGGCGTTATTTACAGGGGGGGCTGTATGGCGTTACCTACAGGGGGGGCTGTAAAAAAGGCACTATCTACAAGGGGGGGTTGTGTGACACCCAGGGGAGGGGGGGCCCCAGTAAAATGTTTGCTATGGGGCCCAGTCTTTCCTAGTTACGCCCCTGACAATGTACATAAACTATACACACATATAGACACAACACTACTGGCAGCCACTCCAGTCTCAACATTGCAACTGAGCATATGTGCGGGATTTAAATACAGTAGTGTTCAAAGAATAGCAGTCCAACATCATTAACCTGAAAAATAAATGTTTGTGGTAGAAGTGATATTTCTACATAGCAAATAATTTACTTGTAAGTGCAGTAGAAAAAACTAGAGCCAACAATTAGGACATGCATGCCGCTCATTCTGAGGAATTGAATCATTCATTGAAAGGGGCTTGTTCAAAATAATAGTAGTGAGGGGTTCAATTGGTGAAGTCCTTCAATTTGTGGAATAACAGGAGTAAATTTTGGTCCTTATTTAAGGTAGGACGGTGCAGATGTTGCACATGTTGGTTATAGTGCATTTCTGAAATACTGGGGAAAGTGGGTCGTTCCAGATGTTGTTCTGATGAAAAACTTACTTTAATTTAAAAATTCATTAGAGATGGAAAAAACGTATATAGAAGTGCAGCAAGTTATAGGCAGAAATGACCACCAAAACCTGAAAGACGCGGAAGGATGTGGGGAACTACTGTTCGAATGGATCGAGGAATAGCCAAAATGGCAAAGGCTCATCCAATGATCACCTCCAGAAAGATCAAAGGGGATCTGAAGATACCAGTGAGTACTGCTACAATCCGAAGACTATTAAGTGAAGCCAAGTTACCAGCAAGAACTCCTCGCAAAGTCCCATTGTTGAAAAAAAGACATGTCCTTAATAGGTTAAAATTTGCCAAGGAACACATTGGCTGGCCCAAAGAGAAATGGCGCAACATTTTGTGGACTGATGAAAGCAAAATTGCTCTTTTTGGGTCTAGCGGCCGCAGACGACCCCCGAGCACTGAATTTAAGCCACAGTACACTGTGAAAACCGTAAAGCAAGATGCTGCAAAAATCATGATATGGGGATGTTTCTCATACCCTAGTGTTGAGCCTATTTATCACATACAAGAGATCATGGATGAGTTTGAATATGTCAAAATACTTGTTGCCCTATGCCGAAGAAGAAATGCCCTTGAAATGGGTGTTTCAACACGACACTAAACCAAAACACACCAGCAAGTGAACAACATCTTGGTTACAAACAGGATTGAGGTAATGGAGTGGCCAGGCCAATCCCCTGACTTCAATCCCATAGAGAACTTGTGGGGTAACATAAAAAAAAGTGGTTTATGAGGCAAAAACCAAAAGAAGAACTGTGGAATGATATCCAATCTTCCTGGACTGGAATACCTGTTCAGAGGGAAAAAAAAATGTTGGTCGACTCCATGCAACACAGATGTCAAGCAGATCTCAGAAACAATGGTTCTGCCACTAAATATTAAAGTGAAATCTGAAATTTTTTCCCGTGTATACATTACATTTTTGAGTTTTTAACTGGTTCCCGACCGCTGGCTGTCTTTTTACGGCCAGCGGTCAGGGTCCTTAAAACCCGCGCCATAGACTATTTAGGGCGCGGGTTTTAACTTGCTGCCCGAGCAATCGGGCAGCTGAATTTTGGGTCTCCGGCTGTCAGTGACTGCCAGGGACCCTGAGGAGAGGATATAAGCAGCTTTCTCTGCTTCTGTCTTCTCTGATCTCTTTTACACAGCACCCAATGATCGCTGTGTATAGGAATAGAGGCAGCGGCCGCGCCGCTATCTCTATTGGTCCCGGTGTTTATGTGAGTGGTGACATGATCGCCGGGTGCCGTTAGTGCAGACTGTTGCTGGGTCTTACTAGACCCAGCACAGCCCTATTGGTGACAATCGTCACTATGAGAGGGCTGATTTCCCCTGTAACTGGGGCTGCTGTGCAGCTCCAGTTACAGTGGAAAAGATGGTGTAAAAGAAAGAAAAAAAAAATGTAAAGTTCCCCAAAGGTCTTTTTTGACCTTTGAGGGACAGACCATAGTAATAAAAAAATAAAGTGAAAAAAAATAATTCATAATAAATACACATGAAATACCCACCCCCAAAAAAACGTTCCCCCTGCCAATCATTGTCGTAACGCTAGCCCGGACCCAATTACCCTAATATAGACATGTAATATATTAAAATTTACGGTAGACAATGACGATCACAAATAAAAGGTCTATTTTAGGGTAAAACTATGTTATTACCAAAAAAATAGCTGAAAAGTAAAAAAAGCTTACTTTTTTACTATTATTTTCAAACTTTAAGAATAAAACTTCTAAAATAGCAAAAAGGATGTGTATAAAAATGATAAAAAAAGAAACCTGCATTGTCTACGGAAAAAACATCGCAAAAGTCGCTAGCCCAAGAAATAAAAAAAGTTATAGCCATTTAACGAACACGTGCTAAAAATGGCTAAACGGTGTCTGGTCCTGAAGGCGCAAAATAGCCCGGTCCTGAACTGGTTAAAGAAAAATGCTGGGACTGCTATTTTTTTGAACATATTCCTTTTTCTTTTCTTTCTGTAAAGTGTTAACACAAACTGGATAAATGTTTTTATTGTTTTGATTTGGGATTGAATGTGTAGTATTTCCAGTGCATTTACATTTAGGCAAATAAAAGTTATTATAAAGAATTTGTCCTATATTTGCTTTTTTAAATTAAACTCGCTGCTATTTTTTTGAACACTACTGATGAAGGGCCGCTGCCTTCAGCAGAACAGAATCAGATATACTTCACTATTATATTAGTAATCACTTCACTATAATCCGGATGCCTACAAGAACATTAATGGGGAATTCAGTTAATTTACAGTATATTACATGTAGATGAGATTTTCAAAATCCCATTAACATGTAGCGGAAAAAATCATCACGGAAATAAGGACATGCTGTGGATTTTAAAATCCGCAGCATGTCATTTTTGGTGCTGAAACGCACAAATTTTGTGTGTGTAACATGCAGAATTTTTCATTGATTATGCAGCAAAATCCCGACGTAACCTAAATTTAAGTCACTAAATCGAATCACAGCCTCTGCTGCTGTAGACAGCTCCTCTTTAGGCCTGCACACACTTTTTGTTTCAGCGTTCTAAAACGAACTAATTAAAAAAACAAAAAACGCCATGTATTTCAAGCGTTTTTAATGGTGTTTATTATTTAGTGTCATTTTGTACAGCATTTTTCATGGCGTTTTTCAAGTTCTATAAAGAAGCCTATGGCAAAAATGCCATACAAAGAGCATGTTATGTTTTAAAAAACAGCTACAAAAACGCCACAAACTAAAATGCTGTGGATGTAGGCCCTTTCATATTTCACTATAGATTTTAAAACATCTTCTGGCCGCTGTATTTTTGGGCAAAACACAAAAAACGCAACCAAAAATGCGGGTAAACGCTCTGTGTAATTCCAGATGTAAAGTCTTATTCTCTATTATGTAAAACCTGTCCCCTGCAGTAAGGAACCGCAAGCAGCCGGGTTAGAAATTCTGGATTCAAATGGACTCTAGAACTATTTGTTAATGTCTTGAACAATTGTGAGAATAGCGTAGATTGTATTAAGCAGTGGTTCGCGTTTGGATGAAGGTGTATAAAGATTGTGTCTGCTGAAATCTGGACAGTGACAAGAATCTAAAACACCTGAAGAAACCCTAGTGTGGGTTTTTGTAGGTGAACACGTCTGACTAGTGCCGGGGTGTTTGGATGTTTTGGCACGGATGTACCTAGCTACGATGGTACTGGGCACACCATGAAGAGTAATTACAATGCAGGGTTAAATGATAAAAAAAAAGTCATATGATAAATGAATTTAGTAGACTATATACTTCTAAGCTTAATACATTTGGTTGTGAGCTTGAACTTGGCCTGTTTCTATGTCTTACATAACAAAATCCATGTGAAACCAAAATCAAAGCAATCTTGGAATAAATCTCACATTTTACTTGACTTGAACACTACAGCTCCTTACTATGAAATAATTAAAGATGTAATTTGGAGAGAGTTGTGTCTGGGCACTTAGCCCTTTCACAGCATGCGAACCTCTTGTAAGTTTTCATTTTTCACGCTTCACTGCCATCTACACAAAACTGATCATAAGGGTTCTCGTGAAGTGTTTGGTTCTATTCTGAAGAACAATACGAAGCTGTAATCCATAATCCCTAGTTGATGTGGTACAATCTGTCCATAAACAATGCGCTCACATGGCCTTGAATAATAGTAACACGTGTGTATATAAATGCATATATTATCATGAATTTCGGTAACTATAAATCATGTAAATGTGACTTATTTGCAGTACTTAAAGGGGTATTTCACAGGATATGCCATAAATGGCCCATAGGTGCAGGTCCCACCTCTGGGACCCTCACATATCGGGAGAACAAGGGTTCCATGACCCCATTTGCCAATTGAAAACTGATGTCAGCAACTGCTTTTCCCACAGAAATCAAAGGAGATGTGACAGCACTTTATATTACAGTTCTATGGAAGTTGCAGAAACAGCGGGATGGACCCACACCTATCGGGTATTTATGGCATATCCTGTGGACATGCCATAGATCACCCAGGATGGGAATACCCCTTAAACCCTTAGGCGCACCAGGACGCAACTGTACATCATGGCAGGAGGTTACTTTGCGCAACATGACGTACAGCTACTGCATGATTCCCAGTGCACACTGTCGCCACATTTTAGGGGTTTCTAGCACATCGGCAGACCCTACGTTTGCATGCCAACTGGAGGCCAAACAATGGCCTCCGTGTCTGCCATGTACGGAAGCCTGTCGGGGCCAACCTCCGGCTAGTCCTGATGGGCTTCCTGTCAGAGTAACAGGAAGACGGTGACAGTGTGCATCAGGAAGCGGGAGGTCAGCTGTCCGGCCCCATTCACTTACATAGGTCCGTGCGACGTGCGTGAAAATCACGCGCCTAGTACGGACGTATAACACGTTCGTGTGAATAAGGCCTTTATACAGCTTTTTGGCTGAAAAATAAAAAAGTTATGGCTCTCAGAATATGGCGACACAGAAAATATTTTTTTTATAAAAAAGCGATTTTATTGTGCAAATGCTGCAACACCTAAATAAAACAATATACATATGGTATCGTCGTAATCGTATCGACCAGCAGAATAAAGTAAAACCTAATTTATAAACGCACAGTGTACGCCGTAAGAAATAAAGAATTTAAAAACGCCAAAATTGTTTTGTTTTTTTGTCACCTTAAGGCTTCCTGCCCACGTCAGTCTTGTCCTTCGGGGTGAGATCCGTTTTTGTCACGGATAGCACCCTGAACCCATTCATTTCAATGGGCTCATGCACACTTCAGTTATTTAAACTGATCCGTTGTTCCGTTCCGTCACAAGTAGAGCATGTCCTACTTTGGTCAGTGATTCAGTGACCGTGTGGCCCATAGAAGTCAATGGGTCAGTCAAAAAAACGGATGGCACACGGAAGGCTTCCGTGTGCCGTCCGTTTTTTTTATGGATCCGTTGCCATAGCAACGGCTGGGTCAGCCAAAGTTCACAGACTCACAGACTACAGTACACATTCATTCCTGAAGATGGATGTGGAGAGACTCATAGCATTGGTGCATGATCACCCAGAACTGTGGGATACGCGGGCAGAATGCGACCACGACCGCTATAAAAAGGACACCGCGTGGGAGGAACTTGCCATGGAGCTTTTGACGCACAGATGGCAGAAGGGAACTAATGCCCAGCGTCACAAAATAAGTAAATGCACACATTTAGAGCAGAGTAATCTCAAACTGTTCTCTATGCTCTGAAAGCTACAGAAAACAGCACCAAAAACTTCTTGTAACCTTTCTATGGGTGTTTCCTGGGACATGTGACAAATTCAAATGAAGTTTACCTTCCGTTTTTAAAACGGAAAAACGGAAGCCAAACGGAATGACAACGTCCGTGTAAAACGGAAACACGGAACGGAAACGGAAACGGAGTGCACACGGAAACAAAAACGGACACACGGATCCGTCAAATACGGCCGATAAAACGGTGATGGAAGTGCGCATGTGGCCTAAGGGTATGTTCACACGGAGTGTTTTCAGGCGTATTTAGGGGCGTTTACGTCTTGAAAAATGCCTGAAAAAACGGAAGCAGAACGCCTCTAAACATCTGCCCATTGATTTCAATGGGAAATACGGCGTGCTGTTCCGGCGGGGCGTTTTTTACGCCTCGTTTTCCAAAAACTTCACGTAAAAAGACGCCCGCGAAAAAGAAGTGCAGGTCACTTCTTGGCACGTTTTTGGAGCCGTTTTACATTGACTCCATAGAAAAACAGCTCCAAAAACGGCCATAAAAAACGCAGCGAAAATCGCAAGTGGCTTAAAAAACTTCTGAAAATCAGGAGCTGTTATCCCTTGAAAACAGCTCTGTATTTATAGACATTTTTGAATTTGTGTGTGCACATACCCTATCTCTAAAGAAAATGTAATAAAAGTGATTAAAAAAAACATTACCAATAAAAACTACAGCTCTTTCCGCCAAAAATAAGCCCTCACACCGCTCAATCGACCGAAAAATAAAAAAGTTATGGCTCTCAGAATATGGTGATACAAAACAATTTTTTTTAACAAATTGATTTTTCTTTTTAAAAGTATTAAACTATACAAAAACCTATATAAAGTTTGGTATTACCGTAAATCGTATTGAGATGCAGATTAATGTTAATTTGTCGTTTTTACTGCACGGTGAAAGCCGTAAAAACGAAACCCAAAAATTAATGGAGGAATCACAGTTTTTTCCAATTACAGCCTGCAAATAATTATGTTTTCAGTTTCCCAGTACCTTATATGGTAATTTAAATGGTGTCATTAGAAACTACAACACCTCCTGCAAAAAAAAGCCCTCACACCGCTCTATTGACGAAAAAATTAAAAAAGTTATGGCTCTTGGAAGGCGGGGAGTGAAAAACCAAAATTAAAAAGCAGAAAAAGGATCAGTCCTGAAAGGGTTACTTAATTCCATTTATAACCACATGTGGGGTAATGCCGTAATCGGGAGAAATTGCTTTACAAATGTTGGGCGGCTTTTTATCCTTTGTCCCTTGTGAAAATTAAAAAATTCAACATTTTAGTGGACAAAAAATGTTGATATTCATTTTCACGGCCTAATTCCACTAAATTCTGCAAAAAAACTGTGGGGGTCGAAATGCTCACTATATCCCTAGAAATATTCCTTGAGGGGTGTAGTTTCCGAAATGGAGATTTCCACGGTTTTGGTCCCTCCAGGGCGTTGCAAACGCGACATGGCACCGAAAATCATTCCAGCAAAATCTGCGCTCCAAAATCCAAATGTCACTCCTTCCCTTCTGAGCCCTGCCGTGGGTCTAAACAGCAGTTCATTACCACATATGGGGTATTGCCGCAATCGGGAGAAATTGCTTTACAAATGGTGGTGTGCTTTTTCTCCTTTATCTCTTGTAAAAATGACAAAACTTTTTCCCAGAAAAAAAGTAGAATTTCATTTTCACAGACTAATGCAACAAAAAAACTAAGGGGTCAAAATGCTAACCATACCCCTAGATAAATTCCTTGAGGTGTGTAGTTTCCAAAATGGGGTCAATTCTGGGGGGTTTCCACTGTTTTGGCACCACAAGACCTCTTCAAACCTGACATGGTGCCTAAAATATATTCTAAAAAAAAAAGGACGCCCCAAAATCCACTAGTTGCTCCTTTGCTTCTGAGGCCTGTGTTTCAGTCCATTACCGCACTAGGGCCACATGTGAGATATTTCTAAAATCTGCAGAATCTGGGCAATAAATATTGAGTTGTGTTTCTCTGGTAAAACCTTCTGTGTTACAGGAAAAAATTATTACAAATGAATTTTGGCAAAAAAAATTAAATTCTAAAATGTTACCACTACTTTGCTTTAATTCCTGTGAAACACCAATAGAGTTAAGAGACTTTGAGAATGCTGTTTTGAATACTTTGAGGGGTGCAGTTTTTAAAATGGGGTGATTTATGGGGACTTTCTAATATATAAGACCCTTAAAGCCACTTCAGAACTGAACTGGTCCTGAAAAAATAGCCTTTTGACATTTTCTTGAAAATTTGAGAAATTGCAGCTAAAGTTCTAAACGTTGTAACGTTCTAGAAAAATAAAAGGATGTTCAAAAAAACGATGCAAACATTAAGTTGACATATGGTTAACTAGTAACTATTTTGTATGGTATTACTATCTGTTTTACAAGCAGATACATTTAAATTTAGAAAAATTCAAATTTTTGCACATTTTCTAAAAATGTTGGTGTTTTTCACAAATAAATATTAAATTTGTCGGCCAAATTTTTTCACTGACATATACTACAAAATGTCACGAGAAATCAATCTCCGAATCGCTTGGATAGGTATAAGAATTTCAAAATTACCACATAAACTAACATGTCCGATTTGAAAAAAATTGCCTATGCCACAAGGCCAAAACAGGCTGCGTCCTGAAGGGGTTAAGGGAAATACAGCGGTTACATATTAGAAATGTTGAGGCTAAACTAACACAGTTATGTGGACAAAGGATGTATGACCAAAGAAAGAAGCAGAGGGAAAATGGGTACAAAAAAACAAAAGTGTGACATTTCTGAGCTCCTTCAGAACATAGAAGACCTTTCTGGAACC
This sequence comes from Rhinoderma darwinii, assembly GCF_050947455.1. NCBI lineage: Eukaryota > Metazoa > Chordata > Amphibia > Anura > Rhinodermatidae > Rhinoderma > Rhinoderma darwinii. The sequence continues at coordinate 102,474,975 of NC_134691.1, read as the reverse complement.
ATGAAGATCAATCATGTCATCCATAATGCATCAACTATGGATACTATTTCTTCTTTAAAAATCAATCTAAGGTTCAGTTTTGCTTTTCAGGCTGTGTTCACATCTAGCATCGTATCGTATAAATGGACGCAAAGACACAGATCTGTACAATGGTTCCATCATGTATAGTCAGCATTCAGAAAGCACTTAGGCCTCAATCACACGACAGAGTCCGAGTGTCGGCCGGGAAAATCTGCCGTTTTTCCCGGCCGGTTTGCATCCGTTCCGGGCCGTGTTGCCGTTTTTACCAGCCGATTTGCATCCGGTTTTTTCCCTGACCGTTTTTTAATCGGATGAATTTTTTGCACTTTACTTATTTTTTTATTATTATGGTCTGTCCCTCAAAGGTCAAAAAATACCTTTTTGGAACTTTTAATATTTTTTTTCTCTCTTTTACACCAGGCTTTTCCCCTGTAACTGGGGCTGCACAGCAGCCCCAGTTACAGGGGAAATCAGCCCTCTCATAGTGACGATTGTCACTAATAGGGCTATGCTGAGTCTAGTTAGACCCAGCAGCAGTCTGTCACTAACGGCACCCGGCGATCATGTGACCAGTCACATGATCACCGGGAGGAATAGAGACAGCGCCGCTGCTGCTGTCTCTATTCCTATACACAGCGTTCGTTGAAGACATGTGTAAAAAGACATCGCTGTGTAAAAAGACATCGGAGAAGACAGAAGCAGCGAAATTCTATCCTCTCCTCAGGGTTCCCGGCAGTCACTGACAGCCGGAGACCCGACATTCAGCTGCCCGATCGCTCGGGCAGCAAGTTAAAACCCGAGCCGTAAAAAGTCTATGGCTCGGGTTTTAAGGACCCTGACCGCTGGCCGTAAAAATACACAGCCAGCGGTCGGGAACCGTAACAAGCAGGGGAAGGGAGCCAGCGCAGCGCTCCCTTCCACCTGCTGTACACCCCGGCCCTGCCACACAGTATCTCCAGCGTAGCCAGTCGTCCGAATGGCATCAACTCCTCCTCCTCACATGCACTCTGCGCTGTGAGGAGGAGAGAGTGCACGAGCGACGGTAGACCCGGCCATCACTCGGGACACATTCCGGTGATGGCCGTGTATTACCAGGCCCCATAGACTTCTATGGGAGCCGGGCGGCCGGGTACCCGGACGAAAATAGGGCATGTCCCATTTTTTGACGGCCGGTTTTCCCGGCCCGTCAAAAAAATCGGTCGTGTGAATAGCCCCATTAGGGGTCTATTATTCCTAATGCAGGGAAACCCTGTCGTGTGAATCCCGCCTTATGCGCCTCCTAATCAGAAAGAAATGGAACTTCGACCCATATGAAGGTATATTTACAAATTTTGATAAGCGAATCTCAATCCTTATACACCTTTTTTCTTTAAGCTTATTTGCCTAAAATTAAAGCCAATAAATAAAATACTTGTGTGATGCTGACAAACAATTCAGCAAAAGATTTCCCACTTTGCGGTTCAAGAGCTCTACATACTATTTGTGACCTTTGTAACGTTTTTCCTTCCTTCATTGAGCTCCGTGCCTAGGAAAGAAGCCAAGTTACAAGTCATGTAGATAAGAGTACATCAGAGCAGAAGGATTGTATTGCTTCATGAAACAAGTGAGATGAGGCATTTTGTCAATGGCATTAGAGTAATGGGTTCTGCAGAACACAAGATGTACATTTTTTTAATTGATCCACTACTTGCTTGCTTTACTCTACACTGGCCACGCCGCGTAGAGAAGATTTTAATGCTGGCGTGGAAGCCACTGGCCATAACAGAAGAAAAAGCCTGTAATACTCCACATAATGTAAACTTTGAGAAAACTACTACTTTAAAATTAGCCAACCTTCTTCTCTTGGACTGGGCCTTAAGGCCCTTCTACACGAATGGAGCAAACGAGCACCGATCAACGAGCTGTCTCGTTGATCGGCACTCGTATACATGGACCATGTTGGGCTGTGTAAGAGCACTCTTAGGATCAGTTCACACGTTGCGTAAATACAGCGGATTTTTCGCCCGCAAAATTAGTTACGAAAAATCTCATCCACATGCTGCGTAAATACGGAGCGGAAAAAACGCTCAGAAATTGACATGCGGTACAAAATGTTATTCCACAGCATGTTAATTGTATTTGCATAAACGCTGCTTATTTGTTGGGGGTTTTCCCCATTGAATTCAATGGGGAGGTAAGGCCTGCAACAAAATAGCAGTTACTTCGGTTTTTGCGGCGGGTTCGCAGCGATTCTACCGCAAAAAACGCAACTCAAAATACAAATCTTATACTTACCCAGGAGTCTGTGTTTCTACCTCCAGGCTGGCCTCCTCGGATGATGTTTCATCCCATGTGACGGCTGCAGTCAATGACGTCAGAGGGCCGGCCTCCAGTGACTGCCGCTGCAGCCAATCACAGGCTGCAGCGGTCTCCCGGGATGAAACGTCATCCCAGAAGGCCGGCCTGCTGGCTAGCTAGTGCTGCAGTTTTCCGCAGCGGACATTCTGGGCGAAATACTGCACAACAGTTTGGCACGTTTTTCGCCCGGAATTCACTGTGGCTCTCAGGGCGTATATGCTGTATGCTATTACGCAGCGTATCCGCCCCATGTGAACTCAGCCTTAATCTTGTTACCTTACTCACTTCTGACATTGAAGTAACTTCTACTACAAGGCTCTGCTCACACTTTGCATGTGGATTCTAAAGAAATAACTGAAAGTTTTATACTTTTATTTTTTTGCACAGCAAAAACTGCACATACCATATAGAAGCACTAGGAAAGTGGTTATAGCACCTATGAACTCGCTTTAGGGGCTTATACAGCTGCCACTCTATGTCCCCTCTGGCCTAACCCTTTATGACCAAATTATTTGTTTCATAACAGCGGCACTTTAAAAACAGTTTCCACTTTCTTAATGCTACTTAATTTTGAATCTCTTTATTAAGAACTTTGTGGATGGGATTATTAGTAAGGGGTCAGGTTTTGCTGACGATACAAAACTTTGTAGGATACTTAAAACTCAGCTGATTGCAAGATATTACAGAAATACCTAGATAAGCTGACAGCGTGGGCAAAAATATGCCAGATGAATTTTAATATTGATAAATGTAAAGTAACGCAACTAGGCTGCAGTAATAGTATTAATATATATACATTAAATGGAATAAAACTGGGGCTAACAGAGCAAGAGAAGGATCTGTGTATTCTGATTATAAATAAGTTAAGCAGCAGCACTCAACGTCAAGCAGCAGCTGCAAAAGCAAATAGGATTTTAGAGTGTATAAAAAGAGAGATAAAAACCTGTGATTCAGATGTAATATTACCGCTCTATAAATCTTTCAGTTTTGTAAAAAGGATATAGAAAAGCTGGAGAAGGTTCAAATGCGGACGACTCGATTATTAAATGGGATGGGAGGTGTCTCTTACAATGAAAGGCTAGAAGAATTGGACTTGTTCAGCTTGGAAAAAAAGACAATTTAGAGGTGATCTTATTAAATGTATAAGTAGAAGTGTGGTAAAAACAGAGAACTAGCACATGATCTGTTCCTTCCAAGGACTCTACAAAGGACCAGGGGGACATTCATTGCGTGTGGTAGAAAGGTGTTTCAGGCATCAATATAGGAAAGGGTTCTCTACAGTTAGGTCTTGTTGACTTTTTATAGGCAGTGCACATGCATTAATACACATAGACAATCAATCAATGTACTACCAGTGACAAATCTCAAAAACAAAAAATCAATGTTTTTACATTGCCTTCTCAAAGTTATTTCAAGGTTTTCTTCCAAAAAATAACGTGAATGTTCATTAGAATTGGTCTAGATTGGGCCTCATTGATACACACATTTGATTTATTGATGCAGTTTAAATTGGCAAAAAAATTATCTAACATGCATTTATTATGCCCTTTTCACGCTGATTTTTTTTTTGAGGGACTAAAATCTGCCTCAAAGTTCCTTCAGGACCATGCCTCCATTCTGTAATAATCTGCGCCAGATAACCCTGCTTTCCTTCTGGAACAAGGGGAATCGGCAGAGTCTATCTCCTACACACCTATAGTTTGCGGTTGTGCAGCCGGGATGTCCGAATATTTAGCATATGGCAAAGAGGCTTCTTCTAGCAAGGGAAGTAACATTAGAAGCTAGTTATAACTAGAGGTACGCTTCGGGTAAAGTCTGTTTAATTGGCTGTATTGTTTGGGTTATGTCCCTTGCAAGTTTTCTTTTTATTTTAGGTAGTTCGGTTACTATTTTTGCTAGAAAGAGAACATTTTATCAGACGGTCTGCTCTTTGTCTATTGACTTATTTAACATCACTGCTATGCTGGTTCTTAAATATGTTACTAATATATTTTATGCGATTGGAACCGGATACTATTCTTCCTAATTCTTTAGGTTTTAGTGCTTTTTGGTTTAATCTAATAGGTGTTTTCATATTGACTAGGATGTGTGAGATGATTTTTGGAGATTGTGTTACACGAAGGGGAAAATAAAATACATCAGTCACACATCACCGACTATAGGAATCTTTAAGAAATCAAGAAGGAAAAACAAGTGCTATCTTAGAGTGCGCCAGTATTGTCTTGAAATTAACTTCCGGACGTGAAAACAAGGACTCTTTCCAACTCCTCTTTGAAATGAAGGAATTCCACACACAGCCAGGCATGGCTGACACTTTGTCTGTTATCTATCACAGAGAAGTTATAAAGATTACACAAAAGACAACCATACAGAATTAAACGGAACTGCACCACATTGGTTTGCCACAGCGCTTGAGCTTGAGGCTCCGAGGTCTGACTTATGTCAATGACCTACAATATGTCTCTATAGTAAAGTGCAGCCGACTACGCTTTATCATACAGCAAAACAAAGAAAAGTTCTGGCTGCGCATACAAGCCTGGTGGATGCCAAAAGGACATTCTGGGGACCGTTTATATATTCTCAGTGCATACGTCGAATGTAGTGCAAATGATATGTGAACAGAACCCCCAGCTTTAGGGCTTGGTGCATGCTGCATAATTATTTCAGGGTGCAACGCTGACAGATTCTCTTTAACCCCTTAAGGACCAAAATATTTTTTTCCGTTTCAGCCTCCTCGCATTCGGTCAGCCATAATTTTTATTTTGAAGGCTACATAGCTAATCGAGGCCTTGATTTTTTGCTGGACGAGTCGTGTTTTTTTAGGCATGATTTTATTAAGAGTCGCTTTAATTTATATAATTTTTTTTTAGTATGGACAAATGCGTTTTAAAAAATGCAATTCTGCATTTTTTTTTATTTTATTTGTTTGGGGGTGCTATCTACAGGGGGGGGCTGTATGGCACTATCTACAAGGGGTAGGTGGGGGACACTATCCACAAGGGGGGCTGTATGGCACAGTGACAAAGGGGAGGGGGCATTATCTACTAGGGGGTGACTATCTAAAGGGGGTGGCTGTATGGCACAATCTACAGGGGGGGGACTGTATGGCACAATCTACAGGGGGGGCAGCGCGATCAGCGATGACATACATCCTGCAGGAACTACAGCCCACCAATGATGTGCATGTGGTTCACTTTGTTTTAAGATGCTAAAGTTTTGGTAAAGTCTAAGGCTATGTTCACACGGAGTATTTTGGGGGAGGAATATCTGCCTCAAAGCTCCAAACGGAATTTTGAGGCAGATATTCCTCCCCCAAAATACTCCGTGTGAATAGCAATTATCGCGCCGTTTTTCGCCCGCGGCCATTGAGCGCCGCGGGCAGAAAACACGCTTTCTCCTGCCTCCCATTGAAGTCAATGGGAGGTCGGAGGCGGAAGCGCCCGAAGATAGGGCATGTCGCTTCTTTTTCCCGCGAGGCAGTTTTACTGCTCGCGGGAAAAAGACGCCGACGCCTCCCATTGAAATCAATGGGAGGCGTTCTCGGGCCGTTTCTGCCGAGTTTTGCGACGCGGTTTCCGCGTCAAAAAACTCGGCAAAAGACCCCGTGTGAACATAGCCTAAAGGTTCCCTTCATTTATAAATAAAAATATGTTTACTATTTTCTTGGAAATAGAGAAAAATAAAAAAATAAAAAAAGATGCGGCTTCCTTACCATATAGCCAAAGGAACAGTCAAGGATATTTCAAATACAAATAGTGATATAACCGCTGTAATAACCTGAAACAAATAAAACAATGAAAAAGCAATTAACAAAAACATTTTAGTTAATATTTTAGCATCCAAACCAGCAGATCATTATCACAACACAAAATTGAAACTTTAAAACAATATTCTCACACAGAAAAAAGTAGTTGAGTAACTTAGTATATTGTTTTATTTATTATGTATCTGTTTAAGGTTACATGTTTTTGAAGTCCAAAGTGAAATTCAAAATTCTGCAGGTTTCCGGTAACTAGAGACTAGTGCAGGACTACTAAACTGGTGGACCGTGGACAGTTGCTGCCCAGACCCCTGCATTTAATAGTGTCCGCTTCCTTAGGAGGCAGAAACAATTGAACTGCCTCCTGAAGCGCTGGCTCAGTTTCTTTCCCTGCCATTCAGAGTTTTTCCTGTGATGCAGGTGGGGAGATGATGTCACCAAGCCACCTACACCATTCTGCTAGAGCAGGCTTGGTCAGAAGAGGCCAGGCCTGCATCGCTGGATGACAGCATGGGGACGAGGACAGGTGAGTTTGTGGCGGTCTGCCACTATCTGCAGGGGACAGGTGTTTCATAGATTTTATTAGAATTTGGACATAAAATGAAAAATTAAATTTTTTTCCAATGTAGTTTTAGCTATAAAAAAAACAAAAAAACAATGTCCACAAAGAAGAAAAAGCCCCCTAACTTTTGTAAAGCAACTTCTCTGGAGTACGGAAATACCCCATATGTGGGCATAAACTGCTGTTTGGACACACGGCAGGGCTCAGAAAAGAAGGACCGCCATTTGGCTTTTGGAGTACAGATTTTGCTGGATTGGTTTCTTGGCACCAAGGTACCAGTACAGTGGAAACTACCCATAAGTGACTCCATTTACGAAACTACACCCCTTGAGGAATTCATCTAGGGGTGTAGTAAGCATTTTGACCCTGGTGTTTCGTAGATTTTATTAGAATTGGGCAGTGAAAAAAAAAAAAATCCTTTTTCTTCAATAAGACGTAGATTTAGCACAAAATTTTTCATTTTCAACATATAAAAGGAAAAAAGAACCCTAACATCTGTAAAGCAATTTCTCCTGAGTACGGCAATACCCCATATGTGGTCATAAACTGCTGTTTTGCACACAGTAGGGCTCAGAATGGAAGGAGCACCATTTGGCTTTTGGGGTGCAGATTATGCTGGATTGGTTTCTGGGCGCTATGTCGCATTTGCAAAGCCCCTGTGGACCAAAACAGTGGAAACCCCCCTGAAATTACCCCATTTTGGAAATTACACTGTATCCACCTAGGGGTGTAGAGAGCATGTTAACACCACATGTGTTTTCCAGAAATTAGTGTGCACTCGATATTGCAGAGTGAAAATGGGAATTTATCCATAGATATGCCAATATGTGGTGCCCAGCTTGTGCCACCATAACAAGACAGCTCTCTAATTATTATGCTGTGTTTTCCGGTTTTAGAAACACCCTATCGGTGGCCCTAATCTTTTGCCTGGACATTCGACCAGGCTCAGGAGTGAAAGAGTACCATGCGAAATTGAGGCCTAATTTGGGGATTTACAAAGTATTGTTTCACAATTGCAGGGTTCTGATGTGAAATAATAAAATAAACCCCTGAGAAGTGAAACTACACCCCTCAAGGCATTTATTAAGGGGTATAATGAGCATTTTCACCCACAGGTCTTTAGCATAAATGAATGCACTGTGGATGGTGCAAAGTAAAAATTGCAGATATGCCATTTCAGTGGCAAATATGCCGTGCCCAGCTTGTGCCACTGGAGACACACACCCCAAAAATTGTTAAAAAGGGTTCTCCCTGGTTTGGCAATGCCATATATGTGAAAGTAAACTGCTGTTTGGGCACACTGTAGGGTTCAGAAAGGAGGAAGCTCCATTTGGCTTTTGGAGATTGGATTTTGCTTGGCAGTAGTTGCCGTTTTACTGGTATTTTATTTTATAATATGGGGGCATATGTAAGCTGGGCAGAGTACATCACGGGCACAGTCAGGTGGTATAAAAATGGGGTGAAAAACTCAATAAAATAATCCATAGATGTGTGTTACGCTGTGAAGCAATCCTTTATGCATAGGCCAGTGACGCACTAATAAATGGTGTCGTTTCTTATCCCCCTTTTGGTACCGACTCTGCACCTTTGCAATTTAGGGAATTTTGCTGGGAAATCCATGTCTTGGTATAATACGGTTACCCTCGCTTCCAGTAGATATGTTTGAGCCCTCCCCTTCCTGGTTCCCTAATTTTAGGGCCTTGATAAATCGGTGCTTGATACAGAAGAAATGTTCCACTCCGGCCTGCAAAACTGCATATTTTTTATTTCCTGACTTATTGGAGCTTTAACTAGTTTTAATTTTTTGCGGGACGAGCTGTCGTTTTTATTGGTACCATTTTGGGGTACATGCGACTTTCTGATCACTTTATCCTTTTATTTGTGAGGCAAAGTGACCAAAAAACAGCAATTCTGGCATCGTTTTTTTATAGAGCCATCACCACGCGTTATAAATTACAAGTTAACTTCATTCTGCGGGTCAGTACGATTCCGCCGATAACAAAGCTGTATGGGGGCTTGTTTTTTGCAAGACGAGCTATAGTTTTTATAGGTACCATTTTTGGATACATGCGACTTTTTGATCACTTTTTATTCCAATTTGTGTAGGGCAAGGTGAACAAAAAACAGAAATTCTGCCATTATTTATGGTTTTTGTTTATGCCGTTCACGTGGAATAAAGGAGATCGGCGCTATGATGTAGGTGACAGTAATGCTTTTTATTTTGAAAAACAATTTTAAACCACTTTATGAGCGATTTTTAGCTTTATGCTAATGAGTTTCATAATGCCCAAGTGGGCGTGTTTTACTTTAGACCAAGTGGGCATTGTACAGAGGAGTGTATGACGCTGACCAATCAGCGTCATACACTTCTCTCCATTCATTTACACTGCACTAGCGATATAGTTATATCATTAAGTGCAGCTGCATACACAAACACTAACATTACTGCAGTGTCCTGATAATGAATATACATCACTACCAGCCTGGACGTGATGTTTATTCAGAATCCTAACATGTCTGTAGCGTCTCTGTGAGATTTACAGCAAGGCAAACGTAATCTCGCGAGATTACGATGTAACCTGTCATTTCAAACGAGATTACGCTTGCCTTGCTGGAATCTCACAGAAAAGATTCAGGAGTGTCAGGATTCTGAATAAACATCACGTCCTGGCTGGTAGTGATGTATATTCATTATCAGGACACTGCAGTAATGTTAGTGTGTGTGTGTGTGTAGCTGCACATAATGATATAACTATATCACTAGTGCAGTGTAAATAAATGGAGAGAAGTGCATGACGCTGATTGGTCAGCATCATACACTCCTCTGTACAACGCCCACTTGGTCTAAAGTAAAACACGCCCACTTGGGCATTAAGAAACTCGTTAGCATAAAGCTAACAATCGCTCATAAAGTGGTTTAAAATAGATCGTTTTTCTAAATAAAAAGCATTACTGTCACCTACATTACAGCGCCCATCTACTTATGTAGGAGACAGGGCACTTATAATGTGGTGACAGAGTCTCTTTAATCTTCCAATGTTCATTTGTTTTTTGCAAATGCTCATTTTTGCGCCGCTGTAACTCAGTCACGTGACTCTGCCCTGCTATCCTCAGTCCTGATCAGTGACGAATCGCATTATGACCCTCTGACGCTTTCCCATGATTTTAAACATCTAAGAAAAATATTTACTGATCAGCTGACATTTGACATAATGAAACTTCAAAACGTGACTTTTTGCTTACTGTTTGAAGGAAACGTCACATCACGTAGAATTTCGTTCTTCGATTTAAACACTCACATTAAAATACCTCAACGCTCAGAGGTGGGCTATGGTGGGAGAGAAACAGAGCAACTGGGCAGATAAAAAACTGGAGGGAGGGGGTAGAGTCAGCAAGAGAGAGCTCATGGGAAATTAAGTTTTTAGGGAAAACACAGCGAGGAGGGATCGCCCTTATTTGAAGGAGAAGTGTCTGGAAGCAATGGCGCATAGAGGCAGCAGAAAATAGTGATTTATGGGGGAAAAAAACACGACAGGAGTCAGGAGGAAGACTAAAAGATATAAATCTTATGAACTCGAAAAACGAATCTTGATTAAAAATCAAACGAAAAAAAAAAGCAGCTAATCCCATTAAAAATACAGTAAATACAATCATAACCAAACATGGTTTTAGACATTCAGAAGGATGCGAGGTCATTAGTGATTTAGCGTGGCATAAACACTTAAAAAAAATAAAAATTATAATCCTAAAAAAAAAAATCATGATTATTACTTATTACATTCATTTTGTAAACATTGTTGGTCTTGTACACTGAAGAAACGGTAAAATGTGGTCTTTTCTCTTAAAATTCATCCAGCCCTGAAAGAAGAATGAAATCTCACAATGGCTGGAGAGGGAGGAGCGGACTGGTCTCCGGTGTCCTTGCTTGACTTCCTGACCGATGCCAGTTCACAATAAAGGATCACAGGTTGAGGCCAGTAGATATCATGTGCCTACTTGTTTAGAAACACAATTAGAGAAGTTGGCAATCTAAATGCAGAGGGAGTAATTTGGCCGCTTTATTAAATGAGGAAAGATGCCAAAGAATTGTTCAGATGTTTCCACTAAAAGATTTGCACAATTGTTCCTTGAACTATTTTGGGAGGATCTAGTAAAACACCATGTATTTTTGTTTTTCTTCAGGAGATGTTAGAGGACAGTTATCAATAATCTCTCCATCTGTAACAATTTCCATCCAAAGTTTTATACCGCAAACTGCTACCTACTCCAAGAACAATAAAAGAAAGTACATTTCTGATGCCCCTGTACAAAAATAACCTCAAGCAATTATTGAAAAGGAGATATGGCATGTGATAAACGTGGTTTGGTAAAATCCTCATCTCTGTTAAAGAGTTTATTATATCTCTTGAGAGCATTCAGTCAGCTGAGACACTTTCTCAGACAATTTAAATTAGGTGCAAACAAGTCTAAAACTGGATGGAAAAGAGATAACTATACGCTGAACATCCTGTGGATAACTCCTCTCCCCTGACTCGAAGTCTATAAAAGAGTGGAATAAGCAGACCCCAGAAATTCAACTTGTCTGATCCCTGTTTTCCGTGATGGCAGATGTAGAATGATGGTCTGCCACTTAATCCACACATGAAATAATCAACAAATCCTACTGAAATCGGCAGGATCTGCTGACAAAATCTATGTATGCTTAAAGCGCACCTAACTTTTCAGAACAAGGGGTCATGTGTGTACATGAGGAATAACACTATTTCTGACCATTATATATTCATCATATATATATATATATATATATATATATGTAGAAAAAAAGCAGCACTTCGTAGTATAATAGCGGATGCTATGCGGTCCTGACCTCGATCCAAATGGTCCTATAGATATATGCAAAATGATCGCAGCACTCCAAAAGTTGATTTCAAATGAAGATGTGGTTTATTATTCCATGTTCAATATAAAGCTACGTTTCAGTCCTCTCACTGGACCAGCTTGAGAAAGGTCCTGTGAGAGGACTGAAGCTTTATATTGAATAATAAACCACATCTTTATTTGAAATCAACTTTTGGAGTGCTGCGATCATTTTGCATATATATATATATATATATATATATATATATAGCATTTTTAGCAGTTTTTCCCTCTGCAGGCTCGCTCTCTAATTCAGTTTACTCTGACCTAGTGGGTGGAATCGAACGGCTATCATGTCTTATATATACACAGCACACTTTGATAGATAAAGGAGAGAAGGATTATCTTCTTCTATCACATATATAGAAGCCTCAGCAGCATGGAGGAGATTATACAGCAGTGATGAGCAGTGTAGCTGAGAATCCAGCACTGGGGTGAGATATCACCCTCACTAGAGCTGCTGCAGCATCTGTGTCTCTTTCTCACGGCTTCTGCTCGTTACTACCCCTTACCTCAGACATCTATCGGCAGCTATAACCGGATTCCAAGATGATAGTCCTGTCTTGAGGAGATGTAAAAAGCAATACATTCAGAGTAAACTAATTGATAGGAGTAGTGGGGAGAAGTCTAAGAAGTCGAGAAAGAGGCGTTTTGTGGCACGAGTGCAAGGGTCATATTGTCGTTGCACTTATACGTGGCATAGATCCAACTTCCTTTATTCTTCATACAGGTACATAATCACTTGCAATCCTGCCATTTAACTATCTCTTTGCTGAACCTTCACTTCCAACGCTGAAAGTTTTATTTTATGGTATATAACTCTGCTTGCGTGTCTCCCTATATGGTCAAATGTTATCTCCGTGTTTGATCCTCATTAAGTTTTATGATCCCTCCAGACCAACTAGTTTGTTTGTTTATCTCTGCATAGCTTTTTCAACTCACGTGTCTAGTTTATTTGATTAATAGCTGAACGAGCTTAATTTGGCCTAGATGTGAGCATCTACTCCCCTATAAATTTAGTTGTAGCATAAGGGGAAGGCACCCGTGCAGGGGGGCACGAAGGCAGAAGTCATTTCTGTCTAAGTGTCATACTGTCAAAGTGTCCTGGCAGTTATACATGGCAATTAGACAGGGTAAGAGACAAGTAAGCTATGTGGACTAAACAAACAAACTTACATACACTATAATTATTACATTGGACATTTTATCGGTTTCCTAACAAAAAAACATCACACCATGTTTACTGCCTCACTCTTCATTGTAGTCGTTTGTTTACAATCCTATCGCCCATTTATGCCTTTGCTTAACTCTATTCACATCTCTCCTTCCCTCGCCCATGTACAGCTCCCATTCACTTTCCTGAATTACTTTAACAGGTTCCCGACCGCTGGCTGTATTTTTACGGAGAGACTGTGCACGCGCGATCGCGTGCACACAGCTCTATGCCCTGGCTGTTGCTAACAGCCATGGGCACTGGGCAGAATGTCAGGGGCCAATCTTTTGGCCCCTGAACATGTGATCGCTGTGACAACCAATCACAGCGATCACATGCATTTGTACGTATAAAACAGTGTGCACACAGCCCTGTGCCCACGCTGTTACCAACAGCTCTGGGCACTGGGCAGAGTATCAGGGACCAATCTGATGGTCCCTGAACATGTGGTCGCTGTGAAAACCTATCACAGCGACCACATTTGTTTTAATTTTGACTTTTCTGGCAGTAAATCTCCTGCCTCTTTTCTTCTCCTCAAACATTGTTTCAGTTTGAGGAGAAGAAGAGACTCGAGAGAATTGCTGCCAGAAGATTACAGTTACAAAAAAAATACAGTTACACTATAAAACATTCTCTGTATAGATAAATTTCTATCTATCTATCTTTTTTTCTATCTACCTTTCTTTCTTTTATTCTATTAGAATAGGCAGGTAGGGAGTATATAATTATATATATATATATATATATATATATATATATATATATATATATATATATAGAAATAGCGGTTTCTTTTTTTGTTAGCGTTAGTGTAGATATATATACCAGTTAGTTTGTGTGTTTTATAAAAAAAATAATAATAATATTTTGTTTAGTTCGTGTTAGTGACGTTATGGCGAGGAAGTTGTTTAGCGCCGAGGAGGCATACGCCATGCTGTGGTCTGAGTCGGAGACCGCATCAGAGATGGCGTCAGAGATGGAACCTGTTTTGGGCAGTGACGATGATAGCGTCACTTCAGGTTCATCTTCAGGGGACGTTGTCCCTGATGCAGTTGAAACTGCAGAACATGAAAGTGCAGGGCCAAGTAGCGCTGTAGCACGGGACAGCCTGGTCCCTCCAGTCCAGGCTCTTGTATGGGCACCTGCCCCATCTTACTAGAACGATGTGCAGCCACATACACAAGTGTCCTGATAATGAATACACATGACCTGCAGCCTGGACATCATGTGTACTCAGAATACTGACACTTCTGAATCCTTTCTGTGAGATTTCCAGCAAGGGAAACAAAAATCTTGTTTACCTCGTAATCTCGCGGCTTGCTGAATCTCACAGAAAAGATTCAGAAGTCTCAGAATTCTGAGTACACATGACATCCAGGCTGGAGATCATGTGTATTGATTATCAGGACACTTGTGTATGTGGCTGCACATCGTTCTAATAAGAACGTGATGCTGCTGTGTAAATGAATGGAGAGGAGTGCATGATGCTGATTGGTCACTGATTCGTGAGCATCATACACTTCTCTCCATAACGCCCAGTTAGTAAAACAAGTAAACACGCCCAGTTAAAAACACAATACACGCCCAGTTGGACATACTAATAAAAACACGCCCAGTTGTCCATTTCAAAGCTCATTTGCATATATATATATATATATATATATATATATATATATATATATATATATATATAAAATAGCTCATAACTTGGCCAAAAATGAACGTTTTTAAAAAAACAAAACGTTACTGTTCTCTATATTGCAGCGCCGATCACATGCAATAGGAGATAGGGATTTGAGAATCTGGTGACAGAGCCTCTTTAAACCATTTCATCCAACTGCTCAACACAAAAGTTTGCAGACTCTCTCCATTCTCCTGCTATTCGCTGCAGGGGACATCTCTCTCAACCATGGTCCTCCCTCTTCTTCTGCCAAACTCAACCCCTTACCTGCCACACATAGAAACCCTGCAAATCTTTACATTCCTTGTATGTCTTCTCCTGTGCTCTCTGGAATTCTCGGTCAGTGTGCAAAACTCACAAACTCACCTTTATTCACGACTTATTCCTTTCTAACTCCCTCAACCTCCTGGCTATTACAGAAACATGGCTACACATGTCTGACATGGCTTCCCCTGCTGCTCTACCTTATGGTGGTCTCCATTTCTCTCTAGTCCCAAGACTTCTATCCCTACACTGCACTTTCCAGGTCATTCCTCCTGTCCCCTCACTCCACAACTCCTATCATCTGAAATACCAACTCTCATCATGGGTGACTTTAACATCCCCATTGATAACTCAATATCCTCATCTGCCTTTGAGTTTCTACATTTAACCTCCTCCCTAGGTCTGTCACAACTTACTAACTCTCCTACACATGAAGACGGCATTCACTTGACCTGGTCTTCTTCCGTCTCTGCTCAGTTTCTGACATTAATAATTCTCCTCTCCCCGATCACAACCTTCTCTTCTTTAATATCACAAATGCTCTGCCACCTAAGAACATGCCTACCCATCAGACATACAGAAATCGACATGCCATTAACACTCAGCAACTCATAGACAGTCTATAATCCATTGTCCAATATCTCTTCCCTCTCCTGTCTCAATCTGGCCGTCAAACATTACAATAACACTCTGAAAAATGCTTTCGATGAAGCAGCCCCCCCTACTCTCCGAGCCACCAGGCAAAGACATCCACAACCCTGGCACACACCTCAATCCCGCTTTCTTCAGTGGTGCTCGAGATGTGATGAACGTCTGTGGAGAAAAATCGCACTTGTCAGTAGACTTCCTCCATTACAAATATATGCTGAGAACTTACAACTCTTCCCTTTACAGAGCCAAACAAGTCTATTTCACCTCTCTTATCTACACATTTTCTAATAATCCAAAACGTCTCTGATACTTTTCATTCCCTCCTTAGTCGTAAAGTGCAGACACCAATCACAGACCTCAGTGCTGAAGACCTGGCCACTTATTTTAAAGCTAAAATTGACAACATCCGGCATGATATTATCTCCTAGTCCCCTAGTAGCATCTATCCCCTTCCCTCCCGCACTTCCTATTCTTTACTTTCAGCATTTAACCCAATAAAAGAAGAGGAAGTCTCCAGGCGTCTTTTGTCTTCTCGTCCTACTACCTGCTCCAGTGATCCTATCCCCTCACACCTCCTCCAGTCCCTCTCCCCGGCTGTCACTATTAACCTCTCTCTTTCTCCTTGAATCTTTCCCTCCTCTTTCAAACATGCCGTTATAAACCCATTACTAAATAAAAACAACTCTTGACCCATCCAGGGCTGCTAACTACTGACCTGCCTCTAATCTCCCCTTCATTTCCAAACTCCTGGAACGCTTGGTCTACTCTCGCCTTATCCGCCATCTCTCTGCTAACTCAATTCTTGACCCCTTACAATCTGGTCTTCTGCACTCTAAACTCCACAGAAACTGCTCTTACTAAAACGATCTCTTGGCGGCTAAATCTAATGGCAAATACGCTCTACTGATTCTTCTTGATCTCTCTGCAGCCTTTGACACTGTAGACCACAAACTCCTACTCAAGAAGCTCCACTCTATTGGCTTAAAGACACTGCTCGCTCTTGGTTTTCTTCCCATCTCTCTGACCACTCGTTCAGTGTGTCTTTGGCTGGTTCTACTTCTCCTCTTCCCCCTTCTTTTCGTGGTTCCTCAGGGATCAGTCCTAGGTCCGCTCCTCTATTCTCTACACAGCCCCTATTGGACAAGCCATCAGCAGATTTGGCTTCCAGTACCATCTCTACGCTGATGACACCCAATTATATGCCTCTTCCCATTACATCACCCCTGTTCTAATACAAAACACCAGTGATTGTCTGTCTGCTGTCTCTAACATCATGTCATCTATCGGAAACTGAATCTTCCTAAAACTGAGCTCCTTGTGTTCCCACCATCTACTAACCTATCTAAACCTGATGTCTCCATCCCAGTGTGTGGCACTACCATAACTCCCAGGCAGCACGCCCACTGTCTTGGATTTATTTTTTACTCAGATCTTTCTTTTACTTCACACATTCAATCACTTACACACTCCTGTCACTTTCACCTCAAAAAAATCTCCAAAATACACCCTTTTCTTACTGTGGAAACAGCCAAAACTCTCATTGTTGTTCTGATTCACTCTCGTCTTGACTACTTTAAATCATTACTAAATCGGTCTTCCACTCACAAAACGCTCCCCTCTCCAATCTATTCTTTATTCAGCAGCCAGGCTCATCTTTCTGACAAACTGCTACACCAACGCCTCTAATCTGTGCCAGTCACTGCACCGATTGCCCATAACCTTCATAATTAAAATTCAAACTTCTTACTCTCACCCACAAAGCTCTCCACAGTGCTGCACCTCCTTACATCTCCTCCCTCATCTCGGTCTACCACCCTACTCACGCTCTACGTTCTGCCAATGACCTTAGATTAACATCCACCATAATCCGAACCTCCCACTACCATCTCCAAGATTTTTCTCGTACTGCACCAGTCCTCTGGATGCACTACCCCAGGCAATCAGATTAATTCCCAACATCCATAGTTTTAAACGTACCCTGAAAACACATCTTTTTAGACAGGCCTACAACGTTCCCTAATATGACTACGTTCCCTGGCCCCCCTATTAAATTAGTCATGAGAACTTGAACCCCTCATTCAGCAGTAATCCCCACACTCTTTACACCCTAATGCACTTCATGTCTGTCATACACAGATACTGGATGTCGACCGGCTCATGCAGCTTTATGTGTACCACCCAATACGTATAAAAGATGGCTGGACCATTGTACTTAACAAGCATTTTTTACATTTGGTGTCTCCATTATTTCCTCATAGATTGTAAGCTCTTGCGAGAAGGGGCCTCACTCCTCTTTTTTGAATTGTAAATTAGTTTTGTCACTATGTAACATCTGATATTGTCTGTACAATGTACCCTCTGAATTGTAAAGTGCTGCGGAATATGTTGGTGCTATATAAAGATTATTATTATTTTGTCACATATTATATATAGCAAAGTTTCTTATATTCTCTTGTACTATTGATTTATGCAAAGTTTGTTGAAAAGTTAGTGACCATATTAAGGGTTTATACATATCTGAACAAGTCCTTGGAGCACGTAGACGTTTTCAGAGGATTTTATTTTCTTTTTTTTCTTAACCAATAATGTCAATAAGTTGGAAATGATGGGGACACTAATACACACGCAAAGAATACAGGGATAGAGGATAAATTCAGTCCATATAACCAGTTAAGTCCAGAATTATTTGGACAGTGACACAATCTTCATGATTTGGGCTCTGCACGCCACCATATTGGATTTGAAATGAAAAAACTGAGATGCAATTGAAGTGAAGACTTTCAGGTTTATTTCAAGGGATTGAAGAAAAATATTCTGTGAAACATTTAGGAATTGCAACCATTTTTCTACACAGCCGCCTCATTTCAGGGGCTCAAAAGTAATTGGACAAATTAACATTACCAGAAATAAAATGTTTTTTTTAATGCTATGGAGAGAATCCTTTGCAGGCAACGACGGCCTGAAGTCTGGAACCCATGGACATCACCAAACGCTGGGTTTCCTCCTTTGTGATGCTTTGCCAGGCCTTTACTGCAGCGGTCTTCAGTTGTTGCTTGTTTGTGGGTCTTTCTGCCTTAAGTTTTGTCTTAAGCAAGTGAAATGCAGCTCGATTGGGTTGAGATCTGGTGATTGTCTTGGCTATTGCAGAATATTCCACTTCTTTGCCTTAAAAAAAACTCCTGGGTTGCTTTGACAGTATGTTTTTGGTCATTGTCCATCTGTACTGTGAAGCGACGTCCAATCAACTTTACTGCATTTGGTTGAATCGGAGCAGAAAGTAAATCCCTGAACACTTTAGAATTCATCCGGCTGCTTCTGTCTTCAGTCACATCATCAATAAACACTAGTGACCCAGTGCCTTTGGCAGCCATGCATGCCGATACCATCACACTGCCTCCACCATGTTTTACAGAGGATGTGGTGTGCTTTGGACCATGAGCTGTTCCAAGCCTTCTCCATACTTTCTTCCTCCCATCATTCTGGTACAGGTTGATCTTAGTTTCATCTGTCCATAGAATGTTGTTCCTGAACTGGGCTGGCTTCTTTACATGTTGTTTGGCAAAGTCTATTCTGGCCTTTCTATTTTTGAGGCTGATTAATGGTTTGCACTTTGTGGTGAACCCTCTATATTTTCTCTCATTAAGTCTTCTATTTATGGTAGAGTTAGATACTGATACACCTACTTCCAGGAGAATGTCCTTCACTTGGGTAGATGTTTCACTATGGAAAGGATTCTGCGATCATCCACCACTATTGTCTTCTGTGGACGTGGCCTTTTGGAGTTCACGAGATCACCAGTGCACTCTTTTTTTAAGAATGTACCAATGTGCTACATATTAAAGAGCTGTAATTCCTAAACCCTTCCTCAAATTAGGATATGAATACCCTCAAATTAAAGCGGAGAGTCTGCACTTTAAGCTCATATTGTATAATATTATATAACTGTATATTCAATATGTTTTGGTAAACAGCTAAAATGCCAAAACTTGTGTCACAGTTACAGAATTATTTGCACAAACTGTAGCTATTAAGAATGTAGTAGGACTGGAGTGTAAAAAGAAGCAATGAAAAAATCCGGAAGGCCCTATTAATAAATGACTGCCAATGTTGTGTAAACCAGCTTATCCCTTTCAACTACAAATGTCTTTATATCCAGAAAGCAGTGTTGACTTTTAACGTTCTGCCAAGTTATTCCTCTGCATACAAGAAAACAAAAAGGAGACCTAGTAATAATGTAATATAAATGTGTATATTAAATAGCTACACTTATGATCTCCACTCAAAACAAGTATATTCCTCCTTGTCAGATTTACTCAAGTCAGAACCAAGAAACGAATGGGAACATTGAAAATATACTGGAATGAAACCTCATAGCAGCCTTAATAACATTTTAAAGGCACCACGAATTCGGAACGCTGCCAGCAGCAAAAATGTAATTCATTTTCAAGTCCAGATAGCAAAAACAAGATAAAGCGAATACCAGCTGGTGACTATGTTTAGTTCATACTCATAGATTGTAAGCTCTTGCGAGCAGGGTCCTCACTCCCCAGGTTTGAATTGTAAATGAACTTTGTCACTATGTAATGTCTGATATTGTTTTCATGTTCCCTCTACATTGTAAAGTGCTGCGTAATATGTTGGCGCTATATAAATAAAGATTATTATTATTATTATTATTATTCAGCATAAAGGGCAATTAACTGTGCCCAAGGGATGAATAAGGTCTCTAAGCCAAAAAGATCCAGTTCCTAAACCCTTGACACGGTTTAACAAAACGGATGGGCTACTGAGTGCAGAGAGGGGCACGGTTAAGGGATTTGTCACATAAATATCTATTAAAAAAACCAAAAAAAGACTACTAGCTTTCTAAAAACACGGCACAGTGTATTATGAAAGCCAATATATATCTGCTAGACCTATTAAGTGAATGTGTCAGTCATTAGTGCTATGATGTAGCTATATTAATTCTTACTCTTGTTTACAAAAAGGACGTTAAAAAAATAAATGAAAAAAAAATAAAAAATGCTCCCAAATGAAGGCCCCATTCACATTTAGCGGTAGTGGTGCAGCAACAATACATCACCAAACAAGCAGTTCTACTTTTTTTTAGTTGTTTCTAAATCGGCTTCTACGTATGATTAACAATATTACAGTGTTAAAAAAAAAATATTTCTCACATGTCTTTTAATTGGGAGATTTTTTTTTTCCCAATGAAGGCAAATGAAATTAAATATGCATTTAAAAAACAACAACTGACTAGACTCGAAAACCCTTGCTGCTTTGTGCCACTTGGTGTGTACTCCCTGGAGAATCTGAATCCCTGAATAGCTCTGCATTACATTATTGTTTTGCTCCTGCAGAAAAAAAGAAGTAATACAGATAAGAACATTAGGAAATTGTTAAATAAGACCCAACAAACAAATTCTCACTTTACTAACATACATGCAGGCACAGCTAAAGCAGTCCTTCAGGACAAGGACCATGCATCCTGAATCCTAGATCTCATCTTACTGTTCTGTGGTTTGGTGTTGGGGAGGAGTGGGATGTTGTACTTCGCTCCAGGGCTTAAAACGTAACTCTGGCCAAAAGCATAAAATATCACACATACTGTAGAATTCACATGCGTAGTAAAAAAATTATAATTTTTTTTTTTTTACAGTTCAGCTTTTTTTCCTTCAGACCTGCCAATGTCTCCATTGAAGACCAAGTGTGTGTCAAACTTAATATCTCGATGGACTGCAGTCTGGTCCCCCGATCTCCTTTCTCTAATTACAAAGTCTGCATGACTACATCAACATGTTTTCTGGACTCTAATCCTCATGTCACTGTCAGTCAGTGTAGGTTCCCTCCCATTGTGAAGCCCCAATAAAGAAGAGGCCGTACTGAAAGAAGAAAAAAGGAATAAGGGAAGGCCTCCATGACTAAAATAGATGGGAGGGACACAGAGTTGGCTGGCCTATGAGAGGAAAGGGGGGGGACAGCAGGAGGGCTTGAGTGAGAAGGGGTGGGGATTGAAGGGGATGTACCTGTTTCCTGTTTGTGCTCTCCCTCTCTTCGCCAGGACACAGAAGCAGGAACATGTTTGTTACCCCTGCTGCGTCTGATGAGGAGGCTATGGAGCTGTTGCGGGCCGCGGCAGCCTCTCAGGGTCCTGGATGGCTCGGAGCACGAGTGGCGACGCTGCTGCAGGGACAATCGGGCGCTCCGGTCCAGGAGCGAGCAGAGTCGGCTGGAGCAAGCGGGGAGCGCTCTGTCATGCCGGTGGTCGCGGGGCTGCTGGAGCAGGCCGAGGTACAGGACCGGCGTACCAGGGGGTCGGGCAGGAGAAGAGGAGAGCCCGTTTCCCCCATGACTCAGGCCAGGGCTGGCACTCCCGGCGTGACGCGCAGCACGAGGCGCTCGCGCCCGCCCGCAAGGCTGAGTCCTGAAGACATCCCGCGGGCGCGGCGGCGCAAGAGGAGCCCATCAGTGGACCCTGCAGGCCAGACCCCAGGGCGGCCTGCTGCTGCTCTTTCGTCTGGTCCTGGGAGGAATCCCAAAACGCGGCAGCGCCCGGCGGCAGCGGCGAGGAGGACGCGGCCTTCACTTCCGGTCACATCCTCTCCTTCTTCAGCACGTGGCGGAAGGGCAACGGCGACCCTGCATGGTGATGTGCCAGCCAGAGGGTCGGCTCATGGTGTCGTCGAGGTGGAAACGACCAGAGGTCGCAGGATGAGGTCGGTGGTTGGAGTGCCAGGGACGGAACAGCTTGGAGCTGGTTCAGCGGGACGGATGAGGCATGAACTGGACCTCGGCCAATTGGATGATGCGATGTCACCCCCCCTTTACTCAGACAAAAATCGGAATTCCCCGTGCACACATTGCCAATGCGGACAGCGCCAGAGGGAGTCCGGAGCATTGGAGGACGGTGAGCGGCGGGCCTCTCCACGTGGACATGGGGGTCCGGCTGACGGGTTCACAGCCCCTGGGCAGCCTGGTGAGTTGACACCTACGTTACCATTTCCAGCTTTATTGATGTCGGGTATCGGTGTAGAGGGTGTCGAGGCGGTGGGCGTCGCGGCGGAGTCGGGGGTCCCGTCGCTACAGGCGGGTGCGGGGGATAGTTTGGCGGAGTTAGTGGGATGTTTAAAAGTGTTAGTGGGGCGGCTAGGTGGTTCCCCTACCCAAGAATCGTCAGGTGTGGCGCCGGCCGCGGTGTGGGGGGGCAGTGTTGGAAGCGCTCCGGTTCGTCAAAACGGTGGGGGGTTGAATGCTGGGGCAGCGGTGGCAGTGGCGGCGGCGGTTCAAACAGACTCGCCAAAGGAGGTTGATAGGGTGCGTCTTGATGATCGTGCGCGCGGGGAGGTTTATGTTTGTTATGAGGGCCCGTTAGGGGCGCATTTAAAGCAGGAGGTAAAGGAAAGGATTTGGAAGGACGAGTATGTGGAGATTTTTTCCTTGCTTCCGCTGGAGAAGTTTAATTTAGATAAAGTGAAGCGGGATGAAACAAAAAAGGATGAGGAAGAAAAGAGACGGTACAGGTTGATTCCAAAAACGTTCGTCAATTGGATGCAGGCTTTTGCAATTTTGGCGAGCGTTATTGGGGAAAAGGCGCCAGATAATTGTTCCGGCTTGTTTTGTTATTTGGATGCGGTGGGGGAGGCGCATCGGGTTTATGGGGGCCAGGCCTGGCTTCGTTACGATGAGCAGTTTCGGCAGAGGAAAGCGGTGCGGCCGAATATACGGTGGGACCATAAGGACATAGCCTTATGGTTGAAAGTGACGGCACTTTATAAGCAGGGGCAGTCCTTTCCCGGGAGCGGGAATGCAGCAGGAACTTCCGGCGGGGGTAGTCAGGCCTCAGGTTCAAAATTTGGGACGTGTTGGCAGTTCAATGAGGGGCAGTGCAAATTTGGAGCGACGTGTAAATTCAAGCATGCGTGTTCACATTGCAGCGGGCAGTCACATGGAGCGTCTAAATGTTTTAAGAAGGGTAAACGACAAGGGGGAGCCAGCGGTGCGTCTGGTTATGGGGGAGACTCCGGTGAAACTCATAAAGATGGCCCCCTTTCTAAGTAGGTACCCCAATAAGGAGGGGGCGCGGTTGATTAGTTTAGGTTTTGGTTACGGTTTCGTTATTCCGCCCCCTTTGCATGAGGTCCCTTTCACGCAGCGCAACCTTAAGTCGGCATATCAGCATGCGGGAGTAGTCTCGGAAAAAATCCGGAAGGAGATTGATCTGGGCAGAATGGCGGGCCCCTTTAGCACGATCCCAGTTCCAGGTTTGGTGGTGTCACCGTTAGGGGTGGTTCCAAAACGAGAAGGTAACAAATTCCGGCTTATTCAGCATTTGTCCTTCCCGAAGGGGGCGTCGGTTAACGATGGCATTGACCAGGATCTCTGTTCTGTGGTCTACACGTCGTTTGATGCGGCGGTAGCGTTGGTACGTGGTTACGGAAGAGGGGCTCTGATGGCAAAAACGGATATTCAAGCGGCGTTTCGTTTGTTGCCGTTTCATCCGGACAGCCAGAGGTTGTTGGGATGTTATTGGGAAGGGGATTATTACATTGATCGATGCCTTCCCATGGGTTGTTCGTTGTCGTGCGCGTACTTTGAGGTGTTTAGTTCTTTTTTGGAATGGGTAGTCAGGGAGGTCGCGGGGGTGGAATCAGTTATTCACTATCTCGACGATTTCTTGTGCGTTGGCCCGTCGTGTTCGGGGGTTTGCGCAAATTTGTTGGAGACGGTCAATTGGGTGTCAAGGGAGTTCGGTGTACCCTTGGCTGTGGAAAAAACTGAGGGTCCGGTGACGACCATTTGTTTTTTGGGAATTACTATCGACTCCGTAGCAATGGAGTGCAGATTGCCGGAGGATAAGTTGGGGGATTTGCGGTTGGTAGTGGAGCGAGCGTGTCGGATTAGGAAAATTACGCTACGTGAATTGCAGTCCTTATTGGGGAAGTTGAATTTTGCCTGCCGCATCATGCCGATGGGCAGGGTTTTTTGTCGGCGGTTGGCAGTGGCGACGGCGGGGGTTCGGGAACCCCATCATTTCATTCGTCTGGCTGCAGAGCACAGGGAAGATTTACAGGTCTGGCTCCATTTTCTGGCACAGTATAATGGGCGCTCTCTTTGGATGTCCCGGGCGTTAGATAGCTTCGATTTGGAATTGTTCACTGACGCGTCTGGGGCGGTGGGGTTCGGGGCGTTCTTTAAAGGTCAATGGTGCGCGGGAAAATGGCCGGTTGCATGGGTGGAGGCGGGACTGACGCGTAACTTGGCCCTACTCGAACTGTTTCCCATCGTGGTGGCGGTCACCATTTGGGGAGACAGGTTCCGGGACAAAAAAGTGCGTTTTCATTGCGACAATTTGGGGGTGGTGATGGCTATAAATAATACTTCGGCGTCGTCCCCTCCAGTGGTTCGCTTGTTGCGTCAGTTGGTGCTTTCCTGTTTGAGTTTAAATGCATGGGTGGTGGCGGTGCATGTTCCCGGGGTAGAGAATTGTATTGCTGACGCGCTTTCTCGCTCGCAGTGGGATCGTTTCCGGCAGCTGGTCCCGGACGCGGAGTTAACAGGGGTGGACTGTCCCAGTCATCTGTGGGAGCTGGTATCCAGGCGGCAGGTGCATTGATTAAACGTTCACTGGCCAGTGCGACGTGGTCGTCGTATGCGGCTGGATGGAGGCAATGGGAGGAGTGGGTGAGATCTTTGGGAGATGTGTGCTCGGATGATGATAGGATGGTGGCCTTGCTGTTTTGGTTGGGGGATGCGTTCGCCCGGGGTTGCACGGTCGCTAAGGTTAATCGCTTCGTGGCGGCCATTGCTTTCGGTTGTAAGTTACGGGGGTTGGCAGATATCACGAAGCGGTTTTTGGTGGGCCAGGCATTGAAAGGGCTGAGACGGGGTGTAGTGGTGAGGGATAAGAGGCGTCCCGTGTCATTTCAATTGTTGTGTTCCCTGGAGGTGGTGGTGCGGCAGGTGTGTCGTTCAGAGTATGAGAGCAAGCTTTTCCGGTTGGCTTTTGCGTTAGCCTTTTTTGGAGCTTTTCGGGTAGGGGAATTGGTTTCCCCCAGTTCGGTGAGAGCGGGGGGCTTGTTGCAGGATAACGTCGATTTGTATGAAGACAGGGTGGAGATAGTGTTGCGAAGGTCCAAAACGGACCAAGGAGGGGCAGGACGTCGAGTGGTTTTGCTGGCGGTCCCAAAGAATCCGGTTTGTCCAGTGTTGTGTGTCAAGGAGTACTTGGCGGGTTTAGATCTCTCAGACGGGCCGTTGCTGCGGCACGAGGATGGCTCGTTTCTGTCGCGGTATCAGTTTATTTCGGTTTTCAGAAAGTGTCTGGTGGCTAGCGGGGTGCAGGCAGAGCAATACTCGTCTCATTCTTTCCGTATAGGGGCAGCGACGGAGGCGGTGAGATGGGGTTTAGATGATGCAGGCGTGCAGCGGATAGGGCGTTGGGAGTCGGCGCGTTTCCGTTCCTATGTGCGCTTGAACATGTTGTGATATATTGATGTATAGCATGTTCCGGGTGCGTGCGTTTCCGCCTGAGTATTAATGGTACGCGGCAGCAAGAGGTGGTGCGTGTATGTTCTTCATTTGTTTTGCAGGCCGTGACTCATGCATGGTGTGGATTATGGGACATTCTTTTGTGTACTGGGGTGCCCTTCGCGCGGATGTACGGCCGGACGGTCGACAGCTCAGGATTCCGCGGGACGCGGCGGTTGTGAGGTGGATGGGTATACGGGGAATGACATGGAACAGGGTATTGCCCGAGTTTCACAATTTTGTACTGCTTGACAGGGCGCCGGAGGTACTGGTGTTGCATGTGGGAGGCAACGATTTGGGTATACGCCCTTTCCGGGAGTTGGTACGGGACGTCAAGCATGATTTGCTCTGCTTATGGGCAACTTATCCTAAATTGGTGACGGTGTGGTCTGAGATGGTCCCTAGGAAGAACTGGCGGATGGCCCGTTCTGTGGGAAAAATTAACAAGGCTCGCATTAAGGCTAATAGGGCCATATCGAGCTTCGTGACGCGTAATGGTGGGGTTGCGGTGCGCCACTGGGATCTGGAGGCTGGGACAGGCAGCTACTGGAGAGAGGACGGTGTGCACCTCAATGAGGTGGGGATGGATATGTGGAGTCTGGCTTTGACCGATGGAATTGAGCGAGCGGTGGGAGTGTGGAGGAGCTCGCAGGCGTGAGGTGGTCAAGGCCTGTTTCGCTTTGGCGGGGGGGAGTCCTTGAAGTAGGTCGTAAAAAGTGGTGGGGGGAATGCATCACGGGATGCACCCCCAATTTGTCGGCTTCTTAGGGTGTTACCCCTTTTGAAAGCTGGGTTATATATATTTATATATATATGGTGGTCATCTGCAAAAAGGTAATTTGGTGCTCCTGGGCCGGGTTACGGCTGGGGGTAAGGTATTTGTGGGCAGATGGCCAAAATTAAGTATCGGTGGCTTCAAGGACTTGCCCCTGTCATTCTGGTTGGTTTATAATGTTATGACCCTGATAGGGTCGCAGTGGGTTATTTGTTGTTATGATGTATCCCCTTTTTTGGGGATTCAAAAATTATGGTATTTAAAGTTATTGTTATTTAAATAATAAACGGCTGCTGTGGCCATTAAAATCCAACTCTGTTTCAGTGTCTGCTTTGGGAGGGTAGATTTACATAAGGGGAGAAGCGACTCGACTTATTTGAGTCAAGAAGAGGCCGTACTGAAAGAAGAAAAAAGGAATAAGGGAAGGCCTCCATGACTAAAATAGATGGGAGGGACACAGAGTTGGCTGGCCTATGAGAGGAAAGGGGGGGGGGACAGCAGGAGGGCTTGAGTGAGAAGGGGTGGGGATTGAAGGGGATGTACCTGTTTCCTGTTTGTGCTCTCCCTCTCTTCGCCAGGACACAGAAGCAGGAACATGTTCCCGCCCGCCCGCCCTGATGTGGATCGGTTGACCGCGGCAAAAGGTTGCTGCGGATGGTGGTTCTTCTCGTCAAAGTTTATTTGCTTATTGACATTTGTCTTTGGGGGAGGTAAAATTTTGTCATTGCAGTAGGTCGTAAAAAGTGGTGGGGGGGAATGCATCACGGGATGCACCCCCAATTTGTCGGCTTCTTAGGGTGTTACCCCTTTTGAAAGCTGGGTTATATATATTTATATATATATGGTGGTCATCTGCAAAAAGGTAATTTGGTGCTCCTGGGCCGGGTTACGGCTGGGGGTAAGGTATTTGTGGGCAGATGGCCAAAATTAAGTATCGGTGGCTTCAAGGACTTGCCCCTGTCATTCTGGTTGGTTTATAATGTTATGACCCTGATAGGGTCGCAGTGGGTTATTTGTTGTTATGATGTATCCCCTTTTTTGGGGATTCAAAAATTATGGTATTTAAAGTTATTGTTATTTAAATAATAAACGGCTGCTGTGGCCATTAAAATCCAACTCTGTTTCAGTGTCTGCTTTGGGAGGGTAGATTTACATAAGGGGAGAAGCGACTCGACTTATTTGAGTCATGTGTTTTGCAGGCTGTGTTAGGTGATCTCCTGTCTGGGTGACCAAAATTTCAGAGCGTGTAGCTAAATGTAAGGAAAAAGATCCTAGAAATTATTTTTTGCTATACAACAGACTGCATCCCCACGCTTCTTAGATATGCTTTAGGTCTATTAGACAGGAACTATTAGAAAACGGTAGTAGAACGAATTCGGCTATAAAATGGAAGCAAAACGCTATACATGTATGGCGCATTATGTGGGATTTTCTCCTCCAAATGTATTTAAATCACATTATGAAAACGAACAGGGTCAGACTTTAAAGTGTGGCTCTAGTTTTACTTTCCCGCTTCCCGCCTGCCATGACATCTGGCGTGCAGAGATGATCCTGCACACTAGGCCGAAATAGTTACCATGACAACCGAACGTCGTCTAGAGTTTCGCACACGAGTCCTGTTCTAATTAATAAGACCCGTGCAACTACTCTCCAGGTGTCATACATTGCAATGGCAAATATACCGCCCAGCGTGCAGGAGCATCTCTTCACCCTCGAGGTTAGTTTGGGCGGGAGAAAACAATTGGAGCTACACTTTAATCTGACAACCATAATACAAGTGAAACCTCCACAGAAGATCACCACTTTGAGAAGATCCTTCTCCCATGCAGATAACATTTTCTCTTTTACCATAGACAGAGGGGAGAGCGGCATTGTTGTGCATCTTCCAGTGTATGTGACCCCTGTTAGCCCTTGTGTCAATCTTTATTGGATGTCTATCTTCCTGCTCCCCATCTGTGTCTGTCATTTTCCATCCTGTAGCTCTGTTCAGCGGTGTGCGGCTCGCTACGCACCACTGAACACTCTGTAGCCTTATTGGTTGTCAGAGAGATGGAGTATCCCAAGCGGCCAGGCTAGGTGGGAGGAGTGAAGCATCAGTTTGTTCTGCACCAAGCGCCTACGCAGCTCTACACCAGCTGGGTGGATTGGCTTGGTGCAGAGGAGGATGGGGATATAGAGTAGGGAGGAGGGTTGCACAGCAGAGCGGCAGACCTCGTGATAAGTACAGGACACTACAGAACAGGTACTCACAGCCCTCAGTGCAACCCGATTACTGGGTACAAAAAGACAATATTAACCCTCAGTCGGTTTAGAAAGGAGGTGGTTTACTCATGAAACGCTTGCACAGGGCCCACCAAAGTGTTAAAATTGCCCTGCGCCCAGTAGTGAGCTTCCTGCTCTGGCCTTCATAGGAGGAACTTCACTACTGCACATGTGTAACACAGTCAGACATTACAATTAAGGGCCTTGGAGCAGTAGCATGAACATATTTAGGGAGATGAGAGGCTGGAGAGCTGATAAACAATTTTCTATCGCAGCCTCGATAGAACATAGGGGCCTCGATAGAACATCACATATTTATATGGTTAAAATTTTAAAAAAACAACTTTCCTTAATTACATTGAAAATAAATATGCAACAAGCAAAGCATTTATTAAATTAAACACCATATCGATAATATATAATATTTTTATTTTAAAGTCCGATTAGGAGTCGGTACATTTCTACCGACTCCAACTTTACCTAAAACTAACCCTGACTCCACAATTCTGACTGTTTGGCACATCAAGGAAAAGAAGCTGCCAGAATCAAGCCACATCATTTGGGCTGAGAGTGCAGAAGAGGACCGTTTCAACACCACAAAGAGGGAGGGAGGGTGTCAGAAGGGGAGGGTGCAGCATGAGGCTGCACTAAAAACAGCTTGCGTAACTGTGGAGCAAGGGAGCCTGCAGATTGCCCTGAGGTGTCAAGGTTAGCAGTGAGGGGGGATGGAGAGAAGAGCCTGACTGGGGTCTAAGAATGGGGTAGCCATGCTGGGGACTAGGAATGATAGGGGAGCCAAGCTGGGAACTAAGAATGAGAGCGGGAGCCATGCTGGGGAATAAGAAGGAGAGCCATGCTGGGACTAGGAATGAGAGGGGGCCACACTGGGGACTAGGAATAAAAGGGGAGCCATGCTGGGGAATAAGAAGGGGAGCCGTGCTGTGACTAGGAATGAGGGGGCCATGCTGTGGACCAGGAATGAAAGGGGAGCCATACTGGGGACTAGGAATGAGAGGGGGAGTCATGCTGGAGATTAAGGATGAGTGGAGTGTTTATTTGTATGCTGTGCATGTCAGCTGACTACATTACACACTTTAACTCGTGCAGGGGTGCACGACGGCAGAAGTCATCTCTGTCTAAGTGTGATATTGTCAAAGTGTCCTGGCAGTTATACATGGCACAGATCTAACATCCATGTCTCTTCTCTTCATACAGGTATATAATCCATTCCATTCCTGCATTAACTACATCTCTGCTGTACCTGCATTTCAAAACGCTGAAACTTTTATTTTATGGTACTCTGCTTTTCTGTCTTACTATATAGTCTAATGTTATCTGTAACTTTTGTCAAAGTGTTTGATCGTCGTTAAGTTTTATGATCATCCAGACGAGCTAGTTTGTTTATTTATCTCTGCATAGCTTTTCACCTCATGTGTCTAGTTGACTTGATTAATAGCTGAACGAGCTTAATTAGGCCTAGATCTGAGCATCTACTCCCCTATAAATTTAGATGTAGCATAACCCTGTCACACGCCTCAATCCCGCTTTCTTCTGCGGTGCTTGAGATGTGCCTAACGACTGCAGCCAAATGAGATTTTCTCCACAGACTTCCTCCATTACAAATTTATGCTCAAAACTTACAACTCTGCCCTTCACAGCGCCAAACAAGTCTATTTCACTTCTCTCATCTCCCCACTATCTAATAATCCAAAACGCCTCTATGAAACTTTTCACTCCCTCCTTAGTCCTAAAGTGCATACGCCAATCACAGATCTCAGTGCTGAAGACCTGGCCACTTATTTTAAAGTTAAAATTGACAACATCCAGCATGATATTATCTCCTAGTCCCCTAGTAACATCGATCCCCTTCCCTCCCGCACTCCCTCTTCTTCACTCTCAGCATTTGATCCAATAATAGAAGAAGAAGTCTCCAGGCTTGGTCTACTCTCGCCTTATCCGCTATCTCTCTGCTAACTCCATTCTAGACCCTTTACAATTTGGTTTCCGCACTCTACACTCTAGTTGAGACTTTAGTAAAGGCAGTTTCTGTGATCTCTTGGCGGCCAAATCGGACGGTAAACACTCTCTCCTGATTCTTCTGGATCTCTCTGCAGCCTTTGACACTGTAGACCACAAACTCCTACTTAACATGCTCCACTCTATTGGCCTCAAGGACGCTGCTCTCTTGGTTTTCCTCCTATCTCTCTGACCGCTCGTTCAGTGTGTCATTTGCTGGTTCTACTTCTCCATATCCACTTGCTATCGGGGTTCCTCAGGGATTAGTCCTAGGTTCGCTCCTCTTTTCTCTCTACAAAGTCCCTATTGGACAAACCATCAGCAGATTTGGCTTCCAGTACCATCTCTACGCTAATGACACCCAATTATATGCCTCTTCCCATGAGATCACCCCTGCTCTAATACAAAACACCAGTGATTGTCTGTCCGCTGTCTCTAACATCATGTCCTCTCTCTATCTGAAACTGAATCTTTATAAAACTGAGCTCCATGTGTTCCCGCCATCTACTAACCTCCCTAAACCTGATGTCTCCATCTCTGTGTGTGGCACTATTATAACTCCTAAGCAGCACTCCCACTGTCTCAGGGTTATTTTTTACTCAGATCTTTCCTTTACTCCTCACATTCAATCACTTTCACGCTCCTGTCATTTTCACCTCAAAAACCTCTCTAGAGTCTGCCCTTTTCTTACGGAGGAAACAGCCAAAACTCTCATTGTTGCTCTGATTCACTCTCGTCTTGACTACTGTAACTCAAAACCTTCATAATTAAAATTCAAACTTCTTACTCTCACCCACAAAGCTCTCCACAGTGCTGCACCTCCTTACATCTCCTCCCTCATCTCTGTCTACCACCCTACTCGCGCTCTACGTTCTGACAACGACCTTAGATTAAAATCCTACATAATCAGAACCTCCCACTCCCGTCTCAAGGATTTTTCTCATGCTGCATCAGTCCTCTGGAATGTGCTACCCCAGACAATCAGATTAATTACCAATATCCACAGTTTTAAACGTTCCCTGAAAACACATCTATTTAGACAGGCCTATAACATTCCCTAATCTGACTCCTTTCCATGGTCGCCTTTTAGATTAGTCATCAGAATAAGATTCCCTCACACTCCTTCTCTTCATGTCCGTCATACACGGATACTGGCTGGTGACCGCCTCATGCAGCTTTATGTTACCATCCCATGTGTATAAAAATGGCCGGACTATTGTACAGAACAAACACTGTTACACTTTGTGTCTCCCTTATTTCCTCATAGATTGTAAGATCTTGCGAGCAGGGTCCTCACTCCTCAGGTTTGAATTATAAATTAACTTTGTCACTATGTAATGTCTGATATGGTTTGTTTCATGTTCCCTCTAAATTGTAAAGTGCTGCGTAATATGTTGGCGCTATATAAAGATTATTATTATTATTATTATTATTATTATTATTATTATTATTATTCGTGCATTCTGTGTTCTATGAGTGGACCACCCCCATAAAATACAATTTTTCCATGAAATTTTGGATTATCGGCTCAAAGAGGTTCCACTGTATCATAAGTATTCCGCAAAAAGTAAACTGAATTAAAAAAAAGCATTGTGAAAAATACTGAAACTGCTATCCGTACACAGTTAGAGACCAGCCCCATAATCTATACTAATTTAATAAAATACTTAAAAGGAACAGTGTCATCACAAATAATTTTTTTATATGTTAAAGATGTTAGTGCTTTATTAAAAACGTTTATATTCATTTGTGTGTTTGTGTTTTACTTTTTCTTATTTTTACACTTTTTCTTCCCTATGGGGGCTGCCATTTTTTTTCCATTTCTGTCTGTGTCGATTAACGACACATACAGACATGGAATACGGCAGCCACAGTCCCATAGGGACTGCGAACGGCTCCCGTCCCATTGACTTCCGTGTACGGCGTCTGTGTGGGAACTGCGCATGCGCCGCTCCCACACAGTCCAATTCGAAATTGGCGCCGTCCGGCGCCATTTTCCTGTGGACCGGAAGTCGCGGCCGGACAGTAATATTACTACTTCCGGTCGCGGCTTCCGGATTTGTGCACTTGGACCAGCGGCAGCAAACGGAGCGGACGGGCCGGAGGGAGCCGCGGCGGCAGGAGCAGGTAAGAGATTTCAAGGTATGTTCGTGTTTGTGTGTGTTTACTACTGTATGTAAACCTACTACACTGTGTGTTAGCTCAAAAAATGGCGACACACAGTGTAGGAGGTTACACCGTTCAAACCCCTCGTTTATCCCGGCACTAGCCAGGATAAAGGAGGGGGGGATGCTGAGAGCTCACTAGAGCGAGGGCTTTTAACCCAATGTTGCAATGCTGCAATTTTGGGAATAGCTCCATCTAGTGACCAAAAATGGGTAGTATTATAAATTTAGAATTAATTTATAATATTTCCTGACTCGTGAAAAAAATAAAAAAAATTTGAACAATGTTTAATCACCCACACACTAAATGTTTAATTTTTAAAAAAAAAACATGTTTTTCTGGCAACACATTCCCTTTAAGGCATAGAGTGCTCTTTTGCAGTAAAACAAAGTGAAATGTGATAATTTCAATATATAAACGTCCAGGTGTCATCTTAAAACGTATTTAGTATGGCACACATATTAAAGGGGTATTACCATCACAGCATGATGCGGACACCACCATGCGACACTGTGGGAATGGTGTTCTTGGGGTGATGTGAAGCTTTGAGTTTGCGCCACGATGGCCAAAAATTAAAATTTTAGTCTCATCTAACCAGAAAACATTCTTCCACGTGTATGGGTAGTCAGGCCACATGCTGTTTGGTGAACTCAAAACATGTTTTCCTTTAGGCAATATTTTTTTTCCGGCAACTCTTCCGTAAAGCCACACTCTTTGGAGTGTATGGCTTATAGTGGTCCTATGGACAGATTCTTCCATCTCCGCTGTGGATCTTTGGAGCTCCTTCAGTGTTATCGTTGGTGTCATTTGTTGGGACTCTAATTATTGCCCTCCATGCCCGGTCTGAGTTTGAGGACGGTCTTCTTGTCAGGTTTGTAGTTGCGCCATAATTTTTCCATTTGGTTATAATGCATTCAATTGTGCTCCGTGGGATTTTCAATTATTTGGGATATTTTTTATATAACCCAACCCTGATTTATACTTCATGTCGATTGCTTAGTGGTATTAGAGACTCAGGGGCCTTTCAGAACAGGTGTATTTATACTGACATCTGACAGATCATGTTACACCGTTTGCACACAGGGTTTTGACTAGTCGTTATTTAGGGGTTTCATAGCAAAAGGGCTAAATACATTATGAACTCAGAATGTTTCCGTTTTTATTAAATTTTTTTTTTTTTAAACAAGTTACCACTGTAACAATTTGGGCTATTTTGTCAGATTCATCACATAAAATCTAGTTTAAAACCCATTTTAATTCCAGGTTTTAATGCAACAAAACAGAAAAATCACCAAAGAGGGTGTATACACTTCGCAAGAAATTGTAGCTCTATTCACTTTCAATGAACCTTTTATCCTTTCCTTTGCTTTTTATCCATAGAGCATAGATCACAGATGGAAGGTCCGTTTAATGTTGCACAATATTATCTGTGAATTGAAGCGGTTTCTTGAAAAAACAAAAAAACATGCACAGATTTGCTGAGGAATGCCAGCTGTCTGTATTCTCAGACAGCGAGTAAATACTTTCTTGGGCATTCTACACACGTGTCTCCAATAACTAACCAATACAGCAACTGTTAGTTGGCTTTTTTTCCTTGCACACAAAGTGCAGGGGGAGTTAATAATCTGCGGCTTGATGATGGTTATGATAAAACTTTAATCTGTATGTTTTCACATACGTCAGAATTTCTCTCTTTTATGATACCCAGTTTGTATCAGCGGACTAAGCGTTTTTCCACTCAGACGCCTGTATTAAATAGTAATACTGTTTAAGCCCACAATGCATATAATGTAAAATGATGCAATACTAAAGTACGGAGATGAATTACTGCACAACTATTTGCCATTAAGGAGTCTGGTCATGGCCGTGGACCACCGCCATTCCTTACCTGGGGACGCCCGCGACCACAGTCGGTTGACTTCCTGCCGGCGTCGCCCTCTTAGTGGACGCCAGCACTCGCGACCGGCTGGCCCTGCTCTTCCTGTTAAGGAGCGTGCGCTCGGCTCTGGCCTTAAAGGGACAGCGCGGGCACTTGCTAAAAGTTCTCTAAATAACCCCTGTCCATCCTGGACTATAAGAAGGGCTCTGCCCTTCCCCTCCCTGCCTGAGCGTTGTTGTAGTTTTCCCATGTCTGTCTTGCAAATGGTCCCTTGGTGTTTCTCTGCTCCCAGTGTGCCCGTGTCCTGCCTCCTATATCCTGTATCCCGTGCTGTGCCTTGCTCTCGAGCCTGTATCGTACGTGAGCCGTGCCTTACCTGCCGGAATACTCTACCTGTGCTGTCGCCTGTCATCCAGGATACCATCCGCCACGTCTGGCGCAACCCACCACCTCCACCCCCATCTGTGCTAGAGCCCTTGCTGCTGTCCGGACTATCCCAGGTACCCTTGTGCTACACTCCTACCATAGACTTTGTGCATAGACTGCGAGTTGGTCAGCTGCCTCTCCGCTACGGCGGAGCGGCCTAGTGGGTCCACATACCCCTAGATCATGACAAGTATTAAGACTGGGTGACAACCTTCGACCACTGTAAGGCCTTGTTCACACAGGGTGGATACGCTGCATAAGAGTACACAATATCAACATTTGCTAATTGTTAAGCGTTTAACCTCCCCTTTATATCCAATTGGGAAAACCCGCAACAGAAAAGCAGTGATTCCGAAGAATAATTGGACATGCTGCGGATTAAATAACCGCACCACAGGTTAATCTATAAACTTTTTTTCTGCTAAATTTTTACGCAGCGTGTAGATGAGATTTTCTGCAATGAACTCGGTTGTTGAAAATCTGCTGTAATGTCAGGATAGGGAGACAGACAGGTGAGCCCTAATCTACCTGCCACTCAGTCCATGCCTACTTGCACAGCCCGTACTAGGCGACGGCGTACAACTGGGCGACGGTCCCTACGCTCAATATGTGCACGACAGACAAACAAGACAAGGGTACACAAAAGCAGGAGAAGTGGGACAGTTGCCCACGGCAACACCGTGAGCAACAGAGTAGTGGACGAGCCGAGTCAAACCACGAGTGTACGTGATAACAAAAGCAGAGCAGGAGAATAGTCAGTCAAGCCAGGGTCAATATGAAGCAGAGGTCAATGGTAACAGCAGGAACAGCAGAGCCAGGAAACAAGAGAATCACAGGCAAAGGACAAGCAGCAAATGAAGGTATAAGTAGACCAAGGGTGGGAGCTAGAACCCTCTGGCCAGGCTGCGATAGGCTCTCCCACTCCTCAGCCTACCAGCCTGAGTGGTAGCAGATCGAGTCACTCTAGCAGACCAAGGAACAGATGCAGACTGATTAACCACGGGCGTCGACACAGAAGCTGTGTCAGGCAGATCCTTTACAGTACCCCCCCTTTTATGAGGGGCCACTGGACCCTTACTAGGTGGACCTGGCTTGTTGGGGTACCGAAGATGGAACTTCCTGAGCAATAACCCGGCAATAAGTCCTCTCCTCAGGCCCGTATCCTCTCCTATGGACCGGGTACTGGAGGGAGCCTTGGACCATCCTGCTGTCCACCATCTTGGCCACCTCGAATTCTACCCCTTCAGGGGTGAGAACAGGGACCGGAGGTTCCCTCGAGGTAGCCAAGGACGGGGAACAGCGTTTAAGGAGGGAGGCATGGAACACGTTGTGTATTTGAAAAGACGGGGGTAACTCCAGCTGGAAGGAGACAGGGTTAAGGACCTCAATGACCTTGTACGGCCCTATATACCGGGGAGCAAATTTTTTGGACGGAACTTTAAGGCGCAAATTTTTTGAAGACAGCCACACCAGATCCCCGACCAGACAAGCAAGGGGTTAGCAGAACGCCTTTTATCTGCCTGAGTCTTTTGTATGCTCTGGGACGCCTCAAGGTTCCTCTGAACCTGGGCCCAGACTGTGCACAGTTCCCGATGAGCAACATCTACCTCAGGATTGTTGGAACCACCAGGTGAAACGGAGGAGAACCGTAGATTAAATCCAAATTACAGAAAAAGGTGGAGACCCCTGATGAGTTACTGACCCGGTTATTGAGGGAAAATTCGGCGAGGGGAATGAAGGAGACCGAATCATCTTGGCAGGTCAGAGCTAAAACACCTTAAATATTGTTCTAGAGCCTGATTAGTCCTCTCAGTTTGGCCATTAGTTTCAGGATGGAAGGCAGAGAAGGACAGATCAATCTCCAGCTTCTTACACAAAGCTCTCCAAAACAATGAAACAAATCGTACCCCTCTGTCAGAAACAATATTGACAGGAACCCCATGGAGACGCAGGATGTGTTTGACAAACAAGGTAGCTAACGTCTTGGCATTGGGTCGTTTCTTCAGGGGCACAAAGTGGCACATCTTACTGATGCGGTCTACTACAACCCACACCAGCGACTTGCCTTGGGATGGAGACAGATCGGTGATAAAATCCATGGAGATATGGGTCCAAGGTCTCTGGGGAATGGGCAAAGAACATAGTAAGCCCGCTGGTCGGGACCTGGGAGTCTTGGACCTAGCACAAATTTCACAAGCGGCGACGTAGGCCTTAACGTTTTTAACCAATCCAGGCCACCAATAGTTTCTAGAAATGAGGTGCTTGGTACCCAGGATGCCTGGATGGCCAGATAGTGCTGAGTCATGATTCTCCCTGAGTACCCTTAGCCGGAATTGCAGGGGAACAAACTGCTTGTTCTCATGAAGGTTCTCGGGAGCTGAACCTTGATCAGCCGCAATTTCGGAGACTAAGTCAGAATCAACAGAGGATATGATTATACCTGGGGTCAGAACACAAGCAGGATCCTCCTCCGGAGGAGGGCTGGCCATGAAGCTATGCGACAGCGCATCAGCTTTAATATTTTTAGACCCAGCCCTATAGGTGATCACGAAGTTGAATCTAGTAAAAAACAACGCCCATCGAGCTTGTCTCGGGTTTAGCCTTCGGGCAGATTCTAGGAAAACCAGATTCTTATGGTCGGTAAGGACCGTTACCTGGTGCCTAGCCCCCTCCAGGAAGTGGTGCCACTCTTCAAATGCCCATTTAATGGCTAAGAGTTGGCGGTTGCCAACGTCATAGTTACTCTCAGTGGAGAACTTCCTGGAGAAGTAGGCACATGGACAGAGATGGGTGAGAGACCTAGTACCCTGGGACAAGACAGCACCCACTCCCACCTCGGAGGAGTCAACCTCCACGATGAATGGCTCCATATGGTTAGGCTGAATCAGCACTGGGGCAGAGATAAAGCACCTCTTAAGGACCTCAAAAGCCTGGACCGCCTCCGGAGGCCAGTGGAGGAGATCGGCACCTTTGCGAGCAAGGTCCGTAAGAGGCTTAGCGATGACCGAGAAGTTAGCAATAAATCTCCTACAATAATTAGCAAACCCCAGAAAGCATTGTAAAGCCTTCAGGGAGGCAGGTTGGACCCATTCAGCCACAGCCTGGACCTTGGCAGGGTCCATGCGAAATTCCTTAGGAGTGAGGATTTGACCCAAAAATTGTATCTCCTGCACCCCAAACACACATTTTTCGGTTTTAGCAAAGAGTCTGTTTTCCCGAAGGGCCTGGAGCACCTTCCTGACATGCTCAATGTGGGAGGACCAGTCCTTGGAAAACACAAGTATGTCATCAAGGTACACTACAAGAAATACCCCCAGGTAGTCTCCTAAAATCTCATTTATGAAATTCTGGAAGACCGCGGGAGCATTACACAACCCAAAGGGCATGACGAGGTATTCGAAATGACCTTCGGGCGTGTTAAACGCAGTCTTCCACTCATCCCCTTCTCTGACTCGGATAAGGTTGTAAGCCCCCCGAATATCAAACTTAGAGAACAATTGGGCCTCCTGAACCTGATTGAAGAGATCAGGAATCAGAGGAAGGGGATATTGGTTCCTTACAGTGACCTTATTCAAGTTTCGGTAATCGATGCACGGTCTAAGACCACCACCCTTATTCCCTACGAAGAAGAAGCCAGCACCTACCGGAGAAGTAGAGGGATGAATGTAACCCTTGGCCAGGCTTTCCTGGATATATTCTCTCATGGCTTCACGTTCGGGACAAGAGAGATTAAATATCCTACCTTTAGGGAGCTTAGATCCTGGTACCAAATCGATAGTGCAATTGTACTCTCTATGAGGGGGGTAACTCTTCGGAAGCCTTTTTGGAAAAAACATCAGCGAAATCCTGAATAAACTCAGGTAGAGTGTTCACCTCCTCAGCGAGAGAAAGCAAATTAATAGAAAAACAGGACGTCATGCATTCATTACACCATTTAGTAAGATCCCCAGTATTCCAGTTAAACGTGGGATTATGCATCTGTAACCAAGGAAGGCCTAAAACCAAATCGGACGATAATCCCTGCATCACAAACACAGAACACTGCTCCAAATGAATGGAGCCCACAATGAGTTCAAAAACAGGGGTATGCTGCGTAAAATAACCATTAGCAAGAGGAGTGGAGTC
This sequence comes from Rhinoderma darwinii, assembly GCF_050947455.1. NCBI lineage: Eukaryota > Metazoa > Chordata > Amphibia > Anura > Rhinodermatidae > Rhinoderma > Rhinoderma darwinii. Next base: position 102,435,393 of record NC_134691.1, on the reverse strand, counting down.
GATACCCACTACCGGGACAGGTTTAGGCAAATCAATCAATGGCATAGCTAGAGACATAGCAAATTCCACAGATATAATATTAGCAGAAGACCCTGAATCCACGAAGGCACTGCCGGTGGCAGACCTACCATAAAAAGAGACCTGAAAGGGAAGCAAGATCTTATTAGGTTTAATGTATACGGGAAATACCTGTGCACCCAAGCGACCTCCCCGATGGTCACTTAGGTGCGGAAATTTTCCGGCTGCTTATTCTTACGCCTAGGACAGTCGTTCACTTGATGCTTGTCATCCCCACAGTAGAAGCAGAGACCATTCTTCCTGCGGAACTCTCAACGTTGTTGGGGAGACATGGAGGCACCCGAGTTGCATTGGTTCATCCGAGTTTTCCGTGGAAGAACGAAGCAACGGAACCTCGGGAGCCATCATAGGTGAGCCAGAGAAGAAGGCACAAAAACTTTCAAGTCGTCGTTCCCTAAGACGTCGGTCAAGACGTACCGCTAAAGCCACAACCTGATCTAGAGAGTCAGAAGAGGGATAACTAACTAACTAACTAACTGGTCTTTCAGAGCGTTCGACAGACCCAATCTAAACTGGCACCTCAAGGCAGGGTCATTCCAGCGAGAAGCTACACACCACTTCCTAAAGTCAGAACAGTACTCCTCAACGGGTCTCTTACCCTGACGTAAGGTCACCAGCGGACTCTCGGCAAAGGCAGTCTTGTCAGTCAACGTCATATATGAGCCCGAGAGCCGGAAAAAAAAAAAAAGGTCAACAGAAGAGAGTTCAGGGGCGTCAGGGGCCAAGGAGAAGGCCCATTCCTGGGGGGCCGTCCTGGAGCCGGGACATAATTATACCCACTCGCTGGCTCTCAGAACCTGAGGAGTGGGGCCTTAAACGGAAATAGAGCCTACAACTTTCCCGAAAGGAGAAAAAAGTCTTCCGGTCCCCTGAGAACCGGTCAGGCAACTTGAGGTGGGGTTCTAGAGGTGGGTTGGAAGGCACTACATGGGTCGCATCACGCTGGTTGCACCTCTGAGCCAGGTCTTGGACCTGTAGGGAGAGACCCTGCATTTGCTGAGCCAGGGCCTCAAGGGGGTTCATAGTGTGTCAGGGACCAGGGTAGAAAAGGTATATGGGCCTGTGATTATGTAATGTCAGGAAAGGGAGACAGACAGGTGAGCCCTAATCTACCCGCCACTCAGTCCCTGCCTACTTGCACAGCCGGTCCTAGGCGACGGCGTACAACTGGGCGACGGTCCCTACGCTCAATATGTGCACGACAGACAAACAAGACAAGGGTACACAAAAGCAGGGGAAGTGGGGCAGTTGCCCACGGCAACACCGTGAGCAACAGAGTAGTGGACAAGCCGAGTGAAACCAGGAGTGTACATGGTAACAAAAGCAGAGCAGGAGAATAGTCAGTCAAGCCAGGGTCAATATGAAGCAGAGGTCAATGGTAACAGCAGAGCCAGGAAACAAGAGAATCACAGGCAAAGGACAAGCAGCAAATGAAGGTATAAGTAGACCAAGGGCGGGAGCTAGAACCGTCTGGCCAGGCTGCGATAGGCTCTCCCACTCCTCAGCCTACCAGCCTGAGTGGTAGCAGATCGAGTCACTCTAGCAGACCTAGGAACAGATGCAGCCTGATTAACCACGGGCGTCGACACAGAAGCTGTATCAGGCAGATCCTTTACATCTGCAGTGTTTACGCTACGTGTGAACATACCCCAATGTTGGCAATTACACCCATTTCCTCAGAAAGGGATATAACCTAGGGCTCATTCAGACCAGCGTGATTCTCGTCTGTGTACTGTGCATTGGAACAATGAACAGCACAACGAACAGCACACGGACTCATTGATTTCAATGGGGCTATTCACACATGCAAGTGAACTCACTGCATGTCCTATATTGGTGCGTTTAAAACGCACCTAGTCACCCATTGAAGTCAATGGGTGTGTGAAAACCACGGACAGCACATGGACGCACATCCTTGTGGGTTTCATGCATCAATTACATTGAAAATAAATAAAAAACTAAGTGCTTGCAAGAGTGTAAAAAACACATGACACGCGCAAAGCACACTGATGCAAAAAGAGACCGATTTACGTGGTTTTTTTTTACATCCGTAAATCTGTTACGCTCGTGTGAATGCAGCCTAAGAAACAGCATTTGCAACCTTGATAAAGGATGACAAGGATATACACTACTGTTCAAAAGTTTGGGGTCACCCAGACAATTTTGTGTTTTCCATGAAAACTCACACTTATATTTATCAAATGAGTTGCAAAATGACTAGAAAATATAGTCAAGACATTGACAAGATTAGAAATAATGATTTCTATTTGAAATAATAATTTTCTCCTTCAAACTTTGCTTTCGTCAAATAATGCTCCATTTGCAGCAATTACAGCATTGCAAGACCTTTGGCATTCTAGCTGTTCATTTGCTGAGGTAAATCGGGAGAAATTTCACCCCATGCTTCCAGAAGCCCCTCCCACAAGTTGGATTGGTTTGATGGGTCAAGCTGCTCCCACAACAGCTCTATGGGGTTGAGATCTGGTGACTGCGCTGGCCACTCCATTACAGATAGAATACCAGCTGCCGGCTTCTTCCCTAAATAGTTCTTGCATAATTTGGAGGTGTGTTTTGGGTCATTGTCCTGTTGTAGGATGAAATTGGCTCCAATCAAGTGCTGTCCACAGGGTATGGCATGGCGTTGCAAAATGGAGTGATGGCCTTCCTTATTCAAAATCCCTTTTACCTTGTACAAATCTCCCACTTTACCAGCACCAAAGCAAACCCAGACCATCACATTACCTCCACCATGCTTGACAGATGGCGTCAGGCACTCTTCCAGCATCTTTTCAGTTGTTCTGCGTCTCACAAATGTTCTTCTGTGTGATCCAAACACCTCAAACTTCGATTCGTCTGTCCATAACACTTTTTTCCAATCTTCCTCTGTCCAATGTCTGTGTGCTTTTGCCCATGTTAATCTTTTCCTTTTATTAGCTAGTCTCAGATATGGCTTTTTCTTTGCCACTCTGTCCTGATGGCCAGCATCCCGAAGTCGCCTCTTCACTGTAGACGTTGACACTGCCGTTTTGCGGGTACTATTTAATGAAGCTGCCAGTTGAGGACCTGTGAGGTGTCTATTTCTCAAACTAGAGACTCTAATGTACTTGTCTTGTTGCACAGTTGTGCAGCGGGGCCTCCCACTTCTCTTTCTACTCTGGTTAGAGCCTGTTTGTGCTGTCCTCTGAAGGGAGTAGTACACACTGTTGTAGGAAATCCTCAGTTTCTTGGCAATTTCTCGCATGGAATAGCCTTCATTTCTAAGAACAAGAATAGACTGTCGAGTTTCACATGAAAGCTCTCTTTTTCTAGCCATTTGGAGAGTTTTATCGAACCCACAAATGTAAAGCTCCAGATTCTCAACTAGCTCAAAGGAAGGTCAGTTTTATAGTTCCTCTAAACAGCAAAACTGTTTACAGCGGTGCTAACATAATTGCACAAGGGTTTTCAAGTGTTTTCTAATCATCCATTAGCCTTCTAACACAGTTAGCAAACACAATTTACCATTAGAACACTGGAGTGATGGTTGCTGGAAATGGGCCTCTATACACCTATTTAGATATTGCATTAAAAACCAGACGTTTGCAGCTAGAATAGTCATTTAGCACATTAACAATGTACAGGGTGGGCCATTTATATGGATACACCTAAATAAAATGGGAATGGTTGGTGATATTAACTTCCTGTTTGTGGCACATTAGTATATGGGAGGGGGGAAACTTTTCAAGCTGGGGGTTGACCATGGTGGCCATTTTGAAGTAGGCCATTATGTATCCAACTTTAGTTTTTTTCAATGGGAAGAGTGTCATGTGACACATCAAACTTATCGAGAATTTCACAAGAAAAACAATGGTGTGCTTGGTTTTAACGTTACTTTATTCTTTCATGAGTTATTTACAAGTTTCTGACCACTTATAAAATGTGTTCAAAGTGCTGCCCATTGTGTTGGATTGTCAATGCAACCCTCTTCTCCCACTCTTCACACACTGATAGCAACACCGCAGAAGAAATGCTAGCACAGGCTTCCAGTATCCATAGTTTCAGTTGCTGCACATCTCGATAAGTTTGATGTGTCACATGACCCTCTTCCCATTGAAAAAACTAAAGTTGGATACAAAATGGCCGACTTCAAAATGGCCGCCATGGTCAACACCCAGCTTGAAAAGTTTCCCCCCTCCCATATACTAATGTGCCACAAACAGGAAGTTAATATCACCAACCATTCCCATTTTATTTAGGTGTATCCATATAAATGGCCCACCCTGTATAGAGTGTATTTCTGATTAATTTAATGTTATCTTCACTGTGCTTTTCTTTCAAAAATAAGGAAATTTGTAAGTGACCCTAAACTTTTGAACGGTAGTGTATACCTATTCATTGTTTTTTTAAATTCTGGAAATTTTGTGAAATCACAGCTTTCGTAAACTTAAATGGATAGGTTTATTAGAATCAATAGTCTCCAAGATTAGACTAGAATTCCAAAGCCTATTATTCTGATCACCACTTCAGAGCTCTACTGACGAACTTAAAAAGGACACTATGTTATAAAAAAAAAAATAAAAAAAAAAAGAGATACACCTAGTGCAGAGCCTTTTGGGGCAGAGAATGGTTCAGAGACTCAAAGAACACCAAAGATTAAGTCCTTCACCGCTCCCTCCGGCCCTTCACAGGTGAATCAGTTTTTCCTGGATTGTTCATTTAAAGTGAACAACATCTCTTGGACAATTTAGGATTTGAGTACACTAAGCGGCACCCCCCCTACCAAAACCACATGTGGCGGAGAATGGCCACACGATTTCACTGTTAATCATGCAGCCATTTGCCTCCGCAAGGGGGCATGGTTTCGGCAGCCGCAGGTTGCCACTCCATGCGTTCTCACCATTATCCATTGAATATTTCATATAATCCAGATCAGTGGGGTCTATCTCAGGGGCGTTGCTAGGGTCTTAAAAGATCAGGGGCAGAAGCCCTGAGACACACTGTAATGTGGTCCTATCTCCTTGAGGACCAATAGATGTCAGTTATTGTAAACAGGCAGGTTTCCATCTAGAGGCTAAAAAACTGTAAAGACCTAGTCCTAGTTGCACATAACTCTAGTTTGATACAAAGTATCAGTGTAAGACAGACTATAAAACACACTGCATAGCCAAGTTTCCATAGGGCCCTAAAGACAACAAATGCCAAATAAGTGTCATTTTGGCATCCGGCAGGCAGGTATACTTTTTTTTTTTTTAACTGTACGTGAAAGCATAAATTTCTGTGCTTTTCTATATACAGTGGGTCACCAAAAAAGAAGGATAATCTGCGGTATACATTTTCTTCAACATGGGGGTCTTTAAATTCATAGAATACACGGGGAGATTTCCTCGGCGAATGCCTTGACGATAAAGCCAGAACGCGATGTGAACAGAGCCTAAGGATGCCCATGCACACTAGATGAAAGACTATCTAATGTGTATGGGGGTGTCCTGATCCTACCTATGCAGATTTAAGGCAAAAAAGGAACGGGCATGTTGGATTTCACGCGAGAGATAATGTGCTACCAGCAGTGTCTAGCAGCGGATGATTCCCCGCTCTCCCCGGGAGACGTGGATGCATGTGTACATGTGTATGGGGGAGTCGGGAAGAATAGCTGTCAGCTGACTGCTATTATAATCGTTTCAGCCGTTTAGGAGATATAATTCTTAATTTTTCGTACCATTTTTGTTTTTTAAAGAGCTCCTCTTGAAATGTATAATGTGTTACAATGTGTGCTAGATACGAGTTTGCATTACAGAACTAGACATGTTTTCCAGACTCTTTTGGACGAATTCTAAAGAGTAAAGTTGAGGATACAAGAAGCGATGAAAAGGTTAAATATTCAGTCACAACAATTTATTCCACAGTGTGACAGATTCTAAGCTTTAGTAGAACATTTTTAAAATCACATGTCGTTCTAAATAACAACTCCACCCTGAATAATTCAGACAGCAAGTAAAGGGCAACATGGGAGCGACTGCCAAGCAAGAAGCATGTGGCAGCGCCTCTACTAGATAACGTCCAAGAAACACACTTCCCCTTCCTATGTCTAACTAGAGCTCGTCTGCACAATACAATTCATCTGACTCAGCTATTAATTCCAATGTCTAGAAATGCAAAAACAAATGGTCGTTTCCTGTATCCTAACAATAGCTGAAAACAGCAGATGATACGTCTGTTCTCGAGCATTGGAGCGACCTACTGGAAAACAATATGGGCCCAGCCAAAAGAAAATGTTACTTCTTGGTGATCAGCGTGTCAAAAAACATGAATGAACTAGACATGAACTCGTTCTAAGGGTATGTGCACAAAGGGTGGATGTGCTGCGTAAAAGTGCACAGCGTACCTGACCTAGAACCCACAGCGAATTCCGTCCGATGGACCGCACCAATGTGTGTTGCAGATTTTCGGCCAGAATCGTCACGGAGCAAAGAAGAGTAGGGAAAAAAAAACAAACAATACCTTCAGTGGTCGTCATGCAGCCCGGCCTCCTATAATCACGCGGCAGCCCATGTGATGGCTACAGCCTGTGATTGGCTTCAGCAGTCACAGTTCATGAAACGTCATCCCAGGAGGCCTGGCTGGACAAAGAACAGCCGGTAGAACAAAGAGCCATCGCTATGACAACGCCAGGGGGGCAAGTTTATTAACCCCTTCCCTCCGCAGCCATTTTTAGGATTTTCACTTTTGTTTTTTCCTCCCCACATTCCAAAAGCCATAACTCTTATTTTTCCATCAATATTGCTGTATGAGGGCTTGTTTTTTGCGGGACGAGTTGTAGATTTTCACAGCACCATATTTTGTACCATATAATGTAGTGGGAAATGAGAAAAAATATACATGTGGGGTGGAATAGGAAAAAAACAGTGATTCCTCAACATTTTGGGTGGTTTTGTTTTTACGGCGTTCTCCGTCCGGTAAAAACGGCATGTTAACTTTATTCTGAGGGTCAATACGATTACAGCGATACCAAATTTATATAGTTTTAATTATTATTATTTTTTTTTATTTGTTAAAAAAACCGCTTTATTTTACAGTTTTTTACTTGTCCCCCTAGGGGACTTTAACCAGCGATCGTTAGATCGCTTGCACGATATATTGCAATACTAATGTATTGCAGTATATCGTGATTCAAGCCCTATGAGGCAGGGCTTCATAGGAGTACAAAGATGGCGGACCTGGGGGACTTAGTCAGGCCCTCCAGGCTGCCGTGCCAACCAACGGCTCCCCCGTGATCTCGCCGCGGGGTGGCCGTCTGGATGTTGCAGGGGGCCGGCCCCCTGTTTTTAGTCATTTAAATGCCGCGATCTCTATTGAACGCAGCATTTAACGGGTTAAACAAGCGGGATCACGCTCGAACAGGATCCCGCTCGTTACCCGGAAGTGTCGGCTGTAACACACAGCCGACACACTTGCTCTATGGAGCGGTCTCAGCCCGTGTCGGGAAGGGGTTAAATTCAAACAAGAAGAGAGTGTTTTGTTCTTTTAAGATTTGCGATTTTTGCAGCAGAATCGCAGCTTCTCCCCAGCAAAAATTTAAACATTTGCTATTTGTTGCAGACATGATAGCAGTTATGCTCCGCCCACTAGCTCAGCGACAACAGAGAATTAGAGATAGGGGCTGCAGAGGGGAAACCTGCAAAAAAACAAAACTGCAGAGTACACATCATATAATGGCCAGAAAAAGTGTTATTGCTCATGTACACACATATGAAAGCTTATTCTGAAAAGTCACTTGAAAAGTTAGGTACGCTTTAAACTATATGAGTAATAAATTGTGACAATCAGAAGGCGATGCGTACTGAAGAATACCAGGACAGACGTTTTATTTTGCAATCAGAAACACTCATTGTGTAAACAAGTGAAATCCTGATCAATGATCATGTGAAAAATAAAAAAATCTCCAAAATAAAAGCCACAAACTCAGCAATTACAACTCCAGTGGGATACGACTTCCTACAGAACGATTAACACATAGTAAATCTGCACTACACGTACACGTGTGTCTTCTCTGTCTTTAAAGCTGTAACATAATGAAGCACATGGCTCCACAGGAGTCTGTATGTCTATATTAAAACAAAGGGAGCGGAAATACATTCTCTCAGCAAATCCAAAACCAAATTGTTCTCATACTTTTGCATCTCTGAAATATCTTGACAGGTCATTGCTCCCAAAAAGTGTACCAGAAACTTGTTTGCTCCATTAAACGGCAGCTTGCTGGCTGCTTGCATTAAGTAGTTTAACCCCTTCTTACTTAGCGGGGTCTCAAGACTGCAAGAAGCAGGCAAAATCGAGTGTTACTCCTATTAACACACCTCATAGACGCAGTCTAATAATAGCACAGAAGTGTGACTCCAATGTCAAAAATAGTTCCCATTTCCTTGAAAATAAATCTGAAGGGGAAAAAAAAAAAAGGTTGCTGAATCCATGCTGCCTACTAGACAGGCAAAGCCTGGGACTTCATATAGAGAGTTTACGCTGTTTTAGCATTGATGTCATGGAAAGAACAGGCATGCTAATTAGAGACCGGAAAAATCGTGGTCCTGGGGAATTTGCAATCTCTAAACAAATAATAATAAAAAAAAGTAAGAAAGAATTTATATCAAAGCAGTCACCTTGTAAAGAGAAAAAACACCACAACGTGCATAACACAGCACAAATCACATGTCCCTAACACTATTTATTCCTTGCTAGAAAAAGTCATATCAAGAAGTCATATAAAACACACCATGTCCCAAGCTCACGTCCCACCAGTAACTAAAGAGGCAAGAATTGTATCTTTGGAAACATGGTGGGGATTATTTTATTTACTATTATTTCATTAGTGCGGTTTTTAGATGGGCAATACATAAATGCATTTGTTACTGCTGTGATAAATATGTATCGGGACTTGTATACAGAGTACAGTTTTGGTGCTGTTATTGCATGTTTTTTGTTTTTGTTTTTTGTTTTTATATTTGGCAGAAACTGTTTTTGGATCCAAAAAAAGAGGATTTGAAAATGTTTTGCCTTTATACCATTTTTAGAATCCAAACATAAAAGTCTGCATACACAGCACCAAATCTGAACGCAAACAACACCTACTATCTCTGTGGGCAGCATGGTGCTCAGTGGTTAGCACTGTTGCCTTGCAGCGCTGGTGTCCTGGGTTCAAATCCAACCAAGGACAACATCTGCATGGAGTTTGTATATTCTCCCCATGTTTGTGTTGGTTTCTTCCAGGTACTCCGGTGTGAAGGATGATTTATTTGCTTATATTCTCTGTATGAAATTACATTGTGAATTATCAAGCAGGGGGCCGAATTACTAAGATATGTAATATGTGAAAGTGATGATAATGTTTAAATGATTTAGTTTCGTGCAGCAGCCATCTTGTCTGGAGTTCCCATTTTGGTTTTATTGTAGTGAATAGGAAAGTCATTGTTCCTTTAATACAAGTAATGTTGATTTCGTATGTTTTATCTTTGACCTTGGTTCCCATGCGAAAATGGACAGGGAGGGAGATGGGAGGGTGACAAGTATGCGTGAGGGAAGGTCTCCCCCATCTCCACGAGAATATTGTGTCCAAAAGAGATAAGATACCTGCAAAAACGTAATGTGTGAAGAATTATAATGATGTATCTGGGATATATTTTATTGTATGCTTTTTACTGAATAACAAATATTGTTACATTGTCTCTGATTGGTTTACCTCAAGCCTACACCCCTTCTGAATTTCAGTTTAACAGTTTGAGTTTGGTAATAAATCCTTCAGAGGAGCATTTTTAACATTTCAGCGTGTCTGTGTGTTTTCCTCTCCTCTCTCGATATATATCGGTGAAATATCCTAATTAGGATACTGACTAATGGAGTCTGGCCTTGAGAGTCTGTTTGTACTCGTATAAATTTCAGTCTAATATATTTTGAGCGATGGATTTCCACGACAGTAATGGTGCCGAAACCCGGGAAGATTGCACGTCTGATAAGCTGTCACTGGAGAGGTCTGGCTTTGCATCTGTGAATTACAAAAAAACGCGGTAGGTAAGGAGCTTATTCTTACACCATTCACACATGTATTGCGTAAACCTTGGAATCTAGCTGTCAGACGTCACTTCTTTATGGACGAGGCTCCTTAGTCAGAACGGGTTGAAAGATGGATCCAAAAAGGTATGTTGAAGCTTTTTGTGTGATGAAGGATTGCAGGTGTGTATGTGATCTTAAACTATTGATATGAAAGACATGAGAGAATTTTTGCCAGCAATTACATTGTTAACCATTGTGAGAAGTGTAAGATCTCCGCCTTTGGAATGCAGTGACGTAGCACATGGCGGAGAGAAGTAGTAACTCACATGTGAAGTATTTGAAATGAAAAGATTGTAGTCTGGACTGTGAGGAAAAAACAAAACTTCTGCTTGCTGCTTTGTTGTAGCGTAATTTGTTATTTAGTTGTGTAAAATTGTTGAGGATTAATAGTTGATCTGTTACCCGTTTGTCTGGGATTATAGTTGGGAGGTATTGACTGTTTGTAGGCGAGAGGACAGTTGGATAGTTGTGAGTAATATCCTGTAGTACCACAGGGGCTTCAATGGTTAAGCCCTGATAATGTAGAATCCAGTGCAAGGAGAAGCAATTGTGTCTATATTGAATTTGCACTCAATACCATTACCCAGTGCAACAGGGAAAACTTTGAATACTGTATTAGAAAATCATTTATATTTTCCTGGCTCATTGCCAGACAGTGATATTGTGTGTAAGGGTCCATAAACCAGTTGTATGCATTGCCAGACTGGCATAAGGTGGTAATCAGTACAGACTGATTTCTAGCACATGATAATCCGGCATATACACTTTGATGTAAAATAACATACAAGTAATTAAGTCTGTAGTAGTATAACATCAGACCGCTGGATTGAATACAGTTGTAATATAAAATCCTGTATTCAATGAATGACCATGACACTTACCCCAGGTGCCACCTGTGTCGTAGTAGTAATTACAGTGAAGAACATTGGTATTGGATCAGACCCATAGCCCGTAAAGAAATTATCACCAACATAGATAACAGCTCCCTAAACTACAACCCACAGAGTGAACGGCTGAGCGGGGAGGATAATATATAAATGTTACCAAATCTAATTTGCATGTGAAACCATTGCAAAGTGCTAGAGGAAAGAGTTTGGGATATATGCTACATCACAGGCTGTATGAACCGAAAGACACCCCCCCCCCCCCGGCAGCAAGTGTTCTGCATAAGTGAAGTGTTACCAACTCCTGCTTGAATCAATGGAGGTTCATGAATGTCGATTGTGTTGAAGAATTTGCTCTTGTAATTGTTGATTGGCAGCATTTTGTCTGTTCTTGATGTTCAATACAGTGAGGGATCAGAGGATCCTACTGCTAGAATGTCTGGAGGAACGACTTTTGATATCGTATTGGTAAGACAGTCTAGGAGATAGACTGGTCTGAGATATCTGTCGGCAAACGTGGCGTGGCCTGTTTGCCTGGAGGTGGGGGATTTACCGGAAATCACCCTACTGCTCTCCGACCATGGGGTCAGGAGGAAGTTGGACAAAGATGATTTGGGGCACTGGTCCCGGCCAACATTAGAATGAGCAAAAGGAGCTGGGGCTTTAATTTTAAAGTATGTGAAGGCAAAATAACACACTGAAAAAAATTGTTGAAGAGGCTGGCAGCCGTAAGAAGGATGTTTGCATGTGATAAAGACAATGGTTTGTGGAAAGTTGAGAAAGGGAGTGGAGTGGCCAGGACAAGGCATAAGTTAAAAGGACAAAGCAGGTGATTACAGGTGGTTACAAGTAAGATGATGTGAGAAAGAACAATTTAAATACAGGTGTAAATTTTCATTGGAAGAGTGAAGAAAACGGAGCAGTCGGGTACATTGCAGTGACTAACGTGGGTCAGAACGGGGGGAGTGTAATGTAACATGTGTGATGTGATGAGACATCTGTGTGATGTGTGTAATGTAACATGTCTGAAGTTTGAAACTAATGGCCACAATAAAAGCAGAACTATATTGTATGTTTCCTATTTTTAACAGCAGTAATGTCTAAAAATGTTAGTGTTTTGTGTATGGTGTTAAAATCAGTTCCACTTTTTTTCATTTTTTTATGCAACGTGTCTTATCTTCGCGCACGCGCAGTCGTCTGTAACTACACCAAGCGAGAAAAATATTACAGCCGGCTGGATCTGTTTGTAAAAAGATAAAAGCTATACTGCAGATTAATGTGTTATAATATGATAAGATTTAATGTTGGAATGTTTTGATGTTAATTCAAATGTATTAAACTACAGATATTGTGAGACACGGGGTTTTGAAAATGTATGTGCCCCCTCTGTTCCCTATTCTTATGTACAGCTTATTGGTTTGCAGTAATTAATATTACCAGATATATTATTTTCTGTGTTATTGAATAACTAATTACATTTGTCTTGTTTTTGTTTTCACACATGAGGTACGTGCTATGGTGCTGCCTAAATGTTATTTTTGAAAATGTGAGATGTTTTACAGGTAAATGGTTGCAGGTCATTTTAAAGATAAAATTTTTTTTTGTCAGGAGAAAGTCATTTTTTTTGTTCCAGGCTGTTGTGTATTACAGGGGGTTAAATTAGTGCCACCCCGATAGAGTGCCTAATTTTATTATGTTGATATGTAGTTTTGAACCCTGCTACATTACTTTCGCAGAGTCCAAATAGGAGGGAATGGTGAAGGGACTGATCAGGTAGTATTGTTTTGTGTTTTATTTTGTTTTGAATTAATGAATTTGGTTCTAGGAGATCTACAAAATGTGTATGAGCTTCAAGGAGTAACCCAGATTAAATGTGTATGACAGTAACCTACATTTTGAGGTTTTTCTGTGTAGATGGTTCCAGATCTTTCCAGAACGGTGAATATGGCACTGGGTAAGCTGTGCTGTAGTCTCCACCCAATATAAGGTATTGTGTAAGAGACCATCCCCCTCCAGCAAATTTACACAGGAGGCAGAGGTGACGTCACTCACAGATGAGTCTTTACAGATTTAGATGGGGAGAAGGCAAAACAAAAAAATTGTTTGAATATGGTTTATTTTATGCCAGATTTCAGTAACATATTTTGTTTGTTTTTGTATTAATCAGGTATTTACAGGACCTGGTGGGTGGGATTTACAAGTGTTCTGGATCATCAGATGAATGTGGAACAATAAAACTCCACCCTTTTGAAATGTTCTATCTATATGTGACATGGGTTTCCAATGTAAATTTGTAATGTAGACATACTTTATCATATACAGCATGTGTAGAACAGGATACGAGGCACAAGGTAAATTACCCAGAAACCACTCTCACCTTCTTGTTCATCTCAAGGAGCGGAGCTGGAGGTGCTCGCTGAGGCTTGTAACCTGGCAGAAAGTAAGACGGCCGACATTTACACTGACTCTAGGTACGCTTTTGGCATCGCCCACAATTATGGGCCCATTGGTAGTAGGAACTTTATTGGATCATTGGGTAAGCAAATTGAGAGAGCAAGAGAAAACAGACCTGACAACAAGGGTATGTGCAGCCAGATATCAGTAAATTGGCTTGTCCCTGGATACAATAATGCCACCACTAGGTTTGTAGCAGCCTGCATGATGTGCGCACGGCATGACATAGGTAAAACAACAAAGGTACCTGTGAAAAGTGCAGCCCGGCCAGATTAACAGTACCAGCGACTGCAGAACATACAACTACCCGAGGTAGAAGTGTATGACAATGCGCTCGTGTGTGTAGATCTGTTCTCAGGGAGGCCTGAAGCCCGGCCTGTATTTTCCCCACTGCAGACGTTGTGTGTAAGTGACAGGGGAACAATGTTATCCCAAGTATTGACCTGATGTTTGTACAATAAGATATCAGCAGTTCTCCAGATGTTATCCCAAAGTTAGTTTGTTTAATAATTGTATTTAAAGGGAATGTGTTGCCAGCAAAACATGTTTTGTTTTTTTTAGTTAAACAATTAGTGTGTGGGTGATTAAACATTGTTCTAATTTTTTTTATTTTTTTCACTTGTCAGGAAATATTATAAATTGGATTCAATTTATAATATTTCCCAGCACTGGTCACTAGATGGAGCAATTCCCAAAATTGCAGCATTGCATGTGGTAAAGCAACCACATTGCTTTATGCTGCAAAATTGGGAAAAAATCCCTCGCTCTAGTGAGCTCTCAGAATCCCCCCCTCCTTTATCCTGGCTAGTGCCGGGAGAAACGAGGGGTTTGAACGGTCTAACCTCCGACACTGTGTGTCGCCATTTTTTGAGCTAACACACAGTGTAGAAGGTTTACATACACTAGTAAACACACAGTATAACACTTACATACACAGAAATCACTTACCTGCTCCACTCGCCGCCGCTCCCTCCGGCCGCTGCTCCATGTGCACAAGTCCGGAAGCCGCGACCGGAAGTAGTAATCTTACTATCCGGCCGAGACTTCCGGTCCACAGGAAAATGGTGCCGGACGGCGCGCATTTCAAATTGGACTGTGTGGGAGCGGCGCATGCGCCGTTCCCACACACACGGCGTACACCATAGTGGATGGAACGGGCCCCGTTCGCATTCCCTATGGGACTGGAGCTGCCGTATTCCATGTCTGTATGTGTCGTTAATCGACACACACAGAAATGGAAAAAAAAATGGCAGCCCCCATAGGGAAGAAAAAGTGTAAAAATAGAAAAAAGTAACACACAAATAAATATAAACGTTTTTAATAAAACCCTAACATAAAACTGATATAAAAAAAAATATTTGGTGACACTGTTCCTTTAAGAAGTGTTGTGGGAATATTAAATACTGAAGTTAAGTTTCATGTAAAGTTCTGGACCAGCCTTAGCATTGGACTATTAGAGTCATGCGTCAGATAAAAAGGTACAGAAGTGGAATATTCCCATTTGAAAACATTTTTAGTTATTTGTTTTTTGTCGTTGTTATTGTGAAAGGAAAATTCTGTGCAGTGTGTGTGTGTGTGTATGTGTGTGTGTATGTGTGTGTGTATGTGTGTGTGTATGTGTGTGTGTGTATGTATATATATATATATATATATAAATATATATATATATATATATATATATATATAAAGAAGAAAAATGAGTTTGCATGTATCACTTCGAGTTATTGCTCAATGTGAACGTTTGATGTAAAGATGTTATTTGTTAATGTTTTTCTTCAAATTAATTATTTGATTAAGATCAATTAATGTTTATACAATGAAAAAGCTTGTTCTCCACAGGAAGAGTCCAACTGGGAGCGGAAGGCGTGAGAACCAGATTCTAACAGAATGTGGACGGATAAGGGAAGATGAACCGGTAACACCCAAGGCACTCTTGATGGCACTTGCATTGATGGTGTATGACCTCAAATATGCCCCAAGACTGCAAGGATCGATTTGGTAAGATCTAATTGGTATGTCCCAGGCTTTACAGCTGTTGCTGCTAAATTCTGTTAGAGCTGTTTGATTTGCCTACAGAACAGTCCTGGCAGACCGGTGCCAACCTTATCATACCTGCCTCCCACAAAGAGAACAGACCTTGAGAGGCCTTGCCATGCAATACAAATTAGAGTAAGAAAAATTAGTTTGCGACATTTGTCAGATATACATGTGGAATCTGAGTATATTTTGGTGAGCTGGAAATGTTCCAGGCAATCAGCTCAGATAAAGGTACAAATCCTGCTGGAAAGCGTGACACCAAGTGCAAATGAAATCTACCCAATAATTACACATCTTCTAGGTGCCCTGTCCATTGGAACGGAGAAGTCTTTCTTATATAAAAGGTGTTTGTTTGATTTAGTTTAAGGGCCTGATATTGTTATTGTATGTACTTAGAACAACTTTTATAGTACGTAGATGTTATCACCAGATTAGTAGTTATTTTAACAATTGACAAGGGTTGGGGTTCCCCAGCAAGTGCCAGTAAACATGAACTAAAAGATTTTTAATACGATGAACTCCATTACTGAGGTGCGGCAGGCGCAGCCGGAGCCAGTACAACGCGTTTGTCATGAACTGACGGCAGTGTCACAATTCCAAGCAGCCGCCCAGACAAGTAACTTACCGGAGGAAGAAGACAGATGAGCGGAGGGTTTGTGGTGTCACAATAACACTCCACTAATCCGCCTACGTGGGATCTCACACCAGGCTCACAGCATGAGGTGTTGTGTACAGCCCGGTGACGTAAACTAAAAGAGACGGGGTCTGAAAGATGAGAAGGACCAAACCAAGTCCTGATGACATCAAAGTTCAAAGTAAGACCAAAGACCTGAGTGAATCCATCATCAGTATCAAGTGTTTTAATCAGAAGACAGGAGAAGAAGAGGACGATGATGTACATGACTTGTCAATACACTGGTGGGACCCCATACCCTAACCGGACATTGGTGATGGCATCATATTAGTTGTGGCCCTATTGATATATTGTTTGAGTTTCATAATCATAATATATAATTTCTGTAATTTAATATGAGAAAAAGGGAGGTTTGTGAAGGATGATTTATTTGCTTATATTCTCTGTATGAAATTACATTGTGAATTATCAAGCAGGATGCCGAATTACTAAGATATGTAATATGTGAAAGTGATGATAATGTTTAAATGATTTAGTTTCGTGCAGCAGCCATCTTGTCTGGAGTTCCCATTTTGGTTTTATTGTAGTGAATAGGAAAGTCATTGTTCCTTTAATACAAGTAATGTTGATTTCGTATGTTTTATCTTTGACCTTGGTTCCCATGCGAAAATGGACAGGGAGGGAGATGGGAGGGTGGCAAGTATGCGTGAGGGAAGGTCTCCCCCATCTCCACGAGAATATTGTGTCCAAAAGAGATAAGATACCTGCAAAAACGTAATGTGTGAAGAATTATAATGATGTATCGGGGATGTATTTTATTGTATGCTTTTTACTGAATAACAAATATTGTTACATTGTCTCTGATTGGTTTACCTCAAGCCTACACGCCTTCTGAATTTCAGTTTAACAGTTTGAGTTTGGTAATAAATACTTCAGAGGAGCATTTTGAACATTTCAGCGTGTCTGTGTGTTTTCTTCTCCTCTCTCGATATAGATCGGTGAAATATCCTAATTAGGATACTGACTAATGGAGTCTGGCCTTGAGAGTCTGTTTGTACTCGTATAAATTTCAGTCTAATATATTTTGAGCGATGGATTTCCACGACACCGTTTTCGTATCCCAAAAACGTACCAATAGGGAATTTATATTGTGAGACCCAAAGGGGACAGTAAGTAAGGACAACCTCTGTACAGCGCTGCGTAATATGTTGGCACTATAATAAGTAACAGAAATAAATAACCCCTTTTAGTGAAATTGAAAATATTAATCTTATCAGAGAAAACCCCTTTCAGAATACGTGAACGCCGTAGGGCCGCAGGTTCCCAGGCAAACAGCTGGAAGGTGCAGTAATTAAATTCCGGCCATTCAAAAGGGGCTCTCTGTTCTGGCTCATAGAGGAGGCAAGGGAGTCCTAAGCAGAGGACTCCCCTCTAGGACGTCCATATGCCTGTTAATATAAGCCCATCTGGTATATAAACAAGGGAACTAGAAGCAATGTATTTAGGGGAAAACAAAATTAAATTTCAGATCATTTTCAGGGCAAGCAACAAAAAAAAAATCATACTTATTGCTATTATATTTTGTCATGTGGACTATCATTTTATCTAATCTAGTTCTCCTAAAGTTAAAGAGGCTCTGTCACCAGATTTTGCAACCCCTATCTGCTATTGCAGCAGATAGGCGCTGCAATGTAGATTACAGTAACGTTTTTATTTTTTTTAAAACGAGCATTTTTGGCCAAGTTATGACCATTTTTGTAGTTATGCAAATGAGGCTTGCAAAAGTCCAAGTGGGTGTGTTTAAAAGTAAAAGTCCAAGTGGGCGTGTATTATGTGCGTACATCGGGGCGTTTTTAATACTTTTACTAGCTGGGCGTTCTGATGAGAAGTATCATCCACTTCTCTTCAGAACGCCCAGCTTCTGGCAGATCACGCTGTGACGTCACTCACAGGTCCTGCATCGTGTCAGACAAGCGAGGACACATCGGCACCAGAGGCTACAGTTGATTCTGCAGCAGCATCAGCGTTTGCAGGTAAGTAGCTACATCGACTTACCTGCTAACGCCGATGCTGCTGCAGAATCAACTGAAGCCTCTGGTGCCGATGTGTCCTCCCTCGTCTGACACGATGCAGGACCTGTGAGTGACGTCACAGCGTGATCTGGCAGAAGCTGGGCGTTCTGAAGAGAAGTGGATGATACTTCTCGTCAGAGCGCCCAGCTAGTAAAAGTATTAAAAACGCCCCGATGTACACACATAATACACGCCCACTTGGACTTTTACTTTTAAACACACCCACTTGGACTTTTGCAAGCCTCATTTGCATAACTACAAAAATGGTCATAACTTGGCCAAAAATGCTCGTTTTTTAAAAATAAAAACGTTACTCTAATCTACATTGCAGCGCCTATCTGCTGCAATAGCAGATAGGGGTTGCAAAATCTGGTGACAGAGCCTCTTTAAGCTTATTCATTTTATGAATGCCACATCTTCACATCCTTGCAGAGAATCATTAAAAAAAAAATAATAATAATTCAGTAAAATTCCTCTAATAGTACTATGCCAGATTATTGGGGAAAATACCTAACCGTCCAGCACTGGCAGAGCAATCTAGTGGGCTGTAACTACATTGAGGGCCTGATGGGGGTTTGCATTGTATTTAATGTTGATCAATAAACATCATTATCTATGTGGCTCACCGGCTATCTAGGGTTAGTAAAACGATCTGCTTGTTTTCCCATAGAAACAGCGCCAAGTTGGTCTGTAGGCTGTGTTTGGTATTGCAGCTCATCAGACACAGCCCATGGACAGACTTGAGTTGGTTTCTAATCCTGGACACTCCCCCCCCTTTCAGTTTATGGGGCTGAGGGTCAATGTGGATCCGCTGTGTGGTGTGCAAGTTTGATTTATGTATGCACAAATATAAATATATAAAACAATTTCTGCAAAAAGTTTCACATACATGGAGAAAACATTAGCTCCACGCTCGTGCGCCTATGTGTCGCATATGTAACTCTTGTGGCGTGCCGGCAAGATCATATACCAAAACATCTTAAAAGGATTACACAGTAAAAAGTCTCAATATCTCCACAGTATAATTATTGTTGGAAGTACCAAAACACACTGTTGCTATAGTAACTACATTACAATTTAATGCAATATATATTTAGTGGTCGACCAAGTACTAGTCCGTCTGTACATCTTTCCTGGCTTAAATGTCAGGCAAATACAATAAAACACAAACACAAAATAAAGTGGTAAGCAAAATAGTATGGGCACGGAGGACATTATACAAATAATACGTGAACAGCCATAAAAGACGTGGCTGTGAACACAGAAAATAAGAACTTAAAGGTCTAATCACATGGCTAGTGCACTTGGCTGATCCCATTGCACTAAAAAAAAAACAATACACAAAAAAAATATATATATATTGCGTATTAAAAAACAAGGACAATAATTACTGCTTGCTCTGGAATGGTTACATCATCAGACTAACTGTACAAGGACATCCTGTCATGTGACCACATCTCATAAGCACTCAATCAATCACTGGCTGCAGTAGTTATTTACTGTACATATTGACATGACCGCTGCAGCTATATGATTGGCCGGAGAGGTCACAGGCTGGTACGGCATGTCATCACTTCAGCAAGGTAAACCAACACCAGCTGGTGACCACTGGATCATGACGAGGAATTAAAAAGATGATTATGTTAATGTAAATGCAGCTGCAATTTTTTTTTCTGGGGGGCGGGTGGGTTGAGCCTGGAAAACCCCTTTAAAGAGATGTTACATATACTACCCAAAGAATAAAAAATGTGGAGAGGTGGGTCGGGGGTTAGAGGCAACTGGTTGGGAATATGGGGCAATTGGTACCCAAAATTCCCAAGCTTGAAAACGTTCTTATGTTCGTTTTATAGGGGAAAAATGGTTAAGAAATTAAACTCTTGCAAAGAAGGTACCAACTTGGACACTTTCACGCCTCTAAGGCTCTCAACAATTGCATCCAGTCTACAACAGAAGCCACATTGCAGTGCTGGATCCATCGCAGGACTAATACAAGTGGTGCCAAACGGTCCCCACTGACTTATAATGGGCTCTGTTGGGTTCCGCTGAGGTGTCCGTCGTTTTGAAATTTTGACGGAATCTGTGACACAGATGTGAACATAGCCTAGTGAAGGTATATGGACGGTTTTACACATTTACCTCTTTACACATTGTATAAGTCACCCTCATTTTTGCCAACTGGTCAATCTACAACCTTTATGGGAGGGCTTATTATTCTTGAACCAGGGTGTGGATATTCAGAACTACACCTACTGAGTCCAATGATTGAGACAAAGCTTGGATTGCAAAATTAAATCGTGGAGTAAATAAAGCCACCCTAAGTCTGCAGTAAGTCTACTAGAAGAACAAAGCCTATGCATGTAACCAAAAAGGATGGGGACGTATGGGCACCACTATGTACGAAAGAAATCTATATGGGGTGCTGAAGTAATATGCAAAAAATCTGCATACTAGGAGAGGGTAAAAGGCACATGTACAAAATTGCACACACCCAAAATAATAAGAAAGGGATACGAAAAAACAGGAATGAAAAGACCAAACTTTATTACACACTACATACAAAATATAAAACCATTTAAAAAAACAGGAGAATCATAAAACCTGTAAAAATGAAACCGGAAGTAAACCACAGACCGAAATCTCAAATAGGATTCCAAATGTGACAATATGAGCCAATATCAAAAGAATACAATAGCCGTATAAATGTATTATGTGTAACTAGTAAACCTGTAGGGTAACCACAAGCTGAACCACACAAGAATACAAAGTGCAAGAGTGAGTGAAAGATAATATGCTATTGGACCTAAAGAGAAATGATCATGATAGAGAAAATTGATACATGACCCAAATAGGCTGTGTAATAAGGACAGACGGCCCCATCTGTATTGCTGCCTCTGGGTGCAGCTTAGTCAAGGGTGAATGCATTCACTATCAATGTATCAACTTTCTCTATCATGATCATGATCCAATAGCATCCGCTTATTGTGCCTAGGATTGGTTCACCTAGCAAATATAGATATTGTTTCATATTTCTGTGGCTATAGTTTCCCCTCATTGGGGTTTAGATATTATCTTACACTTTGTATTCTTGTGTGGTTCAGCATGTGGTTACCCTACAGGTTTACTAGTTACACATAATACATTTATACGGCTATTGTATTGTATTCTTCTGATATTGGCTCATATTGTCCCATATGGAATCCTATTTGAGATTTCTGCCTGTGGTTTGCTTCCTGTTTTCATTTTTACAGGTTTGTGGATTTTCTGTTTTTTAAATGGTTTTATATTTCGTATGTAGTGTATAATAAAGTTTGGTCTTTTCATATCCCATTCTTATTATTTTGGGTGTGCGCAATTCTGTACATGTGTCTTTTCCTCTCTCCTAGTATGTATACATATAACCAATACTCGACATAAAACCTTTTGTAAAGGATAAGACTTTAGATTATTATATATGTCTTGTGCCTATTTCCCCCAGAAATGCAGGGATGTAATTTCAGTATTTTAAGATTCTGATCTAATGTTTTAGTAAGAAAACATGTCACATTACATGGTTTCCATTTAATTCTATTTTATTCTATCAAGAATAATCAATGTATTGGTCTACAGAACAAAGCTTACAGTAACAGCATCACAAACGACTATACAAAGTAAAATGCTGGTACTGGATCCCAAGACACTACAACATTCAGAACAAGCTCAGCACTATGTGCGTGGTACATATGGTTGTGTCCACCTTGATCATACACAATCATGAAGGTCTCTGGTGTTTTAGATACTGTATAAAGTCTTGTTTGTAGAGATCCAGACAGCTGAACATGTACATACACTATTAACTTCACCACAATGGTCGAAGCAGAAGTCTTACCTTAGCAAGGAAACCCCATGAGCGATGGTGAGCAGGAGAGAGACTACTTCTTATCTTCACAGACAGTAACATCAGAAGGAACCCAAAAATTCCACTGAAAGGGAAACATTAAAATTGTTAGAAATTGAAACCTTAAAGGGGACTTGTCACTAGGTCATATAAGTTAAACTTGTTAACTGACCTGAATAGCACAGTCTCCCTGATTCCAGCAGTTTTTATTTAACTGGACCCAGGTATATGGCCCACTCTGGTGTTGGCCTGCCTATATGCGGATTTGCTGTAGTTAGACAACGGGGCGGAGCTAGCTACCTTGCCTCTGACGCTGACCAATCTGCGTGAAGCACCTTGATGGTAGTTCACGCCCTGTTGGCTAACTATAGTAAATTAGCATATGGGGAGCCAACACAACAGTGGGCCATATCTCTGGAACGAGGGGGTCCAGGAAAAATAGAAAAATGGCACTGGACTTAGGAAGACAGCGCTATTCATGTCAATAAACCAGTTCAACTTATATGACCTAGTGACAGGTCCTCTAAGTGGAAATTTATAAAAACTAGCAAAGGTGGATTCATAGAAGTCTCTGCTGACATCTGATAGTGTCCTGTAATTTGGAATGATCTTCGAGGGAACGAGATTGTTTCTCCCCCTCCCTTTCTTCTCTGCCCTCACCTTGCCCTTCCAAAATGTCCTGTTTGTCCTAGCCATGATTGAATTAATATACGCACAAAGTCATGCCGTTGTTAATGCATCTATTCCTCCGTATTGGTAACTTTTCTGTGATTATGGCTACGGGATGGTTTCCTTTTGTTTTTTTTACTTTTGTCTGGTTTTTCTCCCTGACCATTGTTGGGTCAGTTGGACACATTTTTCTGTGTTTGTATATTTGTCATTTGCCTAATCTCAAATAAAAAACAGAATTTTACGAAAGAAAAACAAACACTAGTGTAAAGGAAAACTAGAGCAGTTGCCCATAACAATGTGGATGAATTCTCTACTTTCCAATGAAAGGGGTCGTAGTTTTTCCAAATATTGTGTTGACTGAGAACAATGATCTAACATAAACCTTGCTGCTTGGAGAATTAGCTACAACATCTCTCCTTGAAGGGAATTTCATTCCACCAGTCATGAATGTCAAATTTTAGTAATATAATAAATGTGGAATGTAAGATTTAGTGTAACCGGACAACGACCCATATTCATGATCCTCTTCTGTTCATCAGGAAAGAACAGATACAAATTTCAACAATTCAATTTTGCTGTATAATATAGATGCAATTTTTTGTGCCAATTTAACCTCATTTGTATGAAATTGGCCATTTAACAAAACTAGCACAAGATCCCAAAGTGTCCCAAAAATATTATAAAATGTTGCGGTACTGTATTCAGAATACTATTTTTGTGCAAGAACTCCCTTCACCACAGAGGATTTCGCTGAATTATAGACAATATTTAGACTACAAATGGTCTTTAAAGAGGCTCTGTCATCAGATTTTGCAACCCCTATCGCCTATTGCAGCAGATAGGCGCTGCAATGTAGATTACAGTACCGTTTTTATTTTTAAAAAACGAGCATTTTTGGCCAAGTTATGACCATTTTTGTATTTATGCAAATGAGGCTTGCAAAAGTCCAAGTGGGCGTGCTTAAAGTAAAAGTCCAAGTGGGCGTGTATTAGGTGCGTACATCGGGGCGTTTTTACTACTTTTACTAGCTGGGCGTTCTGACGAGAAGTATCATCCACTTCTCTTCAGAACGCCCAGGTTCTGGCAGTGCAGACACACCGCGTGTTCTCGAGAGATCACGCTGTGTCGTCACTCACAGGTCCTGCATCGTGTCGGACGAGCGAGGACACATCGGCACCAGAGGCTACAGTTGATTCTGCAGCAGCATCGGCGTTTGCAGGTAAGTCGATGTAGCTACTTACCTGCAAACGCTGATGCTGCTGCAGAATCAACTGTAGCCTCTGGTGCCGATGTGGCCGACACGATGCAGGACCTGGGGCAGGAAGTGAGTGACGTCACAGCGTGATCTCTCGAGAACACCGCTGTGTCTGCACTGCCAGAAGCTGGGCGTTCTGAAGAGAAGTGGATGATACTTCTCTTCAGGACGCCCAGCTAGTAAAAGTAGTAAAAACGCCCCGATGTACGCACATAATACACGCCCACTTGGACTTTTGCAAGCCTCATTTGCATAAATACAAAAATGGTCATAACTTGGCCAAAAATGCTCGTTTTTTAAAAATAAAAACGTTACTGTAATCTACATTGCAGCGCCCATCTGCTGCAATAGCAGATAGGGGTTGCAAAATCTGGTGACAGAGCCTCTTTAAGGGGGTTTTCCCCACAATTCACATTTATCACCTATCTACAGGTTAGCAGATAAATGGTTCCCACCGATCTCTAGAACGAGGCTCCCGAGCCTTCGTTCCTCCTTGCTACATAACCACAGTGAGGAGTTTGAATGGAGAGGCACTCTAGCAGATCTATGGAGCTGATGGAAACAGCAGAGTTCTCCTTACTGTGGTCATGCAGTGAGGAGGAACAGGGACCCAAATTCTAGTGAACAATGAGGGTCCCAGTGGTGGGCTCAGCAGCATTTAGACATTTATCACCTATCTTGTGGATAGGTTATAAACAGTCAAATGTGGGAAAACTCCCTTTAAGCGTGTATTTACATGAGTAGTTTGTCATTTTTTGCCATGATTTTTGTAAATTGCTACAAAAAAAAACAAAAAACAAAATATGCTAAAAATGCCTCAGCAGACTGATTACCTGGCGCAACATCCGCTATGAAACGTATGGAAATAGAGAAAGGGAAATTCCAGGACACTGATTAGGTCACCTGAGGGTAGAAGAAGAAAGACCACATAAACAAACCTGCAAAGGATTTACATAATGTGCAAGACAGCTTAAAAAACGTGTAACAACTTCTGAATCCAGTGACCCTGGTCTGAATATTTGTAGTAGTAGTAATAATAATAATAAATGCACTACTATAGGGTCATCACAGTGGAGATTAACAACTTCCAATAACTCCAAAGCACATATAGAAGTGTCATCTCTCTTCGGATAATGGCACAATGGTTTTGCACACATCATATATTAAAAGGAACCTGTCACATTGAACATGCTGCACCATCGCTGGGCAGAATGCTATACAGCAGGCGGAGATGAACAGATTAATATATTGTTTTGTGTGAAAAGTCTAACTTGTATATTATTTATTTTTAAGGATTATACCCATCTTGGACATTTACGTCCATAAATGTCTGATATATGTGGGTCCCAGCTCGCCCGTCCCCCATCTTGTCGCTTATTCAGTCGGAGAATGAATGGAGTGGTGGCATGCTTGCTCAGCTATTTCCCTAACTACCATATAACAGAATGGAGAGCCACGTACATGTGTGGCCACCTCTCCATTCATTCTATGCCTGGATGCAGCATCGGGATGGGTCGGGGGATTCCTGTTCTGGACATAGATGCGGGTCCCAGAGCTGGTATATACAGAAACATAACTTCCATTGAGCGTGCGTTGCATGTGTGGCCAACTCTATGCCGAAAGCGGTGGACTGGGCCTACCAGTTCTAAGGTAGAAGACCAGCAAATTACTATTTCATGTTGCTTAGTGCCAACATATTCAACAGTGCAGATTGTCACTATTCACATCTGTATCTAATGGTTCACACAATCGAATTTCTCGGACACAGGTGGGGTCAATGTTTTTTTAGGAATCTAGTTCCTATTGTATAAGTATGTTTTTGGAGTGTGGGAGGAAACCAGTTACCTAGGGGAAATGCACACAAACACAGGGAGAATATACAAACTCAATGCAAGAGTTCAGATTCAAACCTATGACCACAAGCTAACAGTGCTAACCACAGAGCCACTGGGTTGCCAATTATTATGGTACCATTTATGTTATATCAAAATTATAAGATAAATGCTTGTGCTTGGGGAAATCCCTTAAATGGACGCTAACTTTAAAAAAAACGTATTCTGATCTAATAGTATAACTGATACAAAACAATGTTGTAATTTACTTCGTTATATTTCAGTTGTTTAATCCATGCAAATTCTGTCTGAAGTTCCTGCCACTCTGTGTCAACCTTCCTGTAATCTGCTGTCCGCTTCCTGTTGTCAAACATTGGCCTACCCTGGTTACAGAGCAGAAGTGACGGGCTGCAGAAGGTGGGGTGTGTCGCTTCACTGCCTGGCTATAACTTTCTACGGGGGAGGAGAGGGGGAGCAGAGAGAGTGAGTCACACTAACACACTGCATGTAAATTTATGGCGGGGTGAACAGGGGGAGGAAGTAGGAGTAGAGAGAAATACAGAGACGCTGCTGGTAAACGGTTAATCTCACCCCAGTGCTGGATTCTCAGCTACACTGCTCATTAGTGCTGAATAATCTCCTCCATGATGATTCAGCTTCTTTGTATATTACGTGATAGAGATAGGAGAGCAGATTCTCCTCATGTGTGCAGTGTCCACTAGCTTTGAGACAACTAAGAATTAGAGAAAAGCTTGCAGAAAGGAAAACGGCTAAATAATGGCACATACAAATCATATGACCAGAAATCGAGTTAATCCTCACATTCACACATGACTTATTCTGAAAAGCCACCTGAAAAGTTATGCTTTAAGTACAAGTTTACATCTGCTCTATTAACCCCTACCCGCACGAGTAAGTAACTATACGTCGTCGCGGGAGGTTACTTCCCGCACGAGGACGTATAGTTACTGAGTTGTTTCCGGTGCACACTGTCGCCGACAGTGTGCACCGAGAACCGGGAGGTCAGCTGTCGCCGACAGCGGACACTCCACTCTTGCCGGCCAGCAGTCCTTTGTCGCTTATTCAGGAAAATTAACCCCTTAAATTCGGTGATTGGTTGCAATCGCCAAACTTTAGGGGTTTCTAGCATATCGGCAGACCACGGTCCGAAATCGCGGGGTTTGCCGATAGTTAGCATGGCAAACGGAAGCCAAACAATGGCTTCCGTGTCTGCCACGAACGGAAGCCCATCAGGACCAACCTTCAGCTGGTCCTGATAGGCTTCCTGTCAGAGTGACAGGATGTCACTGTGTCGTTCCCGATGCACACTGTCGGCGACAAGGTGTGCATCGGGAACTGGGAGATCAGCTGTCCCCGACAGCTGACACTCCAGTATTGCCGATCAGTGGCTCATCACCACTGATTTTGGCAATTAACCCGTTAAATGTGGTCCTCGATTGCGATCACCACATTTAGGAGGTTTGTAACACATCAGCATCCCCCATGTAATTGTGGGGGTTGCTGATGGTTGTGATGGCATCCGGAGGCCAGGCAACGGCCTCTGGGTTTGCCATGTATGGAAGCCTATGAGGACCAGCCTCTGGCTGACCCTCGTAGACTTACTGTCAGAGTGGCTGTGACGTCACACTGACAGTTGGAATACATTATACTACCTAGGTAGTGTAATGTATTCTAGCAGCGATCAGAGCTGCAAGTAAAAAAATAAAGTGGAAAAAGCAAAAAAAAGTTAATAAAAAGGATTTATAAAAGTGTAAAAATAAAAGTTTTTGTTTTCCTATAAGAAGTCATTTATTATAGGAAAAAAATTAAAATGTTAAAAAAAAAGTACACATATTTGATATCACTGTGTTCATAACGTTCCAAACTATTAAACTATAATGCTATTTTTTCCGCACGGTGAACGCCGCAAACAAAATAAACGGAAAACTATGTCAGAATCGCTATTTTTTGGTCACCACCCCTCCCAAGATATAGAATAAAAAGTGATCAAAAAGTCGCATTTACCCCAAAATAGTACCAATAAAAACTGAAACCCGTCCCGCAAAAAACAAGACCTCCCACAGCTTTTTTGACTAAAAAAATAAAAAAAAGTTACGGCTCAGAATAGGGTGTCTCAGAAAATAAATTATTTTATAGAAACGTAATTTTATTGTGCAAATGCTGCAAAACGTAAAAAAAACTATACACATATGGTTTCGCCGTAATCGTACCGACCCGCAGAATAAAGTAAAACGTAATTTATTGCGCACGGTGAACGCTGTAAGAAATAAAGAATTGTTTTTTGGTCACCTTAGCTCTAAAAAAGATCCTGTGGGGTCAAAATGCTCACTATACCCCTAGAAAAATTCCTTGAGGGGTGTAGTTTCCAAGATAGGGTCACTTTTGGGGGGTTTCCACTGTTTTGGTCCCTCCGGGGCGTTGCAAACCCGACATGGCACTGAAAACCAATCCAGCAAAATCTGTGCTCCAAAATCCAAAAGGCGCTCCTTCCACTCGGAGCCCTGCTGTGGGTCCAAACATCAGTTTATGACCACATATGAGGTATTGCCGTAATCGGGAGAAATTGCTTTACAAATGTTGGGGTGCTTTTTCTCCTTTATTCCTTGTAAAAATGAAAAAATTCTATGTTTCCGCAGAAAAAAAAGGTGATTTTCATCTTCACTGACTAATTCCACTAAATTCTGCAAAAAAAACTGTGGGGTCAAAATGCTAACTATACCCCTAGAAAAATGCGTTGAGACGTGTAGTATCCAAAATGGGGTCATTTATGGGGGGCTTTGACTGTTTAGGTACCACAAGACCTCTTCAAGCCTGACATGGTGCCTAAAATAGATTTCTAAAAAAAAGGAGGCCCCAAAATACACTAGGTGCTCCTTTGCTTCGAAGGCCTGAATGATAGAGCAGAGACCTTACGGTCTACCATTTGATTCAACAGTATCTGTGTCTTGAGGACAGATGAAACTGAGAAAAAATAATTGAAGAAACCGAAATGCGAAAGAGGACGTCTGTTAATTGAACTAAATTTTGGTTTTGGTTATTTTTCGATAAATTGCCCATCCCTAGTGTATATACTTTATTGATGTTTGCGTATGGTCCGAGCAGATGTTGCGACTTATTTGAGGCTGGGTCCGGACACTGGTAAACATCCAGATTGTGGAGTCATGGAATGGCCTAATTTGGCACAGAGGGCCGATTACATAATTAACTTCTTAAATCTGCTCTAATTGATGAGGAGGGGTGTGATGATCCAAAGCCATAAAAGGATAGGGGATGACCACAGATCCTCTTCCAGCACACTGTCAGCTCATACCCTCTGCTCTTCCACACCAACAGAAGCAGGAGGTGTACATCTATTATGCTTACAGTTCAGCCTGCTAGCTTGGCATAGATCGCGGCTAGGGCCATGATCTATCCTGCGCTAGAGCCATTCATAGCAAGTACATATTCCACATGTCCTTGGCTACTGAAGTTCGTCCCTGCCAGGACGTATGAGACATTTTAGGAGCCATTATGCATCCAAAATCCGAAAGAGTGGGGACATTGCCTGTGCTATGCCCAGAGCTCAGCTCAAATTGTTGACAAGAGTTAAATACCAAAGCAGGGCAGTGCACATAAGAATGCAGGAGAGGCACGAAAACACGAATACAAAAAAGGCCCCCCTGCCTCTAGGGTGGCAACCAGGCCGGTAAACCACGGATGCGGCTAATAGTCACACTGGAAGGCCGGTAAAAGTTTAATAGCTTGACCGCCAATAGCAAGCGCAGATTGTGGCCCTAACTCGCACGATCGAATGAAGAGAATGCTCGTTATGATGCGGCTATCGCCTGCTGTTCACGGCGAGTATACTCGTCGTATGTCAGCAAGTAGTTAAAGGGGTTGTCCGGCCACTAAACTGTTTTTCATACCGATGACCTATCCACAAGATAGGTCGTCCGTATATGACCGGTGGGGGTCTGACATCCGCATCCTGCATGGATCAGCTACTCCGGCTGCCTCCGGGCACCGGATGTCTTTGCTGGAAGCAGATGGCTCCGGTCACAGTAAAGCGGCTGAGCTGCAGTACTGCGGCTCTGCTCCTATTCAAGTGAATAGTTGCAGTTCTGCAGCATGGCCGCTATGCAATGTATACGGAGCCTTCTGCTTCCGGCACCGAACACTGCATACCGCACATAACATCCGCTGCCCAGAAGCAGCTGAACGCCACCGATCATATACTGGATAGGTCATCAGTATAAAAAAATTAGTTCCGTGGCCGGACAACCCCTTTAAGCACTGATGGATTCATGAAGAGATCCAATGACAAGAGGTTTGCCGGGTTTAATTTGCCAGTCTATGTCTTCCATGGTTTGTCTGATAGTTTGTTTCATGGGACAGTTAATTCAGGAAGCATTTTATTTTCAAACGGTTTTATTACTTAATCAGGAAGGTTACATAACACTAAAGTTCCCTTTCATCACAACATGAAACATCACAAAAATAAAATATCCAATAAAAAAAAAACATATACTGAATAGTCCCTGGCATGATGAGCTGGCCAAATAAGCCAGATTCTAGAGCCTTATCTCATTGTAATAGTTACATCTCATAGGGGAGACCAGATGTATGTACATGCGATTCTGACTGCAATGCTAATCTTCTGTGAAACATATAGAATTTCCCCCATTTGGCAGCAGACGAGATCTTATAAATAGTGGGTAGCTGTTGTCAGTGTTTAAAAGATCTTTGCCTGTCTATGTCAATCCTAAAGCAGCAAAATTTCGAAAGATGATGTTCCACCCAGACTAGAAGTCATCTTCCTGTCCACGGAACACTACACGCTGCTGTGGACCAAATCTTCCCTTTTCGGTGAGGATAGATAGGTCAAAAGTGCTTGAAATCCCCCCCCCCCCCCATACACAGTTCTCACCATGTATGGCCACTTTAAACTGGGTCAGCCAGCTCTTTAACTGCCATAGTGTTAAATGGAGAAAGCTGCACGCATGCATCGCCTCATGTATATATTAAATGTCCACCTGCATGCATTGTCAACTGGTAGGGATCCCAGATTTAAGACGCCCACCTATTTGACATTCAAAAAATGGAAAAAAACCTTTTATAGAATTCTGCTGCATTATTTCAGCTATACAATGAAAACTATAAAATACATTCAAAAGTTAGCTTAGGGCCTATTCACATCAGCGTTCGGGTTCCGCTTGGGGATTCCGTTCATATGTTCCGCCAAAGGAACAGATAAACGGGAAGTCCAACGGAAACTATTGATTCCGTTTGCATTACTATTGTTTTTAATGGTTATGCTTCAGTTTGTTTGTTTCCGTTCCGTAATTTTTTATTTTTTTCATGGAAACATTAGCGTAGTTGACAGCACGGAAACAAACTGAAACCACCTGAAATGGAAGCATTACCATTGAAAACAATGGTAATGCAAACGGAATCGATAGTATCCGTTCATCGTTTCCTCTGACGGAACAGATGAACGGAAAAGGCCCTTAATGCTTTAGTTTATAATAAAAAAAAAACAGAAACAAAAAAGGACATCATGCAGTACTTACCAGTAGGATGTGCAGCAAAGGCCAAAAATAAAACACTGCACAAAACACAAATAAAAGTGTAAATAGAAGTGTCATATTACCTTTTTTTTCTCACCTTAAAACAAAATACTGTACAATGTGCCATGTGGCATTAGATTTATCCTTTACCTATAGTGCACCGAACCATTTCACAGGTATGCTCACATTGACGACATAGCATTATTAAATAGACATTTTGAACAACTTATAGTATACCTGACAAAGATCAACTTTGTAATTTACTTGCTGTTAAAATGTAGTTGTTATCTCCATGCACATCCTGTGTTAAGTTAGTGCCACTAGGCGTCTCTATTCCTGTAATCTGCTGCCCACCCTCTGTTGTCAAGCAAAATCAGTTAAAAACGGATTGAATAAAGTGTGAGGTGTCTCTTCACTGCCTGACAATACAAGTCTAAGGTGAGGGGGAGCAAACGAAGGAAAACGAGAGAGAAAGCGACACAGACATGCTGCATACAAGTCTATGGAGAGGGGAGGGGAGATCAGGAACAGAGTGAGAAAAATACAGACAAACGTGTTTCCGCTTCCTGGTAAGTGTTATATCTCACCCCAGATCTGGATTCTCAGCTCCACTATTTAGTACTGCTGTATAACGTCCTCCATATTATAGCGTCTGTAGCGTCTCTGTGAGATTTACAGCAAGGCATGCGTAATCTCGTTTTAAATTACAGGTTACATCGTAATCTCACGAGATTATGCTTGCCTTGCTATAAATATCACAGAGACGCTACAGAAGTGTCAGGATTGTGACTAGACATGACGTCCTGGCTGGAGGTAATGTATATTCACTGTCAGCACACTTGAGTTACGTTATAGTGTGTTTATGTGGCTGCACATAGCGATATAGCTATATCGCTATGTAAATGAATGGGGAGAAGTGTATGACTATGACGCTGATTGGTCACTTAATGGTCAGCGTCATGCACTTCTCTCCACAACGCCCACTTGGTCAAAAAGTAAAACACACCCAGTTGTCCATTAAGAAAGTCATTAGCATAAAGCGAAAATAGGTCATAACTCCGTCAAAATGATTGTTTTTCTAAATAAAAAACACTGCTGTGATCTACATTAAGGCGCCGATCACATCATGTACAATATAGGCCACTTATAATGTGGTGATAGAGCCTCTTTAACATATGTGAGCCAGAACAAATGATGTAATTGACTACATTATAACGGCATGTGTGGTAAATTGATGGTCTCAGAGGATTCTATTTGAATTATGTTTTAACTATTGTATATATTTGTTTTTCGGGTGGCTATCCAAGTCTATGGACAAAAAACGTGTCTATATGGATGTTTATTATTACTTTTTTAAAGGAGACATATATTGGCTTATGAAAACTTAGGTACGCTTTAAATATTTTCTCCTATAATAACAATGATAAACATGAACAAGGAATGAGAAAAAGAGGCAAGACTCTCCAATATTAATAACGTACCATATAAAGTATGTCATACCAGTGATAACATGTATATACGTCCAACACCATGAACTTTTATTTCTTTAAAGTTTTTTTGCTATAATTATTATCACCTATCCACAGGACAGGTTATAAAATATCTGACCGGTGGGGGTCAGACCGCTGGGAACCCCACCGATCACGAGAACGGGATTACCTTGTCGTTCCTGGGAGCCCCATAGGTATGGAGCAGTATTGCGCATGCTCAACAACCGCTTCATTCATTTCTATGGGGCTGCCGAGCATTATCGTCGGCAGCCCAATAGAAATGAATAGGGCAGTAGCCGAGCATGCACACTACTGCTCCATTCCTATTGGGCTCCCAGAGACAGCAAGGTAAGCCCGCTCTCGTGATCGGTGAATGTCCCAGCGGTAGGACCCCCACCGATTATTTATCACCTATCCACAGGATTGGTGATAAATATCCGATTATGGGTTTCTTTTCGGCCTATAGTTAGGAGTAGTACAGTTTTTAGTACAAATATAAGTATAATACATTTAATTTGCTCAAAACGTCTACTCTCAATCAAATCATACAGTCCAAAGTAGAAACACAAGATAAAAGTACTTAACAGCGATTTCAGAAATTAAAATGCAATTAGATTGTTTTCCTTAAAGGGGTTGTCCTATCAGAACAATCCCTGCCTACAAGCCCTATGGACATGTTCCATTTCTGACAGCTATTGTGTAACAATGTAAAAAAGAAGTTACACACAACAGCAATGTAAGCTTATGTAATTTTCATGTAATACATATAATATGCAAACCTATTTATTCCTACTCTGTCGAGACTGGTGCTACAATGCTATTTATCAGTTTCATCACATATGCTGTAGGCTAAAGAAAATTAGATGTAATTCTAAATACAGGGTGATTCAAAAAGGATGGTGCAAAATTATAGCCTCTGTATTCATAACAGAGAACCTAACACTAATTCATTAACATGAAAAGACACATGATCTATCCAAGTTTTATCTATACACTACAAATGTTTAACGTGGTGGTGGTGGTCCAGTTCTGTGCAGATGCGTGCCAGCATATCCTCTGATATGGACTCCACTCTTTTAGTGATGCGTTGGCTCAGGTCGTTCAGATCCTGTGGCTTGGGGGCAAATACAATGAGTCCTTGATGTAGCCCCACAGAAAGAAGTCGCAGGGTGTTAGATTTGGCGGTTCGTCATGTCGTGCACAATTGTGGGAGATATTAGCAATATACAGACCCAGTGTACTCCGACTATTGGGCAAACCTGCTTAGTAGGAGCGCCAGATGAATGAACAAGTTGCAGAGATTTGAGACTGTTCACTCTGAGCGCTTACGGCTGAACGCCGAAGTACTGTGGTGTCAGCCGTCCGAAGTCATAGAGCTCTTAGAGATGAGCCATGACCTGAACCCGTTCAGCAGACTGTGGTTCATTGCCGCTCGGGATTTTTAGAATCCTCTCCCGGTTAGTACAACGGTGGCTGCACACCCATACCAGGTGGTGTTGGCTGTTAGTTGGTTTTGCAGATCCGCAGACAATAGTGGAGCGCTATTTAGCACTAGGCGCTTCATACAATACTTATTTGACCTGAGAGGTCAAAGGTTACTGAAGTAGAGTGCAATATTCTTTTGTGTTCTGTGCTGCTGCCACGCTATATGTGTTTGTGGTAGGTCACAATTGACCACATTAGACACTAGGAAACCATTACCATCTCCTTGGTTCTCTCAAAGGAAGCGTATAAATTGGACATCATCTGTAAAAATAACAGACCCTCCCTTCTATTCCTATTTATTCACGTTGTACCGCTCTTGATCTATACAAACAAGGCGAACAATTTAATCAAGTTTGTAATAAATTGGATTTGAACAGAAAATACATGAATAAAAGGTACAAATAAAACAGAACATATATCTTTTATGGGGGGAATAATGTAAAACTGGGACATTTCATCTAATAAGCTATTTTCCTACTGCTCCTGCCGGTATTGTCATAATAAAATTAAAAAATCTCTTTGCCCTAACTTTTCCTGCAAAACTTTATAATAGGAACTATGCAGTCAAGTATTAGTTCATCCATGTACGTGTACATCAATTACTGTTCTGTTGTGTGCAGTCACGCCTGTATTCACATTTGGCTGAACGCAGCAACTTAGAGACAAGAAAATACTGTCTACATAGATTAGGCTTTATGATGGCGTGAGAAACCTGTCAGAATGCAACACAGTGGAAGAGCTGATGTCTAACATGACTGTACCAGGTGTGCGGTGCTTCAAGTTACAATAGATTGGAAAAAAAAACAACACAATGAAAACAAACAACACACACACACACACACACACACGGTTTTGCCGTCATCAGAGTTGTGATTTTTGTTTAAGAAATCATTCTAGGAACTTTTTGAAGTTCATGGTGAAAAAAATGCAGGGAAAGGAAACCTACAACAGATAGGGCACACTGCGTTATCCAAAATTTCCAATGTAGTGAGCAAGACAGTGAAAAAAAAACAATGTCCATTAAAAATTAATGAACGGTCAGTTTTTCATGGCCATTTTGCATCAGTGTGTCTCTAAATTTTCATCCATTACCAGTCCGTCTGTCCGTTTTTAATTGGCATTTGTCATCCGTCTGCCATCCGTTTTTCATGGCCGTAAAAAAACAATAAAATAAAATGGATTTCATTTGTCAGGTGTTTTTTTGTCCCAACCCCCTGAAAACACCACAGTGCCCATGTAGATAAAGCCCACATAGGGCCAGTGCCCACCTAGTACCACAGTGCCCATTGTAGATAGTGCCATAGAGCCCACATAGTGCCACAGCGCCTATGTAGATAGCACCATAGTGTCCCCTGTAGATAGTGCCATCCCCCCATATAGCACACCCCCTGTAGATAGCATGCCCCACCTGGCTACATACACACGACCGTGAAAAACGGCTGTGTGATGTTTTCAGAACAATTAAGTTCTACGGATGTTTATTTAACGGCCCGTGAATATTGGGCGTCAAAAAATAGGACAGGTCCTATTAAGGGCCGTTTTCGCGGCAAGACGGCTCCCATAGAAGTCAATGGATCCGGCCATTTTTCAGACAACAATCCTTGTAACGGCCAGTAAAAACTGATCCTGGCCGGGGACTCCAGTCTAGTAGATAGCACCCCTACATGTAGATTTAACCCCCTTCCTGAAGATAGCAAACCCCCCCCCCCATCCTCCGTAGACAGCACCACTGTAGCTCCCTGTAGGAGCTGAATCCCCAGCGGTCAGACCCCGCTCTAGCAGGGGATTCTGCTCCTGGTGAAGCCCCCGGTGTCACTATCCATATATGGACAGTGACGTCAAGGGGTTACTCCTGGAGCGGAATCCCCGGCCTGCTCAGGCAGGAGATTCCGCTACTGGAGAAGCCCCCGGCGTCACTATCCATATATGGGCAGTGATGTCAAGGGGTTACACCCGGAGCGGAATCCCCAGCCCGCTCTGGCACAGGATTCTGCTCTCCTGACGTCACTGTCCATATATGGACAGAAACGTCAGGGGCTCAGTCTATGAGCGGACTCCCGGCCAGACGGATTCTGCTCCTACAGTGAGCTACAGTGGTGCTATCTACAGCGAGGTTGCTATCTACAGGGCGGGGGTGCTATATGGGGGCTGTGGCACTATCTAGAAGGGACACTGTGGCGCCGTATACAGTGAAGGAAATAAGTATTTGATCCCTTGCTGATTTTGTAAGTTTTCCCACTTTCAAAGACATGAACAGTCTAGAATTTTTAGGCTAATCAAATACTTATTTCCTTCACTGTACATGGGCACTGTGGCACTATCTGCAGGGGACACTGGCGCTCTCTACATGGGCTCTGTGGCACTACCTACAATGGCCACTGTGGCACTAGGCACTTTATATGTGGCTACTGTGGTACTATGTGGACACTGTGGCACTATTCCTATGTGGCCATTATCTAAAGTGGGCACTGTGGCACTATCTACAGGGACATTGCAGCAATATCTACATGGACACTGCGGTGTATTCAGGGGGTTCGGACAAAAAAAAAAACCTGACAAATGAAATCCATCTTATTATTTCTTTTTAACGGCCATGAAAAACAGATGGCAAACGGATGACAAATGGCCATTGAAAAGGTTTTTAATGGCCTTTTTTTTTTCACTGTCATGTGAATGTAGCCTTAACTAAGAAGAGGTACACAAACTGGAAAAAAAAAAAAAGAGAAAAAAAATAAAATTGCAAGAAGAAGAGGAAAGGAGGTGCCGGAGGAGTCAAGACAAGTCAGATGACGCATTTGCTCTACTTTCAGCCACATGAAAAGGGCCATCATTTTAATAGGTGTGCAGATGATTTCATTATTGCAGATGTGCCAAGTTTTTCTACTGAAATCTAGTGCATTAGTTAATAAATCTATGAAACATGCTTACAATTTTATGCTAGATGATAGTGGTTATTTCACGTGTATCATGTAAAGTGTGAACAGCATAGAATTAGCTATACGTAAAAGCAATTGCCCAATATTTAGTATCAGGTGTGGCTCTCACATGAACCATTTCTTGAATATTAGGGAACCAGATGTAATGGCAACAGAGCAGGGCAGTAGTGGGGAGAAATAACAGTACAGTACACCTAGTCTACTGTAAACCAGTCTGTGTCCGTTACCAGGCTGCAGGTAAGCCGTGGGGAACAGCTACATTCCCTGCAAATCCTCAGACTTCCATGTGTCAGTCACAGGATGAGTTGCCAAAACTTTTTCACTGCTCAGCAAACAGCGTTTTTATTGGCCTGTCCGAAACCGTAGCGTTACCGTGGGGATCAGGACCTGGTGCGACATGACGTCATTATTTCTGGACCCCTCCAGTGTTGCAGTGATTGGCTATAAGCCCTGGTGGAGTCTCCTGGACTATTTTACTGTTGTTCCTTGTAATTGACACGTCTTTCGTCCGGACTCTGCCTTATCCGAATTATCCATGTACTGATCTCTGGCCTGGCCTTGACCTTGCCTCCTGAAACGGATTAGTGGACTGGATGTTGACAGGCTGGTACCGACTCGGATCTGTTTGACTATGAAACTGTTCATATCCGCCATCTGCAGCTCAGCTGTCAATTGAGACTATCTTGCGGACCACAACCTGGGAATCTTTCTGGCAAATTCCAGAGGGTTAAGGGTGAAGAAAGGGGGTTTTCTTAGACTCCGCATCCCAGCATAGCTTGCGCCAACTTAATAACGGTCTTAGTCATTCATCGTCTCTGAAATTTCGACAAACTTCTGCGATGGGGCCACTGAAGTTGCTACGCTGTGCTACTCTGCATCACCACCCCTGAGACATCACCCAAGTTCCAACTAGGCTAGCTGGGGACTGGCATCCAGGTACGATCTTGGGCTTTTTATAAGAAAGTTTATTCAACAAATCACAAAACTTACAGTGAATATCATGAGAAAATGGTAGTACAAAGAAAGTGTACCAAGAGCAAATAGAGTAACACATTGGACCTTTGAAGTGTACAAGTACAACGTCTCATATCATAGACACAATACTCTAATAATATCATCATTTTCTTCTATAAGAAAAAGCTCCCCAAGGCGTGAGCACCAAGAGCATAAAACGGAAGGAAAATAAAGGAGTCAGTGAGATAAACCGAGGATTAGAAACATAAACAGAGTAAAAATTAATTGTAAAAAAAAAATATTTTCCTATAATTTATCTAGGAAAACGCCATGACTTCTTTTATGGTAGTTTTTGTGTTACCAATACATGTTGTGCATTTATAATATGGATTTAAAAATACAACCATCTAAAAACATTGATTAACATTAGTTCTGCATTAAGGACCTTCCACTTACAGAATAAATGTAAAATTTTTTTTATATATATATATATATATATATATATATATATATATATATATACATATACACACACACACATATATATATATATATATATATATATATATATATATATATATATATATATACATACATACATACATACATACACACACACTACCGTTCAAACGTTTGGGGGCACCCAGACAATTTTGTGTTTTCCATGAAAACCCACTCTTCTATTTATCAAATGAGTTGCAAAATGACTAGAAAATATAGTCAAGACATTGACAAGGTTAGAAATAATGATTTTTATTTGAAATAATAATTTTCTCCTTCAAACTTTGCTTTCGTCAAAGAATGCTCCATTTGCAGCAATTACAGCATTGCAGACCTTTGGCATTCTAGCTGTTAATTTGCTGAGGTAATCGGGAGAAATTTCACCCCATGCTTCCAGAAGCCCCTCCCACAAGTTGGATTGGCTTGATGGGCACTTCTTGCGTACCATACGGTCAAGCTGCTCCCACAACAGCTCTATGGGGTTGAGATCTGGTGACTGCGCTGGCCACTCCATTACAGATAGAATACCAGCTGCCTGCTTCTTCCCTAAATAGTTCTTGCATAATTTGGAGGTGTGCTTTGGGTCATTGTCCTGTTGTAGGATGAAATTGGCTCCAATCAAGCGCTGTCCACAGGGTATGGCATGGCGTTGCAAAATGGAGTGATAGCCTTCCTTATTCAAAATCCTTTTTACCTTGTACAAATCTCCCACTTTACCAGCACCAAAGCAACCCCAGACCATCACATTACCTCCACCATGCTTGACAGATGGCGTCAGGCACTCTTCCAGCATCTTTTCAGTTGTTCTGCGTCTCACAAATGTTCTTCTGTGTGATCCAAACACCTCAAACTTCGATTCGTCTGTCCAGAACACTTTTTTCCAATCTTCCTCTGTCCAATGTCTGTGTGCTTTTGCCCATATTAATCTTTTCCTTTTATTAGCCAGTCTCAGATATGGCTTTTTCTTTGCCACTCTGCCCTGAAGGCCAGCATCCCAGAGTCGCCTCTTCACTGTAGGACGTTGACACTGGCGTTTTGTGGGTACTATTTAACCCCTTAAGGTCACAGCCTAGTTTGGGCCTTAAGGCTCAGAGCCCATTTTTTAAATCTGACATATTTCACTTTATGTGGTAATAACGTCGGAGTGCTTAAACCTATCCAAGCGATTCTGAGATTGTTTTCTCGTGAGACATTGGGCTTTATGTTAGTGGTAAAATTTGGTCGATATATTCAGTGTTTATTGGTGAAAAATTGCAAAATTTTGAGAAAAATTTGAAAAAATAGAATTTTTCCGAATTTAAATGCATGTGCTTGTAAAACAGATGATTATACCAGCCAAAATAGTTACTAGTTCACATTTCCCATAAGTCTACTTTAGATCTGCATAGTTTTTAGAGCATTATTTTATTTTTCTTGGACGTTACAAGGCTTAGAACAAACTGCAATTTCTCATATTTTTAAGAAAATGTCAAAAGCCTTTTTTTTTTTAAGGTACCTGTTCAGTTCTGAAGGGGCTTGAGGGGCCTATGTATTAGAAACCCCCATAAAACACCCCATTTTAAAAACTAGACCCCTCAAAGTATTCAAAATAGCATTTAGAAAGTTTTTTAACCCTTCAGGCATTTCACAGGAATTAAAGCAAAGTGGAGGTGAAATTTGCAAATTTCATTTTTCTTGCTGAATTTCAATTTTATTCTATTTTTTTTCTGTAACAAAGAAGGTTTTACCAGAGAAACACTACTAAATATGTATTGTCCAGATTCTGCAGTTTTTAGAAATGTCCCACATGTGGCTCTACTGCGCTCGTGGACTAAAACACAAGCCCCAGAAGCAAAGAAGCACCTAGCGCATTTTGGTGTTTCTTTTTTTATTAGCATATATTTTAGGCAGCATGCCAGGTGTGGAGAGGTGTTGAGGTGCCAAAACAGTAGGAATCCCCCAAAACTGACCCCATTTTGGAAACTGCACCCCTCAAGGAATTCATTTATGGTTATTGTTACCATTTTGACCCCGTAGTTTTTTCACAGCGCGTATTTGAATTGGGCTGTGAAATTAAAAGAATGACAATTTTTCCAATAAGATGTCATTTTTGATCAGAATTTCTTATTTTCACAGGGAACAAAATGCCCCATTTTGTTGCCCAATTTGCCCTGAGTGCGGCAATACCCTATTTATGGTGATATACTGCCGTTTGGGCCCATGGGAGGGATCAGAAGGAAAGGAGTGCTATGTGTTCTTTGGAGCCCAGATTTTGC
Organism: Rhinoderma darwinii; assembly: GCF_050947455.1. Classification (NCBI taxonomy): domain Eukaryota; kingdom Metazoa; phylum Chordata; class Amphibia; order Anura; family Rhinodermatidae; genus Rhinoderma; species Rhinoderma darwinii. The sequence continues at coordinate 102,394,336 of NC_134691.1, read as the reverse complement.
TGGATTGGTTTTCGGGTGCCATGTCGCATTTGCAGAGCCCCAAAGGTATCAAAGCAATGGAAACCCACCAGAAGTGACCCCATTTTGGAAACTACACCCCTCAAGGAATTCATTTATGGGTGTTGTGACCATTTAGACCCCACAGTTTTTTCACAGAATTTATTTGAATTGGGCTGTGAATTTAAAAAAATGTAATTTTTTCCAATAAGAGGTAGTTTTGGCTCAAAATTTCTTATTTTCACAAGGAATAAAATACCCCAATTTGTTGCCCAATTTGTCCTGAGTGCGGCAATACCCCATTTGTGGTGATAAACTGCCGTTTGGGCCCATGGGAGGGCTCAGAAGGAAAGGACCACCATGTGGCCTACTGGGAATTTTCTGGTGCGAAGTCATCTGTGCAGAAGCCCCTGAGGTATCAGTACAGTTGAAACCCCCGAGAAGTGACCCCGTTTTAAAAACGACACCCCTTAAGGAATTCATCTAGGAGGTGTAGTGAGCATTTTGACCCCACAGGTATTGTTTAAAAGATAATGCGCAACAGATGGTGCAGAGTGAGATATGCAATTTTCTATATATATGCCATGTCAGTGTCTGATATATTGTGCCCAGCATGTGCCAACGGAGACATACACCCCATAAACTGTAATGTGGGTTCTCCCGGGTACGGCAATACCCTACATGTGGCTGTTATTAGCTGCCTGGGCACACGGCAGGGCTCAGAAGGAAAGGACCACCATTTGGCCTACTGGAGCTTTTCTGGTACTAAGTCTTGTACGCAGAAGCCCCTAAGGTACCGGTACAGTTGAAACCCCCGAGAAGTGACCCTGTTTTAAAATCTACACCCCCTTAAGGCATTCATCTAGAGGTGTAGTGAGCATTTTGACCCCACAGGTATTGTGTAAAAGATAATGTGCAGCAGTTGGTGCACAGTGAAATTTGCAATTTTCTATACATATATGCCAATTCAGTGTCCGATATATTGTGCCCAGCATGCGCCACCGGAGATATACACCTCATAAACTGTAATGTTGGTTCTCCCGGGTACGGCAATACCCTACATGTGGCTGTTATCAGCTGCCTGGGCACGCAGCAAGGCTCAGAGGGGAAAGATGAGGAGGGGTAAGCTGTGCGAAGTGGATCAGAGTGAGTAAAACTGGGGTAAATTAAAAATAAAGGGATGGATGATAAATTTTAAAACACTTTCATACAGAGCTCTGGTTTTTCGGGACACGCATCACATTGATATATTGTGTCCCTCCTTATCCCCCTCTTATAGCAGACTTTGCACCTCTTTTGACTTTTTCCCTTCTTGCCAGTTTGGGGAACTTCTCCTAAAAAGTGTTGCCCTGGTACGATGCGTGTGGCCTCTCTTCCAGAAGTACTGTAGGGCTTCAGGACTTGATCTGACAAGTCCACCCCTCCCATGTACCTATCGTAGTCCAGGATGCAGTCTGGTTTGGGGGTCTCTGTACTGGTACCTCGTACAGGTACATGGGTACTGGTGTGGCATCTCCCTTGTCTTGTACTTGACACACAATTTGTTGCTGCTAGAATGTGCCCTGCTCTCACCCCTTCTTGTTTGCCCAAGCAGAGTCTTAGGGAGGCCTCCCAGATTTCTTCTAGCAGTGCCGCAAGACTTCTGGAAGCGAGGCAGTTGAAGAGTGGGACGCTGGTATAAAAATTATCCATGTAGAGTAGGTAACCCTGGTCCAGCAGTGGGTGCACCAAATCCCACACAATTTTTGTATTAACTCCCAGTAAGAGGGGGCATTCTGGGGGCTGAATACTGGTGTCCTTCCCTTCGTATAGCCTAAATTTGTAGGTATACCCTGATGCACTCTCGCACAGCTTATACATCTTCACGCCATACCTTGCCCTTTTACCCGGCAGGTACTGGTGGAATTGAACCCTCCCTTTAAAATGTACCAAGGACTCATCAATAGAAATACACTTCTCGGGGGTGTATGCTTGGGAAAACCAGGCACTGAAACGGTCTAATAGGGGTCTCAGTTTATACAAACGGTCAAAACTAATGTAAGAAGCAAAGTATTGCCTCATTTTTATTTTATTTTTTAGTTTCCAGCTCAGTTCTGAAGTTGCTTTGAGGGGCCCATATATTAGACACCCTTATCAAACACCCCATTTCAGAAACTAGACCCCTCAAAGTATTCACAACAGCATTTAGAAAGTTTATTAACCCTTTAGGTGTTTCACAGGAATTTAGAGCAAAGTAGAGGTGACATTTAATTAATTTAATTTATTAGGCACCATGTCCGGTTTGAAGAGGTCTTGTGGTGCTAAAACAGTGGAAACCCCCCAAAAGTGACCCCTTTTTGGAAACTAGAGACCTTGAGGAATTCATTGTAGTTTTCTTGGGGTGCATGCGACTTTTTGATCAGTTTTTATTCTATTTTTAAGAGGCGTGGTGACTAAAAAACAGGAATTTTACTATTGTTTTTTATTATATTTTTTTTACAGCTTTCACCATACGCTATAAATGACATTCACTTTATTCTGCGGGGCGATACGATTATGGCGATACCAGATGTTTATAATTTTATTTTATATCTTATGGCGTTTGCACAATAAAATACATTTTGTAAAGTATAATTTATTTTTTGTGTTACCTTATTCTAAGAGCCATAACTGTTTTATTTTTCCATCAGGAAAGTCGTGCGAGGACTTATTTTTTGCGTAACGAACTGTAGTTTCGATCAGTACCATTTCTAGGTACATGCAACTTTTTGATCTCTTTTTATTCCATTATTTGTGAGATGAAGTGACCAAACAATTGTGATACGGTTTATTATTATTTTCTTTTACGGCGTTCACCGCGCGGGATAAATAACTACATTATTTTGTAGTTCAGGACATTACGGACGCGGCGATACCAATTATGTATAGTTTATTTGTTTATTTATATATATATTTATTAATAATAAAGGACTGATAAGGGAAAAAGGGGGATTTTTACTTTTAGCACTTTTAAAACTTTTATTTTCTTATTTTTACACAACTTTTTTTTACTTTTTTACACTTTTTTTACTTTGTCCCACTACGGGACATGAGGGCAGGAGGCTCTGATCGCTATTCTAATACACTGCACTAAATACGTAGTGCAGTGTATTAGAACTATCAGCTGTTCGCTGACAGCAAGAATAGTGGGTCCTGACTTTGTCAGGACCCACTAGGCTTCCGTCGATGGCATAGCCAAAGTCCATTGTTAGGATTCTGGTTGCCATAGTAGCCATCGCGGCCCGCTATCGTGTAGCAGGCCGGCGATGGCAGCTTAACCCCTAAGAAGCCGCGATCGCTATTGAACGCGGCTTCTAAGAGGTTAATCGGCGGGGACCACCGCGATCGGTCCCTGCACACTAAGCTGTGATAGCCTGCTGTCGGAAACGGCAGATATCACAGCTCAAACACGCGCCGGGGAAAGATGGCGCCGTGTTAACTCAGGTCAGTACTATTACTGAGCTGAGCGCGAACGATGCACTCAGCACGACGTAATAGTACTGACCTGAGCGCGAAGGGGTTAATGAAGCTGCCAGTTGAGGACCTGTGAGGTGTCTATTTCTCAAACTAGAGACTCTAATGTACTTGTCTTTTTGCTCAGTTGTGCAGCGGGGCCTCCCACTTCTCTTTCTACTCTGGTTAGAGCCTGTTTGTGCTGTCCTCTGAAGGGAGTAGTACACACCGTTGTAGGAAATCCTCAGTTTCTTGGCAATTTCTCGCATGGAATAGCCCTCATTTCTAAGAACAAGAATAGAATGTCGAGTTTCACATGAAAGCTCTCCTTTTCTAGCCATTTTAAGAGTTTAATCGAACCCACAAATGTAATGCTCCAGATTCTCAACTAGCTCAAAGGAAGCTCCATTTTATAGATCCTCTAAACAGCAAAACTGTTTATAGCGGTGCTAACATAATTGCACAAGGGTTTTCAAGTGTTTTCTAATCATCAATTAGTCTTCTAACACAGTTAGCAAACACAATGTACCATTAGAACACTGGAGTGATGGTTGCTGGAAATGGGCCTCTATACACCTATGTAGACATTGCATTAAAAACCAGACGTTTGCAGCTTGAATAATCATTTAGCACATTAACAATGTATAGAGTGTATTTCTGATTAATTCAATGTTATCTTCATTGAAAAAAACTGTGCTTTTCTATCAAAAATAAGGAAATTTCTAAGTGACCCTAAACTTTTGAATGGTAGTGTGTATATATATATATATATATATATATATCAAATTCATGGGGATGAGGCCTAATTTAAATAAATAAGAGAAAATATAACCAATAAATAAATGTAAAACCTATGTGTACCAGTGTACATGAATAATAATAGTTTTATTCCAGCTTTAACGAAGAAAAAAAAACAATTAATACAGATGTACTCATGATTATATACAATACCCTGCGGAGTGTCAGTTCTACATATATTCCACAGAAAAGGCCTAGCTGGGAGTTTTTAGGGGTACTTCCCTTTAAATAAACAGGAATCACTTAGCTAAAAAGTAAAATAGAAATTCTAAACATGAGATCCTGTTGGTGAATGAACGGTTTACTTACTTGTATACTGATTATTAGAATCCTACTGCATTTACGTGGTTCTAAGCAATCACACAGTCCGTCATCTATTAACAAAAAATCCCTGCAGATTGAATGAACCTCTGTGATATAATTTCATCATTTATTCTACTGGAGTGCAGGGGCAGCCATTCAACCAGCGACATGGTGCCGATAGCAAACTCATGTACAGGCATATCAAAATTTGCTAGAAATGATTTCTTGTTGGGCAGTTAGAAATTTAGTACCACTTAAAAAATAATTCAAGGTCTAAAATAACACGACCAGTAGGGAATGAAGAATTGTGCTCTTTGATACGTTAAAGACCAATGATAAAAACAATGCATTCCAGTCATATTAAACTACATGGGTTGCAATAATCCTATAATACAGCATGTCATACATATAAAAGACACACAAGTGAAGGAGAACTATCTCAATACATCTTTACGAATGCTTCTTTAGTGTGTTTAAAAAACAATTACATTTCATTATTGTGTCAAGTTATTGGTGGTTGGCCCCCTACAAGTCAACACTTCCGGTCTATGCACTCTGGCAGAACAGTGTTATCATAGGGACACTGGGTCTCATGAATCTATACTACAATAAATAAAGTTGGATTTGATAAGTTGCTATGAGGCCCAGTGTCCCTATGATAAACCTGAGCTGCCAGAGCACACAATCATGAAATGGCATGGTAACACAGGCATGTACTATAAAGCTGCCCGTACACTATAGATAGCGGTCAGCTGAAAGATCGTTCGTCCGACAGCTATTCCTACCGACCCCCCAATACACATGCACCCCCGACCGAGCGTGCATGTATTCTGAATGTGGAAAGGGAGGTAAGGTGCTACCAGACATCTCTGGCAGTGACTTATCTCCTTACAAACAAAAGGATAGGGCATTTTGAAATCCAAGAGCCCGATCTTATCTCCCCCGACAACTGCAGTCAGCGCACAGCCAGGACACCACCATACACATTAGATTGTCGGACAGTTAAATGGAAATTGAAAGGTTCGTCCAACATTGACCTTATGTGTACAGCCACCTTAAGCCCACAAGTGGCTTAGAATTCTAACCTCTCATAATCAGCACAGGGTTAAGATAAATTTTTTCACATATTAATGCATATTAAAAAAAAAAAAGGTCCTTAAAAGGGGTTGTCTGGGACATTTAAAAAACAAGTAGAAGGCAGGGAATGTGCTAAAATAACAAAATAGGTAATATTTAACAGGTAAATCCCCCGTCGCAACTTCTGTGGTGTCCACCAGTCTGTTTACTTGTACAGGATGTAACGACGTCTTGTTCCATCCATGTGACCGCTGCAGCCAATCACTGTCCGCAACAGTGACGCACCGTTCTTGGCATCGCTGAGGTCAGTGATTGGCTGCAGTGGTTACATGAATGGGATGGGACGTCATCACTTTCTGTCAAAGTAAACAGACAGACGGGGAGTACCGGAGAAGCGCTGTTGAGTAAAGGTCTCGGAAACCCCCTTTAATATAGAACTTGTTGTAGCACTCGTTAAAATGGACACAAACAGGGCAAGATGTTTTGTAACGGACCCTTAAAGGATGTTGTACCAACCCGTACTGCAGTCCATGTGCCCCCCCCTGTGGTCCTATCGTTTGCCACAGTATTCTTCAGTTGAAGCATTGCTACACAAATCTTAATAAAAAACAAAACAAAAAAAACTGATTTTCACTGGCTAACTGAGTGACCCAGAGGTTTCAGTCCAGGTCCACACAATACAATGGATAGTGCATTTGGGATCCGTACAACACAGATCCTGAATATGCTTGTGTGCATGAGCCCTTACACAAAAGCTGAACTGTATAATTTAAGTGTATGCTTTAACAATATTTACTGGAGCGGCAAGGTCCATATATCATGTTCATAGAAGAATTATACATACCTGAAAAAATAGTTTATATATTGCTGATCAAGGTCACTGTAAAATAAAAGAGCAAGTGTAAATGAACGGTGTTCCACATACGACCCTGTTTCTGGATGCTAATCATATCATTGGGCACCCACCTTAGTAAACTTGACCTATGAGACTTCTGGAATACTCTGTAACACCCTGATAATAGAAAAATATAGAATTTGTCAAAATGTTCACAGCCAATAAATTCTACATAATTCTATTAGTTTTACAATAATACAATCCTACTACCAGTAATTAAATTATTGAAGTGCCACACTCATCTAGAAGATCCTTATAGTGTTAGAGCAGCAGATTGATCTCATGACATTGTAGCAATAGGATGATGTTCACACTTGAGTTTCTTTTTTACTGTATGTTTAAAAAAAAAAACACAGACCCTATTCAGAAATCAAGATAAGGCTCTGTTCACGTCTGCGTTGGAGGCTCCGTTAGGGGCCTCCATCGCGGACTCCACAGAAAATAGCATAAACAATAGTATGCTGTACTATTGATTCCGGTAAATCCATGGAAGCCAAGATGGAAACCCGATGTAACCCATTAAAGTCAATATCGGACACCGGTTGTTTGCGTTGTTCAACTAAGCCTGCAGAGCAGAACAACGGAATGCCGAACGCAAATGTGAACAAGGCCTAATCTGCCATTGTTATCTAAAGAAAGGGACACAGAAGTTTAAAGGGTTAATCTGTCAGACATTTGAATGTTAGGACATGTAGAAGACCCTTAGTAAAAGATAAACGGGTGAGTATATCGTGGAGAGGGCGCATATCCTTCCTCGTTACGGCTGCACAAACATTCACTTATTGATGCCCTAACAAGAAAGCGTCTGTCTGGTGACGTGTAAGCTTCACGTGGCTGAATATCTTTTGTCGACCCTATGGACAAGCTGGATTAAAATATGTTGTAAAATTACATGGCACTAGTAACGTACACTATTATTATACCGACTTACCTGAGCAAACCAGGTGGATGATAGCCCAGAAATAACCGTCTACATCTAACTACAAAAAAAAGGAGAGAAAGATAGAGATTTCATGGAGTTTGGCAGAGGCGCTGGTGGGTACATTATTAGTAGCTTTCCCCCAGCAGAGGATGATAATGGGGGCACAGAAACCTGCCGATAGGGACCAGCCCCAGCACACTTGGGGTAAGAACATAATATAACAACAAATGTAAAAATACATAAAGGACATAATGAGGTCTGAATGTAGGTCGCCACTTAGAAAAGTGGTTTAAACATTTAAATGGCTTAAAAAGTTGCACATTTTGGCACACACCGTTAGTTGCGCTAAACTTTTTATTTCTCTCGCCACTGTCCAAAAGTTGGTTTAAAAGGGAGGCAGATTTAGCGGTAGGGACCTCTGACGGAACGAGAGATTTACCTTAACTTAGGCAAGTTATGGCGCAAATCTACACTGCCTTATAGAAGACGTAGATTTGTATTTCTGTTGAACGGCCAGTCAATGATGCGACACAATTATTAAGAGATGCACGCGCCAAGGGCGCTGGGTGCCAATGGGGGTGCTAACAAGCCATTTTGCCTTCGCCAGGGTATTTAGATAGAGGGCTAGGGTAGCAAACTAAACTTTTGTCCCAGGTTAAGGAAAGTCTAAAATTGGGAACATCTAAAGATATAGAAACAAAGCTCCTTTTTAGTCTTATTCATTTTACGCATCCCTCCTTCCCCCTCCCCCCATGTTGGCAGAACCACATGGATCCATTGGTCAAAGCTGGCAAATCCTTGAGAAGCAACATTATGGCTGAAACATTCAGGACCTACACTAGGGTTATTTGCATTATTATTTTGAGAAATATTAAGTGCAGAGGAAGGACTGTGGCCAGTTGGTTAGCGCACATTTCAGCACTACACAGGGAACTTCCCCAATGCAACAAATTTATTTCCTTTGACACAACCCAAAACGTAACCTTCTGTCTTACTGATTCGATATGATGCACTTGCCTTTCCTTTACCCAGATTCACCTACTGATCAGTCACCCACTATTATTACTCCCCATGAGATTTGTAGAAATAAAAGACAATAAATGCATATTTTGATAAACTTTCATAAACTGCAGGGTTTACATGGTCAATTACTGGAAATCCATGTGGTGCGCTCTGCATCGACATAAGGGCATGGAATAAACATGGTAATATAGTAAGAGGTTTCAGATGAAGAATTCCCTGCAGTACAACATGCAGCTTGGATAATTGCCACTTCATACAGCTTGCCGCCAGGCAAACACTCTGTCTCTAGAACACTGAGAAACAAAATATTTGTAGTGCTGTGAATAAAAAGACATATTGCTAGCATTGTGCTTAATAATTCCTATTGCAAACTAATTTATAAAGCTGGTATGGGACACCACATGACGATAAGCAATGCTATGTGTACGAGTCTAGTGTGTATATAGTTCTCTACTCCATCTAATATTCTGATTTCAGCCTAAAGCTCTACTTTAAAACCGTATATATGCAGACATTTTTATAGTAAAATTGGAGTAATGCTCCCACAAATAAAATATTTTAGGTTGTAAAAAAAATATAAAATAAAAAATAAAAAAACACATCCTAATAAATCAGCTAACAACATATTACTGGCATAAATAAATATTATTGGTAAGATTGGCCGAATTAGCTGGGCATCTAGGCTCTTATGCCACTCAAAATGTGATCACCCTCAAAATTTCCTAAAGAGCCAGTTCACTGGAAACCTACAGCAATCAAAAAAAAAATACCACGTCAGACCTAGTATTGTTTTCCGATACCTCTCGGAGGAAAAAAAAAAAAAAGGGTTCTAAATTCTTAAATGTAAAGCACTTGGTGCAACTCTGAAACTCCAGTCACCTTTCCTAAAACATTCGTATGTGTCGGAAAAAAGTGGTACAGGGGGCTTCATAAATATTGCGTTTGGGCCAAATAACATACTTTTCAATGTATGGCCATAAATACATGGATAAATCTGTCCTAATATCCAACCCCCCACGTTACTCACACAGGGTTCAGGTATCCAGATATGCAGTTTATTTGCGGAGGTCCTCACTCAACGGAGCTGCCTTTGTCGTGCCTGCCTAGAGGTAAAATTGTGGTCATTGGCTTTGTATCCTCCGTACCCCTAGAGTTCTCCCAAGAGGTCTGTAAGATCCCTAACTGATCCTGTAAATAATGCTCATAGATCATTTGTATTGCATCATCTTGTTATGCTGTTGAACAGTGTTCCCCAACATTTGCTAGGGAGCGACATTTGGCTCTCAGTCCCCATGCACGTGGCTCCCAAGTTGTTGGCAGCTGCAGATCATAGAAATACTAAAACCTGATACCAGGGTCAAAACGATATCGATAATCACTATGGTAGGAAACATATCACTTGGTCATATGCTTTAAAGACTTTTTCACTCAATATTTGATGTGGCTTATTCAAAAGACATTTGCATGCTACACAAGGTTGGGGATTTCTGCTGTAAAAACCTGCCATTTCTATATATTAAAGGGGTATTGAGCTGATAACATGTTGATACATATCCTTTCCGTTGAATAGGTAATAAATGGAAAATTCGGTAGGGAACTAACCTTAGAAAGTCCCACGATCGCTAGAATGAGCCACCTTTCACTCACCACCAGCAAATCTGTGGTGAAGGGTTGTGCTGGACCATCACTCCATACAACTCCATGGGAGAGACCAAAACAGCCAAGTGAGAGCTTCAGGTAAAGTAAGGACCTATTCAGACAAGCTACGTTCACATCTGTGTGCTGTCCGGGTGTAGAACGGACAGCACACGAATTGAGTCAATGGTCTCACTCACATGCCCTATTTTTCAAACGGACCATCGTTCCATTCAGAGAAAAATCGCAGCGTGCACTACTTTGGTCCCATTCTCACGTTACACCCGTTGCATCATGATGAAGTATTTTAGCCAGAAAAAAAACCCGAGCACATTATAATTTAGTAAAGTAAATGAGAAGTGCATTAAGATGATTAAAACTATGCAGATCAGTTACACAAGTAAGAAAACGTGCGCAGTTATCGGTCGCTGCACATTATATCAAATGTAATGTAAACAGTGGCTGAAGTCATTACTGAATTAAAGATCCTCCTCTAAGAAGAATAAAATACAGATGGCTGTCTCTGGAATAGGATTGTAAGTTCCATTACACTTGGATAAAGAAACCCAGTCTCTGCGCTCCGGGTCCGTTAAATGGTCTCGGTTTAGTACTGTAGAACAAAATAAAATCTCCATTTCAGGATCTCTGGTGAAAGTTAATCTGTGGAGGCATGAGGTGTATTAAAACATGCCATCTGCCAGCAGTATCAATGTGATCAGACTACAGCACCGTACGGTAAATAAAACCATGGGTGAGGTAAGCGGCATAGTGGGCACAAAACGAAGCCAACTTACAGTGAATGTATTTACGGTTTCAGGATTTAACTCTATAGACTCATCTTAGCTTCCTAGCTTTAAATGGTTTCCTATTGATAGTTTCCATATCCCAGATATCAGACGTTAGTGAAGCGGTGGAATATAAAATGCTCATCATCCAACTTTTCCTTTTTTAAATGGGAATGTCTCATGTATTTAATTTCTAGTTTCATTAAAGAGGTAATCTCACAGATACAGCTTATCACCCATTCACACTGCCCTGTGCTGTACTCTGCTATATCCGGCAGTCCTATAATGAATGAAAGGAGCGGTAGCGCGCATGAGTGACTGCCGCTCCGTTCATTCAGGGAACTCAGGACCCCCATTCTCTTGATTTGCTGGAACTTGCAAAGAGGGAGCCCTTCCTCCCAACAGCCTCCATTTTCCACTGGTGAGCGACTGGTATCTCTGCAGTGTGCACCAACATGACATTACTGCAGAAACCGGGAGTTTGTGGAAAGGAGCGGAGCTTAGTCCACATTGACTATAATGGACACGGCGGTATAATGCTGTAGGATCTGCAGCAGGGAATCAGTGCAGCTCCAAGGCGAGAATAGACTTTTATGTTTGTTGTTTTTAGTTACTTTGTGTTGTAATTGTATGTAGAGGTAAATGTGGTTATATAAACATTTCAGCATTTTTGTGTGAAAATTAGAAAAATACTTTTTTTTAAAACAAAACCGCAGCTAAAAAAAAAAGCAGAGGAAATGCCACTTATGAACACACCCTTACATTATGCAACTTAACCAGCTTTCCCAGGTTCCTGAAAGGCAAACCTCCTAGCTATGGCACAATTTAGGAGCGAGGATGGAAATTTATCTAGAAAATATTCAATATTCAGCAGTCTCTATTACATGGTTTGTGACCCAGCTTTCCTGCGACCCTGAATCTGCTGAGCTATGTTACAGTATGGAGGATAAACAGCAAATCTGCTGCAGATGATATATATATATATTATATTAAAAAATGTAAATCTATTGTAATTTGAAGCAACGCATACCTGGTACAGTCAGGTTAGACTCCTCTAGACATAAGCCCTTCCACTGTGCTGCATTGTGACAGGTTTCTCACGCCATCATGTGTGTACAGTAAAGGAAATAAGTATTTGATCGCTTGCTGATTTTGTAAGTTTGCCCACTGTCAAAGTCATGAACAGTCTAGAATTTTTAGGCTAGGTTAATTTTACCAGTGAGAGATAGATTATATAAAAAAAAAAAAAAAAAAAAAAATCACAGTCAAAATTATATATATTTATTTGCATTGTGCACAGAGAAATAAGTATTTGATCCCTTTGGCAAACCCTTGTTGGCAAGCACAGCAGTCAGACGTTTTTTAGACGGACTTTAGTGGGCGGAACCTGTGACGGAGCGACAGAGTTAACAGAAACTGGTGTAAGTTATGGCGCAAATCTACACTATTGATTCCGTCAAAACGATGGAACTTTTGAACAACGGAGACAAACGGAAACCATTGGCACTGGATACGTCAACATTCAAATCAATGGTGATGGAAACAGAAACCTGTGGTTTCCGTTTGTGTCTGTCAGGGCTCTGTTCCGACGGAAAGTTCAGACGGAACGGAGCCCTAGCGCAGATGTGAACGAAGCCTCAGATAGGGCATAAATTATCTCTTCAGCAGCAATATATGCATGTAGGGAAGGGGGGGGCTCGACATACAGAGAAACAAAGAGAGTGGAGCTGGGTGCGGTGTGGAGGTGTTTCAGAGCTGCCAGGAGGGATTTGATTGGTAATGATGTAATCCTGTAGTTCACACACAATGAAAGGGTTCAAAATACATGGATGCCACTGAGCTGGGAAGAAACAAATGACACTGCTAGAATATTGCTGGCGAGTTAGCATGATATGTGCAAAAAAATGCCGGAGTGCTTCTTTAACCAGATTTCTACTAAATTAAAAATCCATGAAACGATGCAGCAATAAGTGGAATGACAGCTGAAAAACACTACCAAAGAATCACCACTACATCCTTTTCGAAGATTCACAGTGAGCAAGTAGAAATGCAGCGCTTGTACGAGTGCTTCACACCCTTCAAAACAGCTGATCGGCGGGGGTCCTGGGAGAAGGGCCCCAACCCATCAGCTATTGGTGGCCATCAATATTTAGGGACTGGACAACCACTAAGTTTGAGCATCCAAAAATACCCACAATATCAAAATCCATTCTTTCTAAATTCTGCACAACTGACACTAGCGAAGATAATAGAAGTACCTGTTTGTCATGTATAGGAAGACATCCAGCTGAGATGAGCAACAGAGTGACACTAGGAGGTAAGAAAACACATATGAAACATTACTATGTAAAGAAACAAAAAAGCGCCATTGGAAAGTAAGATGCAAAGAAAACAATCTAATGTTCTTCAAAATGTAAGCTAGACAGTATAAAGCACATGCAGAAACGAGGACATACTCTGCCCAATGCCAGAAAATCTTCTTGGCATGCCGCCGACACCATGTCAATGGCAAGATCTATTAAATATATTACTCGAAATGTACTGTTGGTCTCAATGGCATAAAAGCAGTCAGGCATTTGCCAACGTGGAGGTGGAGAGAGGCCTCACTTCCAATTCGTTTCAGTGTGATAGAAGTCTTTGTATGTCCTTAAACTGGTTTACAGGATTAGAAAAAGGATCTGTTTTTTTCCCCAGAAACAGCATCACGCTTGTCCATGGGCTTTATCTGGTATTGCAATACATCTCTATTCAAGTGATTGAGTCTGAAGTGCAATACCAGACACAGTCAATAGACAAGTGCCCCACTGTTTCTGGGGGAAAAAAAAAAAGCGGAGCCTTTTTCTAATCCCGAACAACAACTAACTTTACAACAGTAAAAAACAACAACATTGTAAAAGGTCTTACAATTGCTCTTCTCATATTTATATTACACATTGTACATACTGGGGTTTTTTTTAGGCTGTGTTTGCACTAGCATCATGGTGCCTGTTTATAACTGTGCAATGACAGCCACGTCAGATCGATTTTTAAAAGGATATAGTGAGCCGCGATGGACCACAATGGGGCACATCTATTAAGACTGGCTCTTCATACACCGGTCTTAGCCATCTGCTCCACTAGAGTAAGATGGGACAGATCTAATAAGGGGCTCATGCCTCTAAATAAATCTGTTGCATCTTCCCGCTGGTCAGGTCTGTGGTGTTGCACCATAACTGTGGTGCAATAACCACGGCACCATCCATTCCCGCACCCCAATCGCCCCATTTTGTAAAGCCACGTACCTTTTTCAAAGTGGCATGGGCAGCGTAAAAAAGGCCAAAAATCGCAGATTGCAACATTTCTACGCAAGAAAACTTGTGCAGAAAGCTTGATAAATTCCCCCCATTGCACTGCCTAGGCTCAGGTATCTTAAATGGGAAAAATAGTGCTGCAGACTGCGCTATTCTTTCCCTCAAAAATACCAGAAATGCCAGCAGAAGATGGAATAATGAGTCATAAGGCATCAAGTTTTGGAGACGGATATATACAGTGCATTCGGAAAGTCTTCAGACCGTTTCACTTTTTTTCACATGTTGTTATATTGAGGCCTTGTGCTAAAATAAAATATCACTTTTTTCCCCACATCATTCTGCACTCAATACCCCATAATGACAAAGTGAAAACAGAATGTTAGAAGTTTTTTCAAAATGTATTAAATAGGAAAACTTCAAATTTCACATGGACATAAGTATTCAGACCCTTTGCTATGACACATGACATTTAGCTCTGGGGGCCTCCCATTTCTCTAGATCATCCTTGAAAAGGTTTCTACACCTTGATTGGAGTCGACCTGTGGTAAATTCATTTGATTGGACATGGTTTGGAAAGACACAACTCTGTCTATATAAGGGTCACAGCTGACAATTCGTATCAGAGCAAAAACCAAGCAATGAGGAGGAAAGAGCTGCCCGCAGAGCTCAGAGACAGGATTGTGTGGAGGCAAAGATCTGGAGAAGGGTACAAAAAAATTCTGTAGAACTGAGAGTTCCCAAGAGCACAGTGGCCTCCATAAATCTTAAATGGAATAAGTTTCGAACAACCAGGAATCTTCCTAGAGCTGGCCAACCCACCAAACTAAGTAATCGGGAGAGAAGGGCCTTGGTAAGAGATGTGACCAAGAACCCAATGGTTACTCTGGCTGAGCTCCAAAGATCCTGTGTGCAAATGGGTGAAACTTCCAGAAGGTCAACCATCACTGCAGTACCCCACCAATCTGGCCTTTATGGCAGAGTGGCCAGGAAGAAGCCTCTCAGTAAAAGACACATGAATGAGTTTGCAAAAAAAAATAAAAAATCACCTAAAGGACTCGCAGACAGTGAGAAACAAAATTCTGTGGTCTGATGAAACCAAGATTGAAATTTTTGGTCTCAATTCTAAGGCCTCATGCACACGAATGTGTTTTGGCAGCCACAATTCACCCGCAAAACTGCGGGTGAATAGCGGATTCATTCATTCTTATGGGCTCATGCACATGACCTTGGTTTCCACTGTCCGTGCATTGGCTGCCCGGACCGCAAAAAGATAGGACATGTCATTATACGGGCCACATTTGTGGTCCGGGCTCATTGAAATCAATGTGTGCACGGTCCGTGATTTGCGAGATGTGATTGCTACGGTCGTGTGCATGAGGCCTAAGCGTCATGTCTGGAGGAAACCAGGCACTGCTCATCACCTGCCCAATACCATCCCTACAGCGAAGAATGGGGGTGGCAGCATCATGCTGTGGGTTGTTTTTCAGCGGCTGGGACAGGGAGACTGATCAGGGTTGAAGGAAAGATGAATAGAGTGAAGTACAGAGATATTCTTAATGAAAACCTGATCCAGAGTGCTCTGGACCTTAGACTGGGTGGAAGGTTCACCTTCCAACAAGACAATGACGCTAAGCACACAGTCAAGACAACACAGCAAAGGCTTAGGGACAACTCTGTGAATGTCCTTGAGTGGCCCAGCCAGAGCCCTGACTTGAACCCAATCAAACAGATCTGGAGACCTGAAAATGGCCGTCCACCGACGGTCCCCATCCAGCCGGACAGAGCTTGAGAAGATCTACAGAGAAAAATGACAGAAAATCCCCAAATCCAGGTGTGCAAACCTTGTGGCATCATACCTAAGAAGACTGGAGGCTGTTATCGCTGCCAAAGATGCTTCAACTGAGTCCTGAGTAAGGGGTCTGAGTACTCATGTCAACGCAATATTTTAGTTTTTCCTTTTCTATAAATTAGCAAAGATTACTAACATTCTGTTTACACCTTGTCATTATGGGGTATTGAGCGCAGAACGATGGAGAAAAACTTTTCTTTTTTTTTTTTTTCATTTTAGCACAAGGGCTGAACATAACAAAATGTGGAAAAATTACAAGGGCCTGAAGATTTTCTGAATGCTTGTATTTTCCCCATTTGTGTCAATTCTCTGTAGCCTTTTTTTTTTTATAGAAAAAAAAAATGTTCTGTACAATTTAATGAAAAATGTTCTGTACAATTGAATAAATGTACCACGCTGTATAAAATAACTTTCAGAACTGCAAGCAAATTGAATGAGGCTCTTAGGCTGATATTACTTCCCCAGTGGGACATTCCTTTACTTACGAACAGGAAACTTAGTTTGCAGAGGAGAAAGTTGTTGGATGAAACATATTCCAAATGTGAATAGTAGCGGTAATCGGAGTTTACATTATAAGCAGCTGCCGTATACTAAGAAACCTACTTGAGCAAAGACCTAGAATGTACTGAAAATAGTTTGGAGCTAAATATTCTAGATTACGTTAATAACTGTCATTTGAGAATAAACAATTACCTACGCCCAATGTATGATTTGAATGCAATGACGACAGTTCTTTTTTTTCTCTTTAGCGTGAATGCATAAGGTATACATTATACTAACTACTATGTAATAGGTCAACGGTTTTCTATACCGAGAACTATTTCAATGCTTTGTTTTGTACTCTTTCATGACTTGCTTACAAAATAAAAATTTTGATTTAAAAAAAGAAACCTACATTTTACGGATAATTGCTCTTTGAGATTAAACTTTTTATTGAAAATCTATAACTAGACTCTGATTTGTTTAATGAACCTTGCAGAGATTATTGCTCCATCCTCAGCTTCACGTTTTGTTCTGTAAGCAGTTTTTCTTGTTTTTCCAAGACAAATGGCTATGATCCAAGAAACACATGCTTTTTCATTACAGTAGTCACATTTGTTACCAAAAAAAGCTGTAGAAGTTAAATTATGTTCTATAAAATGAAAAAACAATCACATCACAGTAAAATTTGATTTAGGCCACTTTCAGGCC
The DNA here is from genome assembly GCF_050947455.1 of Rhinoderma darwinii. Lineage (NCBI taxonomy): Eukaryota > Metazoa > Chordata > Amphibia > Anura > Rhinodermatidae > Rhinoderma > Rhinoderma darwinii. The sequence continues at coordinate 102,377,100 of NC_134691.1, read as the reverse complement.
CTATGAACATGACCGTAAAAATTGTCCGGAATTGCAGACCCATTCATTTCTCTTGTCCATGGACACCTTTCCATTTATTTACGGGAAGGTGTCCAGGCTGTAGAAGTGTACCGCAAAAGATAGGACATGTCCTAGCTTTGGCTTTTTACGGTCCGTGCTACCATGCTCGGCACAAGGCCTCACACAGCAGTATTTTGGTCAGTATTTGGAGGCCAAAACCAGGAGTAAGTCCAAAACACGGAAGAGGTGAAAAGCTTTCAATTATACTTTTTCCACTATGTAGGTTCCACCACTGGTTTTGGCTTACAAATACTGACCAAAATACTGCCATGTGAAAGATGCCTGAAGGTATATATTTTTTCTTAAAAAGCAACATATGGTGAGGCACAGGGGCGATTTTTTTTAGATGCTATTGGGTGCTAAAGTAAATCTCCACTTTTATAGGTGGATTGTATTATACATAGTTCCTATATGCTGTATATGGTATGTAAGAAACAGTTTTGGGAGACAACGCTCCAAATTTTGGGTAAAAGTTGTCCATTAACGGAGGTTCACTTTAAATAAATGGAATAACATGCAAAAGGAGAGCAGTGACTCGCATTGCCACATCAAGTATCCATATGAGGAAGTTCACAATATGAGCACTTCTAGTCCGAACATCAGCACAGACAGCATGTTACTAGATACCTGAAGATGTTCCATATCGAAAAGACAATACGGCAGGACTTCAGATAGGTGGCCGTATGAGGTCAGATTACCATTCCCACTGCAGTTGAACTTTGCCCTCTCAACGTCTAACCCCTTTAGAGATCTCGATACATTCCACCTGTTCAGTACATTAACATCTTTACACTTATAAAGGGAAACTGCACACAAGGCATTTTGTATACCATGTACATCCATTATCAATCCATTTTGTTATAGGGCATCTCATACATAGCAATCCACATCTAGTAGATCAGCCTAACAGAATTGTAAATGAGCAAAACCTTTGTACTGAACGCTCAGTTTTTTTCTGTACATATTTCAGACAATAACAAATGAAGTACAATATACATACAGATACTCACCTGCATAATCGTGTGTACGAGCTTTGCTACAAATACAAAACAAAACACAGGAGTAAGAACATTCGATTTACAGCAAGGTTATTCAGGTGGCAAATTGCTCAAAGTTTCTGAGCTGAAAGGATCAAGTTCAATTTATGCAGAGCAATAAGATGGGAGCTGTTAACCAGTCACACAAATCCCAAACTACATCTGTAATACTCGGTAAACGGTTCTTTGAAATGAACACACTCTACCTGTTAGAAGGGTACCTTGACAATATGAGGATCACAAAGTGCCCCCCTGCTGGGACCCCCAGCGATCAGATGTCATATGTGTGGAAATCTGGCAGTAAGTGTTCAATTTCCCTCCAGTGCCAACACAGGGGTAAACTAAGCATTACACAGTGCCCATTTATATGAATGTTTTGTTTGTTTAAAGGGTAAATGGTGTTTCATAAAACTTTTGACACGTCATAGTGACATGTCAAAAGTTTTGATCGGTGGGAGTCCATGTGAGGAGACCCTTACTGATCCCTGAAACTAAGAGGCAGAAGCACTCAGCCGAGCGCAGTGCCCTTTCATCTGTAATGGTGTAACTTTGGATTTCCTCGGCTCTTCTGAGAGGCCAGGTTAGTTGGAGACGGGCTAATAGAAGTCTATAAGCTTGTCTTCAGCTTACGCCGTCTTTCCAAGAAGAACTGAAATTACAGCCGAAGGCGCACCGCGCTCAGCTGAGCGGTTCTGCCCCATAATTTCAGCGATTGGTGGGAGTCTCAGCACCCTGACCCCCACCGTTAAAAACTTTTGAAATGTTACGATGACATGTCAAAAGTTTTATGAAATGACAGTTGCTCTTTAATGCAGGACCGGTCTTCCATAGTGGGAGATGCTCTTTAGAACCGCTCTCCACTCTGTGATAAAATGAGATTAATGGGGTCCTGTGTTCAGGATCCTCATCTCTTGTCCACAGGTATATTTCAGAATCATTAAATGGGCAGGAATATTTTGATATGTCAAATTGTTGGGGTGTGGTAGCAGAAAATAACGGGGTCCAGGTCCCCATTGGGAATTGTGGGATTCTCTGACAGAGCACAGAGGTTTCTTCTCTGCATTGCAAATTTTGAAAAAAAAATTCCCATTATTTCTGATACATAAACCGGCATTATCAATTCTTCAGCCTATTTATCTATGGGTGCAAAAATGCAGATCTCATCCTGTAGATGATTTAATTTATGGGGGTCGGTGCAAGTGACAGATCTCCTTTACATTAGTCAGGGAAGGACAGTTGTGTACAAGATCAGAACAGGAAAACTAGAACAGAACCCATTAGTAACAATAAATCCTGTGTGCCCTGCTCCGCCGCTCACTAGCTCTTTAGAAATTATAACCGTTACACTTTTTTCTTAAGATTACATCAGTGACCTACACGATCTCTAAAAGTATGGAGCAATAAATACAATGATGCAAGAGAACTGTAGAGTCAAAGGTCTACATCAGACAAAGTACAGACTAACATTTTCTTTAAGATGTTGGCAGCTTTTTTTTTTTAAGGCAATTAAGGGTTAAATCATTTATTCAAACCAGATATAATATATGTATCTCCCACCTCTCTGAAGAAAATTCTCTGGACTGCATAGGTAACAACTTCGGAAGCATTGTGCAAAGTCAAAAAAACAGGAATCGGCTATAAAAACGTGAGGAGAGAAAAGTTAAAGGTTTACTTTCATTCACACATTGAATCTGTAAAAATGACAAACAATATCGGCTTAAAAGTAGCTGGAAATGCTCTCTTCTCTTCTTTTATATCTAATAGCATTAAGAAACTGACCCTATTCTATTGGCCTTGTCTATCAGATGACCTGTTGAGAGGTGCCCTGTTACCAACAAAACCCTAAACAACGAACATGATACTTGAACGGCGCCACACCGTTCCACAGCACAGGTTGCGTGTGTTATTGTATATCAGCACCCTTCAGTTCAACGGAGCTGGCTGCAATACCAGACATCAACCATGGACAGGTGTGGCGCTGCTTCTTGAAGAAAGCAGCCATGTCTTTATAATCCTGTACAACCCCTTTAAAGCTAGAATCACTCACAGTTTTTAAAATAGGAGAAACTAAAAAGTCTCTTATTTATAGCAACATTCTCGATGAAAAAAATCCCTGAACACCACATTTTTCAAACATTTGCTTGTTATTGTTTGCAGGTGTCGACATATATCTGCCCACATGGACATAATATGCAAACTGGAAGTGGATGAGCTTTACATTCATATATTATATTAAGTGATAGGTGTAGAGATGAAATCCTAGTAACCAGGGTGAAAGTACAGAACATGCAGGTTATGTTACATACCAGCCTTGACAGAGCCCTGGAACCTGCATAAATAATGCCCACAAAGAAAGCGGATGCTGGAAGCCATGACACAACATCAGACCTGCAAAAAGTGAAGAAGGGGTCATGATGAAGAGTGCAGAACATACAAGTTACAGATCCTATAAATGTCCAGAATTAATGGATTACAGAACTTGTATTAAAGCAATGTCACCAGACCTAGGTTTCAGGAATGGCTACTAGTTTTATTATTCCTTTTTAATGCATATCTATTACTTAATATTGGGCGATAAGACAGAACCTTTATTAATCCAAATTTCACACTCCACTAAAATTAAAGGGGATGTCTCACAACAACAACTACTCCTGTCCTTATGTCATGTGAGAAGGATCCCCTGCTTGGCTCCCCCCCCCCCCATGTGCCAGCTCGGAAGGCCACTCTGTAAAGCCTTGTTCACACGGCGTGTATTCGACGCGCCGAAAAACGCATGCTTTAAGCTTCCCATTCACATCAATGGGAAAGCGCATTGTAGTGCATAAGACGTGCTTTTTTTTACACGCACGCGTTTAAAAAATGCGTAGTGTAAAAAAAGGAGTGTCAGGTCTATTCTTGGCGTGTAAACCACGTCAAAAATTCGCCTAAATTCATATAGTCAATGTGAGTCCTAATTATGCGCCAAAAATTGGAGCATGAAACGTGTCAAAAACGCAACAAAAAAAAGCAACAAAAAAATGTCTGTGTTCTAAAAAGCACTTTACAAAAATGCGAGCGTTTTTGACACATTTACATGTCTTTTTTTTTAGCTCTGTGTGAAGAAGGCCTAAAAGCCATTGCTGTAGCGGAGATGCATAGCTAGACACCAGGCATAATACAGAGGGAAACATAGGGAAGTCAAGACAAACTAGACATAAACAAACGCCTAGCAAGAGAATATAATAGGATATCCTAATGAGGATTGGTCATAAAAGGACACGTTTATGTTCAGATAATGACTCAGGAACGACACTGGAGGTACGTTGTGGTACAGATTCCAAACTCTGTAAAGTGGCAGCCATCTGCATAGCTAAAGATCTAGAGACCACGGCTGGTAACGGTGCTACGAGAAAAAGCTCCCGAGTCGCTTTTGCAGAATGGTTTACAGCTGATCACGAGGGATCTGGATGACAAGACCCCATACAATCAGCTGTTGATGCTGTGTGAAGGAAAGTCCTCACTTTTCCTCTAGAAGAAATCAATGGGTTGTCCACGTAATGCATAGACGAGTTGGGTCCTCCAAGTCTAGTGGATCGAAGACACATGGATAGGGATTGTGTAAAGTTGACCCTCTCTCATTTGAAGATTACACATTACAGAATCTGCCCAGAATGACCAATTTAGACAGGATGGTCCAATAGTTGTGTGGACATATTGAACAAACGATTTCTTGCAACCTCTGAGAGGCATCTGCTGAAAAGTTGGTGCAATTGGATTTTTTTTGTTGCCATCTCTCCATCTACAAAGGCATGTGTATAGATTTGTATGCTAAGCACATATAAGAGTTCATTTGCTTGTGTGTTCCAGTTTCTATGATTGTTTATAATGTGTAATTCATTGGCTTAGTATTCTCAGGTGGTGGCAGCGATTAGAGATTATCTAATGTGCCCATAGTGGGGTGCTCAACATGCCAGGTTAGGTCAGAATGCCAGGAGCTAAGTAAAGGACATTCCGGGTCTAACTTCCCCTGTGGAGGTATGGATTGGAGTCATGAACATGGAGGCAATATCAGAAAATATGAGATTTAAACAAAAGAAAATATGGGACCTTTGGAGAGATAATTTCTTCTCTTAGTTTGTGGGTTGTGTTTGCTCTCTTTAAGGGGGTGGCTATGGGAACGTTGTAGGGGTTAGTAAATTACGTGTTTGTTTTTTTTCTTCAAAAAACAATAATTCTATACAAAAACCCTCCTTTCTTTTTTGGATCCAACGTTTTAGCTTAAAGGGGTTGTACCAGAATTAACAATTCATACCTATCCATAGGACACCGCTGGGAGCCCCACAGATTGCGAGGTCGGGGATACCGAACTTCCCTGTTCCTAATCAATGAATCTCCCCCCCCCCCCCCCCACAGTGCGGTAGAGCTCAAATGGAGCTGCGGTTGAGCACACGTCTGCCGCTCTATTCAACGTCTATGGGACTAACAAAACAGCCAAACGCAGTACTTTGCTATTATAGCCCAGTCCCATAGACCTTGAACGGTGTGGCAGCGGGCATGCTCAACCACCACTCCATTCAAAGTCCTCCTCACTGCAGTCGAGAAGTGAAGAAGAACGGGGGTTTAGGAACCTCGTTCTTGTGATCGATGGGGCCCTCAGTGATCAGACAAATAAAACCTGTGGATAAGTATTAATTGTCTATTCTGGCACAACCCCTTTAAAAGAGTAATAAAAAAAAATATATATTGTATAAACAAAGTCTTATTCATTAAATGTAAACACATGCCTCTCAACCAAGGGTTATCTCATACTCCATACAAAAGAAAGCCTGGAACGCCCATCAGCACTTTGAGTATCCTTTGCCAGCCTTAAAGAGGCTCTGTCACCACATTATAAGTGGCCTATATTGTACATGATGTGATCGGCGCTGTAATGTAGATCACAGCAGTGTTTTTTATTTAGAAAAACCATCATTTTTGACAGAGTTATGACCTATATTAGCTTTATGCTAATGAGTTTCTCAATGGACAACTGGGCGTGTTTTACTATATGACCAAGTGGGCGTTGTACAGAGGAGTGTATGACGCTGACCAATCAGTGACCAATCAGCGTCATACACTTCTCTCCATTCATTTACACTGCAGATATCGATATAGCTATATCGCTATGTGCAGCCACATAAACACACTATAACATTACTGCAGTGTCCCGATAATGAATATACATCACTACCAGCCTGGACGTGGTGTGTATTCAGAATCCTGACCACTTCTCTGCACTTCTCTGTGATTTACAGCATAGCAGGCATAGTCTCGCGAGATTACGCTGTAAACTGTCATTTACAGCGAGATCTCCCTGTGCTGTGCATCACAGAGAAGTGGTCAGGATTCTGAATACACATCCCGTCCTGGCTGGAGGTAATGTATATTCATTATCAGGACACTGCAGTAACGTTATAGTGTGCTTATGTGACTGCACATAGCGATATAGCTATATCACTAAGTGCTGTATAAATGAATGGAGAGAAGTGTAGGACACTGATTGGTCAGCGTCATACACTTCTCTCTACGCCCACTTGGCCATATAGTAAAACACGCCTAGTTGTCCATTGAGAAACTCATTAGCATAAAGCTAATATAGGTCATAACTCCGTCAAAAATGATCGTTTTTCTAAATAAAAAAACACTGGTGTAATCTACATTACAGCGCCGATCACATCATGTACAAGATATGCCCCTTATAATGTGGTGACAGAGCATCTGTCATCAAAATGTTGTTTTTCTATGTTTTTACACAATTTTTTAGTATATTATAATATAGGTTTTCATTTATATTATTTACGTCTTATAACCTACTATGTGATCCTGTTAAGTTTCAACTACACGTTTATTGAAAAGACTACACATGATCATTCACAATGGTTCTCCCTCTTAGAATACATTATTTAGTAGCCCCTTTATATGATGAAAGCTGAGTGGCCTGTTATGTGACTACACTGCTGAGCAATAGTGAGTGTGAATGAGTCTGAAGGCTTGAGCTTCAGGAGCGATGACCAGGGGCAGGCAAATCCCATAGAACGGTTTTTGTCTAATTAAAATTTCCTGCAAAAACTATGCAATAGGGAGTAGACATTGAATACTCAAGAATATACATCTCCATGGTAACCGACAACAAACAAATTGTGTAGTGTGAACCGGCAGTCGTAATTCGTTCCATTTGTCCCCTACTTTATGCGGTTGTACATTCTGTAAGTTAGGAAGAAGGACAGATAGAACGGAGTAAGTTGTATTTATGCAAAAGAAAAAAAAGAAAAAAAAAAGTTATCTGGAGCAAGCGCATCAAATTCTTGTAGGTCTAGTGATCTCAAGATACAATATGTTCAAATCACAATGTTCTTTCCGGTTCCATTAGAACTTCAAACCACATTCAACTTACACAACAGACATGAATAGTAGGAAGAACCAACCAGTAAGGGAATTTCAATGGCAAAACGACTGTGAATTACTGGGCGCTGTATTACGGAGATGTATATACGAATTAGCTGTGGTACGTGTACAGTGCTGCTCTATACCGGTGCCAGGGGAACGGTTTCTTTAGAGATGAGGTGATGGCGGCTCTATTACTGTATATGACCCTGGAGAAGCCCTCTTCTACATACAAAGACTCCACAGCTTCCAGAAGTAATTCACGACTTCACATGTAAGGCTTGCTGGAATAGCCATCACCTTACTATTCTTCAATATTCATTTTTTTTTTCTTATTTTTGGGGCTTTGGAACCAATTTGCTTTTCATAAAGTTATGGTCTCAAGTTACAATATGAATTTGTTTTGGGACAACCACTGTAACTTGTGGAAAGATGAATACAGGCACTATTTACAGCAACCTGTAATCTGTGAATGGAGTGCGCACAGCTACTGTCAGATTGTGCAGACGGTATTGCAAGAGCCTCTGTGAGTGTTCTATCCAGAGAATATAAACTACCAATTTGTAATCTGCGGACCTACAATTCCCCAATGAAGAATGATTTATTGAAAAGCAGCGCCAATCCTAAGATTTGTGTTAAGAAATTAAAAATAAGAGCAAATACTTAAAATATTAGAAAGTGAAAGGGTGGGTTTCAGATTGAAGTCTTTTTCCATTGACAATAACTTGCTTAGGCTTCGTTCACATCGCGTCTTGGCTCCATTCCAACAGCGCTTTCTGTCGGAACGGAGCCCTGACGGACACAAACTGAAACCATAGGTTTCCGTTTCCATCACCATTTCAACGGTGACTGATCCGGTGCAAACGGTTTCCGTTTGTCTCCTTTGTGCCAGGGTTCTGTAGTCTTGACGGAATCAATAGCGTAGTCGACTACGGTATTTATTCGGTCAAAACGACAGAACCCTTGCACAAGCGACACAAACGGAAGCCGTTGGCACCAGATCCGTCACCATTGGCTTCCGTTTGTTTCAGTCAGGGCTCCATTCTGATGGAAAGCTCCGACGGAAGGTTAGAATAGAGCCCTGACGGATATGTGAACGAAGCCTTAGTCGTCTTTATATAATTCAGCAAATTCTACCCCCAGTCCAAAAACAACAAGGTTTCATAATGTATCTAGAGGAAACATTGCTTGGTTTGATTTTCTTTGAAAGCATAGGCAAAGTTTATTTTTATTTAAATTGCTACATTTGTAGATGCAAAAAAAAGTTAGATGTTGACATAACAGACTTTCGATTTTAATTCCATTTGTAGCGCTGCAACTTGTTCAGATCCCTGACTAAAGACAAAACAAAGCGTGACTGTCCACAGAACTGATACTCCACGTACTTCAAAGAAAACAAGTTTACAAAATACACTACACAAGAAATACTGTTTGCAGGAAGAGCTTGAGTAACAGCCTATCTACGCCTCCATACTCCATGACTTTCTAATATTTATTACCATAGAACATTGTTCTGAACTATGTATTGCTAATCAATAGAATGCCCTGCTATATGCTGCCCTCTAGTGGCTGGTAAACAAGAAAAATACTGTGTACAGATAATGCGGAGGTAAAAATTAATAAAATGTGTTCCGTAATCTGTATATATTATTACATTATAGTAGCATCAGTCTATAGTAATACAAAATAAAAGCAAACACAACAACTTGTTCATCCCCAGCACAGTTTTAGCAGCCTGTGCTCAGCACAATCTGTTTAGTCACTTATCAGCACGTCAAGTGAGTCCTTGAAAACCAAGTACAAGACAGAGTTTTCTGGCACATCATCAACCGCCACACGTCAGAGCCTTATTACCCTGAATACATCTGTTCGTTTTAAAAATGACAACTTAATGCAAACCTTCAAAAAGTTTAACGTGTAAAATATATATATGTCCCAGGCTGCCAGTGACTCGTTACATTGAAGTGTCAGCTGCCAACAAGCTCGTTCTGTGGAGCGTGCTTAGCCCGTTCCATACTCCCCCCGACGTCTGCTGTATCTATGTACGGCGGATGTCGGGAAAGGGTTGAACATGCACTTTTTTTCCTTTTCACAAAAACAAAACAGCAAATGCTGTACAAATTAACGGTGCGACCATAGCAGGAACATGGACATATGGCGGCTCTGCTGTGTATAGAATATAAATATTTTATATGTAACGTATTCATTTAATTTTTCTACTTCGCACTGCAGACCTACTGTTTTGGTAGTAATTCATTGTAAACCAAGGTGTCAGAGGGAAAGTTAAAGCATGTAGTAAAGACCCTGTAAATAGAACATCCCATTGGGATATTAGGGTTATTAAAAGGTTAAAGGTTATTCCTCCTTCTTACATATCCATGGGATATGCCATAAATGTCTTAGATGGAAATATCCCTTTAACTGTTCTATAAATCAGAATCTGACAACATTAAAGTGTCTGCAATTGTAAAACACAAATACTTTTCTGTGTTTTCCAAAAGCACGGAAAAAAACTTATGTATCTGAAAGCTGACCCTATGATACCACCATGGCTCCTCAGAAGTAGTTCTTTTTATTTTCATTATGTTATTCAGCTCCGTGCAGTACGGTTTTCATTTTCCTAGGGTTTGCTGTGGGCGGGATTACCATGTAAAGGACTACAGTTCCCATGATTCCTCTCTTCCATCACAGACATTGCCTAAATTTACACCTGCCTGCATGCCACTCTATTCACAAGATGTAAGGTAGCGCCGTAGTTAAGGCCCCAGCCCACGGCCGTAATCCCAGCTCGTGATTTCCACTACGGCTGGCGACAGTCACCCGCATACCTTTTAGGGTATGTTCACACGGCTTATTTTCAGTCTTTTTTCGGGCCGCAAAATCGGAAGCAGAACGCCCCCAAACATCTGCCTATTGATTGCAATGGAAAAACAGCGTTCTGTTCCGATGGGCCAATTTTTTTATGCGCCCGCGAAAAACATGTGCAGGTCACTTCTTGGGACGTTTTTGGAACAGTTTTTCATAGACTATTGAAAACAGCTCCAAAAACCACCGTAAAAAAAAAACACAGCAAAAAAACGCGAGTGGCTTAAAAAACTTCTGAAAATCAGGAGCTGTTTTCCCTTGAAAACAGCTCTGCACTTTGACCTTTCGTGTGAACATACGCTTAAAGACCGGAAAACCGAAAGGCCAGGATCGCTCACTGTTTTGATGGCATTTTTGCGGCATGGTTTGGCTCTGTTTTTTTTTTTTAGCCAAACACAGAAGTGGACACAAAAGAAAGGAGATGAATCAGTCTTTTCTTTATACCTCTCCTTCCATTTGGATCCACTTCTGGCTTTGGCTCAAAAAACTGAGCCAAAAACGGTCACAAAAACTGCATCAATACGGTGTGTGATCCTGGCCTTAAGGAAACGTTCGCTTTGTAGTAATATGATAGAGATCTATAATTTTCCCAAAGATGTATGACGCGATTGTGCTATACATGGCCGATTAACCGCTCAAATGCTGCAGTCAATTGCGACCGCAGCATCTGAGGCATTGAAAAAGGGGGGCCACTCCGACATCTCATTGACGCTCCCACAACGCGATTGTTGTCCCATTATCCCCTCTCCTAAACTCCTCCTATGACCGGAAATAACGGTCTGCAAACATTCACAACTTTTATGGCAATAATCCGGCAGTCTCGTTCGTTCCTCTTCTTATACCCGCCCACCGTCGAAAACTGGTCCGCCCTGAATGCCAAAATCTCGTCTGAGATCGCATGCATGCGCCCGTCATATATGGTCCGACACCCTTCCCTGCTTCGTCAGAGCCTCAAATCTAGTTACGGTGCATGCGCCGCTATGGTGTCCCGTTCTGCGCTTGCACCAGATCGATGCGCAAGCGCGGGATTTCATGTGTACTGGGGGGAGGCAAAGAGCTGTCAATCAAAAGTAAGGAGGCGGGGTTAACTCGGATAGGATTGAGGAATTAAGTTATCACTCTTTTATGCCCATTAGCATACGGCACAGGAACACTAAAAACGGAATACTAAAAAGGTGCAGAGCCGACTAAGAAGATTATAGGTTACATAAAAATTATTTTTCACCTACTTCTTGCTGGTTCAATAGGTGAAATGCTGGTGACCGGTGCCCTTTAATCTATTATCCTTTGTATATGACTTTTCTAGAGAGAATATGTATCGTGCCTAATGTTGATGAGCATTAGCATTCATACTCCATGTTCTGACAACGGGCATGTGTAATCTACAGACCAGACTACAGCTTATTTTTAATTTATCAGCTGCCAAATGCCTATAACCCTTTTGTGGAAACATACTGCCCCCCTAATTCGCTCTATGGGGCCTCTTCTAGCTCGACTAAATGACCAGCAGGATTGTTTTACAGCTATTTAGTCATCATGGGATACGTTTTGGCCTCGACAAGAAAGAAGACAGCACACGTATCAGATCGGTTTTATTTTCTACAATTTATTGCATGTTTGACAGTAAAGTTTATTGCCATTTATATTCTTTTTCATAAAAATACAATTGGACAAAAATACACCATGAGCAAACTAGGACTTTTGTGGGACTTCCTCTTCATATTGGTTTTCCTCATTTCGGATTACTCTGAAAACACCTCGTCCCCACAACTTGATGGTGAAATGTAAATGAAGGTGTGATCACATGGGTAGGCAGCGCGCCGCACGGTAAAAAACTATGAACGTTTTACCGCGGTTTTGCAATCTTCTCTGCCACGCGGTATTGTACAGGTGAAAAACACTTTCAATGTCTTTCACCTGAACAAGCCTTGCGGCTGAAAACTACGGCAAGGAACAGTAAAAGGCACTCTGTTTTGCTCCATGGTCTTTGACCACACGGCACACTAACTACCTATATGAATACACCCTCAAGGCTCTGGCCAGTATATAGAACACAGTGAAAAAGTTCCGTTTACCTGGCGCTGCAATTAATTTCCACCCAGCCAAGCTTCCAACATATGTGAAGAAAGATGCCACCCAGTAATGTCTGCCACCTATAGAAAATAAATAATATTTTAAACACTCAGGCCAAACGATGCATAATAATAAAGCATCATACTTTTACAGGTCTATTAGGAACTTGGTTCCTCATGGGATCTATAGATCAACAGACCTAAACCATGCACATATGTAATGTACTATACACAATTGGCACTTTAAGGGCAGCCCTGTGAATATGGTTTTTGAAATAGGTAAAGAAGCATCTCTGGATGAAGATAGAATGGACAAAAGGAGGTGAGGATGACAGATATAAAACATAGCAGTTATTCATGGTCCTTAAGGCCTCATGCACACGGCAGAGAATGTAGGGAGGCATCATGGAATCCCGATGGCTCCATACTATGGAGCCACAAGCACTCCCTGTGCCGCTGTATTGTGCCCTATTACAGAATTATTTCCCCCTAGAAACAGGGTAGAAAATATCCATAGGAAATTAGTCATACAGCAGTTTTAGGGCCCCATAAAAACCTTTGGGTGCCATATTACAGATCTGCACAAGAGGTTAATGGGGCCATAATAAACTTGCGTATATGAGGCATAAAAAAAAAAAAAAATTACTAGAAGTCTACAACAGCGTCTGGAACAAACCTGCCAGTAAGGTCCCAAATAATGTTCTCAAATATGCCAATCAGACAGATACAATGTATAATGTATAAATCCTAGGTGGAGAGGTTACCGATCCTCAGCCACCATAATAAATCTATATACAACCCAGTGAATAAAGATCTCCATACATCACCAAGTACAAAATATATTGCAAAAAGGAGCTTTCAAAAATAAAAAGGCTTTGATTAGTGGAGCAAACAAAGGGGATGCACTTGGTAGGTGGATAGAGTATAATGCTTTCTCCTATGTATTACCCCATTCCTATGCTATCACTTACCGGTCAGGAACTTTACTATTATGCCCCGTTGGAGCCAATAGCATATTCTTAGGAGTTTCCTCCGTTGGCTTGAGATAGATTTAGAAGATGAGGGGGGAGGGGTTTGCATTCAATGTCTAAGTTCATTAGGTACTATAGGCGGCATCAGCAGGCACAGAAACATCTACAATACTAAATAACAGTGTATCGTAGCTGCTCCTTCGCTGCACGAGTTATTCAATTTTTGTATATACTTTCGGTATTACTTCTTCACAATTTTTAAGATCTCTGCTTGTAATCATTCTATAGTAACCTCCATTTACTCCCAGGGGATAAATACTATACTAACCCCCCCCCCCCCCCCGATGCTTCCGTAACAAGGCATCCCCGATCCCCCCACCAGCTGGTCTCCGTACACCCGGCTTCCTGTGTTGGCACTTTGTCAGAGGCGAACGGTGCAGCCTATGATTGCTACGGGAATGCCAGGGGAGGGGAGTATAGTCTTTGCTTATTTTAACTTTAAGAATAATAGTGGGCGGGAAGGGTCTTATTTTGGATTTGGGGATTTTGCTGCAGGTTTGGGATTTGTTGCAGATTTTGACTTCAGCAATGAACTCAATGGGAAAAAGTTTTAAAATTTGCACCGAAGGTCAATTATCGAGTAGAAATCTCATCCACTTTGCAGCTACTGTAATACGCTGCAGAGTTTCTGCTCATATATCTGGACGGAAAATGTATGAACGTAGGCTTAAGCTGGTGAGGGTAGGTTCACACGGACAATTTTTAGACGTAATTCGGGCGTTTTACGCCTCGAATTACGCCTGAAAAGACGGCTCCATTATGCCTGCAAACATCTGCCTGTCACTTCTTTCGACGTTTTTGGAGCCGCTTTTTCATTGACTCCATTGAAAAACAGCTCCAATTAGGTCCGTAATGGACGCCACAAAAAACGTTTAAAGTACTTTCAAAAATGTCTGAAATTCAGGAGCTGTTTTCACCTGAAAACAGCTCCGTATTTTCAGACGTATTTTGCGTTTGCGTGTGAACATACCCTTATACATTAGGGGCATTAGACGGCTGGTTGTTCATGGTTGCTCTGTGAAGGTTGTAGTTTTCAATGTGAAAATGACAAATCTCTGATCATCTCTGCCTTGATCTGCTGCCTGATTCTATTAATGGGATGCAGACATTTCCAGCAACGGACAACGGCCGTAAAAATTCAACACGGCACTATCTGCCATGCTCATCCATGTCACGAAAAGGCAGCAACGGTCACAGAACATGGTCTGAATTGGCCTTCTTGACGGACCAAAATTTCTAGTGTATGGCCAGTTTTAGAGTATCTGTATCAGAGCTCAACCTTATAACAAGTCATTAAAAATAGTGAGGGATTCATACAGAAAGTATATTTGGTGAAACCAGAATAGACAACGGATGTCCATATAAAAAGGAGCTAAGCTGTAATAGTAAGTAGAATATAAATACTTACCCTTGAAAAAGAGTTGGATAGGTGAATTTCAGAATAGACAGAACATACTGGAAAACAAAGGCCAGGTTAGTTGGGCAGACATCAAAAAGTTAAAAACATCAAAAAGACAGAAACATACATTATATAAAAAAAAGAAAAATATTTATGACAGTAGATGCTGCAATAAGAAACATGCAGGTGGAAAAAGTTACACTTCAGTCACATCTGCGTCGGTTCATGGGTTCCATCAGACCTTTCCGTCAGGGGAACCCATGAGCGGAATCCAAACAAACCATAGCTTTCTGTTTGCATCACCGTTGATTTCAATGGTGACGGATCCGGTGCAAATGGTTTCCGTTTGTCACCGTTGTTTAAGGGTTATGTCGTTTTAAAGGAATACCGTAGTCGACTGCGCTGTTCATTCCGTCAAAACGACGGAACCCATACACAACGGTGACAAACGAATCCGTCACTATTTAAATGAATGGTGATGTAAATGGAAACCTATGGTTGCCGTTTGTTTCAGTTTGGCTTCCGTTTGTGGGTTCCCCTGACGCAAAGGTCCGACAAAACCCATGAACGGAATCCCAACGCAGATGCGAACGAAGCGGTGTCAATGGCAAATGTAAACATCTGCGCTTATCACATTTCCTATTGTAAGGTGCCTATAGATGGTCAGATGCCTCCCAGCACTGACTGTCAGTTAGGGCTTGTCCACACGTAGCGGAATTGCTGCGTATTTTACATGGAATTGCGGACGGAAAATACACAGAAGAATACAGTAGCAGCAAAGCTGGTGAGATTTAAACAAATCTCATCCACACGCAGCTTTTTTACACCAGAAAACTCCCATAGAAAAGTTAACAAAAAAGTTCCCTTATATCTTTAGAGAGATCAATATAAATGTCACATCTCTATAGGCTGTATCTGATCCCCACCGCAAAAAAAGGCAACTACAGTGAAGGAAATAAGTATTTGAACCCTTGCTGATTTTGTAAGTTTGCCCACTGTCAAAGACATGAACAGTCTAGAATTTTTAGGCTAGGTTAATTTTACCAGTGAGAGATAGATTATATATAAAAAAAAAACATAAAAATCACATAGTCAAAATTATATATATTTATTTGCATTGTGCACAGAGAAATAAGTATTTGATCCCTTTGGCAAACAAGACTTAATACTTGGTGGCAAAACCCTTGTTGGCAAAACCCTTGTTGGCAAGCACAGCAGTCAGACGTTTTTTGTAGTTGATGATGAGGTTTGCACACATGTTAGATGGAATTTTGGCCCACTCCTCTTTGCAGATCATCTGTAAATCATTAAGATTTCGAGGCTGTCGCTTGGCAACTCAGATCTTCAGCTCCCTCCATAAGTTTCGATGGGATTAAGGTCTGGAGACTGGCTAGACCACTCCATGACCTTAATGTGCTTCTTTTTGAGCCACTCCTTTGTTGCCTTGGCTGTATGTTTCGGGTCATTGTCGTGCTGGAAGACCCAGCCACGAGCCATTTTTAATGTCCTGGTGGAGGGAAGGAGGTTGTCACTCAGGATTTGACGGTACATGGCTCCATCCATTCTCCCATTGATGCGGTGAAGTAGTCCTGTGCCCTTAGCAGAGAAACACACCAAAACATAATGTTTCCACCTCCATGCTTGACAGTGGGGACGGTGTTCTTTGGGTCATAGGCAGCATTTCTCTTCCTCCAAACACGGCGAGTTGAGTTAATGCCAAAGAGCTCAATTTTAGTCTCATCTGACCACAGCACCTTCTCCCAATCACTCTCAGAATCATCCAGATGTTCATTTGCAAACTTCAGACGGGCCTGTACATGTGCCTTCTTGAGCAGGGGGACCTTGCGGGCACTGCAGGATTTTAAACCATTACGGCGTAATGTGTTACCAATGGTTTTCTTGGTGACTGTGGTCCCAGCTGCCTTGAGATCATTAACAAGTTCCCCCCGTGTAGTTTTCGGCTGAGCTCTCACCTTCCTCAGGATCAAGGATACCCCACGAGGTGAGATTTTGCATGGAGCCCCAGATTGATGTCGATTGACAGTCATTTTGTATGTCTTCCATTTTCTTACTATTGCACCAACAGCTGTCTCCTTCTCACCCAGCGTCTTACTTATGGGTTTGTAGCCCATTCCAGCCTTGTGCAGGTCTATGATCTTGTCCCTGACATCCTTAGAAAGCTCTTTGGTCTTGCTCATGCTGTAGAGGTTAGAGTCAGACTGATTAATTGAGTCTGTGGACAGGAGTCTTTTATACAGGTGACCATTTAAGACAGCTGTCTTTAATGCAGGCACCAAGTTGATTTGGAGCGTGTAACTGGTCTGGAGGAGGCTGAACTCTTAATGGTTGGTAGGGGATCAAATACTTATTACTCTGTGCACAATGCAAATAAATATATATAATTTTCACTATGTGATTTTCTGTGTTTTTTTTTATATAATCTATCTCTCACTGGTAAAATTAACCTAGCCTAAAAATTCTAGACTGTTCATGACTTTGACAGTGGGCAAACTTACAAAATCAGCAAGGGATCAAATACTTATTTCCTTCACTGTATGCTTTTGAATCCATAACGACATATGCCAAAACAAACTTCTTATACCTTATGGACACTTTGACGTATAGGAGGATTGTTTGGTTTGCTTTAACTGGCTGATATACGGTGTTCGTAGGAAATAAAAAGTTATAAACTCATACAAGTCATATAACCCCTAAATGACTTTCAGTATTCTTGACGTCAATCACTGTCTTTTTATGTGGGGGGGGGGGGGGGATATAGATGAGCTAGTTAGGAGATGGCTTTGCAGTTTTCTGAGCCAAAGCCAGGAGTGGATCTAACAGGACGGAAAAAGTATAATTCCTTCCTTTATATTTCCCATACCTCTTGAATCCACTCATGGTTTTGGCTAAAAAAACTGCATGTGCGATTCCAGCCTTTAGAGGATATTCTCACGTGACCGATTCGTTGATGAAAATTAAATCTGTTCCATACATGTAATGAAGGTCGGTACTGCAAGCACCGTTCAGAAGCATCGGATTAGGCCCCATGCACAACAATGTGCTTTTGCGGCCGCAATTCCCCCAAAAATCCACAGGAGAATTGCGGCCCCATTCATTCCTATGGGCCCATGCACACAACCGTGGTTTCCACGGTCTGTGCATG
Organism: Rhinoderma darwinii; assembly: GCF_050947455.1. Lineage (NCBI taxonomy): Eukaryota > Metazoa > Chordata > Amphibia > Anura > Rhinodermatidae > Rhinoderma > Rhinoderma darwinii. The sequence goes on along the minus strand of NC_134691.1, from coordinate 102,359,071 downwards.
GCCCAGGAGCCTGGACCGCAGAAAGAACGGACAGGTCTTATTACGGCCGTGTTCGGCAGTCCAGGCTCATAGGAAATAATGCACGCGGCCATGTGCACGGCCCGCGATTTGCAGGTGGCACTCCTCGGCCGGCCAACCCGAAAATCACGGCCATGCACGTAGCTACGGGCGTGTGCATGTGGCCTTAGGCTTTATTCAGACAAACGGGAAAAATGTCCGTGCAACATGCGCGTTGTACGGACCTATATTAGTCTATGGGGCCGTGCAGACATGTCCATGATTTTTACTCAGCGTGAGTCCGCTGAAAAAAAGTCACGTCATGTCCGTTCTTTGGGCGTTTTGCGGAAATCACGCACCCATTGAAGTCAATGGGTGCGTGAAAACCACGCATGTCGCACGGAAGCACTTCTGTGGGACAAGCATGATTCGCGTAACAGCTGTCAAAAGGATGAATGAAAACAGAAAAGCACCACGTGCTTTTCTGTTTACAAACATCCAAATGGAGTGTCATAATGATGGCGGCTGCGCGAAAAGCACGCAGCCGCGCATCATATGCTGCTGCCCCACGGAGCTGTTAAGTGTTTTTTGCGCACGCGTGCGAGTGAGGCCTTAGAGGAAGAAAAAGACGCACAACGGCGGACCATAGAGCGTCATTCATCAATCAATAGAAGTTTAATTCTGCTGCCCTCGTATTCCAAAGAGCTTGTCGTGGTAGTGGAGTGCAAGTCCTGGGTTCTTCTGCCCCAGTAAATAATAGCAATCAAGGTGAAGACAAAAAGAAGACCACGTGTTGGCACTGCTCGCTACAGGAGGAGTAATCATTACCCAGGTAGATAACTCAACTGGCGTTATTTTACACATCTAATAATCACGTTTCAGAATCATACCCGTTCCATCCTCAGCATTACAGAGTAAATACCTACAAAACACTTTCATATATATATATATATATATATATATATAAAAACTAAATAAATATGGGAAACGACAGGGCAAGGTCAAAGGTGACTACCACTATCAGTATACATAGGTAAATCTAAAACATTAAAATTAACAGATGTGCAGTGAGTAAATACTTGAAAACTTCTCCTACTTAGGTCATCATTAATTTATTTAAGACGTTATAAACACATGGCATATACAGGTTGCCGTGGTAACCAGTCACCGCAACGGTCTTGGACTTTAGAAAAATGTGCAATGTGGGGAGATTTTTTTTTTCTACTAAATGCCTAAGAAGATGAGCAGTTAAACATCTTATCACGCCCGATGCGTAATCAGGTTCTTTGTTGACTTGTCGACTATTTACTAGGAAATGTTTACCGGCATCTGGATCGCAGAGATTTTGGTCTCTTCAGTTCTTATGGTTCTGTGAGGATGTGTATGTAGAAATAGACATAAGTGACAAGTACGAACTCTGCACATCTTGAACTTTCATTTTTAGGAGGGGGTGTGCGTCTCAGGCTCTGCATGGGCCCGATTTTTACCCACAAACATGGATTTTTATGCATTTTTTACAAAATGTTACGGTTTGTTGCTAAATTGTATGAAGGTGCGCACAAGTGTGATGTGAAGTGTGAAAATTGTCCCTACAGCAAAAAACTGCTAGTGAAACCAGACCACACCAAGGTTGTATTCAGACTTCGAGATTAAGGTGCGGGTCTGGCGCTTTTCTTGCCAGACGGCTAAAACCGAACATGCGGTTTGCACTTTTAATGGGCTTCTCCTGTGCTAGCTGTGGAACCGCGCCAATTTTCACCTCAGCTGCAACATCTGATACGGACATTTGTATAAACATATAGAACACCTATAGAGACAAGTTACAACCTTTTTACCAACTTGCTAAGAACTAGAAAAAAACCCACAGAAATCTCTTATGCCGTGCACCATACATTACGGCGGTCTCATAGAGGAGGTGATCTCAGGGATGGCCACATAGGAACATTTAAGATCTTTGCAGAATACATCGCATTGTCCCTGCTTTATAGTTCTTACTGCAGATCACATCGTCCTCTGACAGGAGGATCGCACAGATCAGTTCTGCATGAGAACGAACATTACCTTGTTGGTGAAGTAAAACGCCAAATGGAAAGAGCAGAAGGTGAGCCCCACGGCCGGCCCCCTAAAATACATCTGTCATCGCATTACACGTCAGTGCCGCGCGGAGCTAGTGTCTGAACGCCAGCCTACAACTATATCCTGCGCAGGAAGTAGATCAGATGGGGGCTGCCATGACACCTCCACGTGTACTAGGAGCTGCTCCAATCAGCTCACAGACGTGTGAGTAAAGAGCAGAGTACGTACGGTGGAGCTCCCCCTGCTGGCGGTCCGATAGAACGTCATTCACAAGCGCCGCACTGCTAAGAAAAGAATCGGTATCAATGCAGCACACAAGCATCACCACTGGCGTAGCTATAGGGGTCGCAATTGCGACCGGGCCCCGAAGCCAGGGGGGCCCACGGCCCCCCGCACCACATCAATAAAAAGTTACTATAGTAACTCGGGCCGCGGGCCCCTGTTACTATAGTAACATACTTTACTTACCTTCCTGGTTCCGGATCGCAGCGGAGGTCCTGACGTCAAGCGCTGTGCGCAGCGCATGACGTCACAGCGCTATGCCGCCGCGCACAGCATCGAGACTACAGAACTCCCGCCGCGGCCGAAGAGGAAGGTAAGGTTAGCCCTGACTGGCGGGGTCTGACTCCCGGGACCCGCCAATCAGCTGTTTTGAAGGGGCCGCAGCACTCGTACGAGAGCTGCTCCCCTTCATTCCGGTCACACTGTGAATCGGTGTCGGCGATTCACAGTGTGAGCGAGTAGTGAAATGAAGGGGAAGCAGCTCTCGTACGAGTCCTGCGGCCCCTTCAAAACAGCTGATTTGCGGGTCCCGGGCGACACATCAGCTATTGATGGCCTATCCTGTGGATAGGCCATCAATGTTTAGGGACTGCACAACCCCTAAGCCTACGATGTAGCAGGCTTAGAGGGCCCATGAGACAGGATCACAGATTGTGTGATCCTGTCTGCTGGGCCCTGTATCTAAGCCAATCACATGGTAGGCTTAGATACATGGCCCATGCGTGATCCTGTCTGCTGGGCCCTGTATCTAAGCCTACCACACTGTAGGTTTAGATACAGGGCCCCAGCACACAGTAATCTTATACTGTATAAGATTACTGTCTGCTGGACCCTGTATCTAAGCCTACCTTGTGGTAGGCTTAGATACAGGGTCCCACAGACAGTATCACACATGGGCCCTGTATCTAAGCCTTAGGGTATGTGCACAGACACTAATTACGTCCATAATTGACGGACGTATTTCGGCCGCAAGTTCCGGACCGACCTCAGTGCAGGGAGCCGGGCTCCTAGCATCATAGTTATGTACGATGCTGGGAGTCCCTGCCTCGCTGCAGGACAACTGTCCCATACTGTAATCATGTTTTGAGTACGGGACAGTTGTCCGGCAACGAGGCAGGGACTCCTAGCGTCGTACATAAGTATGATGCTAGGAGCCCGGCTCCCTGCAGTGTGTTCGGTCCGGGACTTGCGGCCGATTTACGTCCGTCAATTACGGACGTAATTAGTGTGTGTGCACATACCCTAACACATGTGTTACTAATCGTTTTTTGTGTGTTTTCTTACAGGTTCGGTCGTTGGACTACGTCGGATTCCAGGACTACTTCAGACTACGGCTTTTTTGTTATTATCAATAAAATGGTTAATGAGGGTTGTGGGTTTTTTTTTATTTCAATAAAATATTTTTTCTATGTCTTTGTGTTTTTTTTTTTAAACTATATTACTACCGCCTTAGTAATGGCCGCCGGCTGATTGACAGCATCCATTGCTAAGGCGGGGCTTAGTGTTAGCAGGTGCAGAGGCTACACTAACCCCCATTATTACCCCGGTACCCACCGCCACCAGGGGTACTGGGAAGAGCCGGGTACGATCTAGTACCTGACCATCTTTTAGTGATGGTCGGCCACTGGGGTGGCCGCAGGCTGGTATTATCAGGAGGGGAAAGGCCAAAAACAGTGGCCCTTCCCACCCTTGTAATGCTGCCTGCTGCTGCTTTATTGTATCTGGCTGGTTATGAAAATGGGGGGGACCCGACGTCATTTAAAAAAATAATTGGAAAGAACGATGTCAGGTCCCCCCCAATTTTCATAACCAGCCAGATACAACACAGCAGCAGCAGGCAGCATTACAAGGGTGGGAAGGGCCACTGTTTTTGGCCTTTCCCCTCCTGATAATACCAGCCTGCGGCCACCCCGGGGCCTGCCCGTCGCTACAGATGGTCGGGTACTGGTTTGTACCCGGCTCTTCCCAGTACCCCTGGTGGTGGTGGGTACCGGGGTAATAATGGGGGTTAGTGTAGCCTCTGCACCTGCTAACATTAAGCCTCGCCTTAGTAATGGAGGTTGTCAATCAGCCAGCGGCCATTACTAAGGCGGTGATAATAAAGTTTAAAAAAGTACAAGCACATAGAAAAAATGTTTTATTGAAATAAAAAAACACAACCCTCATTAACCATTTTATTGAGAATAAAAAAAACGCCGTCATTGAAGTCCTCGAATCCGAAGTCCAACAACCGAACCTGTAAAAAAAACACAAACACACAAAAATAATCAGTAACACATAAAGAAGCAAAATTATTATTCTTACCTGTCCTGGGTCCAGCGCTGGAGACGCAATGTCAGCGAGCTGGGCCCTGTATCTAATCCTATCATGTGTGATACAGTCTGCTGAGCTGTGTATCTAATCCAATCATGTATGATACTGTCTGCTGGGCCCTGTATCTAATCCTATCATGTGTGATACTGTCTGCTGAGCCACTGTATCTAATCCTATCATGTGTGATACTGTCTGCTGAGCCACTGTATCTAATCCTATCATGTGTGGTACTGTCTGCTGAGCCACTGTATCTAATCCTATCATGTGTGATACTGTCTGCTGGGCCACTGTATCTAATCCTATCATGTGTGATACTGTCTGCTGGGCCACTGTATCTAATCCTATCATGTGTGATACTGTCTGCTGAGCTGTGTATCTAATCCTATCATGTGTGATACTGTCTGCTGAGCCACTGTATCTAATCCTATCATGTGTGATACTGTCTGCTGAGCCACTGTATCTAATCCTATCCATAGTTTATAGGGTTGTAGTGCTATAGATATGCTATGCTGTCTCATATACACACTTTTTTTTGGGGCAGACAACATATGTATTGGGGCTATTTCCCTGACATTTTAAGCCCTGAGGGTATGTTCACACGGCAGCGTCTGTTCAGGAGAAAACAGCACCGTAATTTCAGCCGTAATGGCATGTACAGGCGTCATTCGCTGCGTCCATTACGGAAGTAATTGAAGCTGGTTTTCCATGGAGTCCATCGAAAACGGCTCCATTTACGTCTGAAGAAGTGACAGGCACTTTTTTACGCGCCGCCTTTTGACAGCGGCGCGTAAAAAAAAATGACCGTCGGCACAGAACATCGTAAGACCCATTCAAATGAATGGGCAGATGTTTGCCGACGCTTTTGAGCTGCATTTTCGGACGTAATTCAATGCTAAAACGCCCGAATTACGTCCGTAAATAGTGTGTGTGAACCCAGCCTTAGTGACGCCCCGGCTGCTAGTGCTGCATTGTTGGGTCACTTAGGAGACCCAGCGATGCAGCTGAAAGCTGTGGACCGTCGCCCCTGAGCATCACACAAGGGCTCTGTTCACACCATGTTTGGGTAATGCAGTTATGGTTTATTTTAAAAAAAAATAATAAAATCCTGCAAATAAACTTTACATATGGATAAGGCTCTGTTCAATTTATGCTCTATTCACTGCATTTGCAGTGTATGTTCAACGTACACACCATGAAAGCTCCCAGGAATATGGAATATAGGGCCCAATTGAATCGACGTTTGCCATAACAGTGTGCTTTTGGCATATGTTGGAGAGGTATGTGTTGTACGGAATAGCGTAGACGTTTCTGCTATTCAATACGGTGGCGTCAAGTAAATACCACTCCTGATTTTAGGCTCAAAATACTGATGCAAAAAACGTACCAAATCTGAATTGTGTAAATGAGGCCTATGGGCGACTACACATCGGCACTTCCGTCAGAGGTACTGTACATGTTGGGAAATACTTCTGGCGTAAACTCAAATGCAGTGTGAATAGAGAATGTAAATATAGCCTTACGTTCGGGCCATACATCTATAAACATCTCATATTGATCCCTTAGGTTTCTAGGGAGAAAAAAAAACGAAAGAGAGTCCTTTTGGCATAAGTTTCACATTTCGGTCTGGATACGTTTTGTTGTTTATGGGGTCGTCCCCAGTTGAATTTTTAGTTATAAAAGTAAGTCTGAACACCAACAACAGAGGGCCCCTGAGCAAAAATAGTATACAGTGAAGGAAATAAGTATTTGATCCCTTGCTGATTTTGTACGTTTGCCCACTGTCAAAGACATGAACAGTCTAGAATTTTTAGGCTAGGTTAATTTTACCAGTGAGAGATAGATTATATATAAAAAAAAAAAACAGAAAATCACATAGTCAAAATTATATATATTTATTTGCATTGTGCACAGAGAAATAAGTATTTGATCTCTTACCAACCATTAAGAGTTCAGCCTCCTCCAGACCAGTTAGGGTATGTTCACACGTAGTCAACCAAAACGTCTGAAAATCCAGAGCTGTTTTCAAGGGAAAATAGACCCTGCTTTTCAGACGTTTTTTTACCAACTCGCATTTTTCGCGGCGTTTTTCGCGCCGTTTTCGAGGCGTTTTTTACGTCCGTTTTTGGAGCTGTTTTCATTGGAGTCTATGAGAAAACAGCTCCAAAAACGTCTGAAAGAAGTGTCCTGCACTTCTTTTGACGAGGCTGTATTTTTACGAGTCGTCGTTTGACACCTGTCAAACGACGGCGCGTAAATAACAGGTCGTCTGCACAGTACGTCGGCAAACCCATTCAAATGAATGGGCAGATGTTTGCCGACGTATTGGAGCCGTATTTTCAGACGTAAAACGAGGCATAATACGCCTCGTATACGTCTGAAATTTGGCCGTGTGAACATACCCTTACACACTCCAAATCAACTTGGTGCCTGCATTAAAGACAGCTGTCTTACATGGTCACCTGTATAAAAGACTCCTGTCCACAGACTCAATGAATCAGTCTGACTCTAACCTCTACAACATGGGCAAGACCAAAGAGCTTTCTAAGGATGTCAGGGACAAGATCATAGACCTGCACAAGGCTGGAATGGGCTACAAAACCATAAGTAAGACGCTGGGTGAGAAGGAGACAACTGTTGGTGCAATAGTAAGAAAATGGAAGACATACAAAATGACTGTCAATCGACATCGATCTGGGGCTCCATGCAAAATCTCACCTCGTGGGGTATCCTTGATCCTGAGGAAGGTGAGAGCTCAGCCGAAAACCACACGGGGGGAACTTGTTAATGATCTCAAGGCAGCTGGGACCACAGTCACCAAGAAAACCATTGGTAACACATTACGCCATAATGGATTAAAATCCTGCAGTGCCCGCAAGGTCCCCCTGCTCAAGAAGGCACATGTAGAGGCCCGTCTGAAGTTTGCAAATGAACATCTGGATGATTCTGAGAGTGATTGGGAGAAGGTGCTGTGGTCAGATGAGACTAAAATTGAGCTCTTTGGCATTAACTCAACTCGCCGTGTTTGGAGGAAGAGAAATGCTGCCTATGACCCAAAGAACACCGTCCCCACTGTCAAGCATGGAGGTGGAAACATTATGTTTTGGTGTGTTTCTCTGCTAAGGGCACAGGACTACTTCACCGCATCAATGGGAGAATGGATGGAGCCATGTACCGTCAAATCCTGAGTGACAACCTCCTTCCCTCCACCAGGACATTAAAAATGGCTCGTGGCTGGGTCTTCCAGCACGACAATGACCCGAAACATACAGCCAAGGCAACAAAGGAGTGGCTCAAAAAGAAGCACATTAAGGTCATGGAGTGGCCTAGCCGGTCTCCAGACCTTAATCCCATCGAAAACTTATGGAGGGAGCTGAAGATCCGAGTTGCCAAGCGACAGCCTCGAAATCTTAATGATTTACAGATGATCTGCAAAGAGGAGTGGGCCAAAATTCCATCTAACATGTGTGCAAACCTCATCATCAACTACAAAAAACGTCTGACTGCTGTGCTTGCCAACAAGGGTTTTGCCACCAAGTATTAAGTCTTGTTTGCCAAAGGGATCAAATACTTATTTCTTTGTGAACAATGCAAATAAATATATATAATTTTGACTATATGATTTTGTAAATAGCAACGGAAAAGAGGGTTTTGGATCCAGCGTAGATTAGTGGAATAAAACGGAAGAATATTCCAAGTTTAATGAAATTCATAGATTTAAAAAGAAAAAAGCCAGGATGGATGATTGGGAGTGTGCAATCCTGGTAGTGTGAGGGAAAAAAAAAAATTCAATTGTAGATGAAGCCTACGCGTTTCAAACGCTACACGCGTCCTTAGTCATGGCTGAAGCTTCAGCCATGACTAAGGACGCGTGTAGCGTTTGAAACGCGTAGGCTTCATCTACAATTTAATTTTTTTTTTTCCCTCACACTACCAGGATTGCACACTCCCAATCATCCATCCTGGCTTTTTTCTTTTTAAATCTATGAATTTCATTAAACTTGGAATATTCTTCCGTTTTATTCCACTAATCTACGCTGGATCCAAAACCCTCTTTTCCGTTGCTATTTACCTATCGTGTGCCGACACGAGGACCCGTGCGAGATGATCTAAACTATACATTTAAGGTGAGCTGGAGGTCTCTTTCTATATATTTGTCTATATGATTTTGTGTTTGTTTTTTTTTAATATAATCTATCTCTCACTGGTAAAATTAACCTAGCCTAAAAATTCTAGACTGTTCATGTGTTTCACGTGGGCAAACTTACAAAATCAGCAAGGGATCAAATACTTATTTCCTTCACTGTATATACTTGTTGATATCCAAATAATTTGATAGTACATATGGTATGGCCACCCCTGAGTTTACTTGACTTGTGTGAGGTCACAGTTGCTTACCTGACTGAATCACTCTTGTGATATCACAGTATCTAACGCGACTAAAATCACTTGTGACATCACAACAGCTCACCTGAATGTCCCAGAAGCTTTCCTGACTATGTTGCAATAGCTTACTACACTGGAACAGTTGTGATGTCACAGCAGCGAGCTTATGGAAACACAGTTGTGATGTCACAGCAGCGAGCTTATGGAAACACAGTTGTGATGTCACAGCAGCGAGCTTATGGAAACACAGTTGTGATGTCACAGCAGCGAGCTTATGGATACACAGTTGTGATGTCACAGCAGCTTTCCTGCCTAAAACCAACTTTTGATGTCACAAGTGATGGAAACAAATTTGTAATGTCACAGCAGCTTACCTGACAGAAAGACATTTCTGGTCACAACTATGAACTTAGATGTGATCGATAGCAGCTCAATCCTGCGTGTCAGAGACACGCAGAACCTGCTGACACTGATCCTGTCAGTGCCGCTGACCTGACATACAGCTGCGCTGTATACAGGATACAAAGCAGATGTATATCAAAAAGTAAAAATATTTTTTAATAAAAAGTATTTTGAAAGTTGCACTAATAATTTATATATACTAGTTCTTCTCAATAAATTAGAATATTATCAAAAAGCTAATTTATTTCAGTAATTCAATTAAAAATGTGAAAGTCATATATTATATAGATTCATTACACACAGAGTGATCTATTTCCAGCATTTTTTTATTTTAATGTTGATGATTCTGGCGAACAGTTAATGAAAACCCAAAATGTATTGTCTCAGAAAATGCAAATATTATATAAGCCCAATTCCAAAAATGATTTTTAATACTGAAATGTCGTCCTACTGAAAAGTCTGTACGTTATATGCCCTCAATACTTGGTCGTGGCTCCTTTTGGATGAATTACTGCATCAATGCGGCGTGGCATGGAGGCGATCAGCCTGTGGCACTGCTGAGGTGTTATCAATGCGGCATGGCATGGGGGCGATCAGCCTGTGGCACTGCTGAGGTGTTATCAATGTGGCATGGCATGGGGGCGATCAGCCTGTGGCACTGCTGAGGTGTTATCAATGCGGCGTGGCATGGGGGCGATCAGCCTGTGGCACTGCTGGGTGTTATCAATGCGGCGTGGCATTGGGGCGATCAGCCTGTGGCACTGCTGAGGTGTTATGGAAGCCCAGTTTCCATTGATAGCGGCCTTCAGCTGCATTGTTGGGTCTGGTGTCCCTCATCCTCCTATTGACAATACCCTATAGATTCTCTATGGGGTTTAGGTCAGGCGAGTTTGCTGGCCAATCCAGCACAGTGATACTGTGGTTATTACACCAGGTATTGGTACTTTTGGCAGTGTGGGCAGGTGCCAAGTCCTGCTGGAAAATGAAATCAGCATCTCCATAAAGCTTGTCAGCAGAGGGAATCATAAGGCCCCATGCACACGAATGTGCTTATGCGGCCGCAATTCCCCCGAAAATCCACTAAAGAATTGCGGCCCCATTCAATCCTATGGGGCTATGCACACAACCGGTTTCCACGGTCCGTACATGGCACCTGAGCCCGGACCGCAGAAAGAACGGGCAAGTCCGGGCTCATTGAAAATAATGGCCGCGGCTATGTGCACAGCCCACGATTTGCGGGCGGCTCGCGGCTGACACTCTGTGGCCGGCCGATCCGAAAATCAACGCCGTGCACATGGCTACGGTCGTGTGCATGAGGCCTTAAGTGCTCTAAAATTTCTTGGTAGACGCTGCGCTGACTCTGGACTTGATATAACACAGTGGACCAGAACTGTTGCTCAGTGGTCGAAAGTCCTGTTTTCAGATGAAAGTAAAGGTCCTAGAGTCTGGAGGAATTAAAAATCATTTTTGAATTTTCGGCTTATATAATATTCTAATTTTCTGAGACTAAATTTTGGGTTTTCATTAAAGAGGCTCTGTCACCAGATTTTGCAACCCCTATCTCCTATTGCAGCAGATCGGCGCTGCAATGTAGATAAGAGTAACGTTTTTTTTTTTTTTTTAAACGAGCATTTTTGGCCAAGTTATGACCATTTTTATATTTATGCAAATGAGGCTTTCTAAAGTACAACTGGGCGTGTTTAAAGTTATGTACAAGTGGGCGTGTATTGTGTGTGTACATCAGGGCGTTTTTACTTCTTTTACTAGCTGGGCGTTGTGAATAGAAGTGTATGATGCTGACGAATCAGCATCATCCACTTCTCTTCGTTAACACCCAGCTTCTGGCAGTGCACAGACACACAGCGTGTTCTCGAGAGATCACGCTATGACGTCACTCACTTCCTGCCCCAGGTCCTGCATCGTGTCGGCCACATCGGCACCAGAGGCTACATTTGATTCTGCAGCAGCATCAGCGTTTGCAGGTAAGTAGCTACATCGACTTACCTGCAAACGCTGATGCTGCTGCAGAATCAACTGTAGCCTCTGGTGTCGATGTGTCCTCGCTCGTCTCACACGATGCAGGACCTGGGGCAGGAAGTGAGTGACGTCACAGCGTGATATCTCGAGAACACACTGTGTCTGTGCACTGCCAGAAGCTGGGTGGTAACGAAGAGAAGTGGATGATGCTGATTCGTCAGAACGCCCAGCTAGTAAAAGAAGTAAAAACGCCCCTATGTACGCACATAATACACGCCCAGTTGTACTTTTACTTTTCAACACGCCCAGTTGTACTTTAGAAAGCCTCATTTGCATAAATACGAAAATGGTCATAACTTGGCCAAAAATGCTCGTTTTAAAAATAAAAACGTTACTGTAATCTACATTGCAGCGCCGATCTGCTGCAATAGCAGATAGGGGTTGCAAAATCTGGTGACAGAGCCTCTTTAACTTAGCCATAATCATCAACATTAAAAGAAAACAATGCTGGAAATAGATCACTGTGTGTAATGAATCTATATAATATATGACTTTCACTTTTTGAATTGAATTACTAAAATAAATTAACTTTTTGATGATTCTAATTCATTGAGAAGAACTGGTATATACAAATGATTTCAGAGGTGTACATAGCTTTTAACTTCCTTTTGGATCCACTTCTGACTTTGCCCCAAAAAATTGAGCCAAAAACTACAGTACATAAAAACTGTATGTGTGATCTTGGCTTTATTGTTTTCTGAGGTAGCAGTGGCCTCCTTGCCTGCATGGCTCCTGTGCAGCGGCAAATATTGCACATATTATATGCCCACCTCTAAAGTAAGTGGAAGTCTGACCTCTGGGACCCCACCATATCCAAGAACACAGACCCCGGATGTCCCATGCTTCTCATCGAGCACTTCGGGGGACTTTCGGTCCCCCGATTTCCTTATCGCTGAGGGAACAAGCGGTCGGACCCCCAGAGATCACACATGTATCCCCTATCCTGTCAATAGGGGATACATGTGTTTTGACAACACCTTTAAAAAATATATGTAAATAAATAAACACAAATGCTAATTTTTTACAATAAATAAACTTTATTAAAGAGACTCTGTCACCACTCCTCTGTACAACGCCCACTTGGTCTAAAGTAAAAACACGCCCACTTGGGCATTAAGAAACTAATTAGCATAAATCTAAAAATCGCTCATAAAGTGGTAAAAATAGATTGTTTTTCTAAATAAAAAGCATTACTGTAACCTACATTATAGCGCCGATCTCCTTATGTAGAAGATAGGGCACTTATAATGTGGTGACAAAGCCTCTGTAGCTAAACGTTCAACAAACTTCTGACATGTCATAGTGACATGTCAGAAGTTTGGATTGGTGGGAACAGAAACGAAGCAGCTGAGCGCTAACACAAGTGTTTCAGCTGCTTCGTTCTAGCGATTGGTTGGGGTCTCAGTGCTCGGACCCCCACCAATCCAAACTTCTGACTTGTCACTATGACATGTCAGAAGTTTGTCGAACGTTTAGCTACACTTTAAATATAAGTCCCAAAACGAATAATATACACATAAGTGGTATCGTTGTGCGTAAGCTCGACCACCGCTCCATTCATTTCTATAGGGCTGCCGAGCAATGTCTTCGGCAGCCCCATAGAAATAAATGGAGGGGTGGCCGAGCATGCACACTACTGCTCCATTCCTATGGGGCTCCCAGGAACGGCACGGTAAGCCCGTTCTCTTGATCGGTGGGGGTCCCAGTGGTCGAATCCCCACCGGTCAGATATTTATCACCTCTCCTGTGGATAGATGATAAATATTGATTATGGTAAAGCCCCTTTTGAGGGGTTAAATGACATTGTTCACTCATGTCCATTGACCATGTATTATCCACCATGGGTTTTGTACATGTATTAATGCAGAAGCCATTTGTGAGTATAGAGCATTGTTATGTATCTTTTTTTATTTATTCTTTACCTGGTTATTGTTAAGAAAGCCTAAAAAAATAAAAAAAAACAACAAAAAAACAACAACCTTGTTCTCATGTTGTATGCGATCATCGGACATAATAGACATGTCCTAACAAGTTTACAGGATGAATGGTGATCATACATTGTAGTCTATGTAAACAGTGTGTCAACAACAAACCGGCTTATCAGGAACTAAGTGACGTCACTGTAATAAGAGCTGCTTTATCGTGCACAAACAAGCCTACGTCACCATAGTACACCCTATCACCAGTGTCTATAATAACGACCGTGCTCTACTGTGGATGACAAGCTCCTATATCCGGCCCTACCTATGACTATATAGAGCGATCATCCCTGAACGATATCAAGCTGAGATGCGGACGGTAGAGAAGACGCTTATGAATAAAATGTCTGCACTTCAGCCATTTTACTGAAGCCCCACATTAGTACTCATAGAATATGTCCTTTCAAAACATGTCTAAACACCCTATTATTTGCATGGTGCCTCTATGTACAATACGTATAAAATACATATACATTTAACTGACTGCTACATAACTTCTCTGCTATTTGTGTATGAAAACGACAGACTGTCATAGGGGACACTATGAATAGGTTTAGTATCCACTGTATTTCCCTCTAGCGGCTAAAGTTGACATTCTTGAGCGATGAGAGAACGTCTACGTCACACGGATTTGACAGTCACGTGTTTCGGTTGAGGGGCGGGTTTAGGTTTATCGTTCCCAGCATTCACCGCGCTAGTTGGTAAGATACCGGTAGGAGAGGTGAGGCTGTACCCAGTGAAGCTGAAGAGCTGACGGTCGTGCTGTTCATAGTCATATCTGCAGAGTCCCGGGTCTATAGCTTATATTCCGTCACCGTAAAGAGCGCTCCGTGTTCTAGTCGTAGTATTACTCACAGAGCTCCTGATATACAACAGGCCGCTGCTCGCTGACAAGTCCGGACACATCCTATACAGCGTACATTGTACTGCTCAATAGTAGACTATAATCTAGCTATACAGCCTTCTACTGCCAGAACCAGCCCAAGTCTGAATGAGAAGATGGACCAAGTGGGGATCATAACACACGAAGCGCGGCCGGTAAGTCGTGTCCGCAGCCAGTGTAACCGGTGCTGTGTCCTGTCACATCTGATTAGCCCTGGAGAGCTGTGACCATATAAAGACACATGTAGCAGCGGTGTGTGGTGGTCACCGTCTTGTGGATTCTTAGGCTATGTTCACACGGGGTATTTTGCCGAGTTTTTTGACGTGGAAACCGCGTCGCAAAACTCGGCAAAAACGGCCCGAGAACGCCTCCCATTGATTTCAATTGGAGGCGTCGGCGACATGCCCTATCTTCGGACGCTTCCGCCTCTGACCTCCCATTGACTTCAATGGGAGGCAGGAGAAAGCGTATTTCTCGCTGTTTTATGCCCGCGGCGCTCAATGGCCGCGGGCGAAAAACGGCGCGATAATCGCCGTGAAAATCGGCGTGCAGGGAGAGGAATATCTGCCTCAAAGTTCCAAACGGAATTTTGAGGCAGATATTCCTCCCCCAAAATACTCTGTGTGAACATAGCCTTACGGGATTCAGACGTAGATTCCGCACCCAAATCCTGATGGAATCCGCCAGTAATACAGGTTCCACGTTGTAAAGCTCCATTGAATTACAAGTGTTTCAGCTGCGGATTAGCTTTAAGATTTGCAGTGGATTAGCCTAGAGCTATCCGGTCTGTGTGAATGTACTCTTAATGGGGTTTTACATCGGACGATTATCGGGCAGACAAGTGTTTATAGCGCGCTCGTTGCCAATAATTGCCCTGTGTAAACAGGGGGACGATCAGCAGATGAACAAACAAACGCTCGATCATCTGCTGGTCGTATCGTTTAAGTTAAATAGTATTGTTGTCGGCAGCACATCTACCTGTGTAAACGGATGCGCGCTGCCGACGTGATAATAATGTATGGGGATGAGTGATCGGAGTAACGAGCGCTCTTCCCCATCCATAGCTCCATGTGACAGGAGCAAACGAGCGCTGATCAGCTATGTCTCGTTGATCGGCGCCCGCTGAACCGGCCGGTGTAAAAAGGCCTTTAGGCTATGTCCAGACGCAGTGAAAGAAATCTGCCATGAATTTTGCTGGGATTCTGCGGCAAAATCCGCATGTGTGTGATCCAAAAGAAGGACGGCAAGAAATTGACCATTCCGATACTCCTCACAAGAGTCTAGAAAGCCTTGCTGCTTAGGCTTGGTTCATATGTTATGTTTTTGAACTGGTGGGGAGAAAAAAAACGCGTCAGGAAAACGCACTCGTTTTTTTAATTACCCATGCGGGTTACACGGTGTTTTAGTGTATGATTGAATGGAACAGGGGGAGTGGGAAAAGTAGTGTGTTTCATAGATATAAAAAATAAAAAATACTTTATTATTAAATTGTTATTAAAAACAATGTTGGATGTAATTTACGTTGCGCCAAAGTCCCCTAGATTGGCACAATATGACAAATTATGTCTAAATTAAATTGCTCCAATTCTGTAGTAGTATATTGATTTATATAGACGACTGACCTCTCAGTGTTGGTGAGAAAACAGTCAATTGCAAGCAAAAAATTATTAAGGTTCCTCCAACGGGCTGTAGATAAAGCCCAGCGATGGGGAAACCCCTACATCAATCTTGCTGCAATGGGTTCCATGTACATGCATATAACTGCATAGATTGCATGCACAAATATCCTGTGTGAGCAGACACGACACAGCAGAGTCGAAACTGCTGCGTGCCAGCAACTACACAGGAGTAGGAAGGAACAAGACACAACAAGTGACAGCACTGTTGAATTGCCTAGATAGTGACCTGTGAATGATGTATCAGCAAATGTAGGTGTTTTAGCTGTAAGCCTACGACTAGTAAATTTAAAACAAGATTACAGCTGAGACACTTTGTAAACCGCATTGGTAATATGCGTGCGTTTTCTAAATGCGCTTTTTTTTTCTGCTGGGAATATTCGGTGATTCCAATTTTAGACCAAGTGACGTGACCCAATCCTGTGGCACTCCGAGCCTGATAATTGTCCTGGTTGTTGTAGGCTTAAATTATTTTTAATTAAAGGGGTTGTTCATAAGAAATTGATGGCCTATATTCAGGATAGGCCATCAATATCTGATCAGTGGGGGTTTGATTACCAGCACCCCCGCCGATCAGTTGTTTTTAAAGGAGCCTCGGCACTCGTACGAGCGCTGCTCCCCCTTTATTCCTTATCTGAACTTACTGTGAATCACTGACACACTTGTGGCGGCGCTTCACAGGATTCCATCCTTCTCGCATTGAAGTGAATGGGAGAGGGCTGTAATGCTGTGAACCACTGCTACAAATGTCGGCAATTCACAGCGCACAGAAGGAGGAAGGGGAAAAATGGGAGGTAGCACACGTACGAGCGCTGAGGCCCCTTTAAAAACAACTGATCTGTGGAGGTGCCGGTAATCGGACCCCAACCGATCAGATCTTGGTGGCCTATACTGAGGATAGGCAATCGATGTCTTATGACTGGACAACCCCTGTAATCTTGGTGTCCTAATTGTTCCACTTTCCCAGTTTAGTTTGTATGAACTATGACTAATCCCTGGTAAATGCTGTGTCATACACAGGTCTCCTCCCTATTTAATGACTGCTGATAACTTAGGCAGGCGTGACTTTCGCATGTTCTGGGACTGGGATTTTTTTTTAAACAAACCAATAAAACATCGTAAAAAAAAAAATACTTGCCCATACACCCCCATTGTGATTGTGCCCCGACTCGCTTGTGTCCAATCACCACATCCGGTGTAAATGCTGGGCACAGCGTTACATACTGTCGTGTAAGGTTGGGTAGTTTAATGGTATGTTAGTAATACTACAATATTGGAACATCCTTATGTTTCCATATTGTTGTATTTTGACCCCTCACCATCCGAAATCGTCTTGATGCAGTAAGTCTACTTCTTCCCCAATCGGTGGTTCGGTGGATACCTCTCCCCTCTTTCTGCTGGCACCCTTTAGTGTCCTCCTTTCCTGAAGATAGGTCTTGTGTTACCTGCCCATACCCTGTGACTACTGAGTACCCCCCATCCTGCTGTATGAAGACTTCTGTCATGTACTATATAGTATAGAACCGGTGCAGCAGTGTCTATATACTAGTCTTGTTTTCAATGTAAACTTTCCCTATAAGATATAGATAATGTAATATGTGTCATTATCACGACATCAAAGGCAATATAATTATCATAACCTTTTTAATATCAGCCAACCCTACCGTCATGTGACTTAATCATCCGTACAATGTACACACGTGCATACCGACCCCAGGATGATATGGTCATGTGACTGTATGGACATGACATCCTACCACAACCAGTGTTTACAACAGAGATGACGTTTAGACAGCATCAAGTGGGATATTTAGGTAACTACATTGTTTTTTTTAATATATTTTCTTTTACGTTTTTCCATGTCCTGGAAAAAACCCTTTAATTTCTATCTCTGTCATTATAGGATTATGAGTCATTGCTGCTTTGTGTACTTATTGCGTGATCGCAAACTTGTCACTGGCGACTTTGGACTTGTCTATTGTTAATGATTCATTTAGCTCATAACCACTTTTCATTGAATCCCCTTATTAAAGGTTTTTTTATGTCCATCATTCTACGTTAATGTGTTTTTAGTATCCGCAAGCACCTACATAAAAATAAAAAACACACACACTCTCACACTGCAGCGCCACCACAGAGGAAACTCCGCATTACCCAGTGGCCATTAATATCAATGGGTTGTCTGTGTAATACGGGACTGGTCCTCCAGAACTACAGAGGAGCCGTTGCCATTTGATCCTTCAGTGCAGCTGACTAATGGATTTGGATAAAAGCGAGGCAGGGCTTCAAAGGAGTACAAAGATGGCAGACCTGGGGGCCTTCATTAGGCCCCCAGGCTTCCATGACAACCATTGCCACCGGCCAATCACGTTGCGGGGAGGCGCGATAGCGTGTTTGAGGGGGCGCCCCCTGATTCTAACAATTTTTAAATGCCGTGGTTGCGATTGACCATGGCATTTAAGGCATTAAATGGGTGGAATCAAAGTGATCTTTGATTCCACCCGTTGGAGTGAGGTGTGGGCCGTATAACACAGCCGTCACCCGCTGAGTATGGAGTGCGATCAGCTTGTGAGCGCGCTCCTTCCTTCCCCCTTGGCGACATCTCCATAATAGTACGTCGGATGTCGCCAAGGAGTTAAGTATTGCAAGGCAAAATGTTATGTAGACGTTAGCAGTATTTTGTCACTTGAGTAATGAATTGTAAACCTTCTGTTAAAGAGGAACCAGTTCATTGATTGGAGATGTGTGTAGAGCTAATGAAGCTAAAATGAGCTGCTGCTCCTCAATATGTGTATAAACTGTCATTTCCCCTTCTAGAGCCCATGGGGTTTACCTCCAAAACCTGTGAACCAGTGCTCACTGACAGACGTCATGAGTGAGGAGCTCGCCAGAGAACTTCAACTGGAAGAGGAGAGCCATTTATTCCCACTGGAAGTCGTGTAAGTCACACATTCATGAGTGGTCTACAAGCGATACAATACTACGTCTTATATCATTTGTCTTAGGGAGGGTGTAGGACTTTAAAAGGATAGATGGGTCAGGAAACCTTGAAGACAGTCAAAGAAATGTAGAAATTATGACTTTGGGAGCTAGTTTGGGGCTGAGACTATCTCATTCAGTCGCTATATGCTGTGTTCTGCTGGGTTACTTTTGGTTTTATTGAAAACCTTGATAAACTCTAACGTCTGCCTGAACTTTGTCCCACTGTAGTTCTGATGACGGACACTTCCTATCTGCGGAGAACGTTGATACGTGCAGTGATGAAGTATTGGCTCAGATGCTGCAGAGTCAGTTTGACAAGGAATACGATGCTCAACTGAGTAGAGAGGAGAAGAAGTTTAATGGTGACAGTAAAGGTAAAGAGACGCAACCGGTTTTACAAGAAGAGACTGATAAATGGCACAGACAGCTATTATAATGACGGTACTCTCCCATGTTTGTCCTAGTTTCAATATCTTTTGAAAACTATCGGAAGGTGCACCCCTGTGAAGACAGTGAGAGTTCAGAAGATGAAGTGGATTGGCAGGACACCCGTCATGACCCCTATAAAGCTGGTAGGATGCAATATATTATACTGCGGTCTACATGGCCCTCCTTGAATTATAACAGCTTTTGTGATCAAATGTATCCACCGTGCAAGGCAAGATCTATAAAAATACAGCTTTTGCACAGAGTTTGGGATGTCTTCTCTTGTGTATGGGGGCCCCTGACGGTAGGTGTCAGGGAAAAAGGGATTGGGCATGTTGAAATCCTTTGTGTGGAAGATAGGCAGCTACCTGAGGTGTCTGGCGTCAGCTTATTCCCCTCCCCCTATTGATATAAACATTCACGCTCTGCCAAGCTTGCATGTTTGCAGTGGAGTCGGTAAAATAGCTGTCTGCTGGACAAACATTCGACCACCATCTCTTGTGTGTTAGGTCAGCTTTATGCTGTGGCTCTGAGAGGGTTGTTAGAATACATGAAAACTGAAGAAACTCTTTAAATTAGGCCCCATGCACACGAACGTAAAAACGCCCGTAATTACGGCACGTTTTTACGGGCCCATGGACTTCTATTGGCCACGGGTACCTCCCCGTATGCTTACGGGAAGATGCCCGTGCCGTTGAAAAATATAGAACATGTCCTATTTCAGGCCGTAATTAAGGCACGGGCAGGCCCATAGAAGTCTATGGGGCTCCCGTAATTACGAGAGCGTTACTAGGCGACGTCAGTAAATAGTCACTGTCCAGGGTGCTGAAAGAGTTAAGCGATCGGCAGTAACTGTTTCAGCACCCTGGACAGTGGCTACCGATCACAATATAGATTAACCTTTAAAAAAAAAAGACGTTCATACTTACCCATAACTCCCTGCTTCTTCCTCCAGTCCGGCCTCCCGGGATGACGTTTCAGCCCATGTGACCGCTGCAGCCAATCACAGGCTGCAGCGGTTTCATGGACTGCCGCGTCATCCAGGGAGGTTGGGCTGGATGTCGAAAAAGACGTGTCACCAAGACAACGGCCGGGTAAGTATGAATTTATTTTATTGCGGAAAGGGCTGTCCCTTCTCTCTCTCCAGCACTGATAGAGAAGGGCTGCCGATTACTGCAGTGTAATTTTGCAGTGAAAACGTGCCCGTAAATACTGGTGCAATACGTGTGACCAAGGACCCGTATTTATACCAGTATTTACAGGAGGACAAAAATACGTTCGTGTGCATGAGGCCTTAGACAAATATTTGACTGGGCCAATTTTTGTCTCTAGATAAGCCGACCACAACCCCAAAGAAAGGATTCACAGGAAAAGGGAAGGACATCACAACAAAACACGATGAAGTGGTTTGTGGCCGGAAGAACACTGCCCGGATGGAAAATGTAAGTATTTGTGTAGTCATATTCATAGATATTATATTTTTAGTGATTGATTGGAACAAAAAAAGTTTTTCAAGACTGATAAAAGATTTTTTTTAAATCTAGTGAATTTTCTGGTCTTCTGAAAACTCACCACTGAGTTTGTAGATGACCCATGTTTGTTCTGCTCTGGGCAGGGCTCGTAAATATGGGAAGCCATGTCTGGAGATTCTTCCCACCATAAGGGAGACTGAAGTACATGATGTGTGGGACCAGGGCACGCAGCTCATAAATGGAGAGAAGAGCTTTTGTTGGCGTCCTGCCCTGTCTGTTACAGAAGTGTTTAGAATAGGAAGAGGTCATATAAGGACTTGGGGCTCATTCACGTGAGTGTGAATCTTGTCCGAGTTCTGTGCGTTGACACGATGCACGTCACGTGGCCCCATTGATTCCAATGGGGCTATTCACACATGCGTGAGTTTTCACGCAGCGAATGTCCGTTGCGTGAAACTCACCATGTCCTATATTGGTGTGGTTTTTCACACACCTATCATTAAAGTAAATG
Source organism: Rhinoderma darwinii (assembly GCF_050947455.1). NCBI lineage: Eukaryota > Metazoa > Chordata > Amphibia > Anura > Rhinodermatidae > Rhinoderma > Rhinoderma darwinii. Next base: position 102,337,652 of record NC_134691.1, on the reverse strand, counting down.
GGTGCGTGAAAGCCACGGACCGCACACGAGTGTTTGCGAGTTCGTGAAAAACACATGCCACACGCAAAGCACACTCATTCAAAACGCAATGCACATGGACAGATTTACGCACATTTTTTACGTGTATAAATCAGTCACGCTTGTGTGAATGTAGCCTTAGACTTAAGAAAAAAAAAAAAAAAAACTGGCATAAATGGAAAATACCCTTACAGAGTGTGCCCCTCTTTCCCATAATATTAATAATAATTTTTTTTTTATATTATTTGTATAGTGTTTTTATTTCTGTATAAAACCACCAGGTTAATGTTTCACTCCAGTCATATTAAGGAAAGGGTAAATAAATGTGTTTTAGATTTGATTATTATACCTGCAGGAAATTACTTGGCGCAGGTAAACACTTTCTCCGGATAATGGCGTCTTGTTTGAATATTACAATTCTAGTTTCCGCTTTGAGACTTAACTTAAAACTCTGTCTCTTCTAGTTTGCACCAGAGTTTCAGGTTGGAGATGGAATTGGAATGGACTTAAAACTGTCCAACCAGGTGTTTAATGTTTTGAAGCAGCACTCCATTTCTGAGCAGCGCAGGAGCGCCAGACTGCACGATAAGAAGGAAGTCTCCACTACTGTAAGTTGGCCTGTCTTCTCCCTGTCACTGGGGCCTACTGTTTTATTGCTGCTTTACTGCATTCTTTTATGTTTCGTGCCGCAGGAGAAAGTAGTGGACCCAAAGACCAGACTCCTGTTATATAAGATGGTCAATGCTGGGGTTCTGGATACTGTAAATGGCTGTGTGAGCACTGGAAAAGAGTCGGTTGTTTTTCATGCAAATGGAGGAAGGTATGTTGTCCTTATTCTAAATAGACTTACGAAATAAATATACACACACGAGTTTCACTTTTTTAATTGAACTACTGAAATAAAGCAACCTGGGCTTCCATACCACCTCAGCAGTGCCACAGGCTGATCGCCCCCATGCCACGCCGTATTGATGCAGTAATTCATGCAAAAGGAGCCCTGACCAAGTATTGAGGGCATATACTGTACATACTTTTCAGTAGGACGACATTTCAGAATTAAAAATCATTTTTGAAATTGGGCTTATATAATATTCTAATTTTCTGAGACACTAAATTTTGGGTTTTCATTAACGGTTACCATAATCATCAACATTAAAAGAAAAAAATGCTGGAAATAGATCACTCTGTGTGTAATGAATCTATATAATATATGAGTGTCACTTTTTGAATTTAATATTTACTGAAATAAATTAACTTTTTGATATTTTAATTCATTGAGAAGGGCTAGTATATATAAGTATACATGGGTAACAATACTTAAGTCTTTAAGGGGGTTTCAAGAAGACCACCCTGTCCATATGCCTTCATAGGTTTTGTGATCTTAGAAAGGACACAAATATTTGGATACGCGATCTGTGGGTCCGCTTTTAGTTGTGACGTGACTGGGTGTGCACTGACGAGCCTATGTATACTTGTCTTGGGTTTTTATTTATTGATTTCAAAAGCAGATTTCTACTTCTCTTGGTGTTCTAGTAAGGGTGGAAATGGTCGAAGCGTCTGATAATGAACTCTATTTTTTGTGGGTCGATAAAAGACTAGATCAGTGTTTTGTGTGACTATGTCCATGATCCTAAACGAAGGTTTTTCTCATCTTTTATGATTTGTTTATATCTGTTTCTCTATTCAGTATCGAAGGTCAAGAAGTGCCTTCTGAATGTGCCATCAAGGTATTCAAGACCACCTTAAATGAGTTTAAGAATAGGGATAAATATATCAAGGACGACTATAGGTTCAAGGATCGCTTCAGCAAGCTCAATCCACGTAAAGTTATTCGCATGTGGGCAGAAAAGGAAAAGCATAACTTGAAGAGGTAAGCCAATTTATGGAACTGCAACCTGGTAACTTACGGAAATAGGAGTTAAAGGGTGTTTCACTAAAACACACTAATGGCCTATATTTAGCATAGGCAATAAATGAGCGTGATCGATGGGGTCCGACCCCTGAAACTACACAGATCAACAAAATAAAGGGGCCAAGTCAATGGCTGTAAGCTGCAGTACCCGGCACGCCGCACATATGGACGAGCAGCTGTGCTGGGATAATTGTTGAAGAGGCCATGACGTTCTTAAGAGCGCCTCAACCCCTCCATTTTGCTAATTGGTAAGGGTCCTGGGGATTAGACCCTCAAGGATGACCCATATAAAGACTTATTCTAAGAATAGGCGATTATCGTGTATGCCCGAAAAAAACGCTATAAACAGGTCAGTTGCTTTAGTGTTGGCAGGGAAGAAGTTAAAGTTTATGGAAATCTTTGCATTGAAATCTATTTTTTTTTATTTTTTTTCGTTTGCTTCCTAAATGCTAAAGTAAACCACTTTCTAAATTAGTTATCATTAAAGATTTCCTACAATTTTGCTGTAGAGTCTGTAACTCCCCCTAACTGGTTGTCCTGCCGCCTCTGACCACACCCCCGCTGCCTGTGACCACACCCCCGCTGCCTGTGACCACACCCCCGCTGCCTGTGACCACACCCCCGCTGCCTGTGACCACACCCCCGCTGCCTGTGACCACACCCCTGCTGCCTGTGACCACACCCCTGTAAACGAGCGCCGATCAGCGATCACTTTTTACCAAGTGGGCATTGTAAAGAGAAATGTATGACTGACCAAATCAGCGTCATACACTTCTCTTCATTCATGCCCAGCTTGTTTCACTGACGGGACTTTTTCCCAAAGGTTCTTCATCGGGGCCATGGAAGACATCGCCTCCAGCCGCTGGAGATTCGGATAAACTTCCTGGCACGGCTGGAGGCGATGTCTGTTGACTCTTCCATCGCTCCGGTGAAGGACCTTTAGGGCAGATCCCTGCTTAGAAAAATAACGAATGCGTTTATTTAGTAGTGGCTTCAGGCTATACCACTTACAGGTACTTATTATTCATGATATGTACTGAAGTGAATTATTTTTTTTATTTATTTTTTTACACAGATTGCGGAAGGCTGGAATTCCTTGTCCAGAAGTTGTCATGTTAAAGAAGCATGTTCTGGTCATGTCCTTTATTGGAAAGGATCAGATACCTGCTCCCATGCTAAAAGAAGCAAAACTTAGCTTGGAGGACTCCAAAACAGCCTATTACCAGGTTCTCGCTGTAAGTAGTCAATTTTCATCTGTCATTACAAACTTTTGCTATACTTAAAGGGGTGGAACCATTTTCACCTCAATAAATGTGTGTGTGTGTGTGTGTGTGTGTGTGTGTGTGTGTGTGTGTATATATATATATATATGCCATTGTGTTGAAGTTAGTGGGATCTGCTGCAAATTTAGCAAGTAAATGTGCCCATACCCAGTATGGGGGCACTTAGGATTTAGCATGTTTGACCGTCAATCTAATTTGTATGAGGACCACCTGACTCTCCTGTGATGGCAGATGTCGAAGAAGAAGTCATATTGGATTTCAACCTTCACTATCCCTTCTATCCACGGGAGATGAGCTGCCGTCAGGGGTGTCTAGCAGCGGTTATTTCGCCTTTCCCTATCGAAATAAACATGCATGCTCGGCCGAGATGATTTTGTATGTTTATGGGGGAGCCGGGAGAAATAACGGTCGGACGGATGTGTATGGCCACCTTTTAATCCACATGTTGATACGTGTGCATTTACTTGCAGATTTTTCCGGTTAAGCGGTGTAAAGGATGTGCAGTATGTGAATTTTTATGTTCAAGACGTCAGTAACGGACCTCGGAGTACGAAAGCTTTGCTTTATTTTCCCTTTGCCTTAGGCTGGATTAGTGGAAATATTTCTGGCTTTCATAAAATGTTGATACTTTCTTTGTATATTTCTGAAAGCTCGATATCTATCTATTTATCACTTTTTTTTCTTTTATTTTTTGAAGATGATGAAGCAACTCTACGAGAAGTGCAACCTTGTACATGCCGATCTGAGTGAATATAACATGTTATGGCATGATGGGAAGGTAATGTCACATCAATCTAGATATTTGTCTGTTTACACCGATCAGGTTCTATAACGTGGTTTTAGTAGAGCTGCGTGATCTGGCCTAACATAAATACTCAATGTATTTTATTTTTTTTAAGCTTTTGGATGATTATTTAATTTATTAACGATTTTTTTTTTTCTAACAATACAAAGTAAAACCATATAAACCAAATAGCCATTTTTATCTAGTATGTGATTATATTTAGAATTACTGTGCATGTAATTCTCATGTCAAATGTGTTCAATAAATTAATATACTCAGTATTTTACATTTGACTACTTATGTATATTACTTATTCCAAAAACTAGCAGGGATTGGAGGGATGCATTGGAAAAAAAGCCATTACTCCTATTGCTGAAAGAGTAGTGAGGTGGGTGTATGTGGAGACTAGCGGCTTGTACTCCGTCCACCACAGCGCCTCTTCCGCCTGCGTTATAAACTTGATTTCATGATGTGTAAAAATAGAATTGTAAGCAGCTCTAGTGGTGAATAAATCGATTCAACCTCTCTTTGTAGTGCATGTTACGCTTATATGAAATGTGATGGTCATTAATATACCTTCAGTACAGTACAATTCTCTCTTTCTCTCTCTCTCTCTTTCTCTCTCTCTCTCTCTCTCTCTCTCTCTCTCTCTCTCTCTCTCTCTCGTGTGTGTATATATTCAGGAAATACATTTTGATCTACAAATAAACATTCATGTATTTGTACTAAATCATAGTAAGAAAGTCCTGAACCGTGACATTAATAGAAGTCTTTTTTTCTTTTTGCAGGTGTGGCTTATTGATGTGAGCCAGTCTGTGGAGCCGACTCACCCCCATGGGCTGGAGTTTCTATACAGAGACTGTAGAAATGTTTCCCAGGTATGTGAGGGCTGAAATTGAAAAGATCTCAAGTTGGATAGGAAATGCGCTGTAACTTCAGATTCAGCATAACATTAACGTGTTAAGGGATCACTATGTGGCGTTGACTCCAGAACCATTTGCCTAAGAGTCGAGATGTGAACAATTTTCTAAATGATTATGTACAAGGAAGCTTGATGTGGAAAATGGAGAATCTATGGCAGTCTGTAAATCTTCACACGGTCGGATTACATGTTGCAGTTGCATATAGAAGCAGTACCACTAGAGCAATATCGAGGTGCAGTCACTGAAATACTCTGCTGCATCTAGGATGGGAGTACATTGCTATAAGTTCTCTCCAGGTTGAATTTTATTAATGACAATCAACCCCTAAGGTTGTATTCACACGGCATGCGTTTTTTCAGTGTTCGGCCGTGCAGCAAAACCGCACTGTGTGAACACGCCCTAAGGCCATGTTCACACTGGGCGTATACGCTGCGTAAAAGTACGCAGAGTATCCGCCCTGTGCGTGCGCAGGGAACTCCGGGCGAAAAAGTTATTGGCTACAGTGGTCACATGGGATGACATTTCATCCCAGGAGGTCATGCTGGAGGGAGGAACACAGACTTCTGGGTAAGTGTTTTTTTTTTTTTCTTTTTCTGAGTTGCGTTTTGCGGCGGGATCGCTGCAAACCCGCCACAAAAAATGCAAGAACTGCTCTTTGATGCAGGATCTACCGCCCCATTGAATTCAATGGGGGAAATCCCGCAACAAATAAGCAGCGTTTACGTAAATACAATTGACATGCTGTGGACTGAAATTCCATAACACATGTCAATTTCTGAGCGTTTTTTCCGCTCAGCATTTACGCAGCGTGTGCCAGTTTTATCTCATCCACTTTGCTGCAGATAATCACGTTGCGGAAAAATCGCAGTATTTACGCAACGTGTGAACTGACCCTGAAGGAGGATTGTTATTTGACCTGATGAACCTGAGTCATGTAAGACGTGATCTGCTACAATAGCGCCATTTGTCAGTGCAGTATAATGCAGGTTGATTTCATAGTTATGTATCTGCTGTGTAGATGATAACTATAGTGAAGTCAATGAGGAACTGTGTAGGTAACATTTGATCATGAAAATTGAAGATGCCTCCTACACCTGCAAGACTCTGGGTTGTAGAAGTATTTACCATGGTTTTTGTTTTTCTTCTAAATAGTTCTTCCAGAAACTTGGTGTTTCAGAGACGCCCAATGAACGAGAACTTTTTAATATGGTGTCTGGACTAGACATTCCATCTGACAATCAAGTGGACTTCATGGCAGAGGTAAGTTAACGTGAAGCCATCCTATATACAGCGCTATATAGTGAATGGGAAAAGTCGTGCTTCCGTTGAAGATGCAACCTGATGTCGAAGCTGCATAAATTGTGCAACCCAATGTTTTCTATTGGGTGTTAGAAAAATTTCGGGTGCTTAGGCCCCATGCACATGACCATAAAAAAACTCCGTAATTGCGGACCGCGACGCGGTCCGCAATTAGGGACCTGCCCAATTCTATTGGCCATGGACCCCTTTCTGTAGTGCTACGGATAGGTGTCCGTGCTGTAGAACACTGCCCAGAAATGTGGAGCATGTCGTACTTTTCAGGTTTTACGGGCTGTGGTCCCATACAAAGTATGGGAGTACGGCACGAAAATGTGGGCGTTGGCGGCCGGCCGTGCCCGCAAATGTGGGCCGTGATTACGGGCATGGCCGTGTGCATATGAGGCCTTACTGAAATCTAAAGGGTCTCCTAAAAAAACTTATTTTTGTCTCGCTAGATTGAATCTCTGGAGAAAGCAAATGAAGATCATGTCCAGAATCACGCAAAGAAGATTTCTATGTTCCAGGATGATGATGATGATGGCCCTCCACTGTTTGATGAATAACCCCGATGCTACGTTTGCATTGAATAAAAGCAACAAAAAAAAAAATCTCCTGCTGTGTTTCTACAGCATTAATGCAGCGGTAACACGTCCCTGCCTATTGCAGGTTGGAAGAGCTGAACCAGATCAGTGTCTCCCCTCGAGACCGAAACTCCTGCTAATGTTTTTAACTTGTGGCTAGAACACAAAGTGAGACAGATGGCGCAAGCAGCGGAACGTGCGCTCTGTGTGTTGTTAAAGTTTAGATAAAATGCTTGACTCGTACTTCTTATGGTGCCATTTGATGTGTAATAAAAGGGATGAATCGAGTGCTATGTTTTTAGGGTGGCTTGCAAAAAGTGTCTTCATCTCTTTGTTGACAACAGATCCTGCAATTGAAATGGGCTCACATTCAGTAAAGCCGACTGTTACCCGCGCTCAGACATAGACTAGATGTCCAGTGAGTAACGTGAAGTAGCAATATTTATCTACATTAACTGCATTCATTATAATGTGTGACCTATTGTAATGTTCAGAAGCAGGTAGCGTTTTATGTGGCGAATGGCTTATTACATTATGCATCTAGCGTTCAGAAAATGCTTCAGTCACTTTATGGTGTCATTTGTTTGAGGCCTGTAATAAGATGACCGAGAAATAAAAACTTTACCAACCAATTGTGTTTTGTGTTTTTGTTTGCCTTAGTACAACTGCCATGTTTGGATCTAGACTTTGCAGGATCTACTTCTTCTCCTCTTCCCCTTGCTATCGGGGTTCCTCAGGGATCAGTCCTAGGTCCGCTCCTCTATTCTCTACACAGCTCCTATTGGACAAACCATCAGCAGATTTGGCTTCCAGTACCATCTCTACGCTGATGACAACCAATTATATGCCTCTTCCCATGAGATCACCCCTGCTGTAATACAAAACACCAGTGATTGTCCGCTGTCTCTAACATCATGTCCTCTCTCTATCTGAAACTAAATCTTTCTAAAACTGAGCTCCTTGTGTTCCCGCCATCTACTAACCTCCCGAAACCTGATGTCTCCATCTCTGTGTGGCACTATCATAACTTCTAAGCAGCACGCCCGCTGTCTCCGGCTTAATTTTGACTCTCAGATCTTTCCTTTACTCCTCACATTCAATCACTTTCACGCTCCTGTCATTTGCACCTCAAAAACATCTCCAGAATCCGCTCTTTTCTTACGGAGGAAACCGCCAAAACGCTCATTGTTGCTCTGATTCACTCTCGTCTTGACTACTGTAACTCCTTACTAGTCGGTCTTCCCCTCACTAAACTCTCCCCTCTCCAATCTATCCTCAATGCAGCAGCCAAGCTCATCTTTATGACCAACCGCTACACCAACGCCTCTAATCTGTGCCAGTCACTGCACTGGTTGGCCATCCCCTTCCGAATAAAATTCAAACTTCTTACTCTCACCCACAAAGCTCTCCACAGTGCTGCACCTCCTTACATCTCCTCCCTCATCTCTGTCTACCACCCTACTCGGGCTCTACGTTCTGCCAACAACCTTGGATTAAAATCCTCCATAATCCGAACCTCCTACTCCCGTCTCCAAGATTTTTCTCATGCTGCACCCGTCCTCTGGAATGTGCTACCCCAATCAGATTAATTCCCAATATCCACCGTTTTAAACGTGCCCTGAAAACACATCTATTTAGACAGGCCTATAACATTCCCTAATCTGACTCCTTTTCATGGCCCCCCTTTTAGATTAGTCATCAGAATAAGATTGCCTCACACTCCTCTTCATGTCCGTCATACACGGATACTGGCTGGTGACGGCTCATTCAGCTTTGTTACCACCGCATGTGTATAAAAATGGCCGGACTATTGTACAGAACAAAAACTGTTACACTTTGCGTCTCCTTTATTTCCTCATAGATTGTAAGCTCTTGCGAGCAGGGTCCTCACTCCTCAGGTTTGAATTGTAAATGAACTTTGTCACTATGTAATGTCTGATATTGTTTGTTTCATGTTCCCTCTAAATTGTAAAGTGCTACGTAATATGTTGGCGCTATATAAATAAAGATTATGTGGTAATATATAATCATTGATTTATAGTTACTCATAGTCTATAAATACAGAGCATTTCTATGACCTACAGATGCAACCGAGCTGAATTGGTCATGGAATTTGATTTCTGACATTATTGGTCTTCGTATTAACTGGCTGGCATCGTTCATCATTAATAATCATACTGTAAAAGTAATGGCCTCCCAGCTCCATAATATAATACACTATTGTGGGGGGGGAAGTATTGGGACACCTACACATTACACCCACAGGAGCTTTTATGGCATCATTATAAATCCATAGGCAATAATATGGTTTGGCTGCCCTTTACAGCTAAAACATCTTCCACTCTTCTGGGAAGACTTTCTACAAGATTTTGGAGTTTGTGGGAATTTTTACCCATTCATCCAGAAGAGCATTTGTAAGGTCAGACACTGATGTTGGATGAGAGGGCCGGGCTCACAATGTCTACTAGTTTATCCCAAAGGTGTTGGATGGGGTTGAGGTCAGGGCTCTGTGTGGGCCACTCAAATTCTCCACACGAAACCATCCATGCCTTTATGGACTTTGCTTTGTTCACTGGGGCAGTCACGCAGGAAAAGAAAAGGGCCTTCCCCAAACTGTTACCACAAAGTTGTAAGCATATAATTGTCCAAAATGTCTTGGTATGCTGAAGCTTTAAGATTTTTCTCCACTGGAACTAAGAGACCTAGGCCAACCCCTGAAAAATCTCCCCACAGCATTATCCCTACTCGCCAAACTTTACAGTTGTCACAATGCAGTCAGGCTGGTAACTGTCTGGCGTTTGCCAAACTCACTCATCTATCAGACTACCAGATAGAGAAGCGCGATTCTTCACTCCACAGAACATGTTTTCCCTGCTCCAGAGTTCAGTGGCAGCGTTCTTTACACCACTCCATTCGACGCGTGGCATTGTGCTTGATGCTGTAAGGTTTGCATGCAGCTGCCTGGCCTTGGAAACCAGTGCCATGAAGCGCCTGGGGCCCAGTTTTTGTGCAGATGTTAATGCCAGAGGAGGTTTGGAGCTCTGCAGTTATTGAGTCAGAGCGTTGGCGACTTTTATGCACTATTCGCCTCAGCACTTGGTGGCCCTACTCTAACTTTACGTGGTCTGACGCTTCATGGCTGAGGTTCCTAAACGCTTCCACTTTGTAATAATACCACTCACAGTTGATGGTGGAATATCTAGGGGGGAAGAAGTTTTACAAACTGACGTGTTGCAACGGTGGCTTCCTATTACAGTACCACGCTGGAATCCAGTGAACTCTTTTAGAACGACCAATTCTTTCACAAATGTCTGTAAAGGTGACTGCATGGCGAGGTGATTAATTTTATACACCTGCGGCAATGGGACTGAATGAGACACCTGAATTATTATTTTTTTTTATGCCTCCCTAGGGGACTTGCGGTAGTGATAATGCTTTGAGATACATAGGTTTCCTGTTAGTGTAGCAATACTATTAGGCCATGTCTCTGGCGTGGCCTAATAGGCAAATGCCTATGGCAGGCCTGGGGGCCTTTGCTAGGCCCCTGGCTGCCATAGTAAAGCATCGGACCCCCACAATCGCATCGTGGGCTGACAGAGGGAGCCCCTTTCCTCTGTCAAACACCTTAGATGTTGCAATTGACCGTGGCATATAAGGGGTTAAACAATCGGAGACCAACCTTATTGGTCTCCGATCAGGGTCCTGTGCCCAAGGCTATCAACAACATTCTGGGCACCTGAATTGCACAGCGCATAGAGCTGCAATCTTTTTCTTAAGTGCCGTTGTGAATAGGCGCTGCGTTCGAAAAAGTCCCTTGAAGGCCAGCCGTAAAAACGCTATGTGGCGGTCGTAAGGGGGATAAATAAAACAAGATACAGATATCAAGTTAACACCTACTGGAGTTTTATTGCCAAACTTCAAATTGATTCCTGTTGCCACAAGACTAGAGACATTGCTAGACATAGTTTATTCAGGGGTCCTGAGTCCCCTGGAAGTACAGAACGGGAGGCACTCCATTCACTCTTTATAGGACTACTCTATAGTCTTGGCCATACAGTGGCCTGTCACCCATAGACTTCCATGTTGAAAAAAAACATACCAAGTCACATGCATTTTTTGCAGGATGGAGAAATGTAGTCTACCTTTTTTAATTTGAAAAATGAAATAGTATACTGATGCGTCACAGCCCGACAGAGGCCAAAAGGACCTAATAGACCAATGGAGCCCTATTGAGGCGTTTAGCTTGTACATCAGGAGCTTTCCTGATTTATTCAGTATACAGTATGAGCGGACGCGCAGAAATACACGCACTTTCACGCCTTGGCACGCTATCCATTAGTTTATTCATGTCTGTCTGAGAAATGTTATGCCTCGCTGAATGCACTTGGGAACGCAAATCATCAAGATTGGTTGCTGGCAGCTCCCTTTGCAATTGCCGACCAATGATGTCCCAGATGTGCTCGATGGGAGACAAGTCCGGACACGCTGCAGGCCATGGTAGCACGTTTAGGCCACGCAGGCTGCTCACAGTAGCACGAGCAACATGTGGCCTGGTGTTGTCTTGTTGAAAAACGGCATGTGAGACACTTTGGAGAAATGGCTGTACCACTGGTTCCACAACCAAATTAATGTAAGGCCTCATGCACACGAGGGTAGCCATGTGCACGGCTGTGATTTCCGGGTCGGCCGGTGACAGCCGCGAGCCGCACTCAAATCGCGGGCTGTGCACATGGCCGCGGCCATTATTTTCAATGAGCCCGTACCGCAGAACACGGCCGTAATAAGTCTTGCCCGTTCTTTCTGCGGTTCAGGCTCAGGTGCCATGCACGGACCGTGAAAACTACGATAGTGTGCAAGGCCCCATAGGAATGAATGGGGCCGCAATTCTCCCGTGGATTTTCCGGGGAATTGCGGCCGCAAAAGCACGTTCATGGGGTCTAACACCGAACTATTCGTGTACCTGAAATGGTATGTCACCCCACACCATAATCCCTGTGTGACGTTCCCTTGTGAAGGCCTCTTCATGGTGTGGCCCACGTGGTCTCCAGATATCGTTGTGCCCAAGACAATAGCGGGACTCATCTCTAAAAAAGATAGACCTCTATTGCCGTTAAACAGCGACGTATCACTAGCGACAATCGCGCAAGTGTGTTCACGTTAGATCGCAGGGCAATATTGTCTCTGGGGGCGCATGACATTGCATGTATTAGATTTCTTGCGAATAAAAAATCTTCAAAATTGTTTTCCCTCCCGATAGTTCCTTTAATCGCGATATACATATCGCATGTGAGTTTGCATGATCTATCCCAGTGGAACCCTGTTATTACAATCCCTTGTACATTAGAGGGAGAGGTGAAATATCGCAAAATACGCGGCAACACCACACCCCTCCCAGTCGGTGCGGTCATGTGACACACAGGAGTCGCGGAAGTGGCCGGTCACGTGATGCGCCGTCATCTGGTTCCTGCAGTAGGGAGGGGGCGGCGCTGTGGAGTTTGTGCTTCTCGGGCGATCTTGTCATTAGTTGTCAGCTGTGTCTGACAATGTCCCGGCCGCTGTGAATACTGCACCCAGGGCCTGTGACCTCCCGGCGTGTACGAAGAGCCTGCCACTACCCAGCCATGGACTGCGACGACTTCTACCTGGAGCTCAGTGACAGGCCGGTCCTGTTTGAAAAAGCCACCAATGTCAACAGTGTGTTCTACGATGAGGCCAATAAACAGGTGACAACATCTGTATCACGTGCCGCACATAATACCACTGCAGCTGCAAATGTCTCTAATGTGCCGCACATAATACCACTGCAGCTGCAAATGTCTCTAATGTGCCGCACATAATACCACTGCAGCTGCAAATGTCTAATGTGCCGCACATTATATAACTACATCTGTAAATGGCTCATGTGCCGCACATAATACCACTGCAGCTGCAAATGTCGCTAATGTGCCGCACATTATATAACTACATCTGTAAATGGCTCATGTGCCGCACATAATACCACTGCAGCTGCAAATGTCGCTAATGTGCCGCACATAATAGCACTGCAGCTGCAAATGTCTCTAATGTGCCGCACATAATACCACTGCAAATGTCTAATGTGCCGCACATTATATAACTACATCTGTAAATGGCTCATGTGCCGCACATAATACCACTGCAGCTGCAAATGTCTCTAATGTGCCGCACATAATACCACTGCAAATGTCTAATGTGCCGCACATTATATAACTACATCTGTAAATGGCTCATGTGCCGCACATAATACCACTGCAGCTGCAAATGTCTCTAATGTGCCGCACATAATACCACTGCAAATGTCTAATGTGCCGCACATTATATAACTACATCTGTAAATGGCTTATGTGCTGCACATAATACCACTGCAGCTGCAAATGTGTCATGTGCTGCACATAATACCACTACAGCTGCAAATGCCTAATGTGCCGCACATATATAACTACATTTGTAAATGGCTCATGTGCTGCACATAATACCACTGCAGCTGCAAATGTCTCGTGTGCTGCACATCATACCACTGCAGCTGCAAATGTGTCATGTGCTGCACATAATACCACTACAGCTGCAAATGTCTCGTGTGCTGCACATATATAACTACATTTGTAAATGGCTCATGTGCTGCACATAATACCACTGCAGCTGCAAATGTCTCGTGTGCTGCACATCATACCACTGCAGCTGCAAATGCAAATATGAATCAGAATGACATGTGACTAGCCGTCCTGTAGATTATATGGGGAAGACTGTGATGTCAGACAAGATCCTATTAGTACTGGTTTCCTGACTCTGCGGAGTGAAAATAGTAAAATAATAACTTTTCTACCTACTTCTTGGTTCTCCGCTGCTCCGGCGTCCTCGCCACTCCTGGTTGGGAAGAACATGGCAATGGCAGGAGGTGGCTGCCCACTCAGGTGGTGTCTGCGCTATGGACGACACATCATCACTTCCATGCCAGGAGGGTCTTATAAGTGGGGAAATCTGTTTATTGTGCCCAGGGTTATATGTAGGCGTTTACAGGTATGGCTGTGGATGTGCAGTAAATAAATGTCACCATCCAGTACACATAAATAACGCTGTAATAAGAAATAATGCTGTTCTACAGCGCACGATAACACGCCGATGTAGCGACAACCATCCGCGTTTGTAGCATCATCACAGCCAGCCAAGTGCCCCCCATGCACAACAGTTCTAGCAAAATGTAGTGATGTGGGTAGTAAAGTGGTTAATGGTCACGTCTAGGGTGGTGAAGTGGTTAATGGTCACGCCCCGGGTGGTGAAGTGGTTAATGGGCACGTCCCGGGTGGTCTAGGGTGGTGAAGTGGTTAATGGGCACGTCCCGGGTGGTCTAGGGTGGTGAAGTGGTTCTTGTCACTGTCATTTTGTTTTATTTCAACAGCTCCAAAACTGATGTGTTGATTCATTAATATATCATTCCACCTCTTTCCTTCACAAGTCCAGAAATTCTGACTTCTTACAGTCGCCACTAGAGGGAGCTTACTGCATATGAATCTCTGAAAAGCCAATGAGAGCTGAATAAATGCATCTGTGCTCCGTCACTCCCTCTAGTGGCAGCTGCCAGAAGTCATGCAAAACGCTGAAAACTGGTGCAAAGAAAAAGTGAAGTAGTTGCCCATGGCAACCAATCAGGTTTCTGCTTTTATTTTCCAAATGACCTCTGCACAATGAAAGGTAAATCTAATTGGTTGCTTTATGCAACAACTCCACTAGTTTTGGTAAATTTTCTTCTTGAGATTTTAACCCCGTAACCCCAACCCCCCTGAACCTGTCCATAGACATCTCTGTTATTTCCATATTGTACATTCACTTCTTATATAAAGTCGTAACATTCTAACACTGGTGATATTTTTATATGACTGTTCTCATGAAGGTATTTGCTGTGCGGTCCGGTGGAGCGACTGGTGTTGTGGTTAAGGGGCCAGAAGACAGAAATCCCATCTCTTTCAGGTAACATTGTTTTAGTGACATGATTGACTTGCTGGATTATACTACAAATTACGATGAAATAAAACAACATCTATTTGGGCTCTTCCTCTGTGTTGACAGGAGAACACGTCCTAAAAACATCCTTACATCGCTACACTGTTACCTTCTAGTAAAGGGTTTATCCACAGGATATAATGGGCTGTCGTACAAATGTATGATCTGAATCTATGGGACTGACAGAGACGGCCGAGTACAGCGCTCCGCTATCTCCTTCAGTACTGTAGACATTGAGAGGAGCAGCTGGCCGCCTGCGTGACCACCACTCCATCTAAGCTCCTCCAGTTCTAGTGATCGGTGGTGGTCTCAGCAGTGGGGCCTCTACCAATCATACATATGTCACCTATCCGGTGTGTAGGTGATAAATCTTGTTCCGTTAGACTACCCCTTTTAACCTCTTAAGGTCTAAGCCATTTTTTTGTTTTCTCATTTTTATTTTTTCCTCCCTACCTTTTCAAGAGCCATAACTTTTTTTTTTTTCATTGTTTTTTTGCGGGACGAGTTGTGTTTTTAATGGCACCATATAATGTACTGAAAAACTTGAGAAAAAGTCGCTATTCTGGCATTTTTTGGCGGTTTTGATTTGAAGGCATTTGCAGTGCAGTAAAATGACATGTCCACTTCTTTCTGTGGGTCAGTATTATTACGGCGATACCAAATTTCATTTCTTTCATTTATAGTTTCTTTTTTTTTGTGTTGCTATGTATACAAAATAAAAACAATTTGTTAAGAAAATAATGTTTTGTGTCGCCATAGTCTGAGAGACAACTTTTTTTTTTATATTTCCGTCCATGGAGTATTGTGAGGACTTGTTTTTTTGCGGGGTGAGCTGTAGTTTTTATTGGTACCATTTTGGGGGAAGGAATTACTTTTTGATCACTTTTTCTACATTTTTTTGGGGAGACGAGGTGACCAAAAAACAGCTATGAGTTTTTTTTTTCTTTTTTTACGGCGTTTACCATATGGGATATATAATGTTATATTGTAATAGTTCAGACTTTTATGGACGCGGCAATACCAAAATATGTTTATTTTTTATGGAAAAAATGGAAAACTATTTTAATTTTACTTGACTTGGCATATACACTACAATACTAATATATTGCCGTAAATTGTACTTGTTACAGTCTCCTATTAAGCCAGGGCTTAATAGGCTGATTAAGATGGCAGACCTGGGGCCTTCAGTATGGGTACAGGTACGTCATGGGCTGGAAAGGGGTTCAGGTGTACCTCTAATGGTGGGCTGTCTGCACTCCCGCCCTGGGAGATGCCGCTGAGTGAGTGTTCGCTCCAGGACGCTCCTCTCCTGACTTGTCTCTCAGCGGCGCACATTTTAAGTGTCCCTCCAATTGTGATCTCCTGCTGATCCGACATCGGGGGTGCAGAAATGCTACTGCACGCTGGTAATTCAGTTGTCGTGGCAACCATACGATGCCCGAAGAGTGTCATGCACGGGCCTTATTAATTAGAATAGGACCTGTGCGCGATACCCCCTCGGTGCGTTGTACGGTTGCCACGGTACCGTGCAATTGAGGGGACACTTTAGGGCATGTTTACGTGTGTCGGATTTGCCTTAGAGCAAACCCACCATGGATTTTTCAGGAAACGGCGGCAGAAATCCAAGGCTAGAACTCCAATTTCTGCCACAGATGAGCCAGCGGATTCGCATGCGGATTAACCCATTATAACTCAAAAACTGGATGTTCGTTATTCTGCACTGATTTTTTTTTCCAGAGCATGTGTATGGGGTAACAAAAACGTGTTTAAGGCCTATATAAAGTGTGCATGTGAGTGAATAGACTACATAAAACACCCTAAAAAGACCTAAAACATAACCATTTCCTTATAGCGCTATGTCTAGTAATGTCATTGTAGCCGCCTGGGGCGAGACTGACTGTGCTGGGCTTTAATGGGATTAAATGTCTGCCACGTGATCGCTGCCTCCTTGTCTCGCATATCTCCAGTTGCTGAATTTTTATGTTTTTTTTTATTTTTTATAGTGCAACAGTATACTGTATGTTACTCTATATGGCCAAAAGTATGTGGACACCTGACCATCACGCCTACAGTATAAACAAATAAACTTGTAGTAAAGTCATTTTTCTCTACACCTCGCTTGTATTTCTGAGTTGTTTTATTGTCACTTTCTCTAAAGGATGGAAGACAAGGGGGAGGTGAAGTGCATCAAATTTTCATTGGGAAACAAAATTCTGGCAGTACAAAGGACCAATAAGACTGTGGTGAGTAGGTGGCCTATCCTGCAGTGATTTGGTCCCTAAGAACAGGTATTTTGGCTACTGCTGCTTACACTCATGGATATGCTTGCAAAATCTTGTCACGGTTTTGGTGCACGGTGTTGCATTTAAAGCCACGCTCCTTTCTGATAGACCACGCCCATTTTGTTAAGTCACGCCCCCATTGTTGAGGTTGTCATAAAACAGTGTCTAAAACCGTTAATACACGTGGCGCGCAGCATGTATGCCACAATTCTGCCACATTTTGTATAGTGAGTCTGCCCCAATGTGCTCAATAAAAGACATGAACAGTATGAACTATTTGTGTGTTATTAGTTTAGCGCACATCTGCATTCGGCTTTCTGTTGTTGTAATCTATCAGAGGAGCAGAACATTGGAAATGTCGGAAGCGCTGGTTCTGTGGCACGATGGACACCACCGGCAGCCAATGGAACCCATTTACTTCAATGGGTTCCGTCGGGGTGTCCGTGGTTTTACCGGAAACAATAGTGCAGCATCATGTTTCCCGTATTCTCGGTCAGATCTGCGACGGAGGCCCCTAACGTCTTTATCAGATGCATAATGTGAAATATATAAAGTCCTATAATTCATGACATCACTTCCTTCATTAATTAATCAATCAATCAATAAACAGTGATAAATGATCTATATTCAAGATTACATCAATATCCGTGTCAATATAAGAAATATGTGCATATATAATATATAATTAACAGGCCAAAAATAATGACCCGGTTTCTTGTTCTATTCTTAATTATATATATTTTCTTTTTACTGATGACCTCCCCTTTTTAGGAGGCAGCTCTACCAACATTGAACTGATATGGTGGGTTTGGTCTTGTTCACACAGTGCAGAAATGTGGCTGATTTTGCATTCATTTTTAAGCTGAGACCAGAATTGGATCCTATAAGGTCTTCCGCTCTATATTTTGTTTAGGACCCGTTCCTGGTTTTGGCTTAAAAAATACATGCAAATCTGCACTGTGTGAACAAGGCCTTTCAGTTTGGTGGAACTCGTGACGTATCTGCTGATATCCCCGGGGGAAGTTGGCTTAGCTTTTACATTTCACTTTTTCGTTTCCATTCACAGGATTTTATCAACTTGATTCAAGACTATTCTCAGTTGGAATATTCTCAGGAATGTAAGGTAAAACGGCTGTTTGTAAAATTTCCTTTTAAATTCCATAAACTGAATTCAAGTCTTTCATCTTCTAGGCTTCAAAAATAAAAAGGCCTCTTTACCATGAGTCACATCAATGGATTCTGTGCACCGGCGTTGTTACATGTTCCGCTCCCAGAGATTTCTTGCTGCAGGGGACGTAGGGCAGTTGTTTCCGCTTTCTTTTATAGCTAGATTATTAACATACACCGGTCAATCATAACATTAAAACCACCTTCCTAATATTGTGTAGCTCCCTAGTGTCACCAAAACAGCTCTGAAGGAGTCCTGTGGTATTTGGCACCAAGACGTTAGCAGCAGATAATTTAAGTCCTGGAAGGTGTGAGGGGCCTCCATGGAACAGACTTGTTTTTACAGCACATCCCACAGACACTCGATCAGATTGAGATCTTGGAATTTGGAGGCCAAGTCAACACCTTAAACTCCTTGTCATGTTCCACAAACCATTCCTCAACATTTTTTGCAGTGTGGCACTGCGGATTATCATGCAGAAAGAGGGCACTGCCATTAGGAAATACCCCTGCCACGAAGGGGGGCACTTGGTCTGCAACAATGTTAAGGTAGGTGGTACCAGCGGTATGAATGCCAGGACCCAAGGTGTACCAGCAGAACATTGCCCAGAGCATCACACTGCCTCCGCCGGCTTGTCTTCTTCCCATAATAAATACTGCTGCCATATCTTCCCCATGTAAGTGATGCACATGCGGCTGGCCACCCACATGATCTAAAGGAAAACCCGATTCATCAGAGCAGGCCACGTCTTCCATTGCTCTGTGGTCCAGTTCTGATGCTCACAGTACATATGTAACATTGTAAATGCTTTTGGCAGTGGACAGAGGTCAGCATGGACCCCCTGACCAGTATGCGGCTACGAGGCCTCAAACATAGCAAGCTGTGATGTCCTGACACCTTTCTATCATAGCCAGCAATAACTTTTTCAGCAATTTGTGTTCCAGTAGCTCTTCTGTGGGTACGGATCAGGCAGGCAAGCCTTCGCTCCCTACACGTATCAATGAGCCTTGGGAGGTTGTCCTTCCTTAGACCATTTTTGGTAGGTACTAAGCACTGCATACCGGGAACAACCCCACAAGACCTTCTGTTTTGGAGATGTTCTGACCCAGTCGTCTAGCCCTCACAATTTGGCCCTTGTCAAAGTCACTCCGATCCTTACCCCTTCCCATCTTTCCTGCTTCCAGTACATCAAGAACGGACTGTTTACTTGCTGCCTCATATATCCCACCGCTTGGCCGGCGCTATTGTAACAAGATAATCAATGTTATTCACTTCACGTGTCAGTGGTTTCAATGTTATGGCTGAACAACAGTGTATATTACTAATTCCTGTATTCAGTTTAAGGACTAGTAATATATCTTTAGACCTTCAGTTTCCACCGTGAGTTATTCCTTATGTATGTCTGGTATCGTTTCTTGATTGTCCCTTTAAGTGACTTGATGAGAAAGTACACGTGACCCCCTCCCATCGTATGTTATATACCTGTAGCGTCTTGTTGATGCAAATAGTCCCGCTAGTTTTTTTCTAATATGGCATATTGTAGGTGCTTTAATTTCAAGGTGTCTACACTATTAATCCTGTACCTCCTACTCCTGCCAGAGATGGATGTACGGAGGACTATAGATGACATTGAGAGGGTTACACCAGATATTAGTTAAACCGTGATAAGTTTTATTTACTTTTCTTTCTCAAGGCAAAAAATGCAAGGATTCTGGGATTCTGCTGGACCAGCGCTACAGAAATTATGTTCGTAACCGACCAAGGAATTGAGTTTTATCAGGTATGGCTGTCGTTACTGATAATCCATATGTGACATATAGGACTGCTGTGTTGCAGTTAGTGTGATATTGTAATTTCCCTTCAAGGGGTTTTCCAGCCACTAAAAATTGATAGCCTATCCTCAGGATAGGCGAATCAATAGCTGATGGGTCAGGGTCCGACTCTTGGGACCCCCGCCGATCAGCTGTTTAAAAGGGGCCGCAGCGCCCGTACGAGTGCTGCTTTCCCTTCATTTATTTTTGCTCACTGTAAATCATCGACATGGAAGTAGCGGCGATTCACAGGTATTGCAGCCTTTTCTCCCATTGAAGTGTATGGTAGAAGGCTGCAATACCTGTGAATCGCAGCTAAATTCATGTCGACGGTTCACGTGGGCGCTGCGGCCCCTTCAAAACAGCTGATCGGTGGGGGTCCCGGGAGTCGGACCCCGACCTATCCACTTTTAATGGCTATCCTGAGGATAGACCATCGATTTTTAGTGGCTGGAAACCCCTTTAATCCTGCTGCCAGACAGAAAGTGGATCCAATTCTCTAGATATTTCTACCCATTTATCTCAATCATATGTATACCTGGATGAATCCTACATAATTTTGGGTGATTTTGAAGGAAACAAAAATCACCTCTAAAAATATTTTCTATGGTCCTGATATGTGGGAAGGACATGAAGTCTTAGGCTATGTTCACACTGAGTTTTTTTTTGCAGGCAGAAAATCTGCCTGGAAAAATCAGTTCTGTTTTTTTTTAAGTGGGTTTTGAACCACAGGCGTTTTTTGACGCGTGTTTTTACCTATTCAACAGGCAAAGGAAAAAACCATGAGCGGTTTTTGACTTAAAACGCGTCGGCTGTTCTCTGCATTTTTTCCATCTCTCATTTCATTAAATGCCTCAAGATAGGGCATGCCGCTTCTTTTTCCTGCTCGCGGGCATGTTGCTTATTTTTTCTGCTCGTGGGAAAAAAACGCCTCCAACTCCCATTGAAAAAAATGGGAAACAATTTCTGCCAGTTCCCGTGGCAAAAAAAGTGTCAAAAACCTGTGAACAGGGCCTTAGGCTGCATGCACGTGTTGCAGATTTTGATGTGAAAAACTAATCGGCAGCCCCTTCTCTCTATCAGTGCTGGATAGAGAGAAAGGGCAGCCATTTCGGGCAGAGTTTCCGCAGCGGAATGCAGCGATTGTAAGTAAAAGAAGTTCATACTTACCCGGCCGTCGTCTTGGTGACGCGTCTCTCTTTTAACATCCAGTCCGACCTCCCTGGATGACACGGCAGTCCATGTGACCGCTGCAGCGGTCACATGGGATGAAACGTCATCCCTGGAGGCCGGACTGGAGGAAGAACCAGGTAAGTTAACTTTTAATACTATTAACTCCAGCGGTAGTCACTGTCCCGGGTGCTGAAAGAGTTACTGCCGATCAGTTAACTCTTTCAGCACCCGGGACAGTGACTATTCCCTGGCATCACCTAGCAACGCTCCTGTAATTACGGGAGCCTTATAGACTTCTATGGGGATGCCCGTGTCGTAATTACGGCCTGAAATAGGACATGTTCTATATTTTTCAACAGCCTGGGCACCTTCCCGTAAGCAAACGGGACGGTACCCGTGGCCAATAGAAGTCTATGGGCCCGTAATTACGGGCGTTTTTACGTTCGTGTGCATGAGGCCTTAGACTGGTAAAATATAGGCCTCACATATGATGATAAATCGCATCATACCAGAGGGACCATGAAGGTGGCGTACGGCCGCAATTCCTTGCATATAATGCTACCAGATATGAATTGATATAGGTCCGGGATGTCGTTTCATATATGTGGATACTATAATTTATTTGGAGGGAATATACAGTAATATTTCTACATTATCTGCTATATAAAATCGAATTAATTGCATGACTATATACAGTGTGCCACGGGTTATCTTTCTACTAATACTAGGGTGGACTGTCTCATTCTGATGATATTTTCACAGATTTCTATGACATTTCTTTTTTAGAAGCTTATGACGTAACTGCTCTGTTTATTAAGTAGTTGTTGTTTGCTCTTCTACCGCTCTTATTAAATTGTATTTGTTTCAGGTACAGGCTGAGAAGCGGTCCTTAAAGCTCTTGAAGAGTCAGAGTATCAATGTGAATTGGTACATGTACTGTCCGGAGAGCTGCGTCATCCTGCTGTCTACTGCTAGCCTCTGCAATGTGCTGCAGCCCTTTTATTTCCGGGTGAGCCTAGATCCTCTCATCTCATCATTTTTCCTTGTCTATAAAATTTTCCCTGAAAGACCGTGCTATAGATGATTATTCTAATATAATGTTACCTGTCACACAGAATAGGCCTGTGTAGTATTATTCTTAGGTCTGACCTACATATTTGCGCTCCGACGTGCCTGAATTTTTACCGCTGCAGATTTTGGCACAAATTCGTGGCAAATATTCAGCGACTCCGTGGCAAGATTCACATGTTGCGACATTATTTGTATTTGATGTCTTCGTCATATACTCACAATGAACTTAGATTGGGTTATTTGAAGTACTTATTCTGGTAATGTTGGACATTTCTAAAAACGCTTGCTCAGGAGAATAGAATAATAGTGCAGCTTCCAACATAAAATCACGTGAAAAAAGTTTGTGACTTTGGTGAATGAGCACCAGGCTGGACATTAGGAGAGATTTGCATGAAAGGTAGCAACATACAGGGGTTGTCCACTTTGGATAATTCCTACTTGTTAGAAGGGTTTCTTGACAATACAGATAACAGAGAGTCCCACTTCGGGGCCCCCCAGGTGTAATCTTTTGGGAAACCTGGCAGTAAGTGTTCAATTTACCTGCGGCGCCAACACAGGGAAAAGTAAGGCTGGATTCACACGAGCATGTTTGGCCCGTAGAGGCAGGGACACCTAGCGTCGTACATAACTATGATGCTAGGAGCCCGGCTCCCTGCCGTGTGTTCGGTCCGGGACTTGCGGCCGAATTACGTTCCGTCCTTTACGGGCCGAACATGCTCGTGTGACTCTAGCCTAAACCTTACACATTGGCCATTCATATCCATGGGGTGTCTGTGTAATGTAGGACAAGACGGGTTCCCTAGAGCGAGTGACACTCTGGCCAAGAGATGAGCATCCTGAACATGGGACCTCTCTCTATTAACTCCCTAATAGGGGGCATGAAGATGCTTTAATGGGGTGCTTTAGTTTCAACAAACAATACTTTTTTTTTTGTATATATGCGTTAATCCTTACTTTTCCGGCTTGCAGTCATTGAATAGGAATATTCATTGTTTACTTTAAACAAATGACACTGGTGCATGGTTCGTTACAGTACAGTTATCAGAGCATGCACCTGTGTGAACGTCACATGACATGGACAAGAGAAGATTTTTGAAAAAATTATACACAAAGGCGCAGATTTACTTAGTCTGGCGTTTTATACACCAATCTTAGGCCTCATGCACACGAACGTGTTTTTGCGGCCGCAATTCACCCGCAAATCTGCGGGTGAATTGCGGTCCCATTCTTTACTATGGGCCCATTTACACGACTGTGGTTTCCACAGTCCGTGCATTGCCTGGGAGCCTGGACCGGAAAAATATAGGACATGTCTTATTACGGCCGCATTTTGCGGTCCGGGCTCATTGAAATGAATGTACACGGCCATGTGCACGGCCCGCGATTTTAGGGCGGCCCGGGGATGACACTCCGCAGCTGTCTGAGCCGCAAATCACGCCACTATGGTCGTGTGCATGGGCCCTAAATTCAGATCTGTGACCAGGCATAGATTTGCACTATAATAAAGTTTCAACTGCAAATTGTATTTTATATATATATATATATATATATATATGAGAGAGAGATCAAGAAAAAAATCAGGCCAAGAGAAAATGGCATAAAATTATATGAGAAGCATTACTTACCTTTTAAATCCCCTGCAGCAATGTTGACTCACGTGACAACTGCAGCCAATCATTGGCCTCAACAGTGACTGCAGCAGTCACATGTGTCGCTGTGACGTGCTGCAGCTCCGTAAACAAAGACCAGAATGGAGCGGCAGCGCTGGAGCGGCAGGGGATTTAATAGGTAAATAATGCTTCTTTTTATTATTTTATACAGTTTCCTTCACTTGGCCCATTTTTGATCCTGGACAATCCCATTAATTATATAATGGTTAAGCTTTATTTGCTGAAATCGGATTATCCCATTAACTTCCAGGAATAGTAGTTAATATAGGAAAGAGGTTAATTTTACTAAACACTAAAATCCTGAGGTCGGCACAGTGTATGGGGCACCATGTGCTTTGCCTTACGCATGATCGCCCATACGACAGCTTACATTACGTTCCCATTACGTGGTTTACTCCATGGCCAAGTTTATAAGCAGGATGCATAGACTCTGCACAGCTTATCCCTAGTCGTTGCTGCCTAAGGCCTAGTTCACAGAGTTCTATTTTTTGGAGCGGATTTCAACGTGGTTTCTGTATCAAAATGAGTGTCCAAAAACTCAGTGTGAGCTGACCCTAAATACATGCTGCGCATCCATTTCTGGTCCCTGTAATCTGAGCTTGGGAAATACTTTTTTTTAATAAGGTGAATGTAAAAACCATAGAATGTAATCGCTCACTACTGAAATCATTTTTTTGGGGTTTTGTTTTTTACAGAGTGGAACAATGGTAAAAATGGCAAAGTTTGAAATCGACCTCCCAGCAGCTGCAGCCAAGATGGCAAAGATTTCTGAAAGAGATATAGCAATGGCAACTATGTGCGTGTTAAGTAAATAAGTACAACATATATGTGAATAGAAAAGGTCTCTGTTGGTAGCCCAGTTGACAAAGCATTGGCCAACCGTAACATTACATATGACTGGGACTAAATGAGACAAGTCCAAAAAAAATAATAGTCTAAATCATCATCTAAGTATGCAATATTTAATCAAACTATATACAAAAGTATATACCATCCACTTACACTGAAAATGATCAATTTATTCCAGCTGAAAATGTTCTCCTTTTTAATATTAATAGCAGAAGTAAAAATCTGTATGTAGATAAGATCATCAAAAACATAAAAAAGAGACCTAAAAATGGCTTGGTTCCTGCTTGGCTTTTTTACTGGCGTCTTGCAGCATGGAACACCATGTATCTACTGGACTATGATAATTCTCCTACGCTTTTAGGACAAACGTGGTTCCCTTCCTTAGGGCTTGTGTGACGAAATATTGCATAATTATGTGTTTGTTTGTTTTTTAGAGCTATGAAATCTTTATTACTTATTACTATTAATGCAGTTAATGGATTAATACCTTTAAAAATCCTCATCGCAATTTTTCTTAAAGGGGTTTTATGGGATATAAAGTTCATGGCCTGTCCTTAAGCCAGGCCATCAATGTGTCATTGGCGGAGATCAGACACTGCAATACCGGACAGAGCGTGACTCTCGTCCAAAGGGGTTGTGATTTGCTGATCAATGGTGGCACCGGTTGTGGGAGGGGGGCAGTTTCCCACAGATCACACTTTAATGGCTTATCCTAACCATATTAGCTGAGATCTAACTGCCAGTATACAGCAGTGCCCCAACTTCAATGTTTATAGGCTGAAACCTAGCCCCATTTCTGATAATATTCCTCTTGCATTCCTTTTTTGCACAGTTGAATTGTGGTTGTGAGAATGGCCGCCATTCATTGACTATAGAATTGGTCCTCTTGTCACTACAGAATCAGATGGCAGGATCAGGTCACGAATGGTGTAGTGCCTATGCTGATTTATTTACATACAGTGCCTGCTTATTTGTTTCTATTTTATTTTATTGTTTTTCAGATATGGACAGCTTTATGTTTTGTTCCTAAGACATCATGCAAAAGCCTCGAGTAGCCCAGGAGCTGAGGTTGTCCTCTACCACCTACCTCGGTAATAACTGTAACCGTCATTTATATGTAGGCTTGCTTCTGTTCTTTTCTTGTATGTAATCTCTTGTTTCCCATCTTCTTATTTTTTGGCAGGGGAATCTGTCAGTAGTTTTGAGATCTCAAAACTGCTGACCATGCTAAATAGGAGAGGGTGAGGGTGAGGGCAGTGTAAGGATCTCTTTTGTCTCGGTAGTATAAGTTGCATGACCGAGAAACAGAAGATTCATTCCCCCGGTGCCACGGTCGGTGCTAGAGCCTTCAATCAGGAGACCGCTAGAGCCGTCACGGCGAGCCGGGCGGATGGACTAGCGGCTTCTTGGTGGAAAGCCAAGGAGTACGTGCACATCAAGTCCCCGCCTCATTGGCTCTTGCAACCACAGCGCCGGGAAAATTAAACATCATTCTCTCGTTCATGCAACTTGCAAGACCGTGGCAAAAGGTTTCATTACAGGGCCTACACCCTCCCCTATTTCAGGCTGTTGACAGTTTTGAGGCTTCAAAACTGCTGACAGATTCCCTTTAAGTAAACGTAAAAAATGTAGCAACTTTTCAAATATATTGCATTACTTTTACCGATCCTGAATTATAGCCCACAGTTCTGCTGGCTTCAGAGCTGAAATCTCTCAGCTGTATGGCTAAACAGAGCTTGTTCTGATGACCTATTTAGGTAACATAGTCTTTACGTCATCTACAGTACAATAATCTTTTGTAGGTAGAACAAACTGTTCCACTGCATTATAGCCGCTCAGCTAAGCTGTTAGGGCTGAGTCTGTATAAGTTGTTAGCGCTGTGAATGCTGCAGACAGTTTAGTGACACCCAGCAGAACTGTGAATGCAGCTCTGGACTATAATGCATTGTATTTAGTTAGTATTGTATTTAGTTAGTTAAGTTAGACACCTGTTGTGTAGATTATATTTATATATAAACGGTAAAATGGTGTTTAAAGCTAAACATACCCTTTAAAGGGGTTATCCAGTCAATAAAAATTGATGGGTCGGAGTCCGACTCCTGGGACCCTGCCGATCAGCTGTTTTAAAGGGGCTGCAGCGCTCGCACGAGCGCTGCTTCCCCTTCGTTTCTTCTTGCTCCCTGTGAATCGTCGACACGCGTTTCGCGGCGATTCACAGGTATTTTCTCCTTCAATGGAAGAAGGCTGCAATACCAGTGAATCGCCGCTACATCCGTGTCAAAGATTCACGCTGAGCAAGAAGAAATGAAGGGGAAGCAGCGCTTGGGCAAGCACTGCAGCCCGTTCAAAACAGCTGATCGCCAGGAGTTGGACCCTGACCCATCAACTATTGATGGCCTATCCTGAGGATAGGCCATAAATTATTAGCAACTGGATAACCCCTTTGAGTATTCTTTATGAATAGTATCATCTTATGTTCCTGTTTGTATATATTTCTGTCTTAGGGAAGGTCCATGTAAAAAGATGCACATCTTGAAACTTAACAGAACAGGAAAATTTGCTCTGAATGTTGTTGATAATTTGGTTGTTGTCCATCACCAGGATACAGAGGTAAATTGGATTTAGGTCATACATCTAGTTATGGAGTTGAGCTTAACAGTTACAGTTTGACTTGTTTGTGCATCTTTCAGACGTCTGTAATCTTTGATATCCGCTTACGGGGAGAGTTTGACGGCACAGTGACCTTGCATCAGCCAGTGCTTCCTGCTCGTTCCATACACCCTTACCAGTTACCCATAGCAGGTACAAATGTCTTCTACCGGGTTACCAAAAGATGAGGGAAATATAATAAATGTGAATCGTTCATGGTATTGGCTACGCTGTGACATTTGCCTTATCGATGGCCATAACCAGTGTATTATCTCGGAAAGTCCTAGTTTAGCCCTGGCTGCCTAAACCCCTAAACTGGGAACACTAATACATTGTCTTCCTGCAGGTCCATCAGCAGTGGCCGGACAGCTCCCTATACAGTGTAAACTCTGTATCCTTTAAACTATACGGTATTATCTTGCACCTGCAGATCTAGAAGAGAAGGTTTTGTTTTCTATTGGAACACATGATTTGAAAAAAAATGTATTGGAAAAAAATCCAAGCTGCAACTAAGTAAGGCCACGTGTACACCACGTTTGGGGATGTCTGTCTAGCGTGTACGTCGGGAACGCTACCAACGTACACGCTAAATGTATCCATAGGGCTCCTTTAGCACACTGAAGTCTTTAAGAATGTCCTTACAGTCTCCGTCAGGCTGGCGTACATCAGTATAATTTTTTTTTTAAGGATGAAATAGCGTGGTAGATTGCACTTTTCCAATGAGGCAGTGGTGCAATACCTTACAGAGTCGCTACAAATGTAACGGCACGTGCAAAATACGAACAAGGTGAAAATCATGTAAACAATGAAGAGGCTGCGACGCTTGTACAAGCCCCGCGGCCCCTTCAAACAGCTAATCAGCTGGGGTGCCGAGAGTCCGACCCCCATCAATCTAATATTAGTGGCCTAAGGATAACCCATCAAAAACCCAGATAAACCCCTTTAAGTTATGCCTCGGGCAGCGGCTCCTGCATGGTGTAGAATTATTTGGACACATTGTTGAACATCTCCTTAACCATTGGAACAGACTCCTCTTCCTGGATTGTTTTTCAGCCAGATATCATCATCAGTGCTAGTGAAGGTAGGACTTGATTTGTATGTTCCTGGAATATCTTGGAAATGCTTTATATTCTCCAGAGGGTAATGCACAGTCTGTTACTGACCAGAAATATCCGTGCACTCCCTCTCTGCTATCTGACTCCAGTCATGGATGTCCGAAACCAAAAACACTTAAAACCTGATAGATTTTTCACATATCTTGTGCTCTTTATAATATTTGGAGCGGAAATGGGATTTAGGGCCATATTGGCCTCATCCTGCTCACACAGATATGGGTTTGTTACAATGTATCAGTGTGTGTAAGAGCTATCATATTAGAGTAACATCCCTCCGCTGTTTGAGCCAAATAAATTAGGAGGGGTTTAGTCTCTGGATTTTGACAAGAATATTTCCCTTTAATGACATGAAGAAGAGAGCTAGAAATGGTGAAAAATTAAATCACATATTAAGCCTCATTTAACAGAAAAACTGGCCTTGTTGCTCATAGCAACCAATTTCAGTTTAAATTTTATTTCTCATAATGCCCTGAAAAAATTAAAGCTGAGTTCTGATTGGTTCGTGTGGGCAACAAGGCCAGTTTTTCCTCTTGGACAACTTTTTTACGCCAAAAGTGCGTTAAATGTAGTAGTTTTCATTATACTTGGACAGTGACTTGTTACACAAAGTCGTGGCGTACTGCAATGTCCTCACATCTCAATATCAGAGTACAGGGCCGCCATCAGGAATTTCAGGGCCCCCTACAGCTACATTTTCTGGGCCCCCCTACGGTGGCACCGCCTGTTAACGGTACTCCGTCCAGCACTATATCATGGTACCCAGGGCCGCCATCAGGGGGGGTATTAGGGGTACTGATGTGAGAGGCCCGGCCAAACCTAATTGAAAGGGGGGCCCGGCAAACTGCCGCGACTTACCTTTGGTAGAAAAAAAACAGGCCCCAGCAATGGGGCCCGTTTTTTTCACCAAAAGAATGTCGTGAGCTGCGGGCCCCCCTTTCAATTAGGTTTGGCCGGGCCTCTCATATCCGTACCCATAATACCCCCCCTGATGGCGGCCCTGGGTAGCATGGGGGTCGTCATGGGGGGCCGTCAAACACAGCCGCCCGTGCGACCGATCGCGCGCACCCGCAAACTCCCGCGCATGCGCACCCGCGACTGCCTGGAACCGCGCACCGAATTTTGAGGCAGATTTTGACCTGCCCACACAATCTTGCCGCGTTTTTTGCCCGCGCGATTGAGGACAGCAGACAAAAAACGCAGGGAAAAATGCATTTTCTGCCTCCCATTGATTTCGATGGCAGGTCAGAGGCAGAACCGCGGCAAAAAAGGACGTGCTGCTTTTTCTTTTTTCCGCGACAGATTAAATCAATGGGAGGCGGTTTTGGACATTTTTTGGTGCTGATTCTGACGCAGTGTCCGAGTCAATATCAAGGCCCATAAACTCTGTGAACTGGGCCTTATTGTTAGGGCTTATTCAGACGAACGTGTAATACATCCGTGCAACGCGCGTGATTTTCACGAGCCTCGCACGGACCTATGTTAGTCTATGGGGCCGTGCAGACTGTCCGTGATTTTAACGCAGCGTGAGTCTGTGTGTCCGCTGCGTAAAACTCACGACATGTCCGATATTTGTGCATTGTTCGCGCATCACGCACCCATTGAAGTCAATGGGTGCGTGAAAATCACGCCCAGCACTTCCGCAGCAGTATAAACTATGAATGAAAACAGAAAAGCACCACGTGCTACAAACATACAAACAGAGTGTCATAATGATGGCGGCTGCGCGAAAATCACACAGCCACGCATCATACGCTGCTGACACACGGAGCTGTTATGGACCTTTTGCATGCGCAAAACGCAACATTTTTGCGCGCGCAAAAAGCACACGCTCGTGTAAATCCGGCCTTAGGGTAGGAACACACTAGGCATGAACATTGCGGATTTTATGCAACACATTTTATTGTGGAAAATCCGCAGCGTATTACAGTCGCAGCAGAGCGGATGAGATTTGAACAAATCTCATTCACACGCTGCAAAAAAAAAGGACCTGCAGTGTGGCTTTTTAAGCCGCAGCATGTCAATTTATTCTGTGGAATCGCCGCTCGTCTGTTGCGGAAATGCTGCGGTTCTGCTGCAAAAATCACACATGAGAAAAAATAAAAAGGCACTTTTTTAAATTTATAAAAAAGTTTAGACTTGCCCCGGCCGTAGTCCTGGCGACGCAATCCTCTAGTCTTAGCGCAGCTCGGCCTCCTGTCATGACGTTTCATCCCATGTGACCGCTGCAGCGGTCACATGGTCTACAGCGTCATCCCAGGAGGCGGGGCTATGTTCAGAAGAGAGAGATGCGTCACCTAAACTACGGCCGGGGCAAGTCTAAACTTTTTTTTCCCTACAGGATTCCCGCAGCGGACACGCCTCACGAAACCTGCGCCACTATTTGGTGCGGTTTTGCTGTCGGAATTCCCTGCGGCTACCGGGGCGAATAAGCTGTGTAGTTTTACTCAGCATATCCGCCTAGTGTGTCCCTTATGATGTCGCTCCTGGAGCTGCTGCCGGTCTCTAAATAGGCAGTTGGTCCAGTAGAATTTGGAATTATTTTATTTTGTGAACAAGCTTAAAAAAATACAAAACTTTTGTGTTAGGGCCTGTTCACATCACCGTTCACTTCCGCTCTGGGGTTCCGTCTGAGGTTTCCGTCGGGTGAACCCCGCAACGGAAAGTGAAAGTGACAGCAGGGGGGCCCGCAGCTCACGACATTCTGTGGTAAAAAAAAACGGGCCCCGTTCTTTTCTACCAATGGCAAGTCGCGGCAGTTGCCGGGCCCCCCTTTCAATTAGGTTTGGCCGGGCCCCTCACACCAGTACCCCTAATATCCCCCTGATGGCGGCCCTGCCAGAGTAGTCCAGAGGCAGCGGTCTCATGGATTTTATTATTTAAGTGCCGTGGAGTAAGCTGTACTGGACATGGAAAATTAAGCGGACTTGTGAATTGGCCTGTCACGGTGAAATTCACTGGTCACTTATTTTTGATCGACCAGAAGATTGCCATTGACTATTTTGGCTGGGCTAAACTTTAAGGATCTTTTGCGGTGTCGGTAGATTTTTAGTGCCAGGTGTAAACATCCATTAAGGCCTCATTCACACGGCAGGGTTTCCCGTCCGGGTGCCGGCCGTTCATAAATCGGCCGGCACCCGGCTGCATTAGGAATGATAGACCCCTAATGGGGCTATTCACACGACCGATTTTTTGACGGCCGGAAAATCCGGCCGTCAAAAAATAGGACATGCTCTATCTTTGCCCGGGTACCCGGCCGCCCGGCTCCCATACAAGCCTATGGGGCCGGGTATTACACGGCCATCACCGGAATGTGTTCCGAGTGATGGCCGGGTTTCCCGGCGCTTGCGCTCTATCTCCTCCTCCTCACAGCGCAGAGTGCATGTGAGGAGGAGGAGTTGATGCCATTCTGACGAATGGCATCGCTGTACACTGTGTTGCACGGCCGGGGTGTACAGCAGGTGGAAGGGAGCGCTGCGCTGGCTCCCTTCCCCTGCTTGTTAAAAGCACCCTGGCTCGGCGACACCTTCGATGGCGCCGCTAGTAGTAGTAGTAGCAGCAGCAGCAGCTGCTGCTGCTGCGGCTGCTACTACTGTAGCGACGCCACTATAGCAGAGCAGGGAGGTATCTCCCCGCTCTGCTATGTGCTAGCCGCACTTTAGCTCCTTGAAGGAGCGGAATCCCCGTGTTTTCGGGGATTCCGCTCCTGGACAGAGCGCTTGATGTCTCTGTCCATATCTGGGCAGTGACATCCGGGGAAACTCCTGAAGCGGAATCCCCGAACACATGGGGATTCCCCTTCAGGAGCTGCCGCTGATGTCACTGTCCGGATCTGCCCGGCCCGGCACGGATGCATAACTTTATGCAAACCGGCCGGGCAAAATGGCCGATTTTACCGGCCGACACTCGGGCTCGGGAACGACCCGGTCGTGTGAATCCCGCCTAAATCTCATATCTTGACATCTCCCTTGTCTTATATACACAGGATATCTCTGGTACTTGCGCATCAAACTTCCGCCAGTTGTTCACTTGCTCACGGATAAGGGTCGGTTGATGGATTTTCTGCTTCAGCGCAAAGACTGTAAATCTGTTATTTTATCGGTTTGCTCACAGAGTAAGTGCCAGCCTCCATACATTGTGACCAGACGTATTCACTGGCTGACATGTGCTTTCTGCTAATGGCTTTTGTTCTTCAGTGTTATCGGAGAAGGATAGAGCGTCCTTGCCTGTCATTGCTACAGTCTTCGATAAGCTCAACTCTGAATATAAGAAATATCTGGAGGCTGAGCACAGCTACACATTGGTAAGTAGGGTTGAGGAACATGTTCTTTCTTTTCTTCTGACCCGTTGGATACCATTAGACGATTGTTAATTTGAGAACTTATTATTTTGTTACATTTTTGTCTTATACCATAGACTTTTATTCATTAAATGCATTTCTGTTTTGCAGGCTGTGGAGGGCAGTCAGGGAAGAAGTAACACCATGGTGAAAAGGCCTGTGCGGGGACAAGCGGTCATAGATCAGTCCGATATGTACACCCATGTATTATCCGTCTTCACAGACTTGAAAGTGAGTGAACTTAGACATTGATAGACCTCGACTTCTCTGCAATGCAAGGCTACACTGTTCCATGTAGTATACATATCTCATCATAGAGAGTATACTACATCATATGAGTATACCAGAGGCAGAGGGAACCACTTTGCTTCTAACAGGACTTAGGTGTGTGCCCAGATGAGGGCACCACTTCAGGGCGCGTGGTGAGAAGTGAGAAATAGAAAGGAATGTAAACAATGCCCACCTTGTGGAATGCGGGTTATTGTTCCATAACGCTATTTGAGAAAATTGTACAGCAAGATAATTCAACTTACATTTTGGTAACCACCAGTGCCCCAGACATAGGGGACCATTCTAAAGTTTGTCTGCAAACTCTGGGTCTGCAGCCAGATCTCATTTTTTTGACGCATAGGCTGAATGTATAGCTCCGATATATATGCAACTGTATGCCATACAGATACATGCATGGTCCATACAGAAAAAAAAAATGTATACAGCGCGGTGCTGCATATACTTCCTGAACATATGCCAAAAGGACAGGCCTATATCGGGCCCATCATAGCCTGTGGACACGATCAGGGTATATGTCGGCAGATTGCTTGACGTATGCATGATCAAAAATGTAGTCTGTTATAGAATTGAAATGAATAGTTGCAAAACGGCTAAGTTAAGGATGTTAGGGGAAAACTTCTGAAAGGCGAAGAGCATCCTTCACGAGACTTTCTGGTGGCTTTATCGCAGCGGTTCAACTGCACCAATAATGCCCCTATTTGTCTGTATTCCCTGCATGCGTTTCTTGATACGCAGAGTCTATGTATGTTATGGGTACTTGTAGCCTTATCTTTTATTTACCCTCTAGCAGCGAAGTCGTGTGAGGAGGAGATTGCATTACTAACGTTTTACTTTTGTGTTCAGGAGGCTCCACATAAGTTCATCATCGCTGTTCTCATGGAGTACATCCGTTCTCTGAACCAGTTCCAGATTCCTGTTCAGGTGTGTTTAGACACTTCTCTTCCTATTATCAGAAGTCTTCAGATGTTCATGAGCTTCATTCCTTACAGAAATACTAATATTTAGTCATTAGGACAAACCGTGGTTAATAAAGTCACTGTTCAAAATAGTTAAATAACGTGATTGACGCTTCTGAATGGGATTCATTTATTTAAAAAATGCAGTAAAAGAAGAATATGTCTACCTTTTGATCGCCATTTAACAACTTTCTAAATAGAATTTCTCTGCATAAAAAGTTTAGCAAACTTTGTAAATACTTTACTTACTGAAATACTTTTGACAAACTTGCTAACTGTGTCCAACACGAACAAGCAGACTTGTTGGACTATAATTATAGTTATTCCTGGTTAATTCTATGTAGTAAAGGGGTATGCCCTCTGAGACTTTCTTCATCACCCAATCCCAAGAAGGAAGGGACTGGGTCCCTTCAACATTTCTCCTTCACAGCAGCGATCTTCACAAACCGATTGGCAAGAAACTGCAACAGTGTAAAAAAGTAGAAAAAACCAGAGAGGATCCAGCGATAGTGATGTCAAAAATAGGAAAAACTAAGTTTCCACTTTATTAAATGCAAGCTGTCAGAGCTTGAAATAGAACATCAGGAGGAAAAAACAAAGTGGTGATGCGGCAATTGAATAGCCTACGCGTTTCAAGCACTAGGCTGTGCTCTTAGTCATGGCTGTGTCGAGCCTAGTGCTTGAAACGCGTAGGCTATTCAATTGCCGCATCACCACTTTGTTTTTTCCTCCTGATGTTCTATTTCAAGCTCTGACAGCTTGCATTTAATAAAGTGGAAACTCAGTTTTTCCTATTTTTGACATCACTATCGCTGGATCCTCTCTGGTTTTTTCTACTATTGCTGCCGTGTGCCGTCGCGGCTGACCCGGGCGATTACCAACACAGGAGTGTCAGATCGGTGAGCTGGAGGTTTCCTCCCATTTCCCTTTTCCTTCTATACTATTACTAGTGTAAAAAAGTGTAAAATAGTTAAAGTTTATAAAAAAAAAAATATAAGATTACAGTAAAAATAAAATCAAACCACATTTTTTCCCCAAAAAGTGGTTTTATTTAGTAAAAGTGTAAAAGAAAGAAAGAAAGAACACATACACAAATATGATATCGCCGCAATAATAACGACTTGAACAATAAGTTTAACACATTAAATCGCTGGGTGAACAGCATCCAAAAAACAACGGCAAAATTCCTTTTTTTTCTCTCCCATTCCCGCAATAAAAAATAAAATAAGTTAACCAAGACGTCCCATATACCCCAAAATAGTACCAATGCAAACTACACCTTGTTCCGCAAAAACAAGCCCACATATGGCTACGTTGACAGAAAAATAAAAAAGTTACGGCTCTTGGAATGCGGCGATGAAAAAAATCAAGTATTCCTTTTTTTGAAGGGTCTTTATTGTGCAAACGTAGAAAAACATATAAAACCTCTATATGTTTGGTATGCCTGTAATCGTGCCGACCCATAGAATAAAAGTAACGTTATTTACGCCGCATAGTGAACTGTGTTAATTGATAACGTGAAAATGAATGCTGGAATAGCTGTTCAATTTTCAATACTCTCCTAAAATTAAGGTAATAAGTTAATCAATGTATTATAAGCATCCAAAAATGGTGCAATTGAAAAATACAACTCGTCCCGCAAAAAAACAAGCCCTTATACGGCTATGTCGACCGAATAAAAAAAAAAAAAGCTACGACTCTTGGAATGCGAGCGTGAAAAAAATAAAAATAATCCTCGGTCATTAACGTGCAAAATGGCCCGGTCATTAAGGGTTTAAAACGAAAAATGGTGTTCCAAGGCTAATGTATGCCATAAGGCCTTATTCATACGCGTATTTGGTCAGTATTTTGAAGCCAAAGACAGGAGAGGATGCACCGAAAACTAGTATAAATCTTTCCATAAAATTTCCCCTTTGTTTAGGATCCAATCCTGATTTTGGCTTTCAAGTATTGCAAAATACTGACCAAATCTGCAATGTATGAAAGCCTAAATCTGTGCATGAAGACGTGCAGGCCGAAAATGTGGTCATCTGAGCAAAAAAGGCTGTGCAGGGACCGCTATATTTCATCAGCTTTATTCTAAGGCACCACCTATATACATGGCAATATCAGACCTGTACTAGCGGTTTAGAAAGCGAACCTCTCCTGTTGCTATGTCGTCATTGCGTCATGCGGTGCATTCGTTCATGACGTTACCTACTAGTCACAAATTGTGCTCAGCCCATGTCTTTATGTTTTAGCATTACCTATATGAACTGGTGATCAAGACACTGGTGCAGCACAACCTCTTCTACATTCTCCACCAGTTCCTGCAGTATCACGTGCTCAGCGACTCCAAGCCTCTGGTACGTACTTCTAGATCCTTCCAAGAATGTCTGGATCACTTTTAAGACACTTGATAACTTTATAATATAATATGCAGTCATCCCATGCTTAACTGAAATGTTTTCTTCTCTAGGACAATGAATTCAGGCATTTATGACTGCTAGTATCTTTCAAGAAAATGGTTCTACAGCATCTCAGTATTCGATTTAGCAATGGTTATAAATGGCTTTTTACGAAGGCCAGTTTACATGTAGCTCTAGTGAGAGGTTCCTTCTGCTACAATCAACTTGTCTGTGGCTTCAGTTGACAAAGTATAGGACGATATATATATATATATATATATATATATATATATATATATATATATAATGTGTGTGTGCCAAACTGCAACAACTCCACATTAACTGGGAATTGAGCTGTAATAATGATATTAAAGTGTACCTCAAATAGAGAAACGTTCAAAGTGCAGGACTGTGCCACAGTCGTTTTTCTAAATAACTTTCATAACTGATTCTGTCTCTATGGAGAAGCACAGACTTGTGTATTGGAGTACAGCACAGAGTGTCCTTTGTCTCCTAGGCTCCTGTCTCCAGTACGGCAGGGGCGTAGCTAGGAGGGGGGCAGACAGGGCAGAGCAGCTGATCGCTGCTGATAAGCGCTCTGTATGTCGGACACCAGCAGCAGTGATCAGCGTTGGGAAGAGCCAGGAGTTCATTCAGCGGCGTTCCGACTGGGTTCTGTGATGGCCCGGGAGTGGACCAGTCCAATCACCTGACCTTTCACCTGACCTCACTGGTCCACTCTCTGGCTGTCACCGACCCCACTCAGAAGGAACTCCGCCGCTGCCTGCGCCGCTTGACCTCCCCGGCTCCTCCGGTGAGTCACGTCGCGGAGAGTGGTAGAGGTAGGCTACCGCTCCCTGCTCTGTTTAGAGTGTGGCGCTATTTACAAGGGGGGGGGGGGCGGCAAGCTGTGTGTGGCACTCCCTTATAGAACTATATGCTAGAGTTCCATTTAAAAAATATCGAAAAAAAAAAAAAAGGCACCTCATTGATTGGTAGAGCAAGCAAACACAGCGAGGGGGAAGTAGATGTTGGGGGGGGGGGGGGGGTGCCAATCTGAATCTTTGCCCCTAGCTACGCCATACATTACATTCTACAGTGCTGGCTTCCGTACTGGTTTGAGCAGCCCGCAGTGCAGACTGCTACTGGTTCGTGCTGCTATTCGAGTTCTTTAGAAAAATGGTCATTGTGCACACTTCTACATTCTAATCATTTCTCTGTATAATTGAAGGTTTAAGGTTATTTTAGCTGAAATATAAAGAAAACTTGATTAACATATTAGAGACAATTATCTAATGTGCAATGTTGTTTCTTTACAGGCCTGTCTTTTGTTGTCTTTAGAAAGCATCTATCCTCCCGCACATCAGCTTTCCCTTGACATGTTAAAGGTAAAATAATTACATCCCTGGGTCATAAAATAAGATGGGGCTCAAAAGCTGTTCTAACATTAGTAAGTCGCCA
This sequence comes from Rhinoderma darwinii, assembly GCF_050947455.1. NCBI lineage: Eukaryota > Metazoa > Chordata > Amphibia > Anura > Rhinodermatidae > Rhinoderma > Rhinoderma darwinii. The sequence goes on along the minus strand of NC_134691.1, from coordinate 102,299,617 downwards.
AGTATACAGTATTATAGGGTGAATAACAGAGCTTTATGAAGTGCCCGCTAGACGAGCGTAGCAATGTCACTCAGATTTCCAATCCTTTCATTTCCTTAATCAGCAGGTGTATCACTGTAAAGTGACCGTAAATCTGCCGAAACGACGACACGTAAATGACAGGTCGTCTGCACAGTACGTCGGCAAACCCATTCAAATGAATGGGCAGATGTTTGCCGACGTATTGTAGCCCTATTTTCAGATGTAAAACGAGTCATAATACGCCTCGTTTACGTCTGAAAATAGGTCGTGTGAACCCAGCCTTAGATGGAATTTTGGCCCACTCCTCTTTGCAGATCATCTGTAAATCATTAAGATTTCGAGGCTGTCGCTTGGCAACTCGGATCTTCAGCTCCCTCCATAAGTTTTCGATGGGATTAAGGTCTGGGGACTGGCTAGGCCACTCCATGACCTTAATGTGCTTCTTTTTGAGCCACTCCTTTGTTGCCTTGGCTGTATGTTTCGGGTCATTGTCGTGCTGGAAGACCCAGCCACGAGCCATTTTTAATGGTGGAGGGAAGGAGGTTGTCACTCAGGATTTGACGGTACATGGCTCCATCCATTCTCCCATTGATGCGGTGAAGTAGTCCTGTGCCCTTAGCAGAGAAACACCCACAAAACATAATGTTTCCACCTCCATGCTTGACAGTGGGGACGGTGTTCTTTGGGTCATAGGCAGCATTTCTCTTCCTCCAAACACGGCGAGTTGAGTTAATGCCAAAGAGCTCAATTTTAGTCTCATCTGACCACAGCACCTCCTCCCAATCACTCTCAGAATCATCCAGAAGTTCATTTGCAAACTTCAGACGGGCCTGTACATGTGCCTTCTTGAGCAGGGGGACCTTGCGGGCACTGCAGGATTTTAATCCATTACGGCGTAATGTGTTACCAATGGTTTTCTTGGTGACTGTGGTCCCAGCTGCCTTGAGATCATTAACAAGTTCCCCCCGTGTCGTTTTCGCCGGAGCTCTCACCTTCCTCAGGATCAAGGATACCCCACGAGGTGAGATTTTGCATGGAGCCCCAGATCGATGTCGATTGACAGTCATTTTGTCTTCCATTTTCTTACTATTGCACCAACAGTTGTCTCCTTCTCACCCAGCGTCTTACTTATGGTTTTGTAGCCCATTCCAGCCTTGTGCAGGTCTATGATCTTGTCCCTGACATCCTTAGAAAGCTCTTTGGTCTTGCCCATGTTGTAGAGGTCAGAGTCAGACTGATTAATTGAGTCTGTGGACAGGAGTCTTTTATACAGATGACCATGTAAGACAGCTGTCTTTAATGCAGGCACCAAGTTGATTTGGAGAGTGTAACTGGTCTGGAGGAGGCTGAACTCTTAATGGTTGGTAGGGGATCAAATACTTATTTCTCTGTGCACAATGCAAATAAATATATATAATTTTGACAATGTGATTTTCTTTTTTAAATATAATCTATCTCTCACTGGTATAATTAACCTAGCCTAAAAATTCTAGACTGTTCATGACTTTGACAGTGGGCAAACTTACAAAATCAGCAAGGGATCAAATACTTATTCTGTGGTCTGGCACAAGAGAGCGGTTTCATAATTTTGTTTCGGTCCTTAAAATTAACAATCTGGGCCTTTTCTTTACATCGGAAAATTATGAAAACAAAATTAACTTCATGGTAATGGCAATTCAGAAAACTGAACAGGGATTTATTCGGACAAATATGTACGGAAGGATACTGCTATGAATAATCTATTACGATGGGAGAGTTGTCACCCAAGAATCAATATCTAAGGGCTTGACGTAACTGTTCCTCGATTTCTGATTTTAAGACTTCAGCCCCGGAGATGAAAGTAAGATTTAAAAGAAGAAGTTACCCTAAGGGAGTCTTAAAGAGTGCATACCTAAAGGTGTGGTTTATCTCTTAACGTGCATGTGTAATATCCAATACATAGGAAAAACAATTAGAGAATTCAGCAGACGCATCAGAGATCACATATGCGATATTCTTAGGAAAGTGGATACCCCTGTTTCTCGACATTTGTGGGATGTTCACCAGGGAGATTACAGAGTGATTAAATTCCAAGGAATAGTACAGGTTTGACCATCTGGTAGAGGTGGAAACTGGAATAGACGAATTCTCCAAAAGGAGGCCCAGTGGATTTTCAGAATGGAGACGACCAAACCACTGGGTCTAAATGAACACATCGTTTACATGTTTTCTTTGACTATGGGGACCACTAGAGCTACTACATGGTTTTAAGCTCTAGTATTCATTATATACATACTAGTGATATCCCGACTGGACCTACAATTGTCCTGGAGTATTAGCCTTATGAGATATATATATATATATATATATCTCCCTCTGGTCAGTACAAGTGAGGTATACATCTAATGCCTCCACCTATGGTCATCTCATGTACCTTGTTGTGGCATACTCATTACTCCTTTCATTCTTGGTCCTTTGTCATTCCTACAATGTGGTTATACAATCCCCTCTTATTAGCCCGTCCCCTTATTGACATGCATGATCTACCATATGTTTCCTTTCATAGTGTGGGTTATGTGTACTTTTATCCCTTAACCTGAGCTGCAGCCGCTCTGCTTTTTCGTTCTTCACGCCGTTGGTATCTCCAGCTAAGAGTATAAATGAGCCGCCTGGGTTTCCTTTGTGATCAGGGACGCTAAGACCTCCCACTAATACTATTGGCGGCTCACTGACAGGTGGGCCGTCCCTGGTCACAGATGTCATGTATGACGCCCTGAATTGTGATTGGCTGCGGTCCCCGATGATGCTGATCCTATGGGTGGGACAGTCCATTTATACTTGGCGTTCTCCCGGCCCGTGAGTGGCCAGATATCCGTGTCGTTCGCACGCCGGGAGACACGATCCAGCACTTTTCAGTGCTGTCTGGCATTACAATATTTACTGTGACATATATAAACTGGGTTGATTACTAAAATACAGTATAGGACTGCCTGGTTGCTGGTGACCCCTGAGGATGCTCTCTTAAGAAAATAGTGTAGAAATGCGTAGGGACACTGTTTATTTAGGCAGGTGCAATTTCTAGTGGCAGTATGCATCAGAACTGTATGGTTGTATGAGAGTGGCTGTCAGATATTTGTGAACTGAGCTGATGTTCTTTGTCACTAGCACTCTCTTGTTCACCCTGATGCGAACTGCTTATACCTGTTACCTGAGTCTTTTGGCTATTAGCCCATTTTAAATAATACTTAATAAAATTCATAATTGTTTATTTTTAATAGTTCTTGCAGGTAGTAATATAAAGAATGGGAGCATGGTCTGTAAAATAAAAAAAAATATTCCATGTCCGATTTATGGAAGCTGTCTACGGCACGGACACCATCCCGTAAATATACGAGAAGGTGTCAGTTGATGGGTCCATAATTACTGATAATCTACAGTCGTGTGCATGGGGGTCTCAGTTTTATCAAACTGACATTAAGCTTTGTTTTTATAGAGACTTTCCACAGCCAATGATGAAATAGTTGAGGTCTTGTTATCAAAACACCAAGTTCTGGCAGCTCTGAGGTTTGTACGCAGCATCGGAGGACATGACGGTGCCTCAGCCCGCAAATTCCTAGATGCAGCAAAGCAGACCAGCGACGATATGCTTTTTTATACGGTCTTCCGCTTCTTTGAACAAAGAAACCTGCGTCTCCGTGGAAACCCTATTTTCACACCAGGTTAGTTGTCGTCATATTAATATTTACATTACCTTCTTTATACAATCAATTGATTATTTATTACGGTAACTACACTTTTTTTTTTTTTTTGTGGGGAAACTTCAGTAGAGAATAACAAATTATCACAAATTCAAATGTATTTGATTACCCTACTGTCTCCCTCATGTAGAAAATAGTAGCCAAACCCCTTTTTCCTGATACAGCACTTGAACGTTTACTGTTGTTGCTAAGAAAACTACATACACAGTTACTAAGTACGCTGTGTAGGGACGGGGAAGTGCCTGCTCAGCGTGCAGGGGCTAAACAAGGAGGAAGGAAGTGCTGGATGTGGTCACGCAAGCGTGATGGAAGATGGTTGGTCACAAGACGAAAGGTTGGGGTGACAGATGGGCTAAGACAAAGGGCAAGAGCTGTCACAGGGATGGATGTGGTCACATACAGGTGGGAAGATGACGGTGGCTGGTGGGAAATGACGGACAGGCAGTTGTGCAGGAATGGATCTCAGACATGTGGAATAGTCACTCAGAATGGGAGAACAGAAGAGGTGGAGGAAATTATTAGAGCTATATGGGGAGAAGAGTGTTGCAGGAGGGACCGACCTGACGGATCTTGATGGGTATGGGGGGGTCCTACACACTGAAGAAACGTAATGTTGAGCTTGAATGAATCTATTGATCCGACAGAAGAGATTAGCTTCTGATAGGAAAGACGAGGGGGAGTGGTTTTTAGAGATGCTTATTGGCTGGATTGGTGTGCACACATGATAGAGCATCAATGCATACTGGGTAGTATGGGAAATACATGATTTACTGGAAAACGTCATAACCAACAAGACTGGTTTGAAACCGGAAGTGTGTGATTTATGATGTGAAGTGTTGAAAACGCACAAACTGTAAGGGTAAAGTAGAAATTATTTATATTAGGACAAAGTAAATAGTGTGTATGAGTTTAGTTACGTTTTAAATATAAAATCTATGTACCCCACCCATTTCCTTATCTGTTCTTACATAAACAATTCTGTACTAATTTCATCTCTTAAGAGCTCTATATCCCTACTTCTACCCACACAGCCATAGAGTTAAACAACAAATCTGGCAAATTGCAGGCAACACTAGGTGGTGCTAATTACAGACAGGGTTCAATAGGAGCTGTAAAAAAGTCTTCTGTAAGCCTCCACATATTGTTAGATGAACCATCCCTTCTGCAGAGCACTACTTCATAGCCTACTTACAAAAGCTGGAGAGATTTTTTTTTACTTTGTTAGTAGGACCACAACCGCATAATAGTACTTGATTTTTCAGAGGTTCAGAAAGGGTTATATTAACTGTTCCAGCATACCACATGAAAGAATGCTCTTCACATACGATCTGGACACTTCAGAATCTGAACTAAGCCCGAGGCGGCTTCTCCCTGGTTATGGTGTACAGCCATCTGGTGCGCTGTCAAGAGATATTTTCCCTTTAAAAAAAGTAAAACCTTCTAGAGAATAATTGCTCCCTTCTACAGTGTGTGATAGAGCAAACGGCGTTTTGATTTTTTTTTGTCAGATTGACCTGGAACCTAACAGAAAAAAATAAATTCCATATGGAATTGGAAGTCTACAGAAGTACAGCAGGCTCTATGGAAGCTAGGGGTGCCTTATTGGGGTGCAGTCACACAGGCGGAAGATTTTGTTGGATATTTTATGTGAAATAAGTTCCATTCATCTGAATGTGCTTGTTCCAGTGAGAGAAATAGCACGGATTGTCAGGTCACAGAAAATATCTGCAACAAAGTTGCCGCGTGACTGCATATTTAGGCCTCATGCACACGACAGAGTTTGGTCTGTGATATACGGATCATGTCGGCCACATTTCCCAGATCGAACACAGTTCAGGGAGCCGTCTCCTAGCATCATAGTTAGTGACTCGCAGCGTCACACATGCTTCCTCGCGGGACCGTCCCGTACTGAAAACATGTTTCAGTACCGTATTCCCGCGGGGAGGCATTGACTCACAGCATCCTACATAACTATGATGCTCGGAGCCCGGCTCCCTAAACTGTTCAGCCCGGGAAATGCAGCCGATGTGCGGTATGTAGATCACGGACCGAACACAGTCGTGTGCATGAGGACTTAGGCCGGGTTCCCACGGGTCGGATAAGATTCAGAAAAAAAAATCACGCAGCGTATCGGACCTGGAACCCGCAGCAGTCAGAAAAATCGCGCCACATTGTGTGGAAAGCAGCGCTTAGAAAGAAAACTGAAATGTCGATACTTAACCCCCCCCCCTCCCTCTTCTCTGCGCGTAGTCCGGCCTCCTACGATGACGTTGCAGCCTGTGATTGGCTGCTGCGGTCACATGGGATGAAACATCATCCAGGAGGCCAGACTGGAGGAAGAAAGAGTGTTCTGGGTAAGCATGTATTTTTTTTGGGCTTTCAACACTTTGCTTTCTGTTGCGGGTTTTGCATTCACATTGAATTCATGGGGGGAAAACCTGCAAAGATCCAGCACAAATTGACGACATGCACCGCAGCATGGGCATGAGATTTTCTAAATCTCATCCACTTTGCTGCTACTGTAAACGCTGCAGAAATTCCGCAGCGTTTGCACTACGTGGGATCCTGGCCTACAACTCAGGTTGAGGGGAGCCATAGTACAACCAAATGCATGTGGCCTTACCAAAATTACTCACACTTGTGTGTCACATCTGTACTTCACTCACTTTACAAGTTATTAGTCAAGAAAAGACATTGAAAATCAAGTTAATGTCTTGCCACAGTGTATTTAACGTGTTAAGAGTCAAGTTGAAGATTGCTGCATCTCTAGGTAATAGAAGTTGCTATAAATTCAATTCCTTATTATACAAACAAATGTAGGGGGTGGTAATTCGAACACTTGGAATGGCTATTTGATGGTCCATGAAAATTTAGCCTTTCAATTGGAAGAAGAACCTTTCACAAACTTCTGATCATGGGTGTATTCTCAAGTGCCAAATGCCACTGGTAGGGTGTTTTCTGGCCGCACCGCTGCTACAGTATTTGTGAAAAATGGTGTTTCCTCTACAAGCAGTGCAGCTCAAAAGAGCAGGAATTTGTAGTAAAACCTGCGCAGTTTTGCTGAGTGGCACACTACCGGTATGAATCAGCACGTGAGAATTCACACAGGCGTCATGCACATGAAAATACGGTCATCTATACGGTCTGTAATGCATCTGTAGATACGGATCCGTAAAGAGAGGGAGGCTGCAAATGTCACCAACATGTTTCATAGCAGAGCTTCCGTAAATACAGACGGTTTACGGCTGCACATCCATATTTACGGAAGCTCCCATAGGCTTCTATAAGAGAGTCAGTGCCGTAATTACGGACAATAGGACAGGTTCTGTAAATTTTTCAGCACGGACACCCATCCGTAAAAATATGGAAAGGTGTCCGTTGCCAATAGAAATGAATGGGTCTATTTACGGATGAAAAATATGGTCATGTGCATGGGGCCTCGGGGGCTACAGTTATACTTATCGCGCTACAGCTGCAATCCAGAGGAATACTTTGAATTGCATGAAACGCTGGATTCATGAGAAACGCAGCTATCACTCGATAGCGCAAATTTTCGATATTACCTAAGAAAATTCTCCATGTACCTTTATTTTTGTAATTTCTGAAAGACCTCGTGCCCCAAGTTGCAGGTGAAGAAATGTAATGCAGTAATTAACCCCGGATGTAACAAATTAGCAATAAAAATCATTAGCTTCAAACTTTATTTAGAAAAAAAAAAAAAGTAGTTTCTCTTAAAAATATAACAATTTGGAAAATACGTCTGGTCTGTGTCCATCTACTCTAGAGTTTCATTAAAAGCACCGCTGATCGGTGATGCACATGTCCGACAGGGATTCTCTTCTCACTCCTCTTGTCTTCCATCCAGGAGAACACTGTGAGGAACACGTGGCTTTCTTCAGACAACTCTTCGGTGAACAGTCCCTGCTGAGGAGCGCGGCTTCCTAGACTACATATGAAAGTTTATTTATTACTCCTAATAGAAGTCCATGCATCTTCTGGTATAAAATGGTGGTCACTTTTTCTTCATCTTGCCTTTATTTTCTTATGCAAAATAGTTAATGATTTAGCAAGTCAATTAGTAAAATATAGAATTTGTCTCTCTGATACACAAATGTGAAATAAAAGGAGCAGGAGAACTTGCATTGGTTTTTGTATTTATAAAACATCTGGTTTTCCCATAAATTAAACATAGTATGAAAAAAAACTAAAAAAAAAAATAACTTCAGTAGACGGGCCAAAAAAAACAAAAACCCCTTTTGAGTATATGCTATAACACTGCTGTCCTGGTAGAGTCCGTTCCCGAGTCGGACAGCCGCACCGCTTGTTCAGAGTCACTGTATGTAACCCTTTACTTTTCCCAGTGATTGAGTTCTCCACGGAGCGTCCAGTCATCCTAGTGGTTAAGAAGTCGCTCTTGTTCCGAGCCTCTCATTCTCGCCTGTGCAGCTTGTACTTTAGCTTTATTTACTTGTGGCCCTAGAAGAAAATCCATATTTAAAGTTAATGCTTTACTCAGCTATTGACCATTGGTAACATTTCAAAACCAAGCGCAGAACAGGAGCCGGAGGATATTTTAGTTGTTGATTAATATTTGACTGCACAGGAACTGGTTAACAAGAGTTGATGGGACCTATTATAGACTTAAACGGTATGACATAATTTTAGCTAATGGGGATACATTGGGTTCTCATGCCAAATTTATTGCTTTTTACAACCGTCCATTTGTCTTCCAAGAGCCAGTCTCATGATCTTTACATTCTGACAGTAAAAACAATGAACAGCACAGAAGCAGCACAACATACTCGGGTATTTCATGGGGGATGGGGGGAAAACGCAGTGACCAGACTCATTCCTCTGGCACCACTTATCTCTGGGTGTCGGGGTTTGGGGGCAAAGACTCTAACAAATACAAAAAAAAACAAACAGACAGGTTGAAGATTTTAGAAACTGAAAAAGTAAAAAATAAATTATATTTAAGTCTGGTATTAAAGGCTATGTTTACGCATATTTTGGGCATGAATTGCACATCAATTCTTGGCCAAATCCACATTGGATTTTCCTGTGTGAACATAGCCAAAGGCTCCTCAGAAGGTTTTACACCTTACACCAGCAAAGAGCCCACACGGCAATGATTAGTAGCTCAGGATTTTATACTGTACTTAACACGACACGGACATTGTTCAGCTCCTGGAACCAGGAATTAACCTCTTCTATAAAAAGCAAAATCCTAGGTTAATGGGAATGTCACATTTATTTTTTGTAATTAGACACATTCTTTTTTTCTAATCCATCTTCTATTTTTGATTACATGATTCTTGGGGCAGCCTTTTTGCCGGACGGCAGTCCAGATATAGGCTTTATGTCCTTCACACAGTACATTTCTGACGTTTTAAACGGCATCAAAAATAGTTCTAAAAGTGCTAGCAGTTTTCAAATGAAACTTGCGTTTTTCAGTAGGTGCTTTTTTTTCCCCTGACATTTTTGAAGTCTTATAGAGCGTCCTATGGTGAAAGCGGCCAGAAAAAAACGTCATACCCAAGAATTCTGCGTTTGGAACAAAAAGCAACTGACGACAAAATTAGTTTTGGTTTGTGGTGTTTTTTAAGGAAATTTTGTGTAGTGCATTTGATATTTTACTATAGACTTTAATGTAACATCTGGTCGCACAAAAAAAAGCCACTAAAAACGCAGCAAAACACGGTGTGTGAATCTTGCCTTACAGCAGCTACATAAACCATAGGAAACAATAGCCTAGAGCCGACCCTTTAACTTCTGTGGGAGCGTTTTACTAGACCTGCTCTGCGACCTGTGCAGAGGTCATTGACAATAGGTGATGGACACAATAGTGGATCCTGTGTGATCTATATAGAGGAGTTACCCATCATTGTAACCCTACCTGTGATAATGAGAACACATACTTCTACATTGCGGCCCACTAAGATCAACATGGCATGGACTCCTGTAGAATTATAAATATGTAACTTTTTTTTATGATCGAGTAGATTCCTCATTTTGAAGCATGTTCTGTTATAGATGTTCTCAGATCAGTAATGTTCAGATTTTCTGTTTCACAAAAATATTGCTGTGAAGCCAGAGACAGGTGCACTATAATGGGTGGTCTAGCATTAGATAAAAAAAAAAAAAAAAAAAAAAAAGAGTCTACGTTTTTCCAGAAACTGCACCCCTCTTGTACATGAGCTTAGTCTGGTATTGGAGCTGGTCACTATTCAAACAAATGAGGCTTTGTACACATCTCTCAATTCTTACGTTCCGTCTGAGCTTTCCATCAGAACAGAACCCTGACAAACAAACGGAAACCATTGATTTCAATGGTGACTGATCCGGTGAAAATGGTTTCTGTTTGTCTCTGTTGTGCAAGGGTTCCGTCATTTTGATGGAATGAATAGCGCAGTCTTCATAAACAATAGTGGCGCTATTTCTGGAAAAATTTAAATGCTTTAAGTTTGGAGAACTCTTTAAAAATAAAAAGTAAGGCCCTGTTCAAAATACGCATCAAATACATGCCGTGTGGAGTGTTTTACGCACCAAAATATACATCAAAGAATGCTTGGTTAAGCTTTCCATTCAAATCAATGGGAAAGTTTGTAGAACTTATTTTAAAAACGTAAGGGGCGAAAACGTGCCAAATGTTACTATGATCAATGGGAGTCCTAGTTGCGTGCCAAAAAACGTGCAAAAAGCATGCACAAAACACTTGGAAAACGTGTCAAATGCCTGTATTTTAAAAAAGCACTTTACAAAAACGCTAGCGTATTTGACACGTTTGTCATATTTTTTAAAAGCTGTGTGAACATGCCCTAATGAGTAATGTTACAGACTCCTCCATTCAGAGTCTGGAGACCTGCAAGCTGCTGAACAAGCAGTTTGAGCGTAGCCCTGCCTGTCCGTGAATAAGCATCCAGTGCTGCACCAACCAGCATTATTGGGGACCCTCCAAGCAACTATTAAAAGGAAATGTTTCAGTCCTATGTAAATGACGCTTAAAGGTGGTAATACTAGAATCAACAATTATCACCTATCCACAGGATAGTTAAAAATGCTTTGATTGTTGGGGGCCCCACCGATCATGAGAACAGGCGTCCCAAATCCCCTTCGGTATTCCCTTTACTGCTGGACCGCAGTTAGGCCTTATTCACACGAGTCTATTCCATGTCCGTGTTACACGCGTTAAAACAACAGCCGTCACACGGACCTATGCAATTCAATGGGGACATTGTGTTTTTCACGCAGCGGACAGACGCTGCGTGAAACTCGCTGTATGTCCTATTCTTGTGCGTTTTTGCACATCACACACCCATTGAAGTAAATGGGTGCGTGAAAAAAAACAGACCGCACACGGACGTAACGTCATCAATGTGCTGCCCGTGTTTTTCACACACCAGTTGCTAAAGAAATTAGGAAAAAATAACACCTTCAGTTTTTTGCAGACGTAAAAAACGCAGATGCGCACCCTACACTGATGCCACACGGAACTGCAACTCAGGAAAAAACGCTACGTTTTTTACACGCGCAAAACCGTCACGCTCGTGTGAATTAAGCCTACAGACGACATTGATTTTGTCCCGGCAGCATACGCACTGCCAATCCAAAGTCCATGGGAATGACAGAAACAGCTGAGTACAGCGCATCGGCTGTTTCCATCAGTATCAGATATTAAATGGAGCGACAGGCGCATGCTTGACCACCGCTCCCTTCAAGCTGCAGGGGTGCAGTGAGGAAGAAAGGGGGCTCTCACGATCTGTGAGGGTCCCAGCAATCAGACAATTATCACCTATCTTTTAATCGTTGTATAATAAACAGAAATATTCTAGTTTACATGGAGGCTGAAGACCTGTCCTGACCTTGTGCTGCTGACATAGCTGCAGTTTGAGGATTGCCTAAACGAATACACGATATGAGCTAAACACAGAAGAAACTCCTCTCTCTCCGATCCCCGACTCCAGACTGGTAGCCCTTACCTACACTGATCCATTGTAACAGGTTGTGTTAACAGGACTGGGGCAAGAGGGATTTCCAGTCTCCATATAAAGAACGCTTCCATACATTAACAGTGGTAAGGAATTAAAACACAATATCAGAACTTTAAAATGAATGTCCACCCAGAGCTCCCAATCCTAGATTTACAACATCACCACAGCTATGGTATGTTAATATCTATATACATGCAGGGGATTTGGAGCTCTGTATAAGAGAACATTAGATTCTTATCCCTATAAAGCGATAAGAATTTAAATCACAGAAATTTAGACCTAAAAACGACAGGGCGTTAGGTCGCCATTCGCTTTAATGTTGGTTTACAGTAATTCGTTTCTTGGCTATTTCTTCAAAACAGACATGGTTTCTCTTTAAACCCTTCCCGACATTTGATGTATTGCTTAGGCCTTATTTACACGAACGTGTTAAACTTCCGTGTGTCGGCCGTTGAAACGACGACCGTCACACGGACCTACATAATTCAATGTGGCCGTTCACACGGACGTTGTTTCAACCGACCGTGTGAAGGGTCCGTGAGAAAATAGGACGTGTCCTATTTTTTTCACGCTTCACACATTTCTCCATAGACTCGAATCTATGGGGGATGCATGACAACGCATCCCGCAGCGCAGAGCACGGATGCACCTCGGACGTGAAAAACTGCAGTTTTCCACATCTGAGATGCGCGACGCTCATGTGAATCCGGCCTAAGTCATAGGTAGGGGAAGTATGGAACAGGCTCACAGAGTGAGCCCACTCCATACGATGCGGGTGTCGGCTGTATGTTACAGCCGACACTTCACAGTAACGAGCGGGATCGAGCTCGAGCGCAATCCCACTAGTTTAACCCGTTAAATGCCGCGGTCAATAGTGACCACGGCATTTAAATAGTTAGAAAGAGTGGGCCGGCCGCCTCGAGCAGCTCACCGCGCCCCCGCAATGAAATCGCAGGGTGGCGATGGTTGCTATGGCAGCCTGGGGGCCTAATGAAGGCCCCCAGGTCTGCCATCTTTGTGCTCCTATTAAGCCCTGCCAGAATCGCTATTTTTTGGTCACCTCATCTCCCACAAAAAATGGAATAAAAAGTGACCTTGCATGTACCCCAAAATGGTATCATTAAAAACTACAGCTTACCCTGTAGAAAATAAGCCCTCATACCACTTAATTGACAGGAAAAAATAAAAGTTATGGCTCTCAGTATTTGGCAACACAAAATAAATTATTTTTTTTACACTTCGTTTTTTCCTTGGAAAAGTAGTAAAATATAGAAAAAAGAACTATATATATTGATCGGCAGAATAAAGTTAACATGTTGTTTTAATTGCACAGTGAATTCTGTAAAAAAACGAAGCGCAAAAAACAATGGAGAATCGCTGGTTTGTTTTTTGTTTTTTTTTCTACCCCACAAATATTTTTTCCCAAGTACATTATATGGCACAATAAATTGCGCTACGAAAAACTACAACTCGTCCTGCAAAAATCAAGCCCTCATAGGACTATAGCGACGGAAAAAATAAAGAAATTATGGCTTTTGGAAGGTGGGGGGGAAAACAAAAATGAAAATCTCAAAGTTGTTTATGATGGGAAGGGGTTAACAAATACATGCACACAAAATCGGATACTGGAGAGAGTTGTTTTTTTTTTTTAAATTAAAGGTCATCTTTAAGACCCCTTACCAAGGGAAAATAGTGTGTGCGTAGGAATTTTGCTGGTTGGGGGCAAAGGAATGCAGTCGCACAAGCCCTCTTGATGCTCATTCTAGAGGGCTCACAGGATGGCTTTTTACGGAGGCAGAGTCTATATAACTTGAATGAAGATAGGTTTATACGGTTTCATTCAACTCCAAGATACCAAGAATAAAAAATCTATAGCTTGCTCCTCCTGGTGGCGCTCTTATGCTGCAGAAATGTAGACGAGTACGCGGAAGAATCATCTTTGTCAAAGACATAGTTGAATGCCCGATTACAATATAGTGTTAAGTTAGACAAGTTCCAGTCTGTCAGAAGGTGAGGAAAAATAACCGTATGCGCAACCTCATCCTAATTGTTAAAGGGACTGAACTGACAATCATGGATTTTGCTTCATAGATAAGAAATATTTTCTGGGGCTGCAAAGTTATACGCTTGCTTTATTTTTACAAGTACACGTCCATAGCGAATTGAATACTTAGAACCCAGTTTGCACAGAGGTTAGTAAGAAATTATTAAATATAGGTCTCCTACTGGTCATCACAAGTCTCACACTCACCTAAGTAACTGAGAAGAACCGGCAGAAATATGAGGCCATGGGCAGCTCCTAGCAGTACCATGGACAAGTACATTCGGAAGTAGAAGACCTTGAATATCTGAGACTTGGACAGGCCCAGCACTCCAATACCTACAAACTTTGTCAGAGTGATTCCACTGAAAACCTAGAGGAAACAGAATCAGAGAAATATTCCTCACGTGAGAAACAGGAGAGTACAAATGTGTTACCACTTCCATCAATCTGACTGACCCGGCTGTTGAGCTGTATGAAGCGTAACTATTTCAATGAAAAGTTAATGACACATTACTCAGGGATGCACTCACCGAGCTGCCCATATGTGCCAAGGCGTCCTCTGCCCGTTGAACTCGATTTCCCTTTGTACTCACTGAAAACGCCCTTGTCACATGACTGCAGAACTCCACAGAAATGCCACAGCACTGCAATGGAAACACAATGTTACGGCTTGTACTCTACAGTAACAATTCCATCACCTGCTGCTCTTCTCTAGACCGAAATGATTTGGGTGTGTGTATATATATATATATATACACACACACACACACACACACACACACACACACACATATATATATATATAGACACACACATATATATATATATCACACACACACACACACACACTAATATATATATACACACACACACACACACACACACACTACATATATACAGTAGCATAGATGGGGTGTTCCAAATTTGAGTTTTACACCCTTTTTGTACCTTCCTTTACAGATTTGTAAAGTTGCGAAAAAAAAGAATCCAAAATGCACCAGATTTATAAACGGCGTGCGCGATATTTGTTTGGCACAGATTATGTATGTTGAGCATGCCAGCCTAGATAGAGGTGGGTAAGGAAGGGAAAGTGCCTAACGTGTCTAGAAAGATGCACCATATTGATCATACAGGGTGATAAATTTGGCGCAGTTTCAGCCCGTCTGGTTTAGTTTAGAACAGAATGAATAGCTCTCCCCTAATGTTTGTAATCATCTTCCTACTAAGCCAAGTATTTGTATAAGGCTCAGTCTGAACGGTGCTCAGATGCTAATAAAATAGTAATAATAAATGTATTTGCGATTCATCTTCAGCTATACAACGTGCAGAGTAGATTGTGATGAGGAGTTTAGATAGAACATGTAAGACTGATGCAGAAAACAACTCACCATAACCAAATTCACCAGAGAAACGGCATTGAGGCTGATGCTCCAGAGCCACATGACCCCAAACATGTTGACAAGGATCATGGATATAGTGACACACATCAGAACAGAAGACCAAATTTCAAAACCCAGCAAAATCACAGCCACAAAAAATATGGCAGCCAACGACAGGCAGAGGTTAAACACGGTGTCATCCACGATGGTTAAATACTGCTCATAAAATACATAGAAAACACTGCAAAAGAGAGAGAGAATCCAAATTAAACTTCTTCCAGTGAAGCTGCTCAAATGCCCGGCCAACACAGATCACACACAGGTACCTCATCTAAGATACTCCATAATTATAGGGGTTGTCCACTTTCCATATGCTTTAAATTACGTAGACACCTCCCCCCCCCCCCTTCAAACCCCAGTTCTTTTAGCCAAGAGCTGTTACAAAGAGTGCTCAGCCTCAGTCTTGTATTGTGGATCAGGACAACTAAACGTGGGGTTGCCTCTATGGCTCTGTTCACATCTTTGTCTAGGTCTCCAATTGTAATAGAATACCAGGACGCAGAGTCGGATTTTCCGTTGGGTACCTTTGTGGTGTCCGTCGCTTTGACGGGAAGAATAGCGATGCCTGCAGGACTACTCTCCCTGTCAAATCTGACAGGATCTGTAACGTAGGCTCCGACACACACGTGAACTTTCTTCACAGTAACCACAAAACTAAAGGGTAATGCTACAAATGAATTGTGCCCCATGAAACCCAACTCTAGCAGAAAGTTCACAAAAAAAAAAAAAAGAGAAATAAATAAATAAAAAATAGGTAAAACATTACTTGCAATTCATACTGAGAATAAAAGACAAAACAAACAAAATTGCCTTAACAAAACGACACATCAGTCCATAGATCACATGTAACTCTAGAAAATACCTGTAAGCGAAGACGCTGTAATTCTTGCTTGAGGTATCCATGCTCTCCGTAATGTTTAGAGCAATCGTTCGTGCTTTTCGTAAAGCATCAATGAAGTCTGAGGAGTTATGTAGAATGGTGTGATAGGTCATAAAATAGCTGGCCCCCACGTCTGTGTTATTGGATAGAAGGTCAACTGCAGAGCTGTATGCTGCATGTCCACTAAGAGAAAAAAAGTTATATACAAATGATTGCCATACTCCTGCTTACCACAAAGTACAGTATATCTGGCAGACGGCAATAAAACAAAAAACAAGTTTGTGCCCCCTATAGTCCAGTAAACATGGGATGCAGTACAGAACGCAACGGTCTAAAGCCACTGAACCCTCAGATGGCTACACAGTTATGACGTGAATAAGACAGACGGGGCTTGCTGTATCTTCATATGAAACCTAAAGCATTGGAAGTAGTGGAGTATTTACTATGTACAGCAGGACACCAGCTTTGGCATGTAGCCCTGACTTTACATCTATTTTATCATTTTAATGTTAATCACAGCCTCAGGACAACTAGTGTCCAACCTTTGACATTTCAACTTTGGAACTAAACTTTTCACCATCGAATTGTTTACGGAGCAATTCTTTAAAAACACTGTAAATCACCACAAATATACCGTTCCAGAAACAGGACTTTCATCCAACAGGTCAGTCATCAGAAGCCGAAGCAGTTACAGCAGATCAGACACAGAGCATTGTAAAATGGATGGATTTGAGTCAATCAAGAAACTGAAACTTCTGGGCTTCTCCATATCAGAAATGCACTCAACGGTGGTTTCATTTATAAAATTGTGGTTTACAAATAGACTTCATGGCTTCCCAAATTATTCTGGTTGCCTCATAAACTTACCCTTTACCACACTTGGGGTTGGGGTTGTCTGAAAGAAACATAGGCAGGAATTGCATAAACTCCTCTCCCTCTGGTCTCCGTTTGCCTTCTGGAGTGAAAGGACGACACCTTACGCAGAATGGATCCACAACTAGAAGGAAGGGACAAGAAGCACTGAGCAGCGAGGCTAGAATCTGATCAAGAGAATAAAGAGAACATCTTTCCCGATTCCTCCGGTCCACCCTCAGTTGAATCTTTCCAATCTATACTTGGTCTTCCAGAGTTGGGAATCTTGAGATAAATACTGTTGAAATGCTGTACCAGCGCAGTTTGTGTCTCTGCAACTGCAGTTGACTAGTTCGAAGTTGGAGGATCTCCTCCATACTACAGATTTGGCAAAACCCCTTACGCACATACATACATACATACATACATACATTCCTTCAGTCTAGTGGCGCTCGACTATTTAATAAAGAATTCAGTAATGGTGGATATCCCTTATGGAACCGAATGATTTGGAGGATGTAACACTTTTTCACTTCAGTAGCCAGCGCTCATGACTTGCTGACTCCATACAAGTCTTTCCATAAAGTATATTTCACCCCAGCTAGACTTAAAACTATCTCTGATCTCCGTTAAAGATGTCCATCGGACCATGCAACTTTTATATATGAAGCATGATCCAGTCTCAGATTTGCCCAATTCTGGTCTGCAGTGCTCCCCTTCATGAATTTGCACTGAGAATTTCCCTGGGTTCTCTCCCCACAGGTGTGTCCCCTGGGTGTTATAGATGCCTCGGTTGAAGGCTTGTATCAGAGATTGTTTTTCAGGTTCTTGCTGTTTTGTGCCCGCAATGTAGTGATTTTGGCACGGAAACCCGCTGACTGTCCATCTCTGGCATGATGGCTAGTTAGTTAATTCCTACATCCCTTACTTCAAAGATACTTTATATGACTAGGAAATGCCTGGTTGGTCTACTCGGCTGAAACCACGTTTTTGGATCCGGAGTAAGGCTTAGAAATACCAGTTTTGGGGACTTGGTATACTAACTGTGAGAAATGTAAGAAATGGGTCCAGCGCCAGGACAGGTATTATAGTTAAAAAGGAAACTGTTCTCAATTTTTATTCCAAAAATGTATCAAAAATGTAAAAGATATATTCCAGGTACAAGATGTAGTTCGTGGGTATAGGCGGTGCCTACGCGTTTCGGATGACTGAATAAGGACGCTGCAGTTGTCCGAAGCGCGTAGGCACCGCCTATACCCACTAACTAAATCTTGTACCTGGAATATATATTTTTCGTTTTTAATACATTTTTGGAATAAAAATGGGGAACGGAGTTTCCTTTTTAACTATAATACCTGTCTTGGCGCTGGACCCATTTCTTACATTTCTCTCTGTTTCTATGCCGTGTGCCGACACGAGGATCCGGGCGCAGCCAGCGGTGTGAATCTGCTTCAAAGGTGAGCTGGAGGATTTCTCCTATAAACATTCTTTCTATACTAACTGTGCAATGGTGGGAGAGAAAGCGGTGAATAGATGTGGGAGTGTAATCTGGTTATTATGTTGTACTCTTGGGATGCAACTTGTACATGGTTCCTTTGTCGTTCTTATGCCACTAAGTTTTTATTGACCATTTTTCTCTGATCCACATTTTACCGAGCGAGTGTATGGATTTGATTTGTGTGTGCGGGTTTTTTTTTGGGGTTTTGTTTTTTTAATGTTTTGTTTAAAAATCCCCCCCCCCCCCAAAAAAAAAAAAGTAAAAATGGACCATAAAGTGTGCAGCTTGTATACACGTTTATAGAGGTAGTTACAGCTGGAGGAATGTGAGATAAAGCAGTGATCATGGGGGCATCCCATTGACAAGCACTAGTCAGCCTTTTCCAAGTTTAAAACGACGGATTATAAGAAACAAAAATTCATCCATCAGCACAACAAATTCAGATTGCACACCAAGACTAAAGTCTCCTTTCAAAATAATGGACACTTATCACAGTTAATGGCACAAAGGTTACAATGATGGACTCTGCGCATCCATCAATATTTACTTTGCCATTTTATCCTTGTAGACAGAGACTCATTTGACTCCTCTGAGAAACGGTCACAAAAAGTAGCCATGCTGCCCATAGTAAGCAACGTTCAGCTTCTATTTTCTAAAGATCACTGGACTTTGAGGGAGAATTCACACAGTTTTTTCTGACGAGTTCGACTCAGAAACCGTGTTGGAAAACGTGGCAAAAAAAAAAACGGCCGAAAATGCCTCCCATTGATTTCAATGGGAGGCGGAGGAGTTTTTTTCCTGCGAGCGGAAAAACCGACTCGCGGGAAAAAGAAGGGACATGCCCCATCTTCGGGCGTTTACACCTCTGACCTCCCATTGACATCAATGGGAGGCAGAAAAAGCGTATTTTGCAGCGTTTTTTGCCCGCGGCGCTCAATGGCTGCGAGTGAAAAACGCCACGGAAATCGGCGTGCAGGCAGAGCAAAATCTGCCTCAAAAGTCCAAACGAAATTTTGAGGCAGATTTTCCTCCTGCAAAAAACTCCGTGTGAACCCAGCCTGACTGTTTGCTGTGGATTTAGCGGTCACACAGCAGTCTCTCCATTTACACGAATACAATAAGAACCATGTTACATACGGCGGATATGGACATTTATAAACTAATCATGTAGCAACTGCCAGGTCCTTGCACAGTCTGTACGTTTAAATATTTTTTTTTATATTTTTTTTAAAGAGTGACTACATGGTCAAACTTGATATGTCAGAGACAGAAGTTTGGATCGGTGGGGGTTTAGGGGAGGAGACCCCCACCATTGCTGAAATGAAGGGGCAGAAACGCTCAGCTAAGCGCTTTGCACCTTTGGCTGTGAACAATGCTCCCAGTCAGGCTGAAGAGGACTCTCATAGACGTTCTATGTAAGCTATCTTCAACCTGATAGGGTGCGCTGATCACAGGAGTCTGCTGAAACTAATGTGCAGAAGTTCTCAGCTATGGTGGGGGTCTCAGCACCCGGACCCCCACCGATCCAAACTTTTGATATTTCTCTATGACAAATCAAAAGTTTGACAGTGCCTCTTTAAACTACATGCATATACAAAGCAAAACCTAAACTCCTTCCATTCCGCATACTCTGATCACTTCAATCTTGTGTTAAGGTGCAATGAGGTCTTAGGCGGGATTCACACGACCGGGTCGTTCCCGAGCCCGAGTGTCGGCCGGTAAAATCGGCCATTTTGCCCGGCCGGTTTGCATAAAGTTATGTATCCGTGCCGGGCAGATCCGGACAGTGACATCAGCGGCAGCTCCTGAAGGGGAATCCCCATGTGTTCGGGGATTCCGCTTCAGGAGTTTCCCCTGATGTCACTGCCCAGATATGGACACACGGGGATTCCGCTCCTTCAAGGAGCTAAAGTGCGGCTAGCACATAGCAGAGCGGGGAGATACCTCCCTGCTCTGCTATAGTGGCGTCGCTACAGTAGTAGCAGCCGCAGCAGCTGCTGCTACTAGCGGCGCCATCGAAGGTGTCGCCGAGCCAGGGTGCTTTTAACAAGCAGGGGAAGGGAGCCAGCGCAGCGCTCCCTCCACCTGCTGTACACCCCGGCCCTGCAACACAGTGTACAGCGATGCCATTCGTCAGAATGGCATCAACTCCTCCTCCTCACATGCACTCTGCGCTGTGAGGAGGAGGAGAGAGCGCGCAAGCGCCGGGAAACCCGGCCATCACTCGGAACACATTCCGGTGATGGCCGTGTAATACCCGGCCCCATAGACTTCTATGGGAGCCGGGCGGCCGGGTGCCCTGGCAAAGATAGAGCAGGTCCTATTTTTTGACGGCCGGATTTCCCGGCCGTCAAAAAATCGGTCGTGTGAATAGCCCAATTAGGGGTCTATCATTCCTAATGCAGCCGGGTGTCGGCCGATTTATGAACGGCCGGCACCCGGCCGGGAAACCCTGCCGTGTGAATGAGGCCTAAACCAGGGGTCCCTCATCTTTAGCTTGTGAGCTACTGACAGCTGTGATATATGGTGTTGAGCCACACCGGGTAGTAAAAGGAAAAAGACTTACTGAAGATATGACCAAGTGATATGGCTCTTGTCTTCGTGTTAAAAATGCTCTGTCACCACATTATAAGTGGCCTATATTCTACATGATGTGATCGGCGCTGTAATGTAGATTACAGCAGTGTTTTTTATTTAGAAAAACGATAATTTTTGACCGAGTTATAACCTATATTAGCTTTATGCTAATGAGTTTCTTAATAGACAACTAGGGGTGTTTTACTTTTTGACCAAGTGGGCATTGTGGAGAGAAGTGTATGACGCTGACCAATCAGTGACCAATCAGCATCATACACTTCTCTCCATTCATTTACACAGCACATAGTGATCTTACTAGATCACTATGTGCAGACACACACACACACACACACACACACACACACACACACATTAACGTTACTCAAGTGTCCTGACAGTGAATATACATTACCTCCAGCCAGGACATGAGGTCTATTCAGAATCCTGACACTTCAGTAACGTTTGTGTGAGATTTACAGCAAGGCAAGCGTAATCTCGCGAGATTACGCTGTAAACTCATTTAAAACGATTACGCTGGCCTTGCTGTAAATCTCACACAAACGTTACCGAAGTGTCAGGATTCTGAATAGACATTACGTCCTGAATGGTAGTGATATCTATCCATTGTCAGGACACTTGAGTAACGTTAATATGTGAGTATGTGTCTGCACATAGTGATCTAGTAAGATTACTATGTGCTGTGTAAATGAATGGGGAGAAATGTATGACGCTGATTGGTCACTGATTGGTCAGCGTTATACACTCCTCTGTACAACGCCCACTTGGTCAAAAAGTAAAACTCGCCCAGTTGTCCATTAAGAAAGTAATTAGCATAAGGCTAATATAGGTCATAACTCCGTCAAAAATGATACATTTTCTAAATAAAGAACACTGCTGTAATCTACATTACAGCGCCGATCACATCATGTACAAGATAGGCCACTTCTAATGTGGTGACAGAGCCTCTTTAACTGAGTTAAACCAGAAATTCCAACATCAAGAACTGTTATGACATCACTGGTGCCACTAGTGCACAATGGTATCTGTAAAAGTCAACAGCGCTGGAGTGCCATGTGCAGAGGGCCAAAGAGCCACATATGGCTCCTCAGCCACTCGTTGGGGAACACTGGTCTAAACACGAGAGAAACATCTTTTTAAAAGAACTTGTTAAAACTAGCCAACTTAGTCTACATAATAATGGACTGACTCAGTTCAGTGCGCATTGCGGCCTATGGGAAGTGCCAGATGCCCTCTTCACATAGGACTAACTAATCAGGCAGAGCTTTATTCTACCTCCTTGACAGACTTTCAACAGGAGTCCCCTCTTGAGACTCTACATTATAGTTACCCAGTTAATAAGGTTGCATTACAAAAATTCATCCTATTTATCCAGAGGAAGGCAGAAAATCCATGTAATATGGTTGCCAACTGTCCACATTTAAAGAGGGGAACGGATTTCTTCCAGAGTTGTCAGACTAGTGATTTATAAGATTTATAATCTGATTTATAGGAGGGTAAAACTATAATCTCAGATCTATGGTGCTTTAGCAGCAGCTGCCTGGTGCTGCTTGCTTAAGTTCAATTCATTGGTTCACTATTTCAAAACTTTACATATACAGCATCTATATTGATCTTCTTTGCCATTCTCATCGAATGATTCCAGTTGTTCTAAACTGCTTATTACTTTGCTTGACACTTCACTTCAAGACAATATAATACTTAATTAGTTGAATTAGTTTAATATTTAACTAGTAGAGAAGATATGTGTAACAAACTATAATTATGACCTCCAGACAATCAGATGAAAAGTTACCTGAAGCATTGCAGAACTTTTCAGTGTTATTATAAACTCGGCAACAAGTAGACTGAGGCTTCACCCAATCAAAGTAATCATCAAGCCAGGAGGAAGGGGCATAGCCGATTTTTGTGCTAAAATTATATGAAAGATATTGACAGGTTAAGGCAGTGGAAAAAGGAAAAAAAAAGTCATTATTTCTCTGCAGCCCAAGTGAAGAGGTATGGGCTTTAACCCCTTTCCTCTTTGGCCACTTTTGACCTTCCTGACCGAGCTTCATTTGTCAAATCTGACATGTTTCACTTTATATGGTAATAACTTCGGAATGCTTTTACCTATCCAAGCGATTCTGAGATTGTTTTCTTGTGACACATTGGACTTAATGTTACTGGCAAAATTTGCTTGATAATAATAATTATAATAATCTTTATTTATATAGCGCCAACATATTACGCAGCACTTTACAATTTAGAGGGGACATGAAAACAAACAATACCAGACATTACATAGTGACAAAATTAATTTACAATTCAAACCTGGGGAGTGAGGACCCTGATCGCAAGAGCTTACAATCTACATTCAGTAAAAGTGAAAATAACCAAAATTTTGCGAACAATTGCAAAAATGTGCATTTTTCTAAATTTAAATGTATCTGCTTGTAAGTCAGATCGTAATACCACACACAATAGTTGCTAATTAACATCCCCCATATGTCTACTTTAGATTGGCTTAGTTTTTTGAACATCCTTTTATTTTTCAAGGATGTTACAAGGCTTAGAACTTTAGCAGCAATTTCTCACATTTTCAAGAAAATTTCAAATAGGCTATTTTTTCAGGGACCAGTTCAGTTGTGAAGTGACTGAGGGCTTTCTATATTAGAAACCCCCAATAAGTCACCCGATTTTAAAAACTGCACCCCTCAAAGTATTCAAAACAGCATTTAGAAAGTTTCTTAACCCTTTAGACATTTCACAGGAATTAAAAGCAAAGTAGAGGTGAAATGTACAAATTTCATTTTTTTGTTGTTGCACAAATTCATTTTTATCCATTTTTTTTGTAACACAGAAGGTTTTACAATAGAAACGCAACTC
This sequence comes from Rhinoderma darwinii, assembly GCF_050947455.1. Lineage (NCBI taxonomy): Eukaryota > Metazoa > Chordata > Amphibia > Anura > Rhinodermatidae > Rhinoderma > Rhinoderma darwinii. The sequence goes on along the minus strand of NC_134691.1, from coordinate 102,275,692 downwards.
AATATTTATTGCCCATATTCTGCAGTTTTTATAACTGTCCCACATGTGGCTCTAGTGCGGTAATGGACTGAAGCACCTGTCTCAGAAGCAAAGGAGCACCTAGTGGATTTTGGGGCCTCCTTTTAATTAGAATATATTTTAGGCACCATGTCAGGTTTGAAGAGCTCTTGTGGTGCCAAAATAATAGAAACTCCCCAAAAGTGACCCCATTTTTGAAGCTACACCCCTTGAGGAAATTTAGGGGTGTTTTGCAGAAATTATTGGTAGTAGGCCGTGAAAATTAAAATCTAAATTTTTTCCAATAAAACATAGGTTTAGCAAATTTTTTTTCATTCCCACAAAGACTAAAAGATAAAAAGCACCGCAACATTTGTAAAGCAATACCCCACACGTGGTCATAAATGGCTGTTTGGACACACGGCAGGGTCCACCTCTGGGACCCGCACCCATCTCTAGAACTGGGCCCCCTAAACCCCGTTCTAGCTTTCTGTGCTCTCCCGGCCACTTGATTACATGTGGAGTTACTGAAACAGCGTAACTCGCGGAGCTACGCTGTTTCCGTAACTGCCATAGAACTGAACAGTAGTTAAGGAAACAGCGTAGCTCGCATGCTACACTGCTTCCGTAACTGCGATTCACTACTATGGGAGTTAGGGAAACAGTGTAGTTACGCGGTTTCAGTAACTCCACATGTAACCAAGTGGCCGCTGGTTCAAGTCCCCTAAGAGAACTAATAAAATGTGTAAAAAAAAAACAAAAAAAAAAAAAAAACACAATGTAAAAAATAAAATAATTTAGTCCCGCAGCAAAATAAGCCCTTACACCGCTCAATCGATAAAAAAATGTTTTGGCTCTCAGAATGTGGTGAAACAGAATAAATTATTTTTTAACAAATAATTTTCTTTCTATTTTCTGTTGTCTAAAACCTGGGTGCGGCTTATGGTCAGGTGAGTCTTATAGTCCGAAAAATATGGTATTTGATATATATATATATATATATATATAAAAATTTTAAAAAAAGGGGGGCTCTCCCGGGTATGTCGGTGCCATATATGTGGAAGTAAACTGCTGTTTGGGCACACTGTAGGGCTCAGAAGGGAGGGAGCACCATTTGGCTTTTGGAGCGTGGATGTTGCTTGGTAGTAGTTTTGTTTGCAGTTTTACTGGTATTTTAGTTTATAATGTGGGGGCATATGTAAGCTGTGCGGAGTACATCACGGGCATAGCCAGGTGGAATAATAATGGGGTAAAAAAAACTATAAAATGATCCATAGATGTGTGTTACGCTGTGACAAAATCCTGTCTGCACAGGCCAGTGTCGCGCTGATAAATGATGCCCTTTCTTATGCCCCTTTTGGTCCACACTCCGCACCTTCGCAGGTTGGAGAATTTTGCTGGGAAAGTGTTGCCCTGGTATAATACGCGCACCCTCGCTTCCAGCAGATATGTTCAAGCCCTCCCTTTCCTGGTTCCCTAATTTTAGGGCCTTGAAAAATCGCCTTTTGAAACAGAAGAAATGTTCCCCATAGGCCTGGACTACTGCATATTTTTCTTTCCTGACTTATTGGAGCCTTAACTAATTTATTTTTTCATAGACTTAGTGGTATGAGGGCTGTTTTTTTGCGGGGCGAGCTGTAGTTATTATTGGCACCATTTTTGGGTACCATGCAACTTTTTGATCTTTTGGGGGGGGGGGGGGCAAGGTGACCAAAAACCAGCAATTCTGGCATAGCTTTTTATGGCTTTTTTTACGCCGTTCACCGTGCGTTATAAATTACATGTTACGTTTTTTCTGGGGGTCAGTACAATTCCGGTGATACCAAATTTATAGCACTTTATGTTTTACTACGTTTTGCACAATAAAATTACTTTTGTAAAAAGAATGTATATTTTCTGTCGCCATGTTATAAGAACCATAACGGTTTAATTTTTTTAGTCGACGGAGGTGTATGAGGGCTTGTTTTTTGCAAGATGAGCTATAGTTTTTATAGGTACCATTTTTTGATACATGCGACTTTTTGATCACTTTTTATTCCGTTTTTTTTATTTTACGCCTTTCACCGCGTGAAATGAATAACATAGTCTTTATAGTTCAGGCCGTTACGGACGCGGTGAAACCAAATATGTATGGTTTATTTATTTTTTTCAATAATAAAAGGACTTGATAAGGGAGAAGGGTGATCGTGTTTTATTATTACTTGAAACTTATATTTTCTACAACTTTTTTTATACTTTTCTTTAGTCCCACTTGGGGACTTGAAGGTCCAACTGTCAGTTTTTTTTTCTAATACATTGCACTACCTATGTATTGCAATGTATTAGATCTGTCAGTCATTAACTGGCAGCAAGCCGATTATGCTTCGCCTCCGGGTGGGGCCCACATGGCTTCCGTAATGGCAGAGCAGGAGGCCATTGTTAGGCCTCCTGTTACCATAACAGCAGTTGGCAGCCCTGATTGCGTGGCAGAGCTGCCAATCTGCTACCAACCACTAAGATGCAGCGATCGCTGCATCTAAGGGGTTAACGGCAGGTATCGGCGTAAGCTCCGGTTCCTGCCGTTACAGGTGGATGTCAGCAGTAACATACAGCTGACATCCACCGCTGACGCCGCCAGCTCATCTCCTGAGCCATCTTGCCGGCGGCTACGGAAGCCTTTTAGGCCCCGCCTCTGGTCAAGGCCTAAAAAGGCTTCCGTACTAGGCATAGTGTTATGCCTCTGGTTGCCTCTGCAGCCACCGGCACCCCGGCAATTTCATTGCTGGGGTGCCGATGAGATGCAAACACCTTAAATGCAGCGATCGCTTTTGACCGCTGTATTTAAGGGGTTAATGGCAGGGATCGGAGCAAATTTCGGTCCCCGCCATTACCCCAGGGTGTCCGCTATAACATGCAGCCGACACCCGGGGATGGTGGCACTGTCTCAGCTTCTGAGCCGGTGTCCACCATTTGTCGCATGGATACAGCAAAATGCGGGAAGCACTAGCTTTCCATGACGTATCCATACGACAGATGTCTGGAAGGGGTTAAAAAGGATAACAATATTTAGTCTACAGTTTTGGAATTACTTACTAGCTGTCCATTTGTGCTGCATTATAAATCTGTTGTACAAGTGAGTTGTTATTGCAGCCGGCTCCACCACACACCATAGATTGGCCCTCCATTGATTTGTAATCATGTCCCTCTTCCACCACAAAATACACTGGAGGCCCACTGTGCATATATTTATTCAAGGAGTCAAAATACTTAAGAACATAAGAATCCTACAACAAAAAAACGGAACAAGATGTAAAACAAAACGCAGTCAGTCAAAAGTACACATCCAACAACGGAGGGAAATATGAAACCGAGTGTAAACTTACATCTGGCATTGACAACGATTGGTCCAACCCAACTTCTACTTTATTAATCACGGCAATACTGAAGGAAAGCATTCCCACAAAGACTGACACCTGGAAAACAGACAACCAAGCCGACAGGTAAGAAGATGTAACCAGCAATAATCATTAAAACATTTCTAAAAGTTGTCAAAAATATATAACCAATAAGTTCTGTAATCCGGAATCCCAAAATGGGAAGAAATTAAATGATCAAACAGTTTCATTTTCCCTGCAAGACTGTATGTATAATATCACGGTAATCAGGAACCGTCTCATATTGTGGATACAAATGCCAGAAAGTGATTGTGTGGGGTGTTCGTATTAGGACCACCCCATTAACATATTGCAGAGAGGTTCTGCAATGACAGGGGGTAAAATGTAAATGCACCTACTAAAATCAATGGACTTAATGCCATCCATTGTTTTCATATAATATAACCCACAAATTCACCAACATCGAAAGCCATGTTATCCCCCCTACACTCCAGTTTAGTAGAGCACATTTTAAGAATCGGCATCGTAGGCGCCATTCAACGCAACCAACTTAGTTTGTTTACAAAGACCCAGCCAGTAAAGTAAAAAAAAATAGGATTTTGAAAACAGGAGCTGTAGGAATCAATACCTACGTTGCCTCGGGCAGCAGCTATGCACTGCCGGATTCGGATATACAGGGTGGGCCATTTATATGGATACACCTAAATAAAATGGGAAAGGTTGGTGATATTAACTTCCTGTTTGTGGCACATTAGTATATGGGAGGGGGGAAACTTTTCAAGCTGGGTGTTGACCATGACGGCCATTTTGTATCAAACTTTAGTTTTTTTCAATGGGAAGAGGGTCATGTGACATCAAACTTATCGAGAATTTCACAAGAAAAACAATGGTGTGCTTGGTTTTAATGTTACTTTATTCTTTCATGAGTTATTTACAAGCTTCTCTTTGTTTACAGCCATTGACATGTCGCAGAGGTTAACACGTGAGGCACGGATAGAAATTGTGTTGATGTCTGGAGAACGCAGTACCCGGGTCATTGCAGCAGATTTCAATGCAAGACACCCTACGAAACCACCCATCTCCCATGCTACAGTTTGCAAACTGCTTGCCAAGTTTCGTGAAACTGGTTCAGTGTTGGATTTGCCCAAATGTGGACGCATGAAAACTGTCACTAATGAAGAAACATCGGTGGCTGTCCTAGCTTCATTCAGCAAGAGCCCACAGCGTAGCACTCGCCGCATGTCACTGGAGAGTGGCATCAGTCGAACATCCCTTCCGCGGATATTAGCTACTCACAAATGGCACCCTTACAAACTCCAGCTGCTGCAGCATCTCAACGAGGATGACCCAGATCGGCGCACTGAATTTGCAGAATGGGCAAAACAAAAATTGGAACAGGACCCTCAGTTTACACTTCAGTGATGAGGCAAACTTTTATGTGAATGGTGAAGTTAACAAACAAAACCACCGCTATTGGTCTGACACTAACCCACATTGGATAGATCCCTCCAAGACTGTTGGAACACAAAAATTGATGGTATGGTGTGGTATATGGGGTACAAAGATAGTGGGGCCATTCTTCATCAATGGAAACCTCAAGGCCACGGGATAGCTGAAATTGCTACATGATGTGTACCCTCTTTATGCACTGAAGCTGGCACGTTCCCTGAGTTTTTCCAGCAAGATGGTGCACCACCACATTATGGGTGTCGGTCCGAGCATTCCTAGATGAACAGTTTCCTGGAAAGTGGATTGGTCGTCGTGGGTCAGTTGAATGGCCCCCTAGGTCTCCCGATTTTACCCCCTTAGACTTTTATCTTTGGGGTCATCTGAAGGCAATTGTCTATGCTGTGAAGATACGAGATGTGCAGCAACTGAAACCACGGATACTGGAAGCCTGTGCTAGCATTTCTTCTGCGGTGTTGCTATCAGTGTGTGAAGAGTGGGAGAAGAGGGTTGCATTGACAATCCAACACAATGGGCAGCACTTTGAACACATTTTATAAGTGGTCAGAAACTTGTAAATAACTCATGAAAGAATAAAGTAACGTTAAAACCAAGCACACCATTGTTTTTCTTGTGAAATTCTCGATAAGTTTGATGTGTCACATGACCCTCTTCCCATTGAAAAAACTAAAGTTGGATACAAAATGGCCGACTTCAAAATGGCCACCATGGTCAACACCCAGCTTGAAAAGTTTCCCCCCTCCCATATACTAATGTGCCACAAACAGGAAGTTAATATCACCAACCATTCGCATTTTATTTAGGTGTATCCATATAAATGGCCCACCCTGTAGAATAGCAGGTTGTGCTGGGGATCCTCACCTCAGTATGAAACACAATACTGACCCCTCTAGAATTTACAATTGTCAATACATTTCTCTAATACAGATTTGAAGGCTAAAGGCCCCTTTTCATGGGCCAGATGATCAGACGAACGAGCGCTCGTACAAATGCTCATTCCAGATCATTGGTCGGGTTAAACATGGCATTAATCAATGGCAGAAATCAGCCAACAAACTAGCAAATGCCACCGTAAAGTTAGTCGTTTATCATCTAAATCTCTACTAATGACGCAAGCAGCACTTTTCAGTTAGATGAAGTCACAATTTAATTTTTAGGTCAAGAGAAGATGGTTTTAAAAGGGTCTCATCAAGGAATCTCTGTCCAGAGCAGAGCCACCAAATAAGAGCAGATCCCACTCTGGCAGACCGTGCCCATCAATGTCTTGCATGGTTGGCTATTCATTTGAAAGACCGGCTTGTATTATACGCGGTGATTTAAAAAAAATGATGCAAAATTGCAGGACTAATTGGAAGAGGACGAATTCGCTGACAGGCTGGTATTGAGCGATGAGGCTACCTTTCAATTCAGTGGAAAGGTCAATCGCCACAGCATTAGAAAGTCGGGCTCAGGAAAACCATGTGCCCTTATCGAGCACATGAGGGACACACCCAAAGTAAACGTGTTCTGTGCAAGGGGCAAAGTCTATGGCCCTTCCTACCTGGACATGTTAAAGGAATGGCTTATGCCACAAACAGAGGAAGATCTGCCAAACGAAGCCCATCAGCAGGATGCTGAACCTTCACATTTCCATTTGGATGTTCGCCGATACCTGAATGAAACTCTACTGGAATGTCGGATCGGCTGCACCAGAAACAATGTTTCACCAATGTTGTGCTGGCCTTCACAAATCGCCAGATCTAACACCCTGCGACTTGGTTCTGAGGAGCTACATCAAGGACTCAGTGTATCTGCCCCCCCCCCCCCCGCCACAGGATCTGAACGACCGGAGACAACGCATAACTAAAACAGTGGAGTCCATATCCGAGGATAGAACGGCACGTGGCTGGACAGAACTGGACAACCACCTAGACATCTGCCGTGTCACCAATGGAAATCACTTTGGATATTAAGTGTATAGATAAAACTGATAGTGGGTCTTTTCATGTCAATAAAGTTGTGTTATGTTCTTTCGGTCATGAATATGAAGGCTATAATTTTTCACCATCCTTTTTGAATCACCCTTTATTTCCCCTACAGTGGCCAGTCAAAGCCCCCCTCCCACAGTGATAACAGATCATCGCTGGTGGTTCCAGGAGCCAGTTCCACGGCAATCAGCTGTTTTTAAGAGAAGAGGTTTTCTCAATGATACAACCCATTTAACCAGTTAGTGACCGCCAATACGCCTTTTCACGGCGGCCACTAATGGGCTTTATTCTGATGCATAAGCCTTTTTCACGGCGCTGCATCAGAATAAATAAAACAGAGAAGGGAGCCGTCAAAATCTCCCTGCTCTCAGAGGTAGCTGAGGGTTGGGGGCATCCTTGCTCTAACGGGTGAGATTGAGAGGAGTATCGATCTCACCCGTTTAACCCCTCAGATGCAGCGCTCAATAGCAAGCGCCGCATTGGAGCGGTTTTGTAGAGAGGGAGGGAGCTCCCTCTCTCTCCCACCGACACCAGGCGATAAGATCGCCGAGTGTCTGTGTCTTCTATGGCAGGCGGGGGCCTAATAAAGGCCCCCAGGTCTGCCTGTAGTGAATGCCTGCTTGGTCATGCCAGAGGCATGGCCTAGCAGATGCCTGTCCATTTTAAAAAGACAGGCAGTAATACACTGCAATACAAAATTATTGCAGTGTATTATAAAAGCGATCGGATGATCGCATATTAAAGTCCCCTAGTGGGACTTTTAAAAAAAAAAAAAAAAAGAAGTTTAGCAAAAGTTAATAAATAAAAAAAAAAAAAAAAAAAAAAAAAAAATTTAAAAAAAAAATGAAAAACCCACTTTTTCCCCTTACAAACTGCTTTACTATTAAAGAAAAATAAATAAAGTAAAAGAGTTACACATATTTGGTATCGCCGCGTCCGTTACGACCCCAACTATAAAGCAATTGTATTATTTAACCTGCACGGTGTACGCCGTAAAAAAAATAATAAAAAACAATGGAAAATTGCTGTTTTCTGTGAATCCTGACTTTAAAAAAAAATGTGATAAAAAGTGATCAAAAAGTCGCACCTACTATAAAATAGTACCAATAAAAACTACAAGTCGTCCCGCAAAAAAAAAAACATACAGCTGCATCAGCGGAACAATAATAATAAAAAAAAAAAAGTTACGGCTCTTCAAATATGGAGACACAAAAACGAATAATTTTGGAAGAAAAAGTGTTTTTACTGTGTAAAAGTAGTAAAACATACAAAATCGATAAAAATTTGGTATAGTTGCAACCCGCTGAATAAAGTTATTGTGTTATTTATACCACACGGTAAACGGCGTAATTTAGTACGCAAAAAAAGAGTTGCGAAATTTCCGGGTTTTTGTCTATCCCCCCCCCCAAAAAAAAGATAATCAATAAATTATATGTACCCCAAAATGGTTCTATTAAAAAACACAACTTGTCCCGCAAAAAACAAGACCTTATACGGCTATGTCGACGCAAAAATAAAAAAAGTTACAGCCCTTGGAATGAGACGATGGAAAAACGTAAAAAATAGCCTGGTCATTAAGGTCTAAAATAGGCTGGCCATTAAGGGGTTAAAGAGCATTCCCTCCTAAGAAAACAAAAATATAAAAGATATTTATTTTTGACTTCTCCCATCATTTTAAGAATGACATTTCTGGAGCAGCCGGTTGACCACCATTATAACCAACATTACAACATCCACACGAGTGGTCGCCCAGATTTCGGAGTGGCTTATTTGCCTTTTTATCCAGTATAGGTTTACTATGCCGTTTGCCTGGTATATGAAGACATTTCCTGCAGTAATATACAATACTTACCACTATTGGTCTCATCCAGTCTTTCAATATTAAGGGGGAGTAAATCTTTTTGAAGAACAGGAAAAGCCAGCTCTTTGGTTTTGCAGATCCACGGCTCCTCTTACATCCTGGGACACAGCAAAGGATGTCCAATCTATTTCTCTGTGGACAAAAGAAAAATTGATCCAGTCATTAAATGATATGTAACTCACTGAACAAGTGTTCGTTACACAAAGTTCTATTTATGTTTTTGGCGGGGTGTTTGCATTTCAATGGTTTAACCCCTTAACGACCAAGGACGAAAATGAACGTCATGGTCGGCTGCTAGTTCCCGCACCATGACGTTCATTTTCGTCCGCATTTCAAACTGTCACTCTGTGTAAACACAGAGTGACAGACCCGCGCTGACAGTTGTCCCCGACAGCTGAGACATCAGTCTTGCCGGACAGCGGACTATCGCCGCTGATTTTGGCAGTTAACCCCTTAAGTGCAGCGACGGATTGCCGTCGCCGCATTTAAGTGGTTTGAAGCACATCAGCAGCCCCCACGAAGTGATCGTGGGGGCTACCGATGCTTGTCACGGCAATCGGAGGTCAGATAATGACCTCCGGGTTGCCATGCACGGAAGCCTCGGAGGAACAGCGTCCGGCCGGTCCTCCTCTGCTTCCTGTCAGTGTGACAGTCACGTCACAATGACAGTTAGAGTACATTACACTACGTGTGTAGTGTAATGTACTCTAGCAGCAATCAAAGCTGCAAGACTAAGTGTCCCCTAGTGGGACAAGTTAAAAAAGTAAAAAAAAAGTAATAAAAATGTTTTAAAAAAAGTGAAAAAATAAAAGTTATAAGTTCTATAAACACTAAATGCTTTTTTTCCTATAATAAGACTTTTATTATAAAAAAAAATGAACACGTTAAAAAAGTACACATATCTGGTATCACCGCGTTCGTAACGACCCCAACTATAAAACTATAATGTTATTTTTCCCGCACGATGAACACCCCAAAAAAAAATCAATAAAAAACTACGACAGAATCGCAATTTTTTGGGTCACCACCGCTCCCTAAATAAAGAATAAAAAGTGATCAAAAAGTTGCATGTACCCGAAAATAGTACCAATAAAAACTTCTATCCGTCCCGCAAAAAACAAGCCCTTACACAGCTTTTTTGACTAAAAAATTATGGCTCTCAGAATATGGGGACACAGAATTTTTTTTTTTTATAAATAAGTCATTTTATTGCGCAAACGCTAAAAAAAGGACCAAACCTATATACATATGGTATCGCCGTAACCGTACCAACCTGCAGAATAAAGTAAAAATGTCATTTATAGCGTACGGTGAGCGCCGCAAAAAGAAAACCTAAAAAACGGTGTCAGAATTCCTGTTTTTTGCTCAGGATTGCAAAAAAAATTGAATAAAAAGTGATCAAAAAAAATCGCATGTACCCCAAAATGGTACCAATGAAAACTACAGATTGTCCCGCAACAAATAAGCCTTCACACCACTCTATTGATGGAAAAATAAAAAAGTTATGGCTCTTGGAAAGCGGGGAGTGAAAATCTAAAATATGAAAGCAAAAAATGGATCAGTCCTGAAAGGGTTAATTCATTTCTAATGAAAAAACGTATGACCACATGTGGGGTATTTCCGTACTCGGGAGAAATTGCTTTATAAAAAAATGGTTGTTTTTTTCCTCCTTTATCCCTTGTGAAAATGAGAAAATGCAACATTTTAGTGGAAAAAATGTCGATATTAACTTTCGCGCCCTAATTCTAATAAACTCTGCAAAAGACCCGTGGGGTGTAAATGCTCACTATACCCCTAGAAAAATTCCTAGGTTTTTCCAAAATGGGGTCACTTTTGGTGGGTTTCCACTGTTTTGGTCCCTCCAGTGCATTGCAAATGCGACATGGCAACGAAAACCATTCCAGCAAAATCATAAATCCAAATGGCGCTCCTTCCCTTCTGAGCCCTGCTGTGGGTCCAAACAGCAGTTTATTACCACATATGGGGTATTGTCGTAATCGGGAGACATTGCTTTACAAATGTTGGGGTGCATTTTCTTCGTTATTCCTTGTAAATAATAAAAATTTCTATGTTTCAGAAAAAAAGTACATTTTAATTCTTACAGACTAATTTCAATATATTTAGCGAAAAACCTGTGTGGTCAAAATGCTAACTATACCCCTAGATAAATACCTTAAGGGGTCTAGTTTTCGAAATGGGGTAGTTTATGGGGAGTTTCTATCATTCTGGCAGCTCAAAGCTTCTCCAAATGTACATTGGGGCCTAAAATATTTTCAAGCAAAATATGAGTCCTGAAAGCCTCCGGGTGTTCCCTTCCTTTGGGGCCCTGCCGTGTGTCCAAACAACGCATTAGGGCCACAATGTGGGTATTTTTGAAAACAGGAGAAAGAGGGTGATAGATTTTGTGGTGTGTTTCTTCAGTCTCATGGTCGCTTTACAAAGAAATCGGTCTTCAAACAAATACTTTTATGAAAAAAGTGAAATTATTTTTTTTTTCACCTGATATGCATTAAATTTAGCAAAGAACTGTGGAGTCAAAATAATTACTATACCCCTAAATAAATACCTTATGGGGTCTAGTTTTCTAAATGGGGTCGTTTATGGGGAGTTTCTATCGTTCTGGCAGCTCAAAGCCTCTCCAAATGTACAGTGGGGCCTAAAACATTTTCAAGCAAAATATGAGTCCTGAAAGCCTCCGGGTGCTCCCTTCCTTTTGGGTCCTGCCGTGTGTCCAGGCAGCGCATTAGGGCCACAATGTTGGTATTTTTGAAAACAGGAGAAACAGGGTGATAGATTTTGTGGTGTGTTTCTTCAGTCTCATGGTCGCTTTACAAAGAAATTGGTCTTCAAACTGATACTTTTATGAAAAAAAAGTGAAATTTTTTTTTTTTCACCTGCTATGTATTACATTTAGCAAAAAACTGTGGGGTCAAAATACTTACCAATACTTACTATACCCTTCGGTAAATACCTTAAGGGGTCTAGTTTTCTAAATGGGGTCATTTGTGGGGGTTTCCACCATTCTGACACCTATGAGCCTCTGAAAACCTGGCTTGGTGCAGGAAAACAAAATGTACTTCAAAATTTATAAAATTATTATTCAATTTTTAAGTCCTCTAAATTGCTGAAAATTTATTTAATTTTTTCAAAAGTGCTGCCAAAATGGAGTAAAGAGATAGAAATATATATTTAATTAAAAAAATTGTACAGTATGTGTGTACATATGTGACATATTGCAGTTAAAAATAGGGGAAAATGGTAATTTTTACAAAATTTCTTCCATTTTTCTATTTTTTAATTAATTTCCGCAAATCGTATCAGTCTACTTTTACCACTAAAATAAAGTACAACATGTGACGAAAAAACAATGTCAGAATTACTTGGATATTATTCTCTGATAAAGTCAGACATACCAGATTTGACAAATCTGTCTTGGTCATTAAGGTACAAACATGCCCGGTCATTAAGGGGTTAATGCTTCCGTTCTAATGTAAGCAACACGTCAACATTGGCCGTGTTGAAATTCCGCCTCTGCAAGCAGCTACAACATGTACAAAGGAGCAGGTATAGCGCTAGGCAGCCCCAAACATATAAATGGAGCAGTGGTCAAGCATGCGAACTACCGCTCCATTTCAGGAATGATAAGCTTGTTTAAACTACAGCCGTTTTTTTACGCGTTTTTTTAGCCGCGTAATCAGGACTCCCAATGACTACGGGACTCAGGCGCGTTTTTGGCACATTTTACGTGTCAAAGAATTGACCCGATTATTCTTTTCTTACGCGACACGTTTTTTAAACATGCACTTAAAAAAACCGCATCGTATGCACTAACATGGCGCTTTCCCATTCATGCAATTGGAAACTTAAACCAAGCGTAAAATACACGCTGTGTGAACAGGGCCTAAAAGGTTTTTTCCATGTAAATTCTGCAAAATGTGCAGGATTTTGAAACCTGTCAAAAACCCATTTTTTTTTTTTTTTTTCAAAACAGTGGAGGGAAACGGCAATACCAGATAAGGGAAATAATTGATTGTAAGGGTATGTTCACACGCAGTGACCAAAAACGTCTGAAAATACGGAGCTGATTTCAGGCGAAAACAGCTCCTGATTTTCAAACGTTTTTGTAGCAACTATCGTTTTTCACGGCGTATTTTACGGCCGTTATTGGAGCGGTTTTTCAATGGCGTCAATGAAAAACTGCTCCAAAAACGGCCCAAGAAGTGACATGCACTTCTTTTTCGCGGGCGTCTTTTTACGCGCCGTATTTTGACAGCGACGCGTAAAATTACACCTCGTGGGAACAGAACACCGTAAATCCCATTGCAAGCAATGGACAGATGTTTGTAGGCGTAATGGAGCAGTTTTTTCAGGCGTAATTCGAGGCATAAAACGCCCGAATTACGTATGAAAACACTGCGTGTGAACATGCCCTAACTGTGTGAATGTGGTCTATCTTCTGCAGTGCAGTTCTGGACTGCAGTATGTGGGGCGGACGGGAAGGAAGTTAAAGAAAAGTATAAACAAACAAATTATACAACCTAAAAAAAAAAAAAAAAAAAAAAAGGGGGCTGTGATTCTGCCACTTGCCATAATAAAAACCTAAAGGATCTAAAGATGATGGGAATTTGTAAGATTGACCCAGACTGGATCGGGGTGGGGGCGACGTAATAAAAATTCTGTCTCAAAAAAGTACAGAAATGATTTATCTTTTATAAACAATGACACCGCAAGGTTTAACCCGTTAGTGACCGTTAGTGACCGGCCCATCGTGTTTCTACGTCGGTCACTAACGGGCCTTATTCCGATGCCATAGACTTTTTTCGTCGCGGCATCGGAATAAGTTTACAGAGCAGGGAGCTGTCAAATCTCCCTGCTCTCAGCTGCTAGAGGCAGCTGAGGGCTGGGAGCGTCCCTGCTCTGCCGGGTGAGATCGATATTAGTATCGATCTCACCCGTTTAACCCCTCAGATGCGGTGCACAATAGCGAGCACCGCATCTGAGTGGTTTTGGAGAGAGGGAGGGAGCTCTCCCACCGACACCCGGCGATACGATCGCCGAGTGTCTGTGTCTCCAATGGCAGCCGGGGGTCTAATAAAGGCCCCCAGGTCTGCCTGGAGTGAATGCCTGCTAGATCATGCCGCAGGCATGACCTAGCAGATGCCTGTCCGTGTTAAACAGACAGGCAGTAATACACTGCAATACAAAAGTATTGCAGTGTATTATAAATGCGATCGCAGAATCGTATATTATAGTCCCCTAATGGAACTAGTAAAAAAGTGAAAAAAGTTTAATAAAGTTGATTTAAAAAAAATTTTTGACAAAAAATGAAAAACCCAGCTTTTCCCCTTACAAAATGCTTTACTATTAAAAAAACAAAATAAAGTTAAAAAGTTACACATATTTGGTATCGCGTCGTCCGTAACGACCCCGACTATAAATCTATTACATTATTGAACCCGCACGGTGAACGCCGTAAAAAAAATAATAAAAAACTATGGAAAAATTGCTGTTTTCCGTGAATCCTGACTTTAAAAAAATGTGATAAAAAGTGATCAAAAAGTCGCATCTACTCCAAAATGGTACCAATAAAAACTACAAGTCTTCCCGCAAAAAAAAAAAGCCCTCATACAACCGCATCGGCGAAAAAATAAAACCGTTACGGCTCTTCAAATATGGAGACACAAAAACAAATAATTTTGAAAAAAAAATCGTTTTTACTGTGTAAAAGTAGTAAAACATACAAAAACTATACAAATTTGGTATCGTTGCAATCGTAACAACCCGCTGAATAAAGTTATTGTGTTATTTATACCACACGGTAAACGGCGTAGATTTAAGACGCGAAAAAGAGTGGCGAAATTTCAGGTTTTTTTTTTATTTCCCCCCAAATAAAAGTTAATAAAAGTTAATCAATAAATAATATGTCCCCCAAAATGGTGCTATTGAAAAGTACAACTTGTCCCGCAAAAAACAAGACCTTATACAGCTATGTCGACGCAAAAATAAAAACGTTATAGCTCTTGGAATTCGACAATGGAAAAACTTAAAAAATGGCCTGGTCATTAAGGTCCAAAATAGGCTGGTCATTAAGGGGTTAAACATTGGGCTGGATCCAAATTGTTTTATTTTAAAATAGTTGCTGTATATGTTTTTAGGCTTGTAAAATTGTGTTTGAAACATTGTGACCTTTTTGACCCAGAAGTTCATTCTGCTACAGGTTAATAAAGGAACGAGGTGTCCTCAATATTATGACCCCAATGAAGCCGGAATAGGTGAAACTAGCTAGTCCGACGTATACACCGAGGCTCTATTGATGTGGACTGTAAGTCAGTCCGGTATACTTTTATCCGAAAAACTATTTTGTACGTTTTAAAACAAATGCAGGGCCTCTAAGGCTATGTTCACACGGAGTATTTTGGGGGAGGAATATCTGCCTCAAAATTCCGTTTGGAACTTTGAGGCAGATATTCCTCTCCCTGCACGCCGATTTTCGCGGCAATTATCGCGCCGTTTTTCGCCCGCGGCCATTGAGCGCCGCGGGCATAAAACAGCGAGATATACGCTTTCTCCTGCCTCCCATTAAAGTCAATGGGAGGTCGGAGGCGGAAGCGCCCGAAGATAGGGCATGTCGCTTCTTTTTCCCGCGAGGCAGTTTTACTGCTCGCGGGAAAAAGACGCCGACGCCTCCCATTGAAATCAATGGGAGGCGTTCTCGGGCCGTTTGTGCTGAGTTTTGCGACGCGGTTTCCGCGTCAACAAACTCGGCAAAATACCCCGTGTGAACATAGCCTAACTGGTTAATCGGTTTCCACCCAGTCTCTTTTTTTGCTTTTCTCTCGCTACAAATTCCTTTGGAGCATAGAAAACCATCGAGCAGCTTCCCAGAGGATCCAAGGATCAGCGGTTTGATCTTCAGTCTTCTGATTAGGAGGAAGCTTGAACACCAGCGCCACCCGCAGAGCTGGATGAAGGGGAGCGTGCGCTTCTGAAAGACGCCGAAGCGGAGAGAGATCAGCTGAATAAGGAGGCCATTGTACTGGACAGAACTATTGCAGAATTTGTGTGGCTACTGAAAAGTAACTATTACCGAGCAGTGCTGATTACTACAGAGATTTATATTTAATATTGGTTTATTATTGCATGTAGCTCCGAGACGAACCACATTGCCAACTATTCTCTTTACAGCTGGGATACAAGACTCGTTTGTGGAGCTTTTGTTCTGAAGTTGCTCTACCATTACATTCAGATGAATTGACCTCTCTGGCCCGCCGGTCAAGGACAAATATCACTAGATACTAAGAATAGAGGAAGTTACAGTAGACGGTTGCGAAATCCCACAAAACTGAACACCAGTGCAGCGTTACCATGATCCGTTCAGCAAAAATATGCACATTTGTCCCATAAACAAACAAAAAAATAGCACTTCTAACGTCCTAAAAAGAACCTGGTTCTCCCATTGTCTGAGCCCTGAAGAAGACTGTTTAAAAACTACATATTTATACGGCTCCCGGCCAAAACAACTGAAGGAAAAAGAGGATTTGGATCAGCTCCAACCCATATAAAATTATATAATAGATCAGCACTAAATTCTGGACCTACAAAGATTAACCCTTTTAAGCATAAACTATTCACATATTCACCTCTTGTCTCTTGATATCCAGTCCAAGTAAGCTGACAAAGCAGGTGATTTGGAGAAGAAAGTCGAGAAAGACGGCCATCCCAGCAAAGATAGAAAAGGTTCGCACAGCTGGCATGGATGACAGCGCTCCTACGGGGACACAATCAGGTGAGATATTCAGAAATGGGGCGATATTCATAATGCAGGTTTACGTATGAGTGATAAAGGGTGTGCGCGCGCGCGCGTGCGTAGAAAAGTATAACTTTTTAAACAATGTCATTGTATGAAGTAAGCGATATGTAGGTGTGTATGGATGAAATATTTTTTCAAAAATTTACCTAAAAGCACATAAAACATGAACAAAGATTACCTAAGAAAAAGGCCACGGTCTCAGAGAACGAGGAAAGAAATATGCTTGGGGCTACATCGCCCAGGACTCTGCCAATTTGCTGATCAAGTTTTTCCCCTTGAAGTCGTTCATCCCTCTAAAAAAAACACAAAAAAACATGTTTATACCAAAAAATGTAAGAGTAAATACACAATTACCCAATAAATCCAGAGCCTCTGCTGGTCAGGACTATTAGGCTCTGTTCACATTAGAGTCATGGCTTCCATTCTTATCAGAGCAATGACAGCTGATGGATTAGTTTTGAAACAATTTCCAATGAATCCTGATGGATCGCATTTACAACTGGGTACATCAGGTTTTAGTTTTTTATTTTATAGCAAGAATAGTACTCTTGCCATCATAAAGCAAAAGAAACTTGATGGAATGGAGACTGGTGACCGTGTGAACAGAGCCTTAGCCGGGCATTTTTTATTTTTAACTTAGAGGAAGTGCTACAAACAAGAACGAGATTAAGGAGATTTAATAAGGATTAGGGATGTCACGATACGTAGTACTGCGATTTTGATACCAAAACGATACTTTGCTAACAGTAATAATAAAAAAAAAAGTACATTTTCTGATGTGAGGCGCGACGTGTGATGAATTTTAAATGTGCCCCACATTAATAGTAATTAATCCCATCATGTTTCTCAGTCATAATGGGTTAATGTGAGGTACATGATGGGGTTAATTACTATTAATGTGAGGCACATGGAGGTTAAATTCATCACACCTCGCACCTCACATTAATAAGTGATAGAAAGCAGTTTTAATTTTATTTTTTTACAGCGTACACATCAGAAATGACGCAGAAAAATTGTTGTGCAGGTTATTACGGCCGCGCCAATACTGAATGTGTGTATGTTTTATGTATTGAGACTTAGTTTAAGGTTTATTGTAAAAAAGGTGTATGTGTATTTTTTTTTTTTTATTTAACATTACTTTTGTTTTTACTTTATTTTTAAACTTTAATATACTGGCATATAACTATATTACAGTACATTAGCCTGTGTATGGATAGTACACAGGCAGTTGTTAGGACATACTTCAGTATGCCCTAACAGGAAATATGGTAAGAGAGCCCCGGGGGCCTTCAATGGACCCTGGGCGGTCTGCCCATATATGGTATGTTCCTCAATCGCATCACAGGGATTCCTGTGATGCGATCCAAGGGGCACCCCCCTTCTCATTTTCCCCTGAATGCTGCAGTCAGCTTTGATAGCAGCATTCAGGGGAATAACGGCAGAGATGAGAGGTTTCTCTAATCTCCGCCGTTAGATCGGGGCTGCGGCTGTGTAATACAGCAATTGCCCCGCTCCAGACAACAAGTGCGCGCGCGGTCAGCATGGGGTGATGCGGCCGGCACTGCACTAATGAGCGGCGGTTCAGGCACTGAAGACAGAACATGGGGGTGTTTTGTAGTGTGCCCGCCTTGTTCGGTCTTCAGTGTCGCCGCTCATTAGTGCAACGCTGGCCGCATCACATCATGCTGACCGTGCGCACACTTGTCAGGAGCGGGGCAGTGGCTGTATTACACAGCCGCAGCCCCGTTCTCATGTATTTATGTGTTACTATCCTTAGCTGTGCGGCCGCACAGCTAAGTATCGAAATACATGAAATAACGGTATCGAACCGTTTGGGGATGCAGAGTATCGAAACAGTATGGAAGTTTCGATGCATCGTGCATCCCTAATAAGGATCTGTATATAGCAGTTTGTGTATATTGTATCACTGCACTGCTAATAAATATTACTCGTAGCTGTATTTGTAAAGCAGGACACACAATCAGAATTTACACCTTCTGCATGGAGTTGGTGTGCTCCCTATGTTCATCGGGTACTCTTATGTCCTCCCAGTGTGTGGGAGAGATAGGATCGGATTATGTGAGTGTATCAGTGTAGAATATGTTGGCACTATATAAATAAATAGTTTTTTGTTTTTTTTTTATAAATTTAGACGTCCACGGTATTAGGACCTAAGTACTTGGGGGAATAATAGCTAATTGACGTTTTGTTTAAGGCAGGAGAGTGTTGGCAAAACTTGCATTCTAAAATTAAATATTAAGGGTATGTTCACATGTAGCATAAAAACTGCTGAATTTTTGACCAGATTTTCCGAACAGAAATTCTGTAGCGTTCTCGCAAGAAAAATTGAGATACTGGAGATTGAGAATCCACCATGAAAGTCAATTTCTGCACTTCTTTTCTGCGTATTTTTTATGCAGCATGTGAATGAGATTTGTTGAAATCTCATCCACTTTGTTGCTACTGTAATACACTGGAAATTCACCACAAAAATCCGTCCAGAATTTCTGCAGTGTTTAGGTCACGTGTGAACATACGCTAAATGGAAAAATAAATACAAATACTGCACCTGTAGAGTCTGCACAATGATGTATATGTTATCTACTCCAACAGCAAGAACCAAAAACGGGATGACCTCTATTACTATGAGAGTGAGTGGAATACCAGCATAACTGAAGATCCCCAGAGAGCAAGCCACAGAACTCAGAACAATCAAGATGCCAGAAATGCCCAGCGAAATTTTAGAATCCACCTGTAAGGAGGAATGAAAAGTCAAAAACATTATTGTAATAGTTTTCTTCATGTGACATGATATAGTGACCATCAGTTTTCCATCAGAAAAAAAACCCCAAAAAAACATTTAGGACACGTATTGAGGTTTCCATCTTCAGACGTCTATACATCCCTTTGTGCAACTTTTACTGTAGGAAACGTATGAATGAAAAACATTTGGTCAATAAATTCCATAGGTTTTCACCACTGCTTAAACTTCTCTTTTGCAAGGTGTTTGGTTAACCCTTTTTCAGACGGATTCCCCTCTAGACCTTTTGATCATAGTTGTGGCACTTTTGTCAGCTTTTGGCATAGGAGGCCATCAAAATATGCAACTCTCAGCTCTAGATAACAAAGGAGGGTCCTGAGCAAGGATTTCCTGCCATCATTTTAAGGCCCCATGCACACGAACGTGCTTTTGCAGCCGCCATTCCCCCGAAAATCCACGGGAGAATTGCGGCCCCATTCATTCCTATGGGGCCATGCACACGACTGTAGTTTTTACGGTCTGTGCATGGCCCGGGAGCCTGGACCACAGAAAGAACGTGCATGTCTTATTACGGCCGTGTTCTGCAGTCCGGGCTCATTAAACATAATGGCCGCGGCCATGTGCATGGCCCGCGATTTGCGGCTGAAAGTCCGCTGCCGGCCGTCCCGAAAAGCACAGCTGTGCACATGGCTACGGTCGTGTGCATGAGGCCTTACAGGTCATGGGGCAATAGAAAATGTTTGTCTAAAGAAACTAGCTGGCACCTGGTTTTAACTCCCACCCAGTGATGTTTATTTTGGCTTCACTGTAGTTAAAATTCAATAAAATCATAGGTTTAAGGAAACCTTGGAGGAGAACACCTAAAATTAAAAGCTTCCACTGATGTTTTCTATTCTATTCCTGAGCCGATTCGGTCTTTAAAGGGAACCTGTCAGATCAAACACATGGCCCGATCTGTGGGCAGCATGTTATAGAGGAGGAGGTGAGCAGATGGATATATAGTTTGGTGGTAAAAGATTCAGGATAACTTGTCATTTATATGCATAAATTACAGGTTATCCTTAACCCTTTTTCACAAAGCCATATATCAATCGGCTCAGATTCTCCTGCTCTATAACATGCTGCCAGATTGCTTTTTTCTGGACACGCTTCCGTAAAGCCCCACTATGTGGAGTGTACGGCTTACAGTAGTCCTAAGTTCTCTTTAAGCAGAACGGTCAGCGCTTGCCAGGGGACTGTGTAATATACGTTGTGTTGCCCGTTCGGAATGTTACAAGCATTGGAGGGGGAAGAGGGCCTGGAAGTGATGTAAGGAGCATTCCGCACAGAGTCTACTACACAGCCTCCCACATGTGTCCCAAACTAGAGCTGGGACAGAACCAAATTCATTTTTTAAAATAACTGAGCCAGGACATTTCCTCTCTCAATACTATAAGCTAACCAGGGGTAAATAATACACACCAAGATGCTTCTGCAGTGGCCAATGTTACCCAAGGCCAGAGAGATGTAGACAAACATCAGGGCATAGCTGATAAGAACGGTGGTTACATCACTGGTGCTTTCACGGTTTATTTCGTCCTCAATACTCCGCTCAGTAGAAAAGGCGATTGATAAATTGGTGTTGTTGTAATTTTCCACAAACTTGATAAATCTTAGAAAAAAAATAAATACAGAAAACAAATGAGTGAAGAGTGGTATGTAAAAACACCACAAATAAAACATAAAAACATCGGCTGTCCGACGGTGTCAAATGTATGTCCAAGGGAATCCAGAACCTCGTGTGCACTTAGTTTCAGGAAGTGAAGACTATCTGGAGCCAAGGTAACTCTTGGTCAGTGACACGGCATAAGACAGACTATACGTACTCTTTCTCCCAGGCTTTTGCTTTATTTATTTTCTCTGTATCATTGTGGAAGTTGTTCACAGGGAATGTTATCACAAGGGCTGTAGCATTGCTGTAATTCTCTCCTGCAAGAAATTATCTTAATGAAACTCCGCAGAATAGTCATTTTGGAAACTACATGTGCAGTCTAACCATAGGATTGAACGTTTGAGGTTGTATTCATACATAGCGGCAGCATCACTAGCGGTATGTGAGAATACATCCTGATCAAGATGGATCGTTGTCTGAATAAGCAGTCGGGTGCGGTCAATATAAGAGTTTAGTGGTGCTCAAATAGTTTAACATATAGGGGGAAAAACAAAATAAAGAACACCGTAGATTGTTCCCCATCCTGTTCTGATGAACTAAGCAAAACACGGCTCAATATCTGCACTTCGAACCTTGCGATAGTATTAAAGCCCCTTTTGTTTTGTTGCATTACAACCTTGAAATAAAATGGATTTTTGGGGGTTTGTACCATTTGATTTACATAACATATCTACCACTTTGAAGGTGGCAATTTTGTTTTACAGTGACACAAACAACAATAATTAAGACAAAAACAGACAACTTCTAATGTGAATAAGAACTCACCCCCTGATAGTCAATACTTTGTGGAGCGCCTTTTGCTACAATTAGGCACAAGTCTTTTGGGGTCTGTCTCTATTAGCTCAGCACATCTACATATTGGGATTTTTGCCCATTCTGTCAGGCAAAACTGCTCCAAATCCTTCAAGTTAGATGGGTGGCGTTGGTGTTCAGCAGTCTACAAGCCATGCCACAGATTCTCAAATCTGATCGAGGTCTGGACTTTGACTCGGTCATTCCAAGACATTTACAGGTTTCCCCTTAAACCACTCCAGTGCAGCTTTAGCAGTATGTTTGGGGTCAAATCTCTGGCAGACAAACGGGTTTTCCTCAAGAATTGCCTATTTACTGCCATCCATCTTTCCTTCAATCCTGACCAGTTTTCCAGTCCCTGCTGATAAAAAAGCCTCCCCCCAGCATGACCACCATGCTTCACTGTGGGAATGGTGTTCTTGAGACGATGAGATGTCAGGTTTGCGGCACATGGCGTTTCCCATGATGGCCAAAAAGTTACATTTTAGTCTCAACAGACCAGAGAATCTTCTTCCAGGTGTTTGAAGAGTCTGCCACATGCAGTGTGGTGAACTCAAAACGTGTTCTCTTAGGTTTTCCTTTAAGCAATGGCTTTTTTCTGGACACGCTTCCGTAAAGCCCCACTATGTGGAGTGTACGGCTTACAGTAGTCCTGTGGACAGATACTTCCATCTCCCCCGTGGATCTTTGGAGATCCTTCAGTGTTCATTTTTTTATTCCACTGTAACAGTTTTGCCAGGTTCATTACAAAAAAATAAATGTAAAATCCATTTTAATATCGGGTTGTAATGCCACAAAACAGGTAAACACCAATGGGGGTGGGGGGTGTGTGAATACTTTTGCATGGCACAGTATGTCATTAACCATGTATTCTGTTTTTGAAAACTCAATGTCAGCATAAGGTGGAAGCTAGATCTATTTGTAGAATCTGAAGGGACAAACATCATATGAAAATATAGTAATGCTGATCACACTGATGGAATTATGCAAACCATTATGAATAGAAATGTACAACATGTGGAAGATCTAGTTATACACTGATCAGCCATAACATTTAGGCTGTGTTTTCACATTGCAGTCTATTTCCTTTTTTTTTTAAATCGCACCATTGTCCTGCGATATTCCGAAAAAGGGTAACTCGGTGCAGACCCATACACGTAAGAATATCCAAATATGCACTCAAACTGAACATATAAAGATGCATTCTACAGTTGTCATACCATCATAGCCTCCAAGCACAAGCCAGGGGAAGATTGGGCCACCAAATGTACCCAGGCACGGATCATGAAGGGGAGAAGTATCATTTAACGATGCAGGAGATCTGTAAAGATTTCGGATATAGTAGTTAAAAACAAGCATACAGCTCAATAGTTAACGTAGAAATCTGAGCAGGATTAAAGTAAACAAAACGTTTCATTTTTTTGTCAAGACACTTCAGTAACGTTAATGTGTCAGTATAAGACAGCACATAGTGAACAACGCAGTGTCACTATGCACTGACTAAATGAATGGAGAGAAGTGTATGACGCTGATTGGTCAGTGTCACACACTCCTCTGTACAATGCCCACTTGGTCAATAGTAAAAACACGCCCAGTTGGGCATTAAGAAACTCATTAGCATAAAGATAAAATCACTAATAACATGGTAAAAATAGATCGTTTTTCTAAATCAAATGCACTGATGTCACCTACATTACAGCGCCAATCTCCTTATGTATCTTTAAGTGTCTTTAGATTAAAAAAATAAATGTATCTTGGCATTCTGTAAATTTTGTATGTCCTGCTTTTTGAGCCAGATATGAAATTACATAAAGACCAAAAAGAGAAATCCTCATGCAGTAAAATTCCTTTAAGCCGGTGTTCACTCGACTCCATAGGCACTTATCAAATATTCAGGAATAAAAGAACAGTCCTATATCAGTATATAAAAATGCACTTCAGAGTAGAGAACCCCAAGGGAGACAGCCCAAAAATGCCAACTTCAGACGTGATACTCATCAGCTTATGGTTTCTTTTTGAAGTTTCAGATTTAGTTATTGTTACTGAAATCACGTTTATGGTACCTTTACAGATTTTCAATGCTGGAAACAAGCGCTGAAAGATCGGAACTTGAATGTCTATTAGAAACCGGATTGTAAGAGTTTTATTTCAATAAAAAGTCTAAGGTTCTAAAAACGACACCCTCCATCACAGGCCATTGTGAGAATAGCCTCTTCTACACTACGGATATTATTGTGCGCAAGACACAATGTGCAGCACACTAAGGGTTATTGTGGAAGGGAACATAAAATAGATTATGAGGTCCTGTCCCCAATAGATGTTCTCTCAGATTATTATATGTACAAAATATCCTCATCGCACAACAACCAAACAGATTGTGTTATCACAACAGGTGTGGCCCAAACTAGAGGGAATCGGAGGAAATGAGGTGACTTACTGCACGCAGTATAAGAAGTGTGTGTGATAGTCGGCCACAAGATAGAACTCATTCCACACAGTGTGGTTCAGTACTGAATAGCTGTTCTGGAAGTAGTTCAGGACACTGAGGATTGTACAGTTGTCATTATACGGTGCGAGAGGAGCCAAGCAGATGTCCTTCAGCATCACAGTCTCATTTTGGTATTCTGCCGTTAGGTTTTCAATGGCATCTTGTAGTTTCAAAACCTGGAGAAGGAAAGACAGCGGAAAAGTTCAGCAAGGCAATAAAGACATAACTACACAGCATTTCATGTGGCTGTCATGGGATATCAGGACCGAGGGTCTCTCCCCTCGCTTCATACACTCGTTACCTAAGGGCCTGTTCACATCAGCGTTTGGGTTTCCGTTCATCCGTTTACATTAGCATCGTTTTCAATGGTAATTCTTCAGTTTCAGTTGGTTTCCGTTAAGTTTCCGTTTTTTTTTCACGGAAACAATAGTGCTGTCGACTCCCCTATTGTTTCCGTGAAAAAAAAAAAAATGGAAACTATACGGAACAGAAACTGAAGCATTACCATTGAAAGCAATGGTAATGCAAACGGAATCCTTTGTTGGAATAGATGAACGGAAACCCCAAAATGGAAAACACTAACGCAGATGTGAACAGGAAGCAAGAAGTTTACAATGAAATGTAACTATACCATCTCCTGCTGATGTATAGAAGCAATGGGTATAAATGCAATTCACTGTCATATGCAAGTTAGGAGGGGGAGTTTTTGCAGCCCTACAACTCATTAATACCAACAGCAACATTGTAATAGGAAATTGCCTTTCATGCTGTAAAGGTGAACTTCCTAAATAGAATACAATAGAGGGTAAGGCTAAATGTTAGAAATAAAGTCCATAGTCTGATGTTATTTCTTGTTGGTATTATTCCCTGAAAAGAGCAACGCCTGACCAAGCTGGAACCTATGATGTACTCTCACTAATAATCTGTAACGGTTAGGGTATGTTCACATGCTGGGTTTTCAGGCGTATTTCGGGGCGTAACAAAATAAGCCTAGAAAAATGGTAGCTGAACGCCTACAAACACCTGCCCAATGGGGAAAAGAAAAAACGCCCCGTAAAAAGGAGCGTGTCACTTCTTGAGGCGATTTTGGAGCCGTTTTTTCATTGTGTCAATGGAAAAACAGCTCCAAAAAAACAGCTGGAAAATATCTCCATCATTTTCAGCCATTTTTGACTTTGCGTGTGAACATACCCTTAGAGCTCCTGCTCCAACATGTTACGCCAGCCGGTCACTGGCTCATCAGGGAGACAGAACGCAGCCACGGTGAACGTCGTAAAAAATAAAAATGAAAATAAAATAAAAAACCATGCAAAAATTGCTGTTTTCTTTGAAAAAAATGTGATAAAGGGATCAAAACGTCGCATCTACTCAAAAATGGTACCAATAAACTACAAGTCGTCCCGCAAAAAAAAAACCAGCCCTCCTACTATTGCATCGGCGAAAAAATAAGGAGTTATGGCTCTTCAAATACAAATAATTTAAAAAAATAAAAATAAAAAAAAAGGTGTTTTCACTGTCTAAAAGTAGTAAAACACACAAAAACGATACAAATTTGGTATCATTGCAAATCGCAACAACCCACTGAATAAAGTTAGTGTTATTTATACCACACGGTAAACCACACGGTAAACGGTGTAAATTTAGGACACAAAAAAGTGTGGCGAAGTTGCAGGTTTTTTCTATTCTCCCCCCCCCCCAAAAAAAAATTTATTCATAAATTCTATGTACCCCAAAATGGTGCTATGGTGTTATCTAACTTAGAACTTGTCCCGCAAAAAAACAAGACCTTATACAGCTATGTCGACGCAAAAATAAAAAAAAGTTATAGCTCTTTGAATGAGACGATGGAAAAACGTAAAAAATGGCCTGGTCATTAAGGGGTTAATCATTCTATGGTCCCCCATTGTGCACTGCGTGTATATGTTGGAGAATTGACGTCCCTCTCTTGTATGTCATGAACATGGTCCCTAACATGACTGCGCAACTCACGGTTTTGTCTTCTCAACACAATCAAGGGGGGCAGTTACACTAAGCCAAGTATACTACACCACTGGACTTCAAATTTATGTAGCCCTTGCGCTCATATTGTTGGTTTGTCGCGGAGCTAAGAAATTTGCTAGCGAAATGAATTTGGTAACACGCGATACATCTGCCACAGCGAAACATCGCATAGTGTTAGGTAGTTGGTTTGTATGGTCTGTCGACTAGACAGTCTCTTAGGCTCCTCCCCCGCCTATAGGTAATCTGGGGTTTATCCCCGAATACCATTCTTAGGTCCTCATCCATCAATAAATAAATATCAGGTATCTTTCTGGGCCTCATCATAGACACCAATTAGTCTAAATTGTTTCTGGGACTTCTTGGGGTCTTTTGGCACCAAACGTTTATTGCTATTGTTTTTTTATGGCCCCACAAAAGGTCTCCCTGAGAATCCTATCAGGGTATTCTCTTTCATGGAACCTGTCCCGAAGATCATTTGCTTAGCTGATAAAGGTTTTTTACCTCTAAACAGTTCCCCCTCTTTAAAGGAATAAGGATGGGCACTCTCAAATCTCAGGAGACTGTTCGTTGCAGTTGGCTTACGAAAGACTTTGGTAGTTCTATAACTGGGCCATGTTTTATAAGCACATCCAAAAACTGCAATTATTTTTTGTTTGACTCAGAGGTGAACCTTGATCCTAAGGTGTTCTCATTGAGATCGGTCACCAATTCCGAGAACTTATGTTGTGTTCCCGACAACTAAATTAAAATATCAATAAATCTCAGATGAATCGGTCTCGCTGGCTGAGACCTTCTGAGAACACATTTGTCTCCCACCAGCCCAGGAGAAAATGTGCATACGTGGGCACACATGGACTTCAAGGAAAGGGCTTCTGCTCTTGGATTCTTATAACTTTCGTTCTGCCCTGATGTACACCACCAATAGTAAACTATATAGAACAGGGAAAGGGATATAGGAAGAAAAACGAGGGCAAAATGGATCTAAAACAAATCTCTTTATGAAGTTAAAATACTGGCAAGAGCGGGCATGTACTGCCTATTAGGAGTATAGCGTGAGTTAATCCCATTCTTTTAAATTACACCATCGTTTGACATTTATTCAAATCCCATTTCGATTTTATTTGGTGCTATCTGAAAGAGCGTACATGACGTATAATATCAGCAACCCCAGCTCTAACACTCCCGGCTCGCTGCTAACTGCAGCGCCAACCAGAAAAATCACAGAACGCCGTGCTGTCACGACATCCCTGCTGTGCACAAGTCAGCTGGCCGGATTTGAATCTTCAGCTTACCGCTCTGAACCTCGGTTACCGCCAACACCTCAGCGTTCTGATACGCGGCCACAGTAACTCGCGCTGGAGGAGATGGTCTCTCCACCGCAATGTATTCGGTGTGCAGCGTGCAACAATAGGTGCTCTAAGCTTTCCCTTAAATTATCTATCGCAGCCCTGTTAGCAGGTTCGTCCAGACCTACGTTTTCACTGATGACAGTCAGCTTGTCCTGGGGACGCAGATATTATGCGGCGTGCACGCGCTTTCAGCTAGCACCAAGTGATTTATGTATGAAACTGTTTGCTACAATTTGCTGGTGTATGGTTTCAACAGCAACACATGCTACTTGTCATCCCATCACAAGACAAAACGTATTATACCATTAACAGAAAAGGATACAAGCATATGCTATGTGTAGAAGCCATATTAAGTGAACATCTGTACCTATGGCTACAAAATATTAGACCTGAAATTTCCCTCCCTATACCCATTTACTGCATCAACCTACTGCCTTCAGTGTCAAAGGTGGCTAAGTTCACACTTGCGTTGTGTAATCCGTTACTGATGAGTTTTTAGATCAGAAGGATAAAAACAGATCAGCTAAAAATCTCATTGAAATGAAAATAACGGATGCAAATGGATTACAATCCGTTTGTATCAGTTTTACATTGACACCAATGATAAAAAAACAACCCATTCGTTAGACAGCGTTTTTTTTTTTGTTTTTTTTAACGGAGTAAAAGTCCCGTACTCTGAAACCTTTATCTGTCAAAACAAAAAAGGCTAAAATATACCGGATGCAATTAAAAATCACATTGGTTTCAATGTGATTTTTATCCTTATTCTGATCTTAAAACAGATCAGAGTAACAGATTATACAACGCAAGTGTGAACTGAATAGCCAATAGCCCATACATTCCATTATCGATCTTGAACGTGTGGGTGTTTATGTATTATTCTATGTTTGCATTACCTATATTTTGGGGTTTTTACTATAGTGCTTTTGCGGTGTCTGTGGGTGGTTTTTTGTATACCACCTGCCATATTTTCCATCTTGTCCTTGCTGTAACTGTCTAAATGATGGTCCCGTTTTAACAGCTTTAGTATCATGTATTGTATTTTGAATATTATATAGTAAAAATTTACTATTTTTAGGCATATAGGTTGTCTACTTGTCTTTAAGAGTCCCCCCTTTTTTTATTGGCTTTTGCGAAGAGATATTTTGTAGGTCGTAAACCAAACAGAAACTTCAGGATTACCATCTTGTAAGAATAGATGTACACATTCATTATGTATGCAGTATATGTTTTGAAAGCAGGGATGCGACATACTGTCTCTACTGTATTAGACAGGCTGTAAAGTAGGACATGGTGTACAATGGATGCTGAAAGTTAGAAGCGCAAAACTGGAAATTATAGATCTAGTCCGACACCCCACCCCATCTCTTAATGTGACTTTAACCATTTGTATTCTTGTTGCTGTTAAGGAAAGTATACCAACTATTTACCAAACTAATTTCGGTATTTCAAAGTATAGAAAGAAACAATTCCCAAAAGCAAATCATTTTGTTACCTGGGTCAGAATGTGAAAGGTTAAAGGTGGGCCAAAATACACATCATCTCCCGATGGATATGGGGAATACGTGTCGCCCTCGGTGTATGGGGCAGTGATGATCAGCTGCTCTGTGCGGAAGAAAGGTCCAAAGTGTGTATCAAAGTAATCCTTCTCTTTATGAGCTTGGCTGTGTGGATCCGACCACAGCTCCACCGGGTCTGTAGTAATACGCATATACTTCAGCCCAGAACAGCACGCAGCGATAACCCCAAGGGAGAAGAAGATCACAATCCAGGGGTGTCGCACACAGAATGACCCCCATTTTGTAAAAGCTACTCGCAGACCGTTCTCAAGCCGCTCTCCAATTCGGTCACAGCATGAAGGCTCACCTGCATGAATACAAATAGATTTATAGCAGGATTTCCAACACATTTTGTCCTAATAATACATACTGCAAAACCATGTCACAGTAGGAACTTCTATTTACACGCAACTTGTCTGGATAGGGGTACACAAAATTAATGTAACAGAGATACAGCGCTGGAAGTTATCGGAAGACACCGCTCCAGTGTTCAGACCCCTATCCTTCAAACATTTATAGTATTTCTTATACATATATTTATTTTTGGAATAACCGTTTAAAGGCAATGTCTCTTGTATTCCATTAATTTGATTTAAAAGTGTAACAGAGTTTTTTTTCCCCGTAAATCACTAGTACAAGCGTATATATAAAAAAAACAAAACTCTGTAATAAATCTTATTAGAGAAAAAAAATCCTCTCTTTCTCCAATTAAGCAAATCTGCACTCATTCTCCACCTGTAAGCAGGACAGTGTTGGGGGACCCCATAAAGGAGATAGGTGGGAGCTGGGACCCACGTCTATCAGACATTTATGGCATATCCTGTGGATATGCCATGAATGTCTATAATGGGAATACCCCTTTAATATCCGTTTTAAAGTAATGGGCAGTGTTTCTACAATATAAAAATACCTTTCTTTTGCTGGATTCCCCCTTGGTGCTGCTGCTAATATGTGCTGCTGGGGGAGGGGCTCTAAGCAGATGGAGTCTCCTTCCCCCTCTGGCAGCGGACATGGAACTTCTTACTTTTTCTGCAGATGGGCAACATGGGATCCAGAACCATGAACGTGTATACTGTAATGTGTCAGAGATGTCTTCATCTCTGCCCCAGCGAATACAGATTTTAGCAGTGACTTGAGAGGAAATAATGACTGTCAGGGGAGGGGAGTCTGATAAGTGGTGATAAAAATAGGATATATTTAAAAGTTTCTTATATTCACTTGCACAATTGATTTATGGGGAATATATCTAAAAGACTGTTACACTTGAAGAATGTGTTTTCATTTTGTAGCAATTTTCACTTTTTAAAAAACTTCCCTGGGGTGGCCATATTGGTGGCACACGCTTTCTTCCCGTATTGTCGGTATAGACAGTGCAGCGTGCTTAATGGTGGCTGAAATGAACAGAGAAATGTCATAAATTATTGTTGTCCAGGAAGTGATGGAGTACAGCCCCTTCACCCGGGTGATCGATGCATACAGATTCTAAACTGTGTATATAGTGTTATTGTGCACATACACTATAGATAGCCATCAGACGACAGCTATTCCTCTCAATTCCACAGGAGAAGGGAAATAAGCCGCTGCCAGACTCATCTGGCAGCAGCGTATCGTCCACGGGAACAAAAGATTGGCAGACCGGCATACGCATTGGATAGTCGATCGACTTTCATGTAATGTGTATGGGCACCGTTACTATCCTGCCTCATATAGGCCTCCAGCAGTAAAATAGAGCAGTCCCACACCCACCCCATGCTATAATAATGAGACGAGACTACTTATTCTATCCCAGCTTATAGAGGAAAACTGACCCGTGAGCTGCAGAAAACATCAGCCTATTGTTTCTGCTTCAGGGGACAGAGTAAAAACTGGAATATTTCAAGATTTGTTTTTATGTGGATAGACTTTTCCCATCTGGCTTGAGAGTAAAGCAAAAATATAGGAAAACATTTAATATGTGCATTAATAGAATAATTTAATGACTCACGGTGTAGCATACGTGCATCACATTTCTAAGCCTCTGCATGCTAAACAACTGCGGTAGCATTAAAGCTCTACATTTTAGACATACCTGCTATAGGAGTGGCGTTGACTGAATAGGCTAAAGTACTGTCAATTGGCGCGTATTCCGAAACAATATTCTTTTTTCTGTAACAAAAAGAACAAAAAAAAGTTGGCTAAAGATGACCATGCTGAATAATTTCTTACACTGGCTGCTGTAAACCTTAAAGGGACACTTCAGGATTAAGGATTTGGCACAGAGTTTTTGCTACTGTAATAAACACAAGCCACAACAGAACTACCGACCCATCTTGTACTAGAATCACAAAAAACATAAAAGAATAATAGTATTAGAAGGTTTTGCTCCATTTTTGGGGGTGCTTATTTGCTTGAACATTAACTGTAGGATCTATTCTATACCCTACAATGTTATTTTTCATGCTTAATAAGTAACATATGGCAAAACAAAACTTTGACCACGGTAGTTTGATCGGCTGC
Source organism: Rhinoderma darwinii (assembly GCF_050947455.1). Classification (NCBI taxonomy): domain Eukaryota; kingdom Metazoa; phylum Chordata; class Amphibia; order Anura; family Rhinodermatidae; genus Rhinoderma; species Rhinoderma darwinii. Next base: position 102,244,059 of record NC_134691.1, on the reverse strand, counting down.
TAGAACGCCATGATGGCAGAACATAAAGAGGGCATGATATTCATGGAGATATTTTGCTTTTATGGTTTCCACAGGAAATAACACGATCATTTTAGTGGTGTCATTTCCTTAATATTTTAAAGTTTTTTCTGACATATAATGGTTAATAAACTAATAAAGGGAAGGAGAATGCTCTACAAAACTAAACCTAGATTTTCAAAAAACACAAGAAAGCAGGCGAGGGTTAGGCTAGATTCACATCTGCACTAAGAATTTCATTTTTCTGCTCCATCATAGGAGCAGTCAAACAGCGACGGATCCGTCACATGGAGGGAAATTAATCGTACCCAATGGACCCTTTTGACGTATCATGGGTCCTGTCATGGTGTTCATAATTTTACCATAAAAAAAAAAAGCGCAACATGCTGAGCTACAATTCCCAGCAAATATGACGGTGTCTGCAACGGACGGAGGCTCCTCACGGAAGCTCAGACGCAGGCGTGGACAGTTTTCGTAAACATGCGATTCATCAACAGCTGCTATGATTTAGGCGATTGTCATAAATTCATGCACACCACAAGTATCTTTACTCCAGGATCACAGGGGTTAGGTTAATACTGGTCTGGCACCAGACAAAGAGGTGGTCATTTTGAACAGACTGCAGTCCACTTCTAAAATTTGGGATCAAAGAAACAAATAATTGAAGCCAAACTGTAATCCCAACCCAAAGATGGTACACATACCTGTAGCACCAAGCTCCAATGACAACCGCAGAGAAAAGCAGTAAAAACGCAACATAGATTATCCACATGACGACAGCCATTGCATCAAAGCCCCAAATCAGCCATGGCTTTGGAGGTTGTGGAGGTTCAGGTCTGTTCCCACAAACCAGTGTGCAGTCTTGGCAGCTGCAAGGGGCTCCATCTTCATCCACTGACTCATTGCAACCTTTGGTTGCATTGTTCATGGGAATCATTTGCAGGAAGTGCTCATCTGTAATTGCAAGTAATTTTAGGTCAGGATTTCATGTACCGTATAGGTCTCTGAAAACAGGCTCCATATATCAGTCTGGACCTATATTATTATATCAGAGTCTTATATAGACTGTCATAGTGCAGTTTGTTGTTTTCTGATGCTTTTGCAGGGCAATGGTTGGACATCTGAATTGCTTGAAGTGATTATCTGTATTATTATATTGTTTTTGTTTATAAAAGGCAAGAACTCCCTAACATAGTAGCAATTTAATGCTGCCACTATAAGAGGGGTTGTCTGGTTTAAAAAAAAATAATCTTTTTTAAATACATAAAAGGCATTGAGGGTTAATAAAGGAGACCTCTGGCAGATGAGTTCAGGGTACCCGGGTGTAATGTAATGTAATCGGCACATGTGCAGTACAGCCGATCAGACCAGTGAAACTTCAGTGATGTACCGCGCATGCTCCAATTCAGAAGCAGAGGCGCGGGCGCGCCCATGGAGGATACAGGGCCGGGTGTGATCACGGCTTCTACTCTGCCTGGCCCTGTCAATCAAAAAAGGGAGCGAGGGATGGACTGGGGATAGAAGGTAGAGCAGTTTGGAACAACGGTGACGCCCTCGTTGCGTCAAAATGCTAATTTGCATATAAGGAATAAATTGATTATCGCTGCAACAGAGCCACTCAGCTGAAAAATGAAACCAGCGTTGGATTCGGGAGAGGCTACACTATATTACTGTGCTGCTCCTTAAATTTCTGGTAAAAAAGACCAATTAACCTATATTTGGATTTCACACTAGACAGGCTGTAGCTGGTTTAGACCAAATCTTGTTAATGATAATCGAATCTGTTGTTAAAGTGGTCATGGAAAATCTTAGCAGAAAAAAAAAAAAGAAAAAAAAAAATTCAGGGAAGGAGGAAGAACAACAATGCACATAAATGTATGAGAAATGCCGTACCAGAAAATATTGGGGTTATGGTGAAAGGAATCTGTCCGTTATTCTTGTTAAACATGTACTGGATCCAGTTAGTGGCAGTACAGTCTTTGGCTTCTCTACCGCACAATAAACCCAAGGCTTTCACATTACTTGATGGGGCTTCCACATCTTTGCAAGAATTGTACATTGCTGAAGAGGAGAACATTGCAGAGAAAAACAGGAAGAAAACAATGAAATATACATTCTTAAATAATCCACCATCTCTCTGCATAGCTATGAAAACTTCTAAAACTAGTGATCTTTAACAAACGAGTACGTTTTACCCAGTATTTTTGGCATTTCTTAAGTCTGGGATTTTAACAAATAAAAGTAAAAAAATCTAAAAAATAAAAATAACCAATACTAATGTATTAAAACCCCTACCGCTCTAGCGCGGACGCTCAGGTGGTCACCACTGGTCCTTTACATTTACGTTTGTCAGCAATGACGTGCCGTACATCCACGTTACGGTTTCAGCCAATCCCTTGCATGTATGGCATGAGGCCAGTGATGTCACATGGACGTACGGCATGTCATCGCTGACAACAAAGTAAACAAAGACCGGCGGTGACCACCTGAGCTTTGCACTGGAACGGCAGGGGAATTTATAGGCGAGTAATGGTTGTTTTTATTTTTCCAAAGTTCCTGCTGTTAGCCTATTTTTTTTTTAAACTCACAGAATTGTAATAACTAGGTGGAGCAATGGCTGACATCATTGGGGAGAACGACATTAAAGGGTCTATCCCCAACTAAGAACGAAGGCTTACAGGCCTGGGTCTGGCTTCGGCTTCTCTAACCTCTGGCGTTCAGCTGTTATAACCAGGCAAGCTGCTAGTAGTCATTCATTTACCCTGCAAACAGCTAAGGGGAGGTTCTCAAGGGGGAAGAAGCTCAACTGACAACTTCCCTACTCCATGATGATCATATACGCTATGTATGGGAGAAGCCCTTTAAGTCCATGGTAAATAGTGAGGTAGTATCTGTTCATATTACTTACCATTTGCAAAACTCTGCCCAATGAAATACTCCATAGCAGTAATGCTGCTGTTCCCTTTGTGTGGATCTGAGCTGTTATAGGGTATGGTTTGTGTAACATTTAGAAACTCTGACTGTCGAGGACTACAAGTCAACTCACAAAACAAAGTCATTAAATTATAGAAGCAAGAAGGACACCTGAAAGATAAAAAGTTAGTATGGAATTTATGATTTTTTAAATGTTTTATTATTTTTGCTATCACGTCTCTTTAAAACTCCTTTACATATAAATTAACGTGTATTACGTTATTGTTAAGAGGATGGCCTGTCCAGTTCAATCCACTATGATACCTATGCTGCAGTTCAGCCACAACTGATACATGGTTATGCCTAGTATCAGGCCTGGGGTATTCTCTCCTGTGTTTTTTGAGGCATAACACATTCTTTATTGAATATCACCTAACAATTTTTTTTTAGCTTTGCATAATATTGTTTTTTTTTAAACAATTTAAAATAAATTAAAAAAGTTAAACACACACACACTAAAAAGGAGACTTTCAATAAAGAGAAGTCAAAGACACAAATATGTACCTACACTCGGCAACGAATAAAGCCGAACGCATAGCAGAACATGGAAGTGAAAGCACATATTTGACAAAGACCGTGGTTGCCTGGATAGGACTGAGGGTATGTTCACACGAGGGCGTCCGTAACGGCTGAAATTACGGGGATGTTTCAGCCTGAAAACATCCCCGTAATTTCAGCCGTAACGGCATGTGCAGGCGCTTGAACGCCGCGTCAATTACGGACGTAATTGGCGCTGCTATTCATTGGAGTCAATGAATAACGGCTCCAATTACGGCCAAAGAAGTGACAGGTCACTTCTTTGACGCGGGCGTCTATTTACGCGCCGTCATTTGACAGCGGCGCGTAAATTACGCCTCGTGTGAACAGACAAACATCTGCCCATTGCTTTCAATGCTATTGAGGCGCTATTTTCGGACGTAATTCGGGGCAAAAACGCCCGAATTACGTCCGTAAATAGGCCGTGTGAACATACCCTGAGTCTTTAGCACATTTAAAATTGACCTGTCATGTCAGTAACAAAGAATTTTTTTTTTTTTACACAGGACCTGAATCGAGAGAAGGCAGGAATAAGGAGGGGGTGTGGTTTTAGAGAAAAAAGAAAAAGTTTAAAGAGGCTCTGTCACCAGATTATAAGTGCCCTATCTCCTATATAATCTAATCGGCGCTGTAATGTAGATAACAGCAGGGGTTTTTCTTTTGAAAAACGATCATTTTTGAGCAAGTTATGAGCAATTTTAGATTTATGCTAATTAGTTTCTTCATAGACAACTGGGTGTGTTTTTACTTTTTACCAACTGGGCGTTGTACAGAGGAGTGTATGAGGCTGACCAATCAGTGACCAATCAGTGTCCTACACTTCTCATTGTTCCAGCCCAGCCTGATCCACAGCACAGTGTGATTGTGCAGTGAAAGAAGATGGGCTGGAACAATGAGAAGTGTATGACGCTGATTAGTCGCTGATTGGTCAGCGTCATACACTCCTCTGTACAACACCCAGTTGGTAAAAAGTAAAAAACACGCCCAGTTGTCTATTAAGAAACGAATTAGCATAAATCTAAACTATCTCATAACTTGCTCAAAAATGATCGTTTTTCAAAATAAAAACCACTGCTGTTATCTACATTCCAGCGCCGATCAGATTATGTAGGAGATAGGGCACTTATAATCTGGTGACAGAGCCCCTTTAAGTAATGCTTGTCAAAGATTTTATTTTACTATAGAAAAATACTTTAAAAGCTCTACATATTATTTTGTACTATGAGGTAACCATGTACCAGGGGTTGAAAGTACCTACAGGGTTCTCCCCCACTAACCTGGACAAGAACTGTAATGGTAGCTGCAGATTGGTGTTCAGAGTCTTGAGCTGATGTACATCACAACACAAACTGACGTTTCCATAGTACAAGGACGGGCACAGTTCCTGCAAAAATGAGGAAAAATTGAGCTGCTGCAAATCAATGCCAACAAATTATTTTACTTCTTGGTTACTAACATATTAGAACATGTTCATACACGGAGAGAGACAGACAGAGACATACATATACACATACACATAGAGAGCGATAGATATCCCATGGATAGGTGATAAGCTGTTGTGGGGGGGATAACCCCTTTGAGGTTAATAGGTCATATGAACTACCCAAACATGTTGCATGTCTGGCAGGTGGAAATATACAAGAAATGGCAGCATACCTGAAGAAGTTCATGCCCCTCATTTGGCAGGGATATTGGTGGCCCGAGGTATTCACAGTTGTAGCTCTTGCCTTCTGTTAAACGTTCACACTCTCCATACCAGACACAATGTTGGGAAGATACCTATAATAAAGGAAAGACAAAATGTATTTATTTATTTTTTTACCCTGCGCTTGAAATGAAACAATGAATCATGATAAAAACAGATTATACAACATTTTTTCATTCATATACCGTACTTCATACCATATCTTTAACATCTACAGTTTTCAAAAACATTAAGGGAACACTTAAATCCCACATCACATCTTGATGAAGAAAAGATTAAAGTTGAAAATCTTTATGGATATAAATTGCGTAATTCGTTGAGAACAAAATGACACATCAGCGCTCAATGGAAACTAAAATCACCAACCAATCGGCGATTCCAAATCACCACCAAAATCAAAGTAAAAAATTTAAATCCCAAAGAGATCCAATTTGCGCAAATTCGATCCCGGTAAATCATATTGTGACTCAGTAGTATAGCCCGTACGTACGTATAAACCTCCAACAACCTCTGGCCATGTGTGCATGCAATAAAAACCTCAGCACACAGACGACATCCCTGTGCGCTCCGTTTTTTCACTCATTTGCAGAAAATAAAAAAATGAAACTAGAAAGTGATTGCAGACGAGAAACACGGACAAGAACAAATGAAACCAAAATGGACAACACGGACATTCATATAAAAAAAAAAAAAAACGCCTATTTTTTGCAGAGGCAAATTGAGCCCGCTCGTGTAAATAAGGCCTGAGCCACATCAACTATTTTGACACTTCTAATGGATCACTTATTTCCAGCATGAAAAAAACCTGCTTCTAAATTCTGCGTCAAATAATTTGACATAATGACCACTACGACACTCATGATGACGTAAGCCAGCAAAACATTTTTTTTTTCTTTAACGACCGACACACGGCTGTATTAAAATCAATGTACATCTAAGGGGCTATTCACACAGCCATTTTTTAAATGGATGTGAAAAAATAGGACATCTGCATGATCTGCAAAATCGGGTCCCGAACGGATGCAAATCGGCCGTGAAAGGCAGTTTATCACGGCCGATTTCACACCCGTCTGTGTGAATAACCCCAAGGCTACGTTCACACGATAGTAAAAAAAAACAAAAAACACAGCCATTAAAAAGTGACCAACAGTCAGTTTTTCATGGCCATTTGCATCTGTGCGTCTCCAAATTGTCATCCATTTCAAGCCCATCTGGCCGTTTATCATCAGTTTTTCATGGCCGTTAAAAAACCCAAAAACGGATGGATTTAATTTGTCAGGTTTTTTTCTGTCCCAACCCCCCGTAGACACCACAGTGCACCTGTAGATGGTGCTACAGTGCCAAATAGATAGTGCCACGGTGCCCATGTATATATGGCCAGTGTCCACTGTAGATAGTGCCCCACAGACACCCCACACCATGTAGATCGCGCCATTGGGGCTCAGTCTAGGAGCGGAATCCCCAGCCAGAGCGTTGCCGACGCTCTGGCCGGGCATTCCGCTGCTGGAAGAACCCCTGACGTCACTGACCATATATGGACAATGATGTCAAGGGCTTTTCCAAGACAGGAGTCCCAGGCCAGAGAGCTTGCGTTGAAAGCCCTGATACCACTGTCCATATATAGACAGTGACATCAAGGGTTTCACTGGACTCCGCGCTTAAAAAAAAAAAAAAAAAAAAAAAAGCACGCTGTGCCCAGGTAGTCCTCTTGTGAGGGCCAGGATCAGTTTTTAACGGCCATCACAAGGATTGACTACTTTTTTCAGGAAAATAAAGAAACATTACAGTTATAGGTATTTCCAACCTACACATTTATGGACTATCCAAAGGATATGCCATTAATGTATGATAGGCGCCAGACCCAAATCTGGGACCCACCCCTATCTCTAGAAGGTGGATCTTAGGATATTTCTAGAACCCCTATAGAAATGAATGGCCAACTTTCCATTCATTCTCCGCCGGAATGTGGCGGACGGCAACCACTTATCAGGCAGGACAGTGGTTGGGGGACAACCGTTCTGGAAATAGGTGGGTGCGTCACAGGAGGTGGAGTATATGGATATGCCATAAATGTCTTTAGAATAAAAGCAATAGCAGCTGATGAACTTCTGGGCATGGGAGACTTGATATCGGAGCTCACAAAAGCGCTGCTTTAGTAAGAAGTTAGTATATCAGTTATTAGCTTTGGTTTGCTAAATTAGTTTAGGAAAAATATTCTGTGCTCGTACAACCTCTTATTACTACTGTCTTTTACAACCCATGCCATGAACCATTAAATTTCTAAACACATTTCGTTCACATCTGCGTCAGGGTCCCGTTCTGACGGAGCTTCCCGTCAGACCGGGACCCTGACTGAAACAAACGGAAACCATAGGTTTCCGTTTGCATCAACTTTGATTTCAATGGTGACTGATACGGTGCCAATGGTTTCCGTTTGTCTCGGTTGTGCAAGGGTTCCATCGTTTTGACGGAATCAAAACCGTAGTCTATGGTTTCAGTTTGTTTCAGTCAAGGTCCCGTTCTGAACGGAAGCTCCAACGGAACGCCAGAACGGGACCCTGACGCAGATCTGAACAAAGCCTAAATCTTTTAGAGTTATCCTCAAACCTGAACCCAATGATTATGCAAGACTATACCAGGTACACTGGAGGACACCACCTTTCTCCTTAGACATGCACTGTTGTTATCTAGGTAAGCCATCATGTCAGGTCTGATTACACAAGTGTACTATTGAACCCAAACAATCCACAACAATCAGTTCTCCCAAGGTCTAACAAACCAACATGTAAACACTAAAGGCCCTTTTACACTGGCCAATTATCGGGCAAACGATCGTTCATAGGACGCTTGTTGTTGATAATTGCCCTGTGTAAATTGCCCAGGGCAGCGATCAGCAGATGAACGAGCAAACGCTTGTTCACCTTCTGATGGTATAGTTTTAAAAAAGTAAAATATATTTGTCAGCAGCACATCTCCCTGCGTAAACAGGGAGACGAGCTGCCGACATGATGATACTGTATGGTGACGAGCAATCGGAGTAACGACCGTTCGTCCCCATACTAGCTCCTTGTGAAAGGAGCAAACGAGCGCCGATCAACGAGCCAGTACGTGTCGTGTAAGAGTACCTTAAAACAAAAACATTTTTTTTTGAAAAGACGGAAAAATAACTTTACACGATTGTTTCCTCAATGTTAAAGAGGCTCTGTCACTAGTTTATTAATTCCCTATCTCCTAACTAATCTAATAGGCGCCATGATGCGGATAACTGGTGTGATTATTTTGTTCAAACACATTTATTATTTGCAAAGTTATGAGCATTTTTCTAAATAAGCCAATTTGGCTATACTTACCAAATGGGAGGTTACTCGTTATTTTCACTCTGGACAGCATCATACAGAAAACATTACACTGCCCAATCAGCATACAGCTTCTCTTACCCTAACCCTTCCCAGCAACGCAGCCTGATCATATAATATACAGCTTCCATTCCCAACTGGCGATACCTCCGGTTGTTTCACAGCTAGAACTGCATTGGTGCCTAATGAAAGATTAGAATCTCATCTTTCATACGCCCACCACTGTTCTAGGTGGTCCAGAGCCCAAGATATGGCTATTTGAAGTGATGCCCCTTCCCTCTAGCCTCAGGCTCTCACACGGTGTGAAACAGCTTCATGCTGATAGGACAGCGTCAGAGGCTCCACCTCAGGAGAATCGCTGGCGTTGACACCCACTTGTCCAGTATAGCCTCATTTGCATATTTAGAAAAAAGCTCAACTTTTAAAATAATCTTTTTGGGACACAATTTTTTACTAGAATTATCAGTGTGACAGTGCCTATTAGATTCGCTAGAAGACTGGGCATTACTAAACTAGTGACAGATCCTTTTTAAACTATAAAAAGGTCTCATCTCAGAGAGGGTAAGAAAGACTGTGCCCGCGTCTTCTCCTCAGGTTTGTACATTTCTTATAAGACAAGAGGAGAAAAAAAAAATAAAAGAAAAAGGACTGTGGCTGTCAGCACTGGCCACTAAACAGCAATACTGGGGCTGGGAGGGAGTCAGCAGCCTAATGCCTCATGCACACGTCCGTTGTGCCACTTGGGAAGTTTTTTATGGCATCAGAGTGGCACCAGATATTCTTCACGGACCCATTCACTTTAGCAGGTGAATCGGGTCTGTGAAAATGCTCCGAGTCTCCGATCCGAGGAAAGATAGAACCATGTTCTATCTTTCCTCGGATCACTGATGGGACTCGGACGGCGCACACGGTCGTGTGCATGAGGCGCAAGTCATCTCGCTCCCCCTGAAGGCACTTCTCTCTAACAATGAAATTGGTTTCTGTCCCTGTGAGTTAGAGGAGTCAGAGGGGGGACAGTAGTAGCACAGTACTACAAACCCTTCTGACTCCGCTTAAAGGCTGGGTTCTCATGTATCGCAAACACTGCAAAATTTCTGCAACGGAATTCTGTGTGGAAACTCCACAGCATTTACAGTAGCAGCAAAGTCAATGAGATTTAGAAAGTCTCATGCCCACGCTGCGGGGAAAAAAAAACACGCACAAAAGTAGTGCGGAAAGCGTTCTGCGCACTGTGTTTGTCAATTCCACAGCATGTCAATTTATGCAGGTAAAACCACTGCGGGAAAAAATGCAGCGATTCCACAGCAATCTGAGCAGGAAAAACTCACTATTTGGTGCGGATTTCGGTGACAGATTTACCAGCGTTTTTCAACAGATTCTGCTGCAGATTTTCAAAAATTCCTCCATGTGAACATAACCTTCGGGTAGGCTATGTTCCCACACACAGGATATGTTGCAGATTATCTGCAACAGAAAATCTGCAGCAGAATCTCTAGAAAAACGCTGGTAAATCTGTCACAGAAATACGCACCAAATAGTGAGTTTTTCCTGCTCGTATTGCTGCGGAAACGCTGCCTTTTTTCCCGCAGTGGTTTTACCTGCGGAATTGGTATTAAACATTGGCTATAGCAAAGCACCTGCGGATTTCCAGCTTTTTCGCCGAGTAAATGCTGTAAAAACCTTCTGCTCCCCGTTGAAATCTATGGGCTAAACACGCAGCATCTCCGCACAAAACCCGCAGGATAAATTGACATGCTGCGGAATTGAAAAACACATCGCAGAACGCTTTTGTGAATTATTTTTTTTGCAGCGTGGATATGAAATTGTGTCAATCATTCACTTTAATGCTACTGTAAATGCTGCGGAATTTCCGCACAGAACTCCGTTGGAACTCAGCCTAAGGGTGTACTCACGTGGTGTGGTCATTTGCTGCAATTTTTGCAAAATTGGAGCAAATGGGTAAAATTGGGGCTTATCTCTGTCAGAAAAACAAACCCACGTTTTGTTGTGGCCTGAGAATAAACACGCATTTACTTTGCTCTATAGAAAGTTTAACTTCCCTATGGTAAGTTAAAAGGTCTCTAGTTTATAGGAGCATTAAAAAATACAAATACAAAATGACAATCTTATTCTTCCTTATGGCGACTTGGAATAAAAAGGTCATTTTAGAGCAAGTTTACACAGTGCATGTGACAATCAGCAGACCACGCAAGCACGTGTAACCCATGTGGTTATCTCTAGTCTCAGTTTTGCTCAACATTGACCCCGGTAATGATTTGACCCCCTAAACTGCAGAGGTGAGCAATGCATTTTGGACAAGCAAAGCTAATTCTCTCCATTGCTATTAGTTTCCCTTTATAAAAGTGGTTTATGAGGAAACCAAGGGCATGCATGCCAGCGACACGGGAAGTCCGTTAACCCGAGTATCTGTTTTGAAGTGTGAGAGGAAACAGAAGTGCCCACACAAATGTGAGACTAATACACGAGCTCTACGCATAAGGCAACAGTGGATGAAAAACGACAATTTGGGACGACAGTACTGGTTTCCTTCATGGCTGCACAAGAGGTTAAGCTAGGAAATTTGGAACATGGACCATACTCTAACACAAGAATATGTAATTGGCTTTTTCTTTTTTTTAATCTACATGTTGGTGGTTAGGAATGGTGCAGACTATGAGAAAAGGCGAAGTAGCCGCTGCCATATTGTTCTGAGCAGAATCGCTATCTACTTAGTGATCAATAAGTGCGGTGTAAAAAGGAAAGGCTGAGGCAATGCTGTATCCTGTATGTGACCCCGTGACCTGTCAGCTGTCAATGTGACAAATGTTACAGCCTGGAGAAGTTTTCACCTGGAACTGGGCTGCTATGGTAGGGTAGCGCAAGGCTCAGAGGAAAGCAGAGAGGAGTATGTGGGAGAGGCTTTGATGTGACCGCTGGAGGGGGGGGGGGGGGGGCGTCGGGGAGTCCGGCTCTGACTACTATGTGAAGGGAGGGGCAGTCGTGCTAGGACTTCTGGGAGTGGGGGGTTGGGATGGAGGGAGGTTCCAAGACTACTCTAGAAGCGTTGGATCGGCAGGTGGGAGAGAGCGAGAGTTTATCAAGTATGGCAGGGCAGGTCAGTCAGAAGGATATTACTATAAATAACTTTGGGGTTCTGCTAGCTGCTTCTTCCATACATCTAAGGATATGTTCACACAGGACATAAAAAAAGCACTTCTGGCCGGCAATTCGATAGCAATGTCCAAATCTAAATGACAAGTTAGGGCTTCTCTTCCTGAAGCTTCACTTTCACGTTTTTGTTTTTTTTAAAAAGACTATAGGAGAGTAGAGCAGCAACCCTTAGCTCTGCTGTTTTAACGCTTCAGGCTACATGCACACGTCGCGTATTTTGCTGCGGAAAAGACGCACCAAAACCGCAGCAATATGCAGGTAAAAACCCCACCTAAACGTGCATTTTTCAATGTGTGTTTCAGTGAGGTTCTTACGTTTGGATGCGTTTTTCGACGTGATTTCATGCTGCGGGTTTTGGTGCGATTTTCCACAGCACTAGGCAAATACAATTCGCAAGCGGAAACGCAAGGTAAATTGACATGATGCGGATTTTAAAATCCACACCGCAGGTCAATTTAGGTGCGGAAAAATACTGCTGCTTGTACTTGAGATTTCCTGGAATCTCATTGACTATGCCAGTACTGTATCACGCTGCGGTTTTGCCGCATGTAATACACACGTGTGCATTGACCCTTATGGTAGTAGTGCAAACAGAAATCAGTATTTTAGGTGGAGCCATTTATCTTATGCTGAACGGGACTGTGATTTATATGCACAGTCCTGACACAGGCTAGCACCACGCAAGATATGTAGACTGACAGGCTTGTAAACCATCGTGAACCTGAATGCTCTACCGTTTGTGTCAGTCGACCCATTTCCCAAGCACGGATTTAGCTTTTCTGCTTATAAGAAAGAAGAACCTCATGAGAATAAAAACCAAATGACTTCCCCCTAATTGGCAGATTATTTGAGATTGACGTTTAGATTAGGAAATTCCCATAACTGCAGTCACTTGCTTTGAATTGCAGAATTAACATTAGATTTGGAACCCTGCACAAGTGATGTGTGAAGAACTATTCTGAGTTTCGACTAGAAAGGCAGAGAGCTGCTACTTTATCAGCCATTCACGCATGAAGTCAGAATCTGTGTCACAGCAGAGACACAATAGCGTACAATGTAGGACAAAGCCCAATGTCTTCCCTGAAAGAACATACCGTACATGGCCTCGGCTAATACAGAGCACAAGACAAGCTCTGATTTCCAAATAATGCTGTGTGTGTTACAAATCAGTCCCTAAACCTTCGGATCCTCAGCAGCGGGAAGGAGGATAGCAGGAATTGTTTTAGTCACATGCAGAAAAACCCCCCAATTATTTTCACACATTTAGGCCTTGTTCACACAGTGCAGATTTGCTGCAGATTTTGAATTATGAGAGATGCACCATTGATTCTACCTACATAGTATGCCTCAGTAAGTCTGACTGGGAAGTTAAAACACATTTTTCAAACGGTTTGAAAAGTCACTCTGCATATCTGGTGGCCGACCAGGGAGCATCATCGTTGCCTAGTGATGGATCTTGTGAAAGCCGTGAGCGAGGCCGGTATAGGTCATCTAAACGTTGCTACGAGCTGCATTTACCAATATCACTGGCATTTTTAGGTTTACGCGATCAATGTTCAGCAATGATAACCAATAGTTTTATAGTTTATCGCTGATCTTTCTGTGCAATTATTGTCACCATTCTAGAAATTAAAGAGCAACTGCACTCTCACAAAACTTGACATATCAGAAGTTTTGATTGGTGGAAGTCCGGGTGCGAAGACCCCCACCACTGCTGAAACAAAAGGTGCCTAGCGGAGGTCTCTGCACCTTCTGCGGTGATCCCCGCTCCTCGTTAGGCTCAGGACGGCTCATAGACGTTTATAATCTTCCGCTAAACAAGAACCACAGCCAAAAGGTGCAGGGAACTCAACTAAGCGCTTCTGCACCTTTGTTTCAGAGATGGTAGGGGTCTCAGAAGCCGGACCCCCACCAATCAAAACTTCTGATATGTCTCTATGACATATCAAAAGTTTTGGAAAATACAGTTACACTTTGGAACTCTCATAATTAAAGTGTAAACAGGTCCGATTAACACCCGATTCAACTAATAAAACGAATTGCTGTGAATTATTGGGTTTCACACTCACAATAAAATTTCAGTGCAAATATGTTGCGAACCTTACTTTTAGGCATTATTCAGCGTATTATACGTACATGTGCCATGTGGGCACACGGACCTATGCAATTCAATTGGGCTATTCACACATCCGTGGTTTTTCACGCAGCGTGTGTTCGTTACGTGAAAGTCACTGGACGACATCCGTGTGCGGTCCGTGTTTTTCACGCACCAGTTGCTAAAGAAATGAGAAAACAAAAACAGGAACACGGATGTCACACGGAAAGCAAACAGAACTGAAATGCATGAAATATGGTCAGTTTTTTTGCGGATGCAAAACTGACTGGTCTGAATAAGGCTTTATCTACACGAACGTGTGTGTGCCTTGCGTGCGTAAAAAAATGCAGCGTTTTGCGCGCGTTGCAGTTCCGTGTGTCATCAGTGTTTGGTGCGTGTCTGCATTATTTTCGCGCGTATGGCATCCTTATGGCACGCGGTTTTGACATTTACAAAATGAAATGGAGGTGATTTTCTTTTTCCAATCATTTCTTGAGCAACGGTTGCGTGAATCACGCACAGCACACGGATGGGCGTCCGTGTGCGGTCTGATTTTCCGATTTTGATTGCGAATAATCTTCGCTTTAGGCTCTGTTCACATCATTTATTTGCATTATGTTGAAAGGGACTGTTTTTTGTTGTTTTTTTTGTGCTTTATTTCTGGTCAGTTTTACTTTTTAAACAGAATGAGGCAAGCTGCATTTTCTGTCCCGTTGAAGAACCAGACGGATCTCGTTTTAGGTGAAGTCCAGACGCGTTGTCAAAGGTGAAATCCGCTGTGAAAATTTGCAGCATGCTCTGATTTCCGTGTGGGTTTTTTACGCTACAAGTGCTTTTATTGTACTCTACATTGCTTAGGATTTGCTGTGAGGATGCCGCATCAAAAAAAAACGCTACATCTGTACCCAGCTTTAAAGGAACGTTTTTTTGTTCTGTTTTTTTTAATTTTAAGGGGAACAGCAACTTTCAAAAGGATGCAAAAAACCGGGGTAACTTTAGTATAGGTTTGTAAACAGATATTCATATGGCACCTGTATGGATGTTTCTAATGGATTTCCATACATGGACATTATCTGCATTTGTCTATGAGTTCCAAATTAACGAATACACTCTCAATGGTGGATCTGAGAGAGGCCGGCCGGAGAGACCATGACACGCAGCTTCAGTGTTCAAATAGTCTCTGCCATGGGGGGCAGATGCATCTTTATTTATAATCGAGAGAGAAGGTGTTACACTCATACTTCCAAACATATACATACCACATATGGTAAAATACAGAATTCCAAGCTTATGTTAGTATATATATTTAGCAAAATGGATTGCAAGTGTCATTAGGTTTTGTCATGTCAGCCTTTGTATCAGCTGAATATTAGGTCATATACCAGAAGTCTTTGAAACAGCCTACAGAGGGGGATGAGTTTTCTATTCTGAGTTACAACGGTCTGTCATGTTGAGCAATTTTAGGTTCACATTTTATAAAGATATTAAAATATCTTTGACAGGTCTAAGACAGGGGTGGAGAACGTCCGGGCCGCGAGCAATAAGGCCCGCGGGATCATTTGGTCCGGCCCGTCCTCACTCTGACCGCCGATGCGAGTCCACCCTACTCATTCACATTTAGGAGCAGGAGAAGGGGCAGCGGCGGTCTGAGTGAGGTCAGTGCATGCCGGTCCAAGAGTGGATCAGTCTGGTCACCTGACCAGAGTCGTGACGCGAGGTCAGGTGACCGGAACGGTCCACTCCAGTGGCGTAGCTATAGGGGTCGCAACTGCGACCGGGGCCCTAAGCTTGTGGGGCCCACCAAGCCCCCATTGCCACACAGCGCTGCCCACTCTGGTCCTTGCTCCAGAATTCAATGTGCTGTGAGCGGCCCAGCGCAGGGAGGCGCGATGTAGTGATGTCATCGCGCCTGTCTGAACCGAGTCACTCACAGCACAGTGCAGAGGAGGAGAAGGATCTTTTCCACCTGTCATTGGAACAGGGATAGGCAAGTGATAATGTTATTTTTCTATTTGGTACATACATATGGGGGCATTATACTGTATGGGGCAGCTATGGTGGGCATTATACTGTATGGGACAGCTATGGGGCATTATACTGTATGGGGGCATTATACTGTATGTGACAGCTTAGGGTGGCAATATACTGTGGGGGCAGCTATAGGGGCATTATACTGTGGGGGCAGCTATAGGGGCATTATACTGTGGTGGTCAGCTATAGAGGGCATTATACTGTGTGGTGGGCACCCATGGGGGCATTATACTGTGTGGTGGGCACCCATGGGGGCATTCATGGGGTCTGTCGGGCAAGGCAGCTGGGCAAAGGTGTGTGCAGGGTCTGTTGGTGTTGGGGAGGGCCCAAGCTTAATTCTTGCACCAGAGCCCCTGGGCCGCCGCACAGTCCAGTCACCTGCCCTCACGTCAGGGACATGAGGTCAGGGGACTGGACTGGTCCACTCCTGTCACAGCACGCCCAGACCTAACTCTGGCCGCTGCTGCCGCTGTGCCATTCCCTACTTGGCTCCGCCCTCCTTTCTCGAAGATAGGTCAGGTGACGTAAAAGGGGCTTTTTTTCTATAAAGGACATTTAGGATATATCCACAGGATATGTCATAAATATCAGATATATGCGGGTCCCAGATCCATCTCAAGAACAGGGCCCCTAAACATTGTTCTACCTCTTTGTGTTGTGGCTGAAGCTTGTGATTTCCGACCACGAAGAAGAAAACAGCATAACTTGCTGAGCTACGCGGTTTCCGTAAATGCCATTCACTACTATGGGAGTTATGGAAACAGCACAGCTCAGTGAGTTAGGCTTCGTTCACATCTGCACTAGGGCTCCGTTCCGACATTCCGTCTGAGCTTTCCGTCGGAACAGAGTCCTGACAGACACAAACGGAAACCATAGGATTCCGTTTCCATCACCATTGATTTCAATGGTGACGGATCCGGGACAAATGGCTTCCATATGTGTCAGTTGTGCAAGGGTTCCATCGTTTTGACGGAATCAGTAGTGTAGTGGACTACGCTATTGATTCCATCAAAACGACGGAACCTTTGCACAACTGACACAAACGGAACCCATTTGTACCGGATCCGTCACCATTGAAATCTACTGTTTCCGTTTGGGTCTGTCAGAGCTCCGTTCCGACGGGAAGCTCCGATGTAACGAAGCCCTAGCACAGATGTTAAACGAAGCCTTACGCATTTTTTTTCTTCATGGTTGGAAATCAGCCGGAAAACAGAGAGGTAGAACGGGGTTTAGGGGGCCTCGTTCTAGAGATAGGTGCGGGTCCCAGAGGTGGGACCTGCATCTATCTGACATTTATGACCTATCCTGTGGATATATCACAAATGTCCCTGATGGGAAAATACCTTTAACCCTTTCAAGACCGAGCTCATTTTGACCTTCATGACCAGCCCCATTTTCTCAAATCTGACATGTGTCTCTTTATGTGGTAATAACTCCAGAATGCTTTTGCCTATCCAAGAGATTCTGAGATTGTTTTCTCGTGACATATTGTACTTTATGTTAGTGGAAAAATTTGGTCAATAAATTCATTGCTTATTTGTGAAAAACACCAAAATTTAGAGAAAATTTGCAAAAATTATGATTTTTCTCATTTTAAATGTATCTGCTTGTAAAACAGATAGTAATACCACACAAAGTAGTTACTATTTTATATATTCCATATGTCTACTTTATATTTGCATAGTTTTTTGAACATTATTTTCTTTTTCTAGGACGTTACAACGTTTAGAACTTTAGCAGCAATTTCTCACATTTTCAAGAAAATTTCAAAAGGCTATTTTTACAGGGACCAGTTCAGTTCTGAAGTGGCTTTGAGGGCTTTATGTACTAGATAGACCCCATAAATCACCCCATATTAAAAACTGCACCCCTCAAAGTATTCAAAATAGCATTCAGAAAGTTTCTTAACCCATTAGGCGCTTCACAGGAATTAAAGCAAAGTAGAGGTGAAATTTACAAATTTTATTTTTTTTACTGAAATTCATTTGTAATACAGTTTTTTCTGTAACACAGAAGGTTTTACCCGAGAAATGCAACTCAATATTTATTGCCCAGATTCTGCAGTTTTTAGAAATATCCCACATGTGGCTCTAGTGTGATAATGGACTGAAATACCGGCCTCAGAAGCAAAGGAGCACCTAGTGGATTTTGGGGCCTCCTTTTTTTAGAATATATTTTAGGCACGATGTCCGGTTTGAAGAGGTCTTGTGGTGCCAAAACAGTGGAAATCCCCCAAAAGTGAGACGGTTTTGGAAACTACACACCTCAAGGAATTTATCTAGGTGTATAGTTAGCATCTTGACCCCACAGGTATTTTGCTATATTTATTGGAGTTTGTCTGTGAAAGTGAAAATCTACTTTTTTTCTGAAAAAATATAAAAAAAAATTATATTTGCAAGGAATAAAGATTAAAAAGCACCCCAGAACTTGTAAAGCTACTTCTCCCGATTACGCCAATACCCCATATGTGGTACTAAACTGCTGTTTGGACCCACGGCAGAGCTCACAAGGGAAGGAGCGCCATTTGGATTTTGAAGCGCAGATTTTGCTGGATTGTTTTTCAGTTCCATGTCGTGTTTGCAACGCCCTGGAGTAAGCAAAACAGTGGAATCCCCCCAAAACTGACCCCATTTTGAAGACTACACCCCTCAAGGAATTGTTCTAGGGGTATAGTTAGCAGTTTGATCCCACAGTTTTTTTGCTGAATTTAGTGGAATTAGGCCGTGAAAATGAAAATCTACTTTTTTCTGAATTTTTTTTACAATGAATAAAGGAGAAAAATTACCCCAAAATTTGTAAAGCAATTTGTCCTGATTACAGCAATATGCCATATGTGGTAATAAACTGCTGTTTGGACCCACGGCAGGACTCAGGAGGGAAGGAACAATATTTGGCTTTTGGAGCTCAAATTTAGCTGGAATGGTTTTCGGGTATCATGTCGCATTTGCAAAGCCCCTGAGGTACCAAAACAGTGGAAACCTCCCAAAAGTCCCTTTAGGGGACTGAAACGAGCGATCATTAGGTCGCTGGTACAATACACTGCAATACTAATGTATTGCAGTATAATGTCATTTTACAGGCTCCTGTAACAGCGCGATCGCTGTTCCTGTCCGTTAGTCCCGGGTGTCAGCTGTAATACACAGCGGACACCTGCAGAATATGGAGCATGCACAGCGCATGAGCCCGCTCCATAAATAACCCCTCGATCCACGACATGCTATTAAGTCGTGGTGCGCGAAGGCGTTAATGCGCAGCGGATGGTGCAAAGTGAAAATTTAAATTTTCCACTGATATGCCATTTTAATGCACAATATATTGTGCCCAGTTTGTGCCACTGAAGACAAATACCTCATACAATGTTGAGCGGGTTCTCCCGGATATAAAATGTCATATGTGGACGTAAGCTGGTGTTTGGGCACGCTGTGGGGCTGAAGGGAGGGAACACCATTTGGCTTTTGGAGCGCAGATTTTGCTTGGTAACTGTTCTGTTTGTGGTTTTGCTGGTATTTCAGTTATAATGTGGGGGCATATGTAACCTGTGCGGAGAACATCAGGACATAATAAGAGGGTATAATAATGGGGTACATAAATAATAATTTGCAGATATGTGGCCGGTGTCGCACTGATAAATGGCGCCCGATCTTATCCGCTTTTGGAACACTGCACATTTTGCATCGCCATATTCTGAGAGCCAGAACTTTTTTGTTTTTTCTCCAACGGAGCTGTGTGAGGGCTTATTTGTTGCGGGACAATCTGTACTTTTCATTGGTACCATTTTAGGGTACATGTGATTTTTTTTAATCACTTTTTATTAGATTTTTTTGGAAGCAAAGTGACAAAGAAACATAAATTCTGACAATGTTTTTTGTGTATTTTTTTTTTTTACAGTATTCACCGTGCGGTATAAATGACATTTTACTTTATTCTGCGGGTCGGTACGATTACGGCGATACCAGATGTATATAGGCTTTTTATGTTTTGTGGCGATTGCGCAATAAAATCACTTTGATAAAATTATTTTCTGTGGTCACCATATTGTAAGAGCCATAATTTTATATTTTTCTGTCAAAAAAGCGGTGTAAGGGCTTGTTTTTTGCGGGGCGGGTTGTAGTTTTTATTGGTACTATTTTGGGGTACATGCGACTTTTTGATCACATTTTATTCTATATTTTGGGAGGGTTGATGACCAAAAAAAGTGATTCTGACATTGTTTTAATTATTTTTTTTGCGGTGTTCACCGTGCGGGAAAAATAATATTATAGTTTTATAGTTTGGGTCGTTATGAACGCGGTCATACCAAATATGTGTACTTTTTTAACATTTTCATTTTTTTCCTATAATAAAAAGACTTATTATAAGAAAAAAAGCATTCTTTTTTTTTGTAACTTTTATAACTTGTTTTTACACTTTTATAAAACTTTTTTATTACTTTATTTTTGACTTCTTACTTGTTTTACTTGAAGCCTGGCAGCACTGATCGCTGCTATAATACATTACAATACCTAGGTAGTGTAACGTATTATAAACTGTCAGTGTGACGCTGAGAGTCACACTGACAGGAAGCTTATGAGGACCGGCCTCCGGCTGGTTCTCATAGGCTGCTGTGCATGGCAGACCCGGGGGCTGTTATATGGCCCCCGGTTCTGCCTTGTAACCGACTGCAGCACCAGCAATCGGTCCCCGGGAAAGTTTGTTGTAGCAACAAACTTTCCAGTTTGTTATAGCAACAAACTTTACAGTTCGTTGCTACAATACACTTTCCCTGCGATCACATGACCGGGACCTGAACTAATCAGGTCCCGATCATATCTCCGGGACCAGAGGCAGGTGATAACAGCGCGATCCGGGTGTCAGCGCTACTCTGAGACACCCGGATCGCGCTTTGAACACCCACCGTGAATTCACGTCGGCACTGCACAGAGCCCAGCAAGTGCCGACGTGAATATACAGTGGGCGGTCGGGAAGCGGTTAAAGAGGCTCTGTCACCACATTATTATAAGTGCCCTATCTCCTACATAAGGAGATCGGCGCAATAATGTAGGTGACAGCAGTGCTTTTTATTTTTAAAAAAAACGATCTATTTTTACCACTTTATTAGCGATTTTAGATTTATGCTAATGAGTTGCTTAATGCCCAAGTGGGGACGTATTTTTACTTTAGACCGAGAGGGCGTTGTACAGGGGAGTGTATGACGCTGACCAATCGGCGTCATTCACTCCTCTCCATTCATTTAGTCAGCGCATAGGGTTCCTGTTAGATCCTTATGTGCTGTCTTATACTAACACATTAACAATACTGAAGTGTTTAGACAGTGAATAGACATTCCACAGGATATCTATTCGCAATCTCTGCACTTCGTTACTGTTTCTATGGTAGTTACAGCAGAGGAAGCGTGATCTCGTTGTAACCGGTCATTTACCGCGTAATCTCACGAGATTACGCGTCCCCTGCTGTAACTACCACAGACAGAGTAACGCAGTGCAGAGATTATGAATAGACATCCCGTGGATGTTAATGTGTTAGTATAAGAACATAAGGATCTAACAGGATCCCTATGCGCTGACTAAATGAATGGAGAGGAGTGAATGACGCTGATTGGTCAACGATTAGACCAAGTGGGCATTGTACAGAGGAGTGTATGACGCTGACCAAAGTAAAAATACGCCCACTTGGGCATTAAGCAACTCATTAGCATAAATCTAAAACCGCTAATAAAGTGGTAAAAATAGATCGTTTTTTTAAATAAAAAGCACTGCTGTCACCTACATTATAGCGCCGATCTCCTTATGTAGGAGATAGGGCACTTATAATGTGGTGACAGAGCCTCTAAGTGAATTTGTCGGAACAATTTACTGCTGCGAGTTCTTTACAAAACTTACCATTGCAAATAGTGGACTGCTCTCCAGACTGACCGACGCAGTAACAAGATCATCAATACCAGCTAACATCACACGCCTCAAAGAGATGCAGTTCCAGCCATCACATTAGGGGTGAGTTAATTAAATGTTTAACCATATATAGCAGGGTAACTTAAGTTGATAATTTTGTATGGCCCGTGAATGATTTTATAAATATTCAAATGGCCCTTGGCAGAAAAAAGGTTCACCACCCCTGGTCTAAGGAATGAACAGGGCCATCTTCTTAAGAAATTCAGCTTCATTGACCGCACATAAAAACAGATGCACACAGAAGGTCAATGGGTGCCGGGCAACTCTGTCATGTGAATGAGGCCTTTTTTCTAAAACTCTGAAGAGGCCATGGGTGACTGCAGAATTAAAAATTACATGTTGCCTTTTAAAATAGAGTTAATCAACTATATTATTTTAACGGCTATGTAAGCCTTTGAAATAGTTTGTTTTTTTTATAAAAATTTGTGTGTTTGGTGCAACCTTCTAAATATTTTTTACTTTTTAAGATACAGCTGCTTTGTATTCTGTATACAGAGCAGTTGTATCTAGCATGGAGACCTGTATCTGTCAGGTCAGTGGCACGGACTGCTTCAGTGTCAGCGGGTCCTGTGGTTATCAATCAAATCTAAGCTCATTACTTAGATGTGATCGATAAAAGGTGGATCCGACCCGATGTCACTGAACCCGTCAGCCCCGTGCACCTGACAGATACAGGTCTCCATGCTAGATACAACTGTTCTGTATACAGGATACAAAGCAGCTGTATCTCAAAGTAAAAATCATTTTTAAATGAAAAATATTTAGAAAGTTGCAAACACTCAGACATTTTTATTTAAAAATAAATAAATAAAAAATTATTTCAAAAGGTGTACATAGCCTTTATTTGATTAAACCGAGCCAAGTATAACCACTTGAATTTATTCAGACATCACTGAATGATTTTTAAGGAGTTTCAGGCACCGGCAATATTTTCTTAATACTTAAAAAGTTTAGAATTGAAGCAATTCCTTTCACTGTAAAATGTTTACCCAGAGTACTGATGTCTAGAACAGGGCATTAAGTGCCCCCTCTTGTTCTTACATGTTTAATAAGGGACATTGGAATTTTCCATTTCACCTTCACAATTTTATTGCCCTCCGATGTGGTACCAGAAAGGAACCAGAACACATTGCACAGCATTATAAATTTAGTTACAGACAACGCTAAAGCATCAAGTGCATCAGTTGTCCAACCTCTATAGAGGACAATCCTAAAAATCCCAGGAGCTCTACTGCTGGGATTTTATTAAAGAATATTATATCTATCTAGTGTGACTTTAGTCTATGGCTACATGCTAATCTTAATGTACTCTCCAGATCCCTTACAATTATTGCGATTTGTTTTTTTCTATAGTTGCAGCAAACACATCAGACCTATGGATAATTTTCAATAGAAGCCAATTCACCCACTAGTAAATTATGGCTTGTAAAAGGAAATCCGCACAGGATCAACTCAAGAACTACCTTAAAACATCGGTCCGGTATGTGATCAAACCTACGACGCTGCAAGAAAATAAGCGACCACTATGGTCTCAAAAAGAAAAAAACTGCACAGAAATAAATTCTTCCGTGTCTCCGAATTGGCAATTCTGCAGGCTTCCCATTGAAACGGCTAACTAAGGAGTTTGAGTTCTAGAAACGGTTGTTTGCCAAGCAGTGTCCTGGATCTGTCATTAGCAGCCAACACCACTGCCGGTGGGTGATATAGCCAGACCCCTATTCTCCACTATGCTGGTGTGTATATGTGCCATAATCTTGTTAGAATCCCAAGGCCAACAGAATTGGGTCTAATTGTACTTCCAAGTATAACTCCTCATACCGAATTATCTGAAAAGAGTGCATCCCCCTCTGGAGCACTTGGCGCAGCCATGTATTACATATTACCGTGGGTTATAGCAGCTTTCGTGTTCAGATGGGACCAACCGTAAAATAGGTTATGCCACCCCAAATGTGCTTATGTTATAAAATTCGTGGAGATCTAGGCCTCATGCACATGACCGTAGCCAAGTGCACGGTCTGTGATTACGGCACGGACAGGCCGCGGAGTGTTATCCGCCGGCCGTCCGCAATCACGTGGAAACCACGGTCGTGTGCATTGGCCCATAGGATAGAATGTGTTCTATACTATCCGCAAATGCGGATAGCATGCGGCCACAAATGCACGCTTGTCTGCAGGAGGCCTTAGGCCCTATTCACCCGACAGTGATTCCCGGCCGTGTGATGGCAGTTTTTTTTAACGGCCGTCACACGGGCGCAGTAGGAACAATAGCCCCCGAATGGGGCTATTCACAAGGCCGATATTTTTGACCACCCGGTAAACCGGTCCGTCAAAAAAATGGTGCATGCCCCATTTTCGGCCATTCTTGCGGCCTCAAGGTTCCCATAGAAGTCTATGGGGCCATGTAAAGCACGGCTGTCAATCGGATGTGTTCAGAGTGACAGCCGTGCTTTCTGCCGCTCGTTCGATCTCTTTTTCTCACAGTGCGAAGTGCATGTGAGGAGGAGGAGGAGCAAGGTATTTTTTTGCTACCTGTAGGAGCAGAATCCCTAATCCCTAATCCCCGGCCACAGCGTTGCTGAAGATGTGGCCGGGGATTCCGCTCCAGGAGAAGTCCCTAACTTCACTGTCTATATATGGGCAGTCACGTCAGGGACCTCTTCTGGCGCTGTCCCCGACTCCTGAAACTGAATCCCGGCGCTGTGGCCGCTGTTTCCGTTCCAGGAAAAGTCCATGACTTCACTGTCCATATATGGACATTGAAGTCAGGGAATTCTCCTGGAATGGTCCCCTACAGTGGTGCTATCTACAGAAAGGTAGGAGGGTGCTATGTGAAGGGGGGCTGTGTGGCACTAGCTACAGGGGGGCTGTGTGGCACTAGCTACAGGGGGGCTGTGTGGCACTAGCTACAGGGGGGCTGTGTGGCACTAGCTACAGGGGGGCTGTGTGGCACTAGCTACAGGGGGGCTGTGTGGCACTAGCTACAGGGGGGCTGTGTGGCACTAGCTACAGGGGGGCTGTGTGGCACTAGCTACAGGGGGGCTGTGTGGCACTAGCTACAGGGGGGCTGTGTGGCACTAGCTACAGGGGGGCTGTGTGGCACTAGCTACAGGGGGGCTGTGTGGCACTAGCTACAGGGGGGCTGTGTGGCACTAGCTACAGGGGGGCTGTGTGGCACTAGCTACAGGGGGGCTGTGTGGCACTAGCTACAGGGGGATTGGGGATTCCGCTCCTACAGGGAGCAAAAAAATACCCTCCTCTTCCATACATGCACTTCATGTGCGTGAGAAGAGCGCGAACGAGCGGCAGAAAGAAACGTCCATTTTCAGATCACATTGTACTTTACATGGCCCCATAGACTTCTATGGGAGCTGGGCGGTCGGGAGAATGGATGAAAATAGAGCATGTCCCATTTTTTGATGGCTCGGTTTGCCGGGCCGTCAAAAAAACCAAAACGGCCGTGTGAATGGTCCCATTTTGGGTCTATTGTTCCTACCGCGGTCGTGTGAATAGGGCCTTAGGCTGTACATTTCTGCAACATGCAGAACTTACAAACTGCAACTGATGTATTACACAAAAAAAAACAACACAGAAGGCATTGTATTTACATCATAGTAATTACTTCCATGCAAAATGCCTATTAAATAATAGAACAAACAGGGTGGGAGACACATTCCATGAAGACCACAGAGCACATTGGCAGCCCACACCTTGTTAGTGAAGCCCATTAAAGTCCTAATGTAATGCACAGAAGACTTATCCCAATGAATAGGATGTTAGTAAAAAAAAACAAAAAACAAAACACGACTTCTAACAAGAAAGAACGAACATTCTCACACACATTACATTTCTGATCTTTCTTGAACTTATTATATTTAGACTTTAGATTGTCCACACTGGCGTCACTGCTTTTTTTTTTTCCGGCAACCATGACGGATCCATTATGATCTGTAACAGATCTGGTTGCTTTAATGGGTCTGTTAGGTTTTAATTGTTTTTTTTTTCTGAATAGAGCAGCATGCCGACAATAAAGAATAAATTGTGAACATAACTAAACTGCATGAGGAGGTATCACAAGACTTTCATGTAACTCCACACCATTCTGAAAAAAGATATTAGAATGCTAAATGCCTACACGAGAAACGTCCTACAATATTTAGGCTATCCTATGATTAAATATTATATTTCTTTGTTAGGCTTCGTTCACATCTTCGTTAGAGGCTCGGTTAGGGGGCTCCGGCGGAGAACCGGCCAAAAATACCAGAAACAAAAAGCGCAGATTTCCGGTAAAGCCACAGACGCCCCAACGGAACCCATTAAAGTCAATGGGTTCCCTCAGGTGCCGGTTGTCTCCTTCGTTCAACTGAGCCGGCACTTCCGGTATTTTAGTTGTTCTGCTCCTCTGACGTAGAGGAACAACAGAAACCCAAAAGCAGATGTGAACAGGCCCATAAGCCTTTCCCATCGCTGCACTGGCAATTTACTTTGGGAAAGTGTTATTTCAAAATGGGGCCCGTTCAGCAGCCGAGCGGCTGTTACACAGCAGGGACCCAGCGGCAATGCTTGTGATCAGAAACATCTCTGATTGCATGCATTTAACCCCTCAAATGCCGTGTCAGATGTGACCACCAGCACCTGATGGGTTTTCACTTTCAGTTTCTGTTTCGTGGCCGGTCACCGACTCCTGCTCGACGAGATCATGGGAGCCGGTGTATTCCTATGGCAGCCGGGAGCCTTGTGAATGCTCTCAGCCCTGCTATAGGAAGATTGCTATTAAAGACCTGCCTGTGGCAGGTTTCAATGGCAATGCACTGATTTTGCCATAGACTGCAATATTTAAGTCTATGTCACAAGCGATTTAATGATCGCAGGTTCAAGCCGCCTAAGGCTAAGTTCACACAGAGTTTTTTGACGCGGAAACCGCGCCGCAAATCTCGTCAAAAACGGCCCGAAAATGCCTCCCGTCGATTTCAATGGGAGGCGGGGGCGGTTATCTCCCGCGAGCAGTAAAACCGGCTCGCGAAAGAAAGAAGCGACATGCCCTATCTTCGGGCGTTTCCGCCTCTGACCTCCCATTGACTTCAATGGGAGGCAGAGAAAGCGTATTTCGCGGTGTTTTATGCCCGCAGCGCCCAATGGCCGCGGGCGAAAAACGCAACAAAAATCGGCGTGCAGGGAGAGGAAAATCTGCCTCAAACGTCCAAACGGAATTCTGAGGCAGAAATTCTGCCTGCAAAATACTCCGTGTGAACATAGCTTAAAGGTGCTAAAAATAGTAATAAAAAAAAAAAGTTTAAATAAAAAATATAGAAATTGAAAGCACCACCCTTTTCCTAGATCACATATAAAAATAAATAAACAAACAAACAGATGTATCCCCACGTCTGAAAATGCCTGAACTTTAAAAATATTTATCCAATACGGTGAATGCCGTAGCGGGAACAAATATCAAAATGGCCAAATCTGTTTAACCACTTCAACCCCCCAAAAAATTTAATAAAAACTGATCAAAATGCCGGATATTCCCCAAAATGGTATAAATAAAATCTACATCTGTCCCTGTACAAAAAGGCATCTTACACAGAAATATAAAAAAAGTTACGACGATGCAAAGAAAAAAAATCTTATACATATATACATTTAGTATCGCCGTAATCGTACTGACCCGCAGAATAAAAGGTGAAATCTCATTTTAACCGTACAGTGAACACAGTTAATTAAGAAAATGAGGGGGGGGGGGGGGGGGGGGACTGCTGTTTTTTTCCAATTCTGAATTTTTTCCCAGCTTTCCAGTACATCACACATAATATTAAATAATATCGCTAGAAAGTACAACCTATCCCGTAAAAATGTAGCCCTCGTATAGCTGTGTCAACGAAAAAATGTAAAAAGTTTTTACTTTTTGAAGGCAGGGAGGAAAAGCATAAAAACTAAAATTAGAATGGTCCTGAAAGGGTTAAAGCAGGCCAAACTTATTTTCAATTTAGATAATTTTTTATTTCTTTAAAAAAATGCTCCTGTATGTAGATATTGCTTTTACATACTTGTTATGTCGCCCCCTGGCGTACATTTGATTTCCTCTCCGAATGTCCACCTAATGTGTCCAGTGCTGATAAGAAGCCGCTTGTACTTCACCAAATTTTATTGGTTGACTTGCACAATAGCATCACTACTGAGCATGTGTGACCCCCGGCACTGGACACATCAAGTGGATGTTCGCAGAGGGAAAAAAAAAAAAACTAACAATAAAAACACCAGGGGCGCCACAATGTAGGATTGCTGTGGGCCCCACCGATCACTAGAATGGGGGTGCCAAGCCAGCCGTTCCTCCTCACGAGTGCAGTGAGGATGATTATGAAAGGAGCGGTAGGGACTCATCCGTCTGCGGCTCCATTTAAATGTCTATGGCTGTAGCCGTGTGCACGGTTTGTGATTACGGCACGGACGGGCCACGGAGTGCCATCCGCAATCACAGACAAGATGTACATTCATTTCAATGAGTATGGACCACGGTCGTGTGAATTAGCCCATAGGCTAGCACGTGTTTTATACTATCTGCAATTGCGGATAGTATACAGTCGCAAAACTACAGTCGTGTGCATAACGCCTATGGGGCCAACGGAGCACAGTGCTTAGCTGCTTCCATCAGCCCCATAGAAATTGAATTGTGCCGTTTTTTTTTACCAATTTTATATCAAGATTAATACTTAGGCTAAATTCACACCTGCGTCTGTGTGTTCCGTGGTTCTGCTTAGTCAGAGAAGCAGAACAAGCGAATAACGGAAGCAACGGGTCCGTTACATAACGGACATCGCCGGGGCATCTGTGATATTACCGGAGACGATAGAACAGCACGCTTCGCTATCGCCTCCGGTAATCTCTTCCGAATCGGTGATGGAGGCCCCTAACGGAGCCTCCAACGCCGATGTGAATGATGCCAGCTTCACTCTCTCAATTCTGACATACTGGATTAAAACAAAAAACACAATTACAAGGAACATGCAAGTGAACGTATCTAAAACCCCATTCACAAAATGTAGAAAATTTATTTATGCAAACTTCAGGGCAAACTTGGAAGCAGCGAGTGAAACGCGCATCAGGGCAGCGGTGGTCTCGGGAGATCTTCCTGACCCATTTCTCCAGCTTATTGGTTCGTAAGACTTTCTGGTAACAACGGCAAGTTGCGCAGAACCATTTATACAGCTTTAACTACGGATACTAATTTTGCTTGGGAAAAGTAAATCCATACAATCTATCTGTGGGGTACCTATTGTATTAGGAGGGTGCATGTCAGTACATACTGATTTACTCGTAGATTTTCCGGGGTACAACTACGGAACAAATGATTCACACTTGTTATACATTGCCCTAGCCTTGTGTCCTAGGATATAGTGATATGCTCCATAGTGGAATGTAAATACACGCCGTAGCGATATAGACATCAAGGTTAACCATTCATTAGAGACACGACATGTCCTCGTGAGGAAGTCACAACCTTCAAAGTTATGCAATATTTAAATGGATGCCATTTAGGAAATTAGGTTTTTGCTGTAAAGTGCCTGGTGTGAAGGCTGCGTCCCTCGGAATACAAATTAGGCTATGTTCACACCACTTTTTTTGGCCTACGTTAAGTGGATATAAAAAGTCTGTTTAAATGCAAGGTTTCTGTCATGTTACAAAATTAGTACAAAATGAATAATATCAGAACTTGTTCCAACTTTATGGCTTATTTAGACTAACGTGTAATACGTCCGTGCAACGCGCGTGATTTTCACTCGCCTCGCACGGACCTATGTTAGTCTATGGGGCCGTGCAGACTGTCCTTGACTTTCACGCAGCGTGTGTCCGTGTGTCCGCTGCGTAAAACTCATGTCATGTCCTATATTTGTGCATTTCTCGCGCATCACGCATCCATTGAAGTCGATGGATGCGTGAAAATCACGCGCAGCACACGGGACGTACTTCCGTGTGATTCGCGCAACAGCAGTAAAAAGTATGAATGAAAACAGAAAAGCACCACGTGCTTTTCTGTTTACAAACATAAAAACAGAGTGTCATAATGATGGCGGCTGCGCGAAATTTATGCAGTCACGCATCATACGCTGCTGACACACGTAACTGTTATGGACCTTTTGCGCGCGCAAAACGCACACGCTCGTGTAAACCTGGCCTTATTCAGACTAACGTATAATACGTCCGTGCTACGCGCGTGATTTTCACGTGCCTCGTACGCACCTATATTAGACTATGGGGCCGTTCAGACGGTCAGTGATTTTCACGCAGCGTATGTGCGCTGCGTAAAACTCACGACATGTCCTATATTTGCCCGTTTTTCGCGCATCACGCACCCATTGAAGTCAATAGGTGCGTGAAAACCGCGCACGGCACATGGACGCACTTCCGTGTGCCGCGTGTGATGCGCGCTACAGTAGGCAAAACTATGAATGAAAACAGAAACGCACCACGTGCGTTTCTGTTTACAAACATAAAACCGTGTCATAATGATGGCGGCTGCGCGAAAATCACGCAGCAACGCATCATATGCTGCTGACACACAAAGCTTTTATGGACTTTTTGCGCGTGCAAAACCCTGCAATTTTTGCACGTCCAAAACGCACACACTTGTTCAGACGGGGCGGATACACTGCGTAATAGCACACAGCTAGGGCTGGGCGATTATGCCAAAAGATAAAATCTTGATTTTCTTTCAACACTTTTTGATTTTTGATTTGAATCACGATTTTATTTTTTTTTTCAATTTATTTAACAGTAATACCCAGAGATAATTTAATAAAAAGTTATTTATACAAAAAAATGGAACATATATTGCTATAATTATTGTACGTAACTTCACAACTTTTAACCTCTGCAAATACTTTTTTTTTATTATCATAACTACAATTGCAGAATAGTCTATCTAATTGATTATAAACATCTGTGTTCCCTGGCAGGGAACAGGTTAACAGAAGCTATAATCAATTATATACTGCGTGCACCAACATCCCTCTCTGCCCGCCACCCCCTCAGCTGGTCCCTGACATTGCAGGTGAGAGCGGTGTGAAGTGTAGCAGGGCCAGGCAGATAGTGCCAAGCGGGCACTCTGGGGCGAGATTACATTATAGTGTCTGAAATCTGAGCAGGACCCTGTCAGTACCAGCCCGACAATGGAGGGTTAAATAAATGACATTAAGGACCGTGCAAAATTATCCGTGTGTCCGCCGGATTTCCCAGCCCGACCACGATGCATGTGAACGGGACTCCTGGCATCATAGTCATTTAGGCCACAGTCACATGACTGCGAAAAAGATGGCCATTAAAAAAAAAAACTGTTCAATTGTCAGTTTCTCATGTCCATTTTGCATCAGGGTCTCCAAATTCTCATCCTTTTCCAGTCCGTTTTTCACGGGCATTAAAAAAAAAAAAAAAAAAAGAAAAAAAAAAAAAAAAAAGAAGAAGAAGGATGGATCCCATTTGTCAGTTTTTTTTTGTCCCAATCCCCTGAAAACACCAAAGTGCCCATGTAGATACTTCCGCAATGTCCCTGTAGATAGTGCCTACATATAGTGACAGTGCCCATAGTGCCACAATGCCCCTGTAGATAGTGCCCACATAGCGCCACACTGCCCACATAGTGCCACAATGTCCCTGTAGATAGTGCCACACTGCCCACATAGTGCCAGTACCCACATATAGTTCCACAATGTCCCTATTGATGGTGCCCATATAGTGCCCACATGCAGTGCCACCGTGCCCACATGCAATGAGTGCCCACATAGTGCCACCCCCAATATAGTGCCACAGTACACATGTAGATAGTGCCACATCCCCTAGCAGATAGCATCCCCCCCCCCCAGTAGATAGCAGCACCCCCTCCCTTGCAGATCGCAGCATCCCCTCCCTTGCACATTGCCCCGCTGTAGCTGCCACTAGCAGCTGAATCCCCGGGCAGATTGCCAACGCTTTGGCCGAGGATTCAGCTAATAGTGGGAGCTACAGCAGCGAAAACCTACAAGGAAGGGGGGGGGGGGGGTGCGAACTACAGCAGGGCGGTATCACTATAAACTTGGAGTCGCTGCTTCCCCACGGAACTGCTGTTCCGCACTATCATTTTGTTCAGAACAGCAGTTCCATGGGGAAGCAGGGACAGACAGAACGGAGCAGACCAGGCAGTGAGAGACGGATCTTCCCATGTGACCGCCGCTGCAGCCAATCACAGGCTGTAGCTGCGGTCACATGGACATAAGTATGACATATTTTCCGTTTTCTGAGTTGCGTTTTTTGCAGTGGGATCGTTGCGAACCCGCCACAAAAATCTGTACTGCTATTTGATGGGAGATTTACATCCCCATTGAATTCAGTGTTTACGTAGATACAATTGACATGCTGCGGAATAAAACTCCGCACCGCAGGTCAATTTGAGAGTTTTTTTCTGCTCAGTACTTACACAGTGTGTAGATGAATTTTTTTTTTATCTCATCCGCTTTGCGGCTATTGTATTTGCTGCGGATTTTCCGCGACAAATTCCTTTGCGGAAAATCTGCAGTATTTATGCAACGTGTGAACTGGCCCTTAATATGACCCATAATCTGTTTTTCAATGAAATTCTACAAACTGAAATCATTTAGAGGGGAAAAACCAACATGAGGCTTTATTCAGACGAACGGGAAAAACGTCCGTGCAACGCGCGTGATTTGCACGTGCGTTGAACGGACCTATATTTGTCTATGGGGCCGTGCTGACATGTCCGTGATTTTTCCTCAGCGGGAGTCCGCTGAAAAAAAGTCACGACATGTCCGTTCTTTCAGCGTTTTCGCGCATCACGCACCCATTGAAGTCAATGGGTGCGTGAAAACCACGCATGCCGCACGGAAGCACATCCGTGCGAACTGCGTGATTCGCGCAAGAGCTGTCAAACTCTGAATGTAAACAGAAAAGCACCACGTGCTTTTCTGTTTACAAACATACAAACGGAGTGTCTTTGAGATGAGCGAACCCGGACAACCGAACCGAACTTCACCGGGTTCGGCCGAACTCGTTTTGACCGAACCCGGCAAAAAGATTTCCGGTACGCGACGTCAGGAGATAGTCACTGTGCAGGGTGCTGAAAGAGTTAAACTGTTTCAGCACCCTGGACAGTGACTTCCGATCCCAATATACATGAACGTGTAAAAAAAAATAAAAAAAAGAAGTTCTGACTTACCGATAACTCCCGGATTCTTCCTCCAGTCTGACCTCCCGGGATGACAATTCAGTCCAAGTGACAGCTCCAGCCAATCACAGGCGAAGCAGAGGCTGCAGCGGTCACATGGACTGCCGCGTCATCCAGGGAGGTGGGGCCGGATGTCAAGAGAGGGACGCGTCACCAAGGCAACGGCCGGGAGGGAAGTTCTCGGTAAGTACGAACGTCTTTTTTTTTTTAACAGGTTGCTCGATATTGTTATCGGAATTCACTGTCGAGGGTGCTGAAAGAGTTACTGCCGATCAGTTAACTCTTTCAGCACCCTGGACAGTGACTATTTACTGACGTCGACTAGCCTCATCTCTATGATGGCGGCTGCACGAAAATCACGCAGCCGCGCATCATACACGGAGCTGTCAAGTTGTTTTTGCGCCCGCAAAACGCCGGGTTTTTGCATCCGCAAAAACGCCACGCTCGTGTGAATCCAGCCTAACTGCAATAACGTGGTTGCATAAGGGTATGTTCACACGGCCCATTTTTGGACGTTTTTCGGGCCGTAAACGCCCAAAAAAAACCGGAAGCAGAACGCCTCCAAACATTGGCCATTGATTGCAATGGGAAAAACGGCATTCTGTTCCGACGGGCCGTTTTTTAAAAAACGACCGTGAAAAAGAAGTGCATGTCACATCTTGGGACGTGTTTGGAGCAGTTTTTCATAACTATTGAAAAAAGCTCCAAAAACGGCCGCAAAAGACGCAGCAAAAATTGTGAGTGGCTTAAAAAACATCTGAAAATCAGGAGCTATTTTCCATTGAAAACAGCTCCGTATCTTCAGAAGTTTTTAGTCCAGCGAACACCCTCTTGGGGTATGTTCACACGCTTAGAAAAAAACGTCTGAAAATACGGAGCTGTTTTCAAGAGAAAACAGCTCCTGATTTTCAGACGTTTTTGTAACAACTCACGTTTTTCGCGGCGTATTTTACAGCCGTTATTGGAGCGGTTTTTCAATGGAGGTCAATGAAAAACACCTCCAAAAACGTCCCAAGAAGTGTCCTTTACTTCTTTTTCGCAGTCGTCTTTTTACGCGTCATATTTCGACAGCGACGCGTAAAATTAAGCCTCGTTGTTTGTAGGCGTAACTGTGCAGTTATTTCAGGCGTAATTCGAGGCGTAAACAGCCCGAATTACGTCTGAAACCACTGCGTGTGAACATGCCCTTATTATTGGGAATGTGGTTGTGTTCAGAATTAGCCACAGTTAGGGGGGATTCACACGAGCGTGATTTGGCAGCGTGTAGACCGCGTGGTTTTCGCGCGGCACGCAATGCCCTATAGAAGTCTATGGGGCAGTACACACAGTCCGTGTATTTTGCGCAGCGTTTGTTCGCTGCGCAAAATACGCGACAGGTTCAATAACTTTGCGTATTTCACGCATCACGCACCCATTGAAGTCAATGGGTGCGTGAAAACCACGCATGTCGCACGGAAGCACTTCCGTGCGAACTGCGTGTTTGCGCAACAGCTGTCAAAAGGATGAATGGAAACAGAAAAGCACCACGTGCTTTTCTGTTTCCAAGCATCCAAACGGAGTGTCTTTGCGAGGAGCGAACCCCGACAACCGAGGCAAACTTCACCGGGTTCGGCCAAACTCGTTTTGGCCGAACCCGGCAAAAAAATTTCCGGTCCGCGACGTCGGGAGAGATTCACTGTGCATGGTGCTGAAAGAGTTAAACTGTTTCAGCACCATGGACAGTGACTTGCGATCCCAAAATACATGAACCTGTAAAAAAAACCGAAGTTCTAACTTACCGATTACTCCTGTCTCCTTCCTGCAGTCCGACCTCCCGGGATGACACTTCAGTTCAAGTGACAGCTCCAGCCAATCACAGGCTGCAGCGGTCACTTGGACTGCCGCGTCATCCAGGGAGGTGGGGCCCGATGTCAAGAGAGGCGCGTCACCAAGGACGCGTCACCAAGGCAACGGCCGGGAAGTTCTCGGTAAGTAGGAACTTTATCTTTTTTTTTTACATGTTTTTCGCTGTTGTGTTCGGCATTCACTGTCGAGGGTGCTGAAAGAGTTAGCTCTTTCAGCACCTTGGACAGTGACGGGCGTCGACAAGCCTCATCTCTATGATGCCGGCTGCGCGAAAATCACGCAGCCGCGCATCAGACACGCATGACACACGCAGCTGTCAAATGGTTTTTGCGCTCGCAAAACGCTGCGTTGTTTGCGCGCGCAAAAACGCAACGCTCGTGTGAATCTGCCCTTAGGCAGGATTTACACGAGCGTGTGCCTTTTGCCCTCGCAAAAAACGCAGCGTTTTGCGCGTGCAAAAGGTACTTATCACTCATATGGTGACGACACACGGAGCTGTTTTTCGCGCAGCCGCCATCATTATGACACTCTGTTTTTATGTTTGTAAACAGAAAGGCTCGTGGTGCTTTTCTATTTTCATTCATACTTTTTACTGCTGTTGCGCTAATCACGCGCGTCACACGGAAGTGCTTCCGTGTGCTGCGCGTGATTTTTACGCACCCATTGACTTCAAAGGGTGCGTGATGCGCGAACAACGCACACATAACGGACATGTCGTGAGTATTACGCAGCGGACACACGCTGCGTGAAACTCACGGATAGTCTGCACGGCCCCATAGACTAATATAGGTCCGTGCGAGGCGCGTGAAAATCACGCGCGTTGCACGGACGTATTACATGTTCATTTAAATAAGCCCTTAACCCCTTAGTGACCAGCCCATTTTAGGCCCCAATGACCAAGCTATTTTATCCGTTTTTCTATAGTCGCATTCAAAGAGCTATAACTTTTTTATTTTTTCGTCTACATAGCTGTATGAGGACTTGTTTTTTGCGGGATTAGTTGTGCTTTTTAATAGCATAATTTTAGGGTACAGATAATTTTTTTATTAACTTGCGTTTTTAAATGGACGCCGTTCACTGTGCGGCGTAAATAACATGTTACCTTTATTCTATGGGTCGGTACGATTACGGCGATACCACATATGTAGAGGTTTTTTAGGTTTTACGACTTTTGCACAATAAAAACACTTTTGAACTAAAATTATTTGTTTTTGCATCGTCGCTTTCCAAGAGCCGTAACTTTTTTATTTTTCAATCAATGTAGTGATTTTTTGGGCTTGTTTTCTGCGGGACGAGACGTAGTTTTGATTGGTACTGTTTTGGGGTGCATAGAACTTATTGATTCATTTTATTATGACTTTTTTGGGGGGCAATGGAAAAAAATTGCAATTTCGCCATTGTTTTTTGCGTTTTTTTTTACGGTCTTCACCTTGCGGTTTAAATGACATAACTTTATTAATGGAGTCATTACAGTCGCGGCGATACCACATATGTGTACTTTTATTTATTTTTTACACTTTTACTAAATAAAACCAGTTTTTAATGGAAAAAAAAATTGTTTTTTTTCTTACTGTAATTTTTATTAATAATCTTTATTTCACATTTATTATATATTTCATTAGTCCCACTAGGGGACTTTACGGTGCGATCTTCAGATCGCTGCTATAATGCTTTGGTATACTTCGTATACCAGAGCATTATTGCCTGTCAGTGTAAATCTGACAGGCAATCTGTTAGGACGTGCCTCCGGCGCGTCCTAACAGGCATATGTCCAGGGCAGACCTGGTGGCTTTCATCAAGCCCCCGGCTGCCATGACAACCCATCGGAGACCGGCGATTACATTTGCGGGCTGCCGATGGGTGACAGAGGGAGCTCACTCCCTCTGTAAACAAGTTAAATGCCGCGGTCGCTATTGACGGCGGCATTTAATGGGTTAAACGGCTGCGATCGAAGTAAACTTCGATCGCGGGCGTTGGAGCAGGAGCTCAGCTGTGATCACTCAGCAGAGCCCCGGCCCCGGCTCCAGCCTGCACGGGAGACCCGTGCAGGACTTAGACTATGCGAACGTGAAAAGGCGTCAGCCTAGCCTAAGGCCCCTTAGTGACGAACGTGAAAAGGCGTATTGTTGGTCACTAAGGGGTTAAACTCATGTTAAATAGTAGTCCGTACACCGCTGCCATTATTTAAAGTGATTCTGAGTAACCCCATATAAAGTTCAGCTGTTCTATCAGTTTTTCCTGACAATTTCTTTGTTGCACGTGACAGCAAACAAGATCTACGGTCGTGCGCGTGGGGCCTTACACAGCTCTATCCAAGGAAAACGTAAGAATAATGGCGATACAATAACTCGCTATAGCATTTATTGTATTTTTAAAGCACGCTGAACGCTGTAAAAAACATAAAAATATAACTTATTTTCCATTCCGCCACTCATAATTTTTAACAGTTTCTCAGTAGACTGTATCGCACCATTAAAAACTACAATTCATCCCACAGAAAAAAGCCATCGTATAGCTGTATCAGTGAGAAATAAACAGTTATGGCTCTTGAAAAAACGAACATGAAATAAGAAAAGAAAAACGTAAAATGGCTGCGGCGGGACGGGGATAAAGAACTACTGTTTTATTATGGTATCATGGCATTTCAAAGGGTAAGTAAACGGTTAACAAACTTCTGACATGTCAATTGCGCAACATGCCAGAAGTTTGGATTGGTGGGGGTTCGAACACCGGGACCCCCACCAATCTCTAAAACAAAGCGGCAGTATCGCTCGTATGAGCGCTCAGCCGCTACGTGTCTGTTCGGCTTTCTCCGGAAATGAATGTATCGGAGTACGGACTCAATAGAAAGTCTATAACTCAACAACCTGAAACCAACTGCAACGGAAGCAATACCATTGAAATCAACGGTAATGCAAATGGAAGCTATAGTATCCGTTTGGCTTTGCGTTAATCTGTTCCTCTGACGGAATAAATGAACGGAAACCCCAAACTGAACCCGACGCCGATGTGAACAGGCCCGTAGTGACTTCACATAAATATATAAATCCCAAACAATTTTTGGTCCCCGAATAACACTTTAATTGTATCTATGGTCAAATAGTGTCACTGTAAGAGTACGTTCACACAGGGTGGATACACTACATAAAAGCACACAGCGTATCCGCCCTGGACGCCGGTGGGAATTCTGGCCGAAAAACCACACCAAATTCCGGTGCAGTTTTTCGGCCAGAAAGTCCACTGTGGAAAATAGCAGCTTAAAAAAAAAAAAAAAAAGTTCATACTTACCGGTAGCCATGGCAACGCGTCCCTCTGACGTCTTGCAGCCTGTCTCCCGAGAGGACGCCTCACCCCACGTGACCCCTGTAGCCTGTGTTTGGCTGGAGCAGTCACATGGGATGAAACATCATCCCTGGAGGCCGGGCTGGACGCAGAGAGTTCTGGGCAAGTATAAAGATTTTTTCTTTTTTTTCCTCTGAGTTGCGATTTTTGCGGCGGAATCACAGCTTATTCGCCACAAAAATCGCAACATTTGCTATTTGTTGTGGGTTTAAACTTCCCATTGAATTCAACAGAAAAGCAGCAATTCCACAGCATAAATTGAAAAGCTGCGGATTTAAAAAAAAATAAAAATAAATAACGCAACGCAGGTCAATTTATGAACGTTTTTACATCAGGTTTTTTCACCAGCGTGTGGATGAGATTTGTTCAAACCTCATACACTCTGCCGCATCCGTACTATGAAGCGGATTCTACACAATTATGTTACGGAAAACCTGCAGTGTTTACGCTGTGTGAGAACCCGGTCTTAGGGTGCTTTAAGAGGTGACGCTTTTGGCCACGTGGTGAAAAAAAAAAAACGCATTAAAATAAAAAAAATTGTGAAAAAACCCGCACACCGTTTTACCACAAATTGCGATATGGGTTTTTGTCTGAGCGATTCTTACAGGTGAAATAATTTATTTTACAATTTTCACCCGTAGAGACCACACAGGGCAAATTGTGGTGAAACGGTGTGCATTTTTGATGCTTTTTTTTACCGCACAGGCACAAATGTTTCACCTAAATGCAGCCTTAGTTTCTCACGGAGATCAAGGCCACTAAACTCTTCTTACCAAAAATCCACAAGTACAAGAGAGAATGTGGCAGGGATTTGAAGTGTACCTGTGCCGACCGTTTATTTTATGTGATGTAAGAACTGAGAACATGCACTGAAGCCTAAAATGTCGCAAAATATTAAATATATCTTATCTGCAAACGTACGCTCCCCAATATTTTTTTGCGCAAAAAATGGAATCGTTTTTTATATACCCGAATAGGTGTCACATAAAAAAAATATATATAAGGTCCTGTACGTAAATGGTTAATAAAAGCCGAAACCCAGGCGGAGAAAGTAGTGACAAGGCACAAACACTGTTCCCATTGAATCAGTTCTTTAATAGTCAGCAGTGCCTGCCGGGCACATGACAGTCAGCTGGGCACATGGATTCATTTCCTAGTAGCTTATAACGCAATTGCCAAACACCCAGGCCCTCACACTACAGTGACCTAAAATACTCATTTAGATTTACTACCGTTGCTTAATAGAGACACGTGAGAAGAAATCCGACAGTTGACGCGCAACCATCTGCTTTTGGATGCACCTTTGCTCCACTTTGGTGCAACCGGTCAATTTTTTTTATATTCATTATACAAAATTCTTACAAAAACAGTCCACTATTCAGCCCTAGGACCTTTGACACCACGTTATCTCCCCCGCACTTATTGGAAAGGTTTTCGTGCTGTCTACTGACAACACCGAATCCCATATATGAAAATCAAAAAGTTGTGACGACGACTTGACACGTACCCGCCTAGATGCTTCCGAAAACGCCAAAATGTTTTACCACAAAACGGTGCGGTTTTCAAATGGATTGTAATGGCCACATGGTTTTGCGCATAAAACTTCTATTTACCTTCAAAACCCAGCGGCCATTAAGTGTGAACGGGGACGAAATACTGCAGCAGAATACAGTAGATGGTAAGTAGATGAGATTTTAACAAAGCTGTGGAATTTATCCTCATGGAAATGGACTAAGTGCGAAGTAAAAATCTGCAAACAAATCCGCAAGCAATTTATTGTTGCGGATTTTGCGGCGGAGTACGCGCAGATCTGTAGCAAAATCCGTGATTGTGGAATTCATATAAATTATTTGCTTTTCTACTTCAAAAGGATATACGTAGATGAAAATCTGTAACTGTGTGAACCGATCCTAACAATCAATGTGAGGACCGCAACAATGTGGTAGCGGTAGCTGTGCATGCCGGTGCGGTTTTTGACTGCACTGTGG
This sequence comes from Rhinoderma darwinii, assembly GCF_050947455.1. Lineage (NCBI taxonomy): Eukaryota > Metazoa > Chordata > Amphibia > Anura > Rhinodermatidae > Rhinoderma > Rhinoderma darwinii. The sequence goes on along the minus strand of NC_134691.1, from coordinate 102,203,844 downwards.
CCTATATGTGTGAACGCACCCTTATAGAACCATGTGAATTTAGCACGGGTAAGGCCATGTTCACACAGGGCAGATACTCTGCGCAAAAGAACACAGCGTATCAGTCTTGGAACCAGGGAATTCCGGCCGAAAAAACTGGACCAAATTGTGGTGCAGTTTTTTAGGCGTAATGTCCGCTGCTTATTTGTTGCGGGATTTCCCCATTGAATTCAATGGGGAGGTAAATCTCACAACAAATAGCAGTTGTTGCTTTTTGCGGCGGGTTCACAGCGATTCCGCCACAAAAAACACAACTCAGAATTTTAAAAAAAAAATCTCATACTTAGGCCTCACGCACATGACCGTAGCCATGTGCGCGGCCGTGATTTTCAGGTCGGACGGCCGCAGAGTGTCACCAGCGAGCCGCGTGCATTAATTTCTATGAGCCCGGACCACAAAACACGGCCATAATAAGACATGTCTATTCTTTTTGCGGTCCAGGCTCTTGGGCCATACACGGACCGTTGAAACCACGGTCGTGTGCATGGGCCCATTGAAATGAATGGGGCCGCAATTCACCCGCAGATTTGCGGGTGAATTCCGGCCGCAAAAACACGTTCGTGTTCATTGGGCCTTACCCAGAAGTCTGTGTTCCTCCCTCCAGCGTGGCCTCCTGGGATGACGTTTCATCCAATGTGAATTACAGGCTGTAGCGGCGGTCACATGGGATGAAACATCCCAGGAGGCTGGCCTGGATGACGTCAAGGGGCCAGCCCCCTGGGATGACGCTTTTTCGTCCAGAATCCCCTGCGTCACACAGGGCGGATACGCTGCATGCTTTTACGCAGTGTTTCCGCCCCATGTGAACTCAAAAAAAAAAAAAAAAGCTTAAAGGGATTGTCCGGGATTTAATGACTGTGTGAATGCTTGTAATTTATAAATAATATACTTACATTTTCCAAAGTGGCCCCATTTCCAGATCCTGCCGAGGAGAACTTGACTGGCGACGTCACTCTGTGCTCCGGCTCTGCCGCTTTGTTGATCTTGAATTCTTTGCCGGGTATACGACACCTCACTTGTCACGTGGTGTATATCGGCTTGTTCTGCTTCACAGCCCGTAACGCGCATGTGCTGTCACTGCTGTTCGAGACAATAGCAGGGGCCGCGCATGCGCGTTACAACAGAACAAGCCTAGATACACCACGTGACATGTGACGTGTCGTATACCCGGCAAAGAATACATCCCTAGTGACCGCTGCAGCAGTCACATAGGATGAAATGTCATCCCAGGAGGCCGGGACCGAGAAGTGTGGAGATCTGGATAAGTATAAGCTTTTTATTTTTTCTGATTGCAATTTTTGCGGCGGAATCGCAGCTTTTCCACTGTAAAAACCGAAACATTGAATTCAATGGGAAAAACCCGCAACGGAAAAGCAATGAAAACGCAGCATAAATTGTTGTTCTGCGGATTTAAATTCTGCACCTCAGGTCAATCTATTAAGGTTTTCGCTGTATTTTTCCCCGCAGTGTGAGCATGAGATTTTCAACATCTCATCTACTTTGCTGCTACTGTAAATGCTGTGGAGTTTCCCCACAGAATTCCATTGCGGAAATTTCGCCGCGTTTATGCTACGGGGGAACCCGGCCTTTTTGTAACGCTAATGATTTATTTTGACTATTGAGTTGCAGCTGTAAATGACCAGATTGAACTCATCTCAATAACTGGGTTCACAGGTCGTTGTCAATTGAAGTTCTTTTTTGCAAAAAAACTATTTTGTGATAACTGTGGCAAAAAGCATGTTTTGACCGTGAGGTGAACAAAGTCAATGGATGTTTTTAAACGGCAGCCAGAGGGGTCGGGGTCTCACAGTGAGGTCATTTTTAAAAACTTTTGCCTTGTATATATCAGATCATACATTGCATGAGGAAGCAAATTTGAAGCTTAAAAAAACAAAAACAAAAAACAAAACACACACCCAAGTATGCGATGGGAAAACAAACTTAGGGTCACAGTTCACACTGAGTTTTTGATGCAGAAACCGTCAAAATCCAAGAGGAAGAGGCGTTTTTCTTCCCCCCGCCCCCCGAGTGGCTTTTGGCTGCTCGCGGGAAAACAAAGTGACATGCCGTTTCTTGCCACGGTCCGCCTATGACCTCCTATTGAAATTAATGGGAGGCAGAAAAAACCTGCGGCGCTGGTGAAAGACACAGAAAGGAAAAAATGTAGGCGCTTCAAAATCTGCCTGAAGAAATTCTGAGGTAGATTTTATCTGCCTGCAAAAAACTGTGTGAACAGGGCCCTAATCAATTTAAAAAAAAACGCTGCAACAAATTTGCAAATTCAGCACAAACATTCCTCCATATTGCCCATTATTTTAATGACACGTTATACGGATGTAACTAGTATTTTGACTTTGAAAGTATTAAATCTAGGTCAGCGTTACACACACCTATGCAGACGTGCTAGAAGAATGTAAACAGGTAGCAATAAAAAGTAACACTTAGACCTCATGCACACAAACCTATTACAGCTTCATACAACCCCCGAGATGTAATAAGGCACCCATAGACGTCTATAGGGCTCGGTTACATATGGAGACATAGTACTGAGGTGCGGGGATTCCTTGTGCCTCCGTGTACATTCATATGTGTTGCTATTGAAAGCACAAGTTCTGATCTCGGAGGACGTGACTCATAGGGGAGCAGTTCATAAGCTTGAGACACTTACGCAGAGTTAGGATTATTTCACAACCCATATACTATAGATAAGGTTAATTATATATATATATATATATATATATATATATATATATATATATATATATATATCTCAGCTCTGCATTAAAAGTTCTCTGAAGATAAACCTAAAGGTTTATTTGCTACAATGTTTCAGAATGGAATGCAAATAGTCTGACAACATTCTACCAGACTCCTGTGCAGACTTATGTGTCTCCATGGTTACAGACCAGAAACATCAGGAGAAACGTATTAAATTGATGCTGCTCCACCAGCGCGCTGCGTCACACATTCACCAATATGGCGCACACCCTTTTGATGAACGTAGCACGGGCAAAACAACCTATCAGCAGTGATGTATGGTGCCGAGTCAGTGCTGAGAGGGGTGGGGGAGTCGGGGGCGCTCCCCTCATGAATAGAGTGGACTCAGAATTAAGAGTCCACTGTATTCTTTCATGGCTCCTTTTAGCCAAATGGCACATTACTTTTTTACCACTGTTCTGCCCTTAAAGGGGTATTCCCATCTCAAACGTTTATAACATAACAGGATATGCCATAAATGTCTGGTAGATGCAGGTCGCAGCCCTGGGACCCGCACCCATCTTTAGAATGGGCAACATACGACCCCGTCCTGACTAGTGAGGCGACTGCCGTTCTCAGCCGTTTCCGTAACTCCCATTGAGGTTAATGGAGAGAGCTGGTACATTTCATTCATTCTCTGCCTCACCAGGCAGGACCAGGGTCTGGGGACCCCTGTTCTGGAGATCGGTGCAGGTTCAATATGGGACCCGCACCGATCAGACATTTATGGCATATCCCGTGGATTTGCCGAAATAACTATTTAGAGCAGCATAGTAGACGACAGATCCACTTTAGATAAAGACTAGTAGCAAAATTGATCCATTTTTTTTTTTAGATGCATTAACTAAATAAAAAAGGTTTGCATGACTCTTAAATGGGTATTCTCATCCCGGAACCCACCTCTGACCCCTGTCCTATATCTATATGCCATAAATGTCCGAGGTGAGAATACGGATGTATAATGAAACGTTCTGTAACTTTCTGATACACTTTGTTGCGATTCAAAGATTTTAACCGCTCTGTTTGCGGTCAGTGAATTGGAAGAATCGGGTTCTAGAATCACAATTGTATACATCTATCTATACTATAGATGGCAAAACTTCTGCATTGATTGATACATAGAAATCAGTATTCAGGATCACGTAATAAATGGAGTGTATACTCATAGTTAGTATAGAAAGTGAACAGAGGTCTGGAAGAAGAGGAGTGAAGTTGCTGTAAGTAACGATCACCTCCTGAGCACAAGTACACTCACTGTGCCCGGCATGATAACACAGCACGTACCTTACTGGGTAGATGTAGAAGTGTGAACAGGCAGAGCGTGAGCAGGGAGAGGAGGCTGCAGGCGGCCATCTTACTGTAGTATCGTTATCCTCAGGAATCACACAGTGAACTCCGGCTGTACGACGCTGGAGGCCGCTCCCTGTGCCGGTCCCTGACTGTCACTAGGTGATGACTGCACGCGCTCCTCCCCTTCCCGTCCCGGGCCGTCAGCGTGCTGCCTTCTTCCATGTCACAGGCCCCGCAGCCAATCAGTGATGGAGGAGGAGGGGAGCTGCACGGCCGGGTGAGGGGTGGCTGTAGTACAGGCGCTGTGTGGCGCTGCCATAGCTGTGAGGGTATGTGCACACGAGGGCGTCCGTTACGGCTGAAATTACGGGGATGTTTCAGCCTGAAAACATCCCCGTAATTTCAGCCGTACCGGCATGTGCAGGCGCTTGAACGCCGCGTCCATTACGGGCGTAATTAGCGCTGCTACTCATTGGAGTCAATGAATAACGGCTCCAATTACGGCCAAAGAAGTGACAGGTCACTTCTTTGACGCAGGCGTCTATTTACGCGCCGTCATTTGACAGCGGCGCGTAAATCACGCCTCGTGTGAACAGACAAACGTCTGCCCATTGCTTTCAATGGGCAGATGTTTGTCAGCGCTATTGAGGCGCTATTTTCAGACGTAAAAACGCCCGAATTACGTCCGTAAATAGGCCGTGTGAACATAGGGTATGTTCACACGGCCTATTTACGGACGTAAATCGGGCGTTTTTGCCCCGAATTACGCCCGAAAATAGCGCCTCAATAGCGCTGACAAACATCTGCCCATTGAAAGCAATGGGCAGACGTTTGTCTGTTCACACGAGGCGTAATTTACGCGCCGCTGTCAAATGACGGCGCGTAAATAGACGCCCGCGTCAAAGAAGTGACCTGTAATTGTGGATAAAAATTACAGTCGTGTGCATGAGGCCTAAGGGTATGTGCACACGCTAGCTTCCGTTTACGTCTGAAAAGACAGACTGTTTTCAGGAGAAAACAGCTGCGTCGTTTCAGACGTAAAAGCTCCTCCTCGCGTTATGCGAGGCGTCTATGACGCTCGTAAATCTTGAGCTGCTCTTCATTGACTTCAGTCAAGTGTCCTGCATATAATGTATAGAAGTGTCCTGCACTTCTTTGCCGAGCTGTCAAACGACGACGCGTAAATGACAGGTCGTCGGCACAGTACGTCGGCAAACCCATTCAAATGAATGGGCAGATGTTTGCCGACGTATTGTAGCCATATTTTCAGACGTAAAATGAGGCATAATACACCTCGTTTACGTCTGAAAATAGGTCGTGTGAACCCAGCCTAACAGTCGCGGAAAGTTTTTTAGGGTACGTTCACACGATGAGAGGCATTTACGTGTGAAAAGACAGACTGTTAACAGCTGCCTCGTTTCACACGTAAATGCTCCTCGTATTATGCGAGGCGTCTGAGACGCTTGTAAATCTTGAGCTGTGCTTCATTGAGTTCAATGAAGAACAGCTCAAATTACGTGGCAAAGAAGTGTCCTGCACTTCTTTGCCGAGGCAGTCCATTTACGCGTCGTCGTTTGACAGCTGTCAAACGACGACGCGTAAATTATAGGTCGTCTGCACAATACGTCGGCAAACCCATTCAAATGAATGGGCAGATGTTTGCCGACGTATTGGAGCCTTATTTTCAGGCTGTGAACCCAGCCTTAGGGATTCTGAAGTTTTTACTAAAGTTTAGGTCAGTTGGCTTCTTATGAAATTATCCCTAGTGTGTGTGTATCTGAGATAGATTGTGAGCTCTATTGGCTACTGCAGGGACTGATGTGAATGGTGACAATCTTTGTACAGTGCTGTGGAATATGTAGACCCTATATAAGCAACAGGAAATAACGTTTCCCTACAAGATATAGCGTATCTCTACCAGATTCTCCCAATATCACAAGGCTTGGTTGTTGTTCAGCAGTACATGTAATATGCATCGCAGTTCTCTTCGCCTGGGATCACCCTCTAAGGTGAAGTGTTCCCATGTTGTCTGAGGAGGAGTCTGGAGGAGGGGTTGTGTATCACACCACTGTAATATGAGCGCTGAGTTTACACAATGTTCTAGTTTGTTTGATTTTGTTACTACTCATGTGAACTGTCACCAGTTTCAGTGAATGCTATGCCACACTGGGTGGTGACAAATGACGTCTTCCTGACTTTATTTAACACTAATCACTTATAAAGGAAAGGATATTGATTTAGCGAGAAGGTGTGACAATTGGCCACAAAGAATCTAACATAAAAATGATACCGTTCCTGCTTGGGGACAGGAGAAAGTGCGTGAGTGCGAATATCTAAATGTGAGAGACAGGAATAAAGAATATATGAGAATAATTTTTTTAATTAGTATTAGGTATTAAAGGGTTTCTCTGGGAGAAATATTGTTTATCAATGTTATGTCCTGGAAAACTGCTTTAAAGGGGTCATACACTTTGGACAACACCTCTCCATATGTCATATGTACATTTGCCATACCTCTTGTATGCTTATAGGAATAATAGAAGCAGCAGTATTAACCACTAAAGGGTTAATGCCTTCTGTAGGATTATCTGTTAATGCTGTATGGGGCTGAAGCTCAGGACTGTTGGATAAATTTAAGTCTTCATTCATTATAAGAAACTTTAAAGGGGTTCAGTATAATTTTAGCAAGCATTATCGGGTCAACACATTGTATTGTGTATGGACGGGTCAGTGGTGGAGATGCAGGAGAGGGCATCCTGGACATCTTATCCAGGGCATCCCGTGACAGACAGCGTTTTTAGATGTTGCATGGTATGATGGCACCTACAGGTGTCCTCTAGAGCCATATCACTTTCTGGTGAGAGAGTGGCTTCTAAAATGTATGTGTGCCCTAAATTGATAACCCAAAAAAGAGACTCAAGATTTTCCATTTATTCTGGGTAACACCATAGTTCTAGTGCATTTGCTCCAATTCTTTATAAGTTAGGGTCAGGGCCGGCCTTAGGGGTGTGCGACCTGTGCCTTTGCAAAGGGCGCATCACTCCAGCAGGTGGAATGGGGCGCTGCGCTAGCTCCCTTCCCCTGATTGTTTCAAAAGTGCCCGAGCCCGGCGACTCAGCAGTCGCCTTTCCACCCATGCGCTTTTTTACTCATTAGCGTTGCTACTGCTGTAGCAGCCATAGCGGCAGCTAGCGGCGACACCGTGCATGAGGGCGCCTGCACCCCCCCCATGGGCGGCGGCACTGCTAGCAGCCGCTGCGGCTGCTACAGCGGTAGCGACCGCACTATAGCAGAGCAGGGAGGTATCTCCCTGCTCTGCTATCTATTAGCCCCACTGTAGCTCCCTGAAGGAGCGGAATACCCGTGTGGCCGGGGATTCCGCTCCTAGAGCGCTTCGCTTGATGTCTCTGTCCATATATGGACAATGACATCCATCAGGGGAAACTCCTGAAGCGGAATCCCCGTCCACAGCATTGCCGACTCTGTGACCGGGAATTCCCCATCCAGGAGATGACGTCACTGTCCCTAAATGGACACAGACGAGGAGCTTCTCCTGGAGTGGAATCCCTGGTCACAGCATCGGCAACGCTGTGGACGGGGATTCCGTTTCAGGAGTTGCCCCTAATGTCACTGTCCATTTATGGACAGAGACATCAAGCAGAGCGCTCCAGGAGCGGAATCCCCAGCCACACATGGATTCCCCTCCTTCAGGGAGCTACGGTGGCGCTATCTACAGGAAGGGGGGGGGGGGGTGGGCTGTGTGGCACTACCAACAAGGAGGCTGTGTGGCACTACCAACAAGGGGGCTGTGTGGCACTACCAACAAGGGGGCTGTGTGTCACTACCTACCAGGGGGCAGTGTGGTACTCCCTACCAGGGGGCTGTGTGGCACTCCCTACCAGGGGGCTGTGTGGCACTCCCTACCAGGGGGCTGTGTGGCACTCCCTACCAGGGGGCTGTGTGGCACTCCCTACCAGGGGGCTGTGTGGCACTCCCTACCAGGGGGCTGTGTGGCACTCCCTACCAGGGGGCTGTGTGGCACTCCCTACCAGGCGGCTGTGTGGCACTCCCTACCAGGCGGCTGTGTGGCACTCTCTACCAGGCGGCTGTGTGGCACTCCCTACCAGGCGGCTGTGTGGCACTCCCTACCAGGCGGCTGTGTGGCACTACCTACAGGGGGCTGTGTGGCACTACCTACTGGGGACTGCGTGGCTCTACCTACAGGAGGCTGCGTGGCACTCTCTACAGGGGGCTGCGTGGCGCTCTCTACAGGGGGCTGCGTGGCGCTCTCTACAGGGGGCTGTGTGGCGCTCTCTACAGGGGGCTGTGTGGCGCTATCTACAAGGGGGCTGTGTGGCACTATCTACAAGAGGGCTGTGTGGCTCTATCTACAAGGGGGCTTTGTGTCGCTATCTACAAGGGGGTTGTGTGGCACTATCTACAAGTAGGCTGTCTGGCACTACCTGCAAGGGTGCTGTGTGGCACTACCTAGAAGGGTGCTGTGTGGCACTACCTAGAAGGGTGCTGTGTGGCACTACCTAGAAGGGTGCTGTGTGGCACTACCTAGAAGGGTGCTGTGTGGCACTACCTACAAGGGTGCTGTGTGGCACTACCTACAAGGGTGCTGTGTGCCACTACCTACAAGGGTGCTGTGTGCCACTACCTACAAGGGTGCTGTGTGGCACTACCTACAAGGGGGCTGTGTGCCACTACCTACAAGGGGGCTGTGTGGCACTATCTACGGGGGCAATCTGTAAGTGGGGGGCTGATGGTAGTTTTACTGTGAGTGGGGGGCTAATGGTCATTTTACTGTGAGTGGCGGGCTAATGGTCATTTTACTGTGAGTGGCGGGCTGATGGTCATTTTACTGTGAGTGGCGGGCTAATGGTCATTTTACTGTGAGTGGGGGGCTGATGGTCATTTTACTGTGAGTGGCGGGCTGATGGTTATTTTACTGTGAGTGGGGGCTGATGGTCATATTACTGGGAGTGGCGGGCTGATGGTCATTTTACTGGGAGTGGGGGCTGATGGTCATTTTACTGGGAGTGGGGGGCTGATGGTCATTTTACTGGGAGTGGGGGGCCTATGGTCATTTTACTGTGAGTGGGGGGGATGATGTTCATTTTACTGTGAGTGGGGGGATGATTGTCATTTTACTGTGAGTCAGGGGCCGATGGTCATTTTAGTGTGAGTGGGGGGCTGATGGTCTTCAAGTGGTTTCTGCCTTCCACCTCCAATTGAATGGCTTAAGAAAAAACGCAAAAAAAAAACGTCAAACAACGCTGTCAGTTCCTAAAGGAATTTGAAGTCAGATTTTTTTTGCCTTTTAAAAAAACGCTGTGTGAACATACCCTACGAGTGTAGTGCTTGTTTGTAGCCGTTTTCTGTCTTTCTCAAAACTCATTGATTGGCGCTCGTTTGCTCCTTTCACAAGAAGTTATGTTTGGGGACTACGCTATTGATTCCGTCAAAACGACGGAGCCCTTGCAAAACGGAGGCAAACGGAAACCATTGGCACCGGATCCGTCACCAATGAAATCGGCACATGACCACTGTTGAATCTCCCAGGACTGGAGCGTCAGAGAGCAGGACCTTAGCGCTAGAGCTATGGGGAATTCAGGTGGTGAGTATCGATTTGTTTATTATGTAATGCCAATCCCTTTCCTGCTGTCCATCTTGAAAAGTCCCAGACAATCCCTATAATTGTTTTAACAATTGCTGTTATTCTCTCGGAAATGCTATCCAGCAGGGCTATATTCCATTTATTTAACAGATGATATAAACTATACTGTACTCGACATTGGGGTAGATTTATCAAAACTGGTCCAAAGTAGAGCTACTTTAATTGTCCTAAAGGCTTCTGGGAAATTAGAGCTGGAATCTGACCGCTGCTACTTTTTTCCTAGGATCTCTTTACACAAATAGTTTTTTACCGCCCGGTCAAATCCTCATCAAACAGGTGAAGGACATGGTTTCAATGCGCTTCACTTCTATAAGCCGCGCAGACAAAAACTGCATTCCAAAACCGTGGCAATATGCGGTAAAACCACGGGCATTTTTTTATGCGGTTTTGACTGCACGATCAAGAATGACTCATGTAAACATACCCTTGCACTAGTTTTGATCAATTAACCCCATTGGGCTATTCTGCATTCGCATATTGTTTTGTTTATGATTGTTGGATGTTTACTTTATTTGCTGATGTCTTTTTTTTTTTTAATGTAATGATAATAGAATTAAAAAATGCATGTTTTCAACCTAAGATTGTTGATCAAGACAAAAGTATGATGAGTGAGCTAGCCAAATTATCTATCAGTCACAAAGAGTAATTTTCAACAAAATAATAATTTTTTTATTTTTGGGATAACTTTATTTGCAAAATATTTTTGTTTTTTAACAATAATATGCGAACAAATATGCTATAAATAGTTAGCCAAATAGAGAAAGGCACAAAACAAACTCATTTATGTCGTTATAAAATATATTTGTCAAAATAAGGCTTGGAGAAATTAAAAAGTTTCGTGAATAAAGAGGGGTAAATCTGTTCCTCATTAGCAGTGTTGTGTGTTCAACTACTAAACCTATATATCTAAGGGCTTATTCACACTACCGTAGTATACATGTGACGGCCGTTAAAACAGTGTGAAGGGTCCATGGAAATATAAACGAAAGTCTATGAGGGATCCATGAAATTGGGTCCCGCACGGGTGCAACTTGGATGTGAAAAACAGCACTCGGAATCAGCGAATCTAGCCTAAGGGTATGTTCACACGCAGAGTCAAAAACGTCTCAAAATACGGAGCTGTTTCAAGAGAAATGAAGCCTAAGTGACAATGACCTAAGTCCTGATTTTCAGACGATTTTTGTGCCACTCGCGGTTTTCGCAGCATTTTTTACGGCCGTTTTTGGAGCTTTTTTCACTAGAGTCTATGGAAAACGGCTCCAGAAACGGCCCAAGAAGTGTCCTGCACTCCTTTTTTGCGGCTGTTTTTTTACGCTTAAAAAAAGCCGCTAAAAACGCTCCGTCGGAACAGAACGCCGTTTTCCCATTGAAATCAATGGGCAGATGTTTGAAGGCCCAAAAAACGGCCGAAAATAGGCCGTGTGAACATACCCTAAAGCTATGTTCACACAGAGTTTTTTGACGCGGTAACCGCGTCGTTAAATTAGTCAAAAATGGCCCGAAAATGCCTCCCATTGATTTCAATGGGAGGCAGAGGCGTCTTTTTCCCACGAACGGTAAAACCGTCTCGCGGGAGAAAGAAGGGACATGCCCTATCTTCGGGCGTTTACTCCTCTGACCTCCCATTGACATGAATGGGAGACAGAGAAAGCTCAATGGTCACGGGCGAAAAACGCAGTGAAAAATGCAGCGAAAATCGGCGTGCAGGGAGAGGAAAATCTGCCTCAAACTTCCAAACTGAATTTTGAGGCAGAAATTCCGCCTGCAAAAAACTCAGTGTGAACATAGCCTTAAGGGTGATCAAATACTAAGAGTTATAGAATAGCAAATAATGCCATATATTCTGTGTAAAGAAACAAGTTATAGCCAAATGAAGGCACCTTTCAAACAAAATAGAAAGTGTCTGGGTCAGAACCATAAGGCTATGTTCACACGGAGTATTTTGGGGGAGGAATATCTGCCTCAAAGCTCCAAACGGAATTTTGAGGCAGATATTCCTCCCCCAAAATACTCCGTGTGAACAGCAATTATCGCGCCGTTTTTCGCCCGCGGCCATTGAGCGCCGCGGGCATAAAACACGCTTTCTCCTGCCTCCCATTGAAGTCAATGGGAGGTCGGAGGCGGAAGCGCCCGAAGATAGGGCATGTCGCTTCTTTTTCCCGCGAGGCAGTTTTACTGCTCGCGGGAAAAAGACGCCGACGCCTCCCATTGAAATCAATGGGAGGCGTTCTCGGGCCGTTTCTGCCGAGTTTTGCGACGCGGTTTCCGCGTCAAAAAACTCGGCAAAAGACCCCGTTACGCAGTCACAAGTGGCGTAAAACGACGCCACAAAATAAGCTAAAGTAGTTCTACAGCAGAATTACTTTTGCAGATTTAGTGGCAAATTTGCTGCATATTTGTGTTGCGTATTTCAGTTTGCAATTTCACATAGTATTGAAGTCTATGAGGAAATTCCGCATTCAGGGTCTGCATCACATACAGAAACGTACACAGAATTCTGCACAGAAATTTAAGCCATGTATGTGTTGCATATTGTGTTTCCACCTATAGGAATACATGGTGAAAATTTCCACTGTGGATTCTTCCACAACGGAAAATCATGCCAAGTGTCACTGCACCCCCATGTGTCAGAACCAAACAAGCAATGCATTCAATATATTGAAAACAATAAAGGAGAAATTAGAAAAAAAGAGTAGAGGAAAAAGAATTAGGGGGGGCGGGTCATATCGCACATGGGCGTGGGTTTGGGCCACATACAGCTGCTGCTATAAGTGTCCTCAACCTTAACCCCTTAAGGACGCAGCCTAGTTTGGGCCTTAAGGCTCAGAGCCCATTTTTCAAATCTGACATATTTCACTTTATGTGGTAATAACGTCGGAATGCTTAAACCTATCCAAGCGATTCTGAGATTGTTTTCTCGTGACACTTTGGGCTTCATGTTCGTGGTAAAATTTGGTCGATATATTCAGTCTTTATTTGTGAAAAATTGCAAAATTTAGAGAAAATTTACAAAAAATAGCATTTTTCAGAATTTAAATGCATCTGCTTGAAAAACAGACGGTTATACCACCCAAAATAGTTACTAGTTCACATTTCCCATATGTCTACTTTAGATTGGCATCGTTTTTTGAACATTATTTTATTTTTCTTGGACGTTACAAGGTTTAGAACATAAACAGCAATTTCTCATATTCTTAAGAAAATTTCAAAAGCCTTTTTTTGAAGGTGCCAGTTCAGTTCTGAAGTGGATTTGAGGGGCCTATTTATTAGAAACCCCCATAAAACACCCCATTTTAAAAACTAGACCCCTCAAAGTATTCAAAACAGCATATAGAAAGTTTTTTAACCCTTCAGGCATTTCACAGGAATTAAAGCAAATTGGAAATGAAATTTGCAAATTTCATTTTTTCTGCTGAATTTCAATTTTATTCAATTTTTTTTTTAGTAACAGAGAAGGTTTTACCAGAGAAACACTACTAAATATGTATTGTCCAGATTCTGCAGTTTTTAGAAATGTCCCACATGTGGCCCTACTGCGCTCGTGGACTAAAACACAAGCCCTAGAAGCAAAGAAGCACCTAGTGCATTTTGAGGCCTCTTTTTTATTAGAATATATTTTAGGCAGCATGCCAGGTTTGAAGAGGCGTTGAGGTATCAAAACAATGGAAACCCACCAGAAGTGACCCCATTTTGGAAATTACACCCCTCAAGGAATTCATTTATGGTTTTTGTTATCATTTTGACCGCACAGTTTTTTCACAGCACCTATTTGAATTGGGCTGTGAAATGAAAAAAATGATATTTTTTCCAATAAAATGTCATTTTTGATCAAATTTTCTTATTTTCACAGGGAACAACATACCCCATTTTGTTGCCCAATTTGTCCTTAGTGCGGCAATACCCCATTTGTGGTGATAAACTGCCGTTTGGGCCCATGGGAGGGCTCAGAAGGAAAGGAGCGCTATGTGTTTGTTGGAGTCCAGATTTTGCTGGATTGGTTTTCGGGTGCCATGTCGCATTTGCAGAGCCCCAGAGGTATCAAAGCAATGGAAACCCACCAGAAGTGACCCCATTTTGGAAACTACACCCCTCAAGGAATTCATTTATGGTTTTTGTTATCATTTTGACCGCACAGGTTTTTCACAGCACCTATTTGAATTGGGCTGTGAAATGAAAAAAATTATATTTTTTCCAATAAGATGTCATTTTTGATCAAAATTTCTTATTTTCACAGGGAACAACATACCCCATTTTGTTGCCCAATTTGTCCTTAGTGCGGCAATACCCCATTTGTGGTGATAAACTGCCCTTTGGGCCCATGGGAGGGCTCAGAAGGAAATGACCACCATTTGGCCTACTGGAGCTTTTCTGGTGCTAAGTCATGTGTGCAGAAGCCCCTGAGGTACCAGTACAGTTGAAACCCCCGAGAAGTGACCCCATTTTAAAAACTACACCCCTTAAGACATTCATCTAGAGGTGTAGTGAGCATTTTGACCCCACAGGTACTGTGTAAAAGATAATGCGCAGCAGATGGTGCAGTGTGAGATTTGCAATTTTATATATGTATATGCCATTTCAGTGTCCAATATAGTGTGCCCAGCATGCGCCACCGGAGATATACACCCCTTAAATTGTAATGTGGGTTCTCCTGGGTACGACAATACCCTACATGTGGCTGTTATCAGCTGCCTGGGCATACGGCAGGGCTCAGAAGGGAAAGATGAGGGGGGTAAGCTGTGCGGAGTGCATCAGGGTAAATTAAAAATCAAGGGATGTATGATACATTTTAAAACAATCTTTTATACAGAGCCCTGGTTTTTCGGGACACGTGTCACATTGGTATATTGTGTTCTTCCTTATCCCCCTCTTATAGCAGACTCTGCACCTCTTTTGACTCTTTCCCTTTCCACCGGTTTGGGGACCTTCTCCTGGAAAGTGTTGCCCTGGTACGATGCGTGTGGCCTCGCTTCCAGAAGTACTGGGTGCCCCCCCTTCCTGGTCCCTAAAGATTAGATCTTGAAATTCCAGGAAAGTTCCCCTCTGGCCTGCACATCGACGTAGCACATACGCATTGTACAAAGCCATCTGTATGATGTGCCCGGCCTGCTTCTTATACCACACCGCATGGCGCTGTAGGGCTTCAGGACTTGATTTGACAAGTCCATCCCTCCCATGTACCTATTGTAGTCCAGGATGCAGTCTGGTTTGGGGGTGGCCTTTCCTTCATATACCCTAAACCTGTAGGTATACCCTGATGCACTCTCGCACAGCTTATACATCTTCACGCCATACCTTGCCCTCTTACCTGGCAGGTACTGGCGGAATTGAACCCTCCCTTTAAAATGTACCAGGGACTCATCAATAGAAAAACACTTCTCGGGGGTGTATGCTTGGGAAAACCGGGCACTGGAACGGTCTAATAGGGGTCTCCGTTTATACAAACGGTCAAAACTGGGGTCATCTCGGAGTGGGCACGGCTCATTATCAGTATAATGTAAGAAGCGAAGTATTGCCTCATTTATTTATTTTTTTAGGTTCCAGTTCATTTCTGAAGTTGCTTTGAGGGGCCCATATATTAGAAACCCCTATCAAACACCCCATTTTAGAAACTAGACCCCTCAAAGTATTCACAACAGCATTTAGAAAGTTTATGAACCCTTTAGGTGTTTCACAGAAATTTAGAGCAAAGTAGAGGTGAAATTTACTCTTTTTATACCATTTTTTTTATAACACAAAAGGATTTATCAGAGAAACACAAATTAATACGTATTGCCCAGATTCTGCAGTTTAGAGAAATATCCCACATGTGGCCCTCGGGCGGTAATGGACTGAAGCACCGGCCTCCGAAGCAAAGGAGCACCTAGCGGATTTTGAGCCCTCTTTTTTATTAGGCACCATGTCCGGTTTGAAGAGGTCTTGTGGTGCCAAAACATTGGAAACCCCCCAAAAGTGACCCCAATTTGGAAACTAGACCCCTTGAGGAATCCATTGTAGTTTTCATGGGGTGCATGCGGCTTTTTGATCAGTTTTTATTCCATTTTTAAGTGGCGTGGTGACTAATAAACAGCAATTCTACTATTGTTTTTGTATACTTTTTTTTTTACAGCGTTCACCGTGCGCTATAAATGACATATTCACTTTATTCTGCGGGGCGATACGATTACGGCGATACCAGATGTTTATAGTTTTTTTTTATGTCTTATGGCGTTTGCACAATAAAATACGTTTTGTAAACAATCATTCACTTTTTGTGTTACCTTATTCTAAGAGCCATAACGTTTTTATTTTTCAATCAATAAAGCCGTGCGAGGACTTATTTTTTGCGTAACGAACTGTATTTTCCATCAGTACCATTTTTAGGTACATGCGACTTTTTGATCTCTTTTTATTCCATTTTTTGGGAGGTGAAGTGACCAAACAATTGTGATTGTGGTACGGTTTATTAATATTTTTTTTTACGGCGTTCACCGTGCGGGATAAATAACAAAATAATTTTGTAGTTCAGGCCGTTACGGACGCGGCGATACCAATTATGTATAGTTTATTTGTTTGTTTATATATTTTTATTAATAATAAAGGACTGATAAGGGAAAAAGTGGGACTTTTACTTTTATTACTTTTAAAACTTTTATTTTCTTATTTTTACACATCTTTTTTTAACTTTTTTTTAACTTTATTACTTTGTCCCACTAGGGGACTTGAGGGCAGGAGGCCCTGATCGCTATTCTAATACACTGCACTACATGCGTAGTGCAGTGTATTAGAACTGTCAGCTACTCACTGACAGCAAGCATAGTGGGTCCTGACGTTGTCAGGACCCACTAGGCTTCCGTCTATGGCATAGCCGGACGCCATTGTTTGGTGTCCGGTTGCCATAGTCACCATCGCCGGCCGCTATCGCGTAGCAGGCCGGCGATGGCAGCTTAACCCCTAAAAAGCCGCGATCTCTATAGAACGCGGCTTTTAAGGGGTTAATCAGCGGGGACACAGCGATCGGTCCCCGCTGTAGGAGCTGTGACAGCTGCTGAACAAGACAGCAGCGTCACAGCTCCTGTATGTGTCGGGAGGACGGCCGAAACGGCCGTTACTCCCGAGACGTACTATTACGGCATGGAGCGCGAACGATACAGCTGCCATGACGTAATAGTACGTCAAGGAGCGGGAAGGGGTTAAAGAGGCTCTGTCACCACATTATAAGTGCCCTATCTTCTACATAATGTGATCGGCGCTGTAATGTAGATAACAACACTGTTTTTTTATTTAGAAAAACTATCAATTTTAACCAAGTTATGACCTATTTTAGATTTATGCTAATGACTTTCTTAATGCCCAACTGGGCGTTTTTTAGCTTTTGACCAAGTGGGCGTTGTAAAGAGAAGTGTATGACGCTGACCAATCAGCGTCATACATTTCTCTCCATTCATGTACTCAGCACCTAGTGATCTTGCGAGATCACGATGTGCTGTCACTTACTCACACATTAACTTTACTGAAGTGTCTTGAGAGTGAATAGACAATACTTCCAGCAAGGACGTGATGTCTATTCACAATCCCGACACTTCGGTAACGTTTGTGTGGGACTTAATGACAGCAAGCGTGATCTTGCGTGATCGCGATGTTCTGAGCTGTGGAACATGAAACATTGTGATTATATAAACTCAGAACTCAGGAGCTTGCTGTTCATTTGACCACATTTCTGATGCTCTTACAATAGCAATGTGCCACTGCCACCTTGTGGTCGCATTGTAAGACACAATCTTAGATCTGCTGCGTCTCTCTTTGAAAGAACTACTCTACAAACCACAATACAAATCTTAAAAACAACTTTTTGCTCCAGCACTGCTCACCTGTTAAAAGAATGTCAGATGTGTTTTTAATCCAGGCTAGTCATTGGCTTTAAGACCTTAAAGGGGTTATCCCATGAAAAAGCGAATCTGTCAATTATTTATGCTGCCCTGTCTGAGGACATCATAAAGAATTGACAGACCCGCTGATTGGTGTCGCGCAATGGAAAATGATTCTAATAATAAAATAAAACAATTACGATATTCCAAATACACCCTATATTAACCCCTTCAGGACCCAACCTGTTTTGGCCTTCAGGACCCAGCCGATTTTTTCAAATCTGACATGTGTTACTTTATGTGGTAATAACGTTGGAATGCTTTTACCTATCCAAGCGATTCTGAGATTGTTTTCTCGTGACATGTTGTACTTTATGTTAGTGAAAAAATTTTGTCCATAATTTTGGTATTTATTTCTGAAAAACACCACAATTTAGAAAAAATTAGCAAAAATTAGCATTTTTCTAAATTTAAATGTATCTGCTTGTAATACAGATAGTAATACCACACAAAATAGTTACTAGTTTACATTTCCCATATGTCTACTTTATGTTTGCATCTTTTTTTGAACGTCCTTTTATTTTTCTAGGACGTTACAAGGCTTGGAACTTTAGCAGCAATTTCTCATATTTTAAAGAAAATTTCAAAAGGCTATTTTTTCAGGGACCTGTTCAGTCTGAGGTGGCTTTGAGGGCCTTATATATTAGAAAATCCCCAGAAGTCACCCCATTTTGAAAACTGCACCCCTCAAGGTATTCAAATCAGCATTCACAAAGTGTTTTAACCCTTTAGGCGTTTCACAGGAATTAAAGCAAAGTAGAGGTGAAATTTACAAATGTTATTTTTTTTGCAGAAATTAATTTCTAATACATTTTTTTTTGTAACACAGAAGGTTTTACCAGAGAAATGCAACTCAATATTTATTGCCCAGATTCTGCAGTTTTTAGAAATATCCCACATGTGGCCCTAGTGTGATAATGGACTTAAGCACCGGCCTCAGAAGCAAAGGATCACCTAGTGGATTTTGGGCCTCCTTTTTTTTAGAATATATTTTAGGCACCTTGTCAGGTTTGAAGAGGTCTTGTGGTGCCAAAACAGGGGAAACCCTCCAAAAGTGACCCCATTTTGGAAACTACACCTATCAAGGAATTTTTCTAGGGGTATAGTTAGCATTTTGACCACACAGGTTTTTCACTAAATATATTGGAATTAGTCTGTAAAAATTAAAATCTACTTTTTTTCTGAAAAAACATAGACATTTTTAATATTTACGAGGAATAATGAAGAAAATCACCCCAACATTTGTAAAGCAATGTCTCCTGATTACAGCAATATCCCATATGTGGTAATAAACTGCTGATTGGACCCACAGCAGGGCTCAGAAGGGAAGGAGTGCCATTTGGATTTTGGAGCACGGATTTTGCTGGATTGGTTTTCGGTGCCATGTCGCGTTTGCAACGCCCTGGAGAGACCAAAACAGGGAAAACCCCCCAAAAGTGACCCCATTTTGGAAACGACACCTCTCAAGGAATTTATCTAGGGGTATAGTTAGCATTTTGACCACACAGGTTTTTTGCAGAATTTAGTGGAATTAGGCAGTGAAAATGAAAATCAACTTTTTTTCTGAAAAAGCATAGAAATTTTAAATTTTTACAAGGAATAAAGGAAAAAAAGAACCACAACATTTGTAAAGCATTTTCTCCTGATTACGGCAATACCCCATATGTGGTAATAAACTGCTGATTGGACCCATGGCAGCGCTCAGAAGGGAAGTAGCGCCATTTGGATTTTGGAGCACGGATTTTGATGGATTGTTTTTCGGTGCCATGCCGCCTTTGCAACGCCCTGGAGAGACCAAAACTGTGGAAGCCCCCCAAGTTACCCCATTTTGGAAACACCCCTCAAGGAATTTTTCTAGGGGTATAGTGAGAATATAGACTCCACGGGTCTTTTGCAGAATTTATTAGAATTAGGCGGAGAAAATTAATATCACAATTTTTTTCCACTAAAATGTTGCATTTTCTCATTTTCACAAGGGATAAAGGAGAAATAAACAACCAATTTTTGTAAAGCTATTTCTCCCGGGTACGGAAATACCCCACATGTGGTCATACATTTTTTTCATTAGAAATGAATTAACCCATTCAGGACTGATCCATTTTTTGCTTTCTTATTTTCGTTTTTCACTACCCGCCTTCCAAGAGCCATAACTTATTTCTTGCGGGAGGAATTGTAGTTTCTATTGATACCATTTAAAGTGCCATAAAAAGTACTGGGAAACTGAAAAAAAATAGGAAAATATAGTAATATAGGAAAAAAATCTGATTCCATTTTTTGGGGTTTTCGTTTTTACAGCTTTCGCCGTGCAGTAAAAACGAAAACTACAGCGATTTTAAATTATTGAAGTTTTTTACGGTGTTCACCGTGCGAGTTAAATAATGGCATATTGTAATAGTTTGGCCTTTTACGGACGTAGCGATATCAATTCTGTTTTATTTTTTTACATTACTTTTGAAGAAAAATGGGAAAAGGTTTTTTTTTGTAACTTTTTTTTCTTTCTCACTACTAATAACTTGAATTCTTCTACACATTTTATTAGTCCCCTTAGGGAACTTGTACTAGCGATCATTGGATCGCGGGTACAATATGCTGCGATACTAATGTATTGCAGTATATTGTTATTTTTACAGGCTTCTGTAACCGCACGATCGCTGTTCCTGTCCCTTAGTCCTGGGTGTCAGCTCTAATACACAGCCGACGCCCGCAGCGTATGGAGCGGGCTCAGTACGTGAGCCCGCTCCATACATCACCCCCGCACCATGACGTGCTATTAAGTCATAGTGCTCAAAGTGGTTAATGCACAGCGGATGGTGTGAATATTACAATTTTGCACTGATGTGCCATTTTAGTGCATAATATGTCGTGCCCAGTTTGTGCCACTGAAGACAAATACCTCATAAAACGTTAAGCGGGTTCTCCCGGGTATGGTTATGCCATATATGTGGGCGCAAACTGCTGTTTGGGCACGCTGCAGGGCTCAGAAGGGAGGGACGCCATTTTGCTTTTGGAGCGCAGATTTTGCTTGGTAGTTTTTCTGTTTTGGGTTTTGCTGGTATTTCAGTTTATAATGTGGGGGCATATGTAATCTGTGCGGAGAACATCAGGACATAATAAAAGGGTATAAAAATGCGGTAAATAAATAATAATTCATAGATATGTGGCCGGTGTCGCACTGAAACTGGTGTCGGATGTTACCCGCTTTTAGAACGCTCTGCACATTTTGCATCGCCATATTCCTGGGAGCCAGAACTTCTTTATTTTTTCACCACCGGAGCTGCGCGAGGGCTTATTTGTTGCGGGACAATCTGTACTTGTCATTGGTACCATTTTGGGGTACATGTAATTTTTTTGATCACTTTTTATTACATTTGTTTGCAAGCCGGGTGACCAAAAACAAGCAATTCTGACAATGTTTTTTAGTTTATTTTTTGCGGCGTTCACCGTGCACTATAAATGACCATTATATTTTATTCTGCGGGTCGGTACAATTACGGCGATACCATATGTATATAGGTTTTTTTTATGTTTTGCAGCGTTTGCGCAATAAAATCACTTTTTTATAAAATAATTTATTTTCTGTCACAATATTCTGAGAGCCGTAACTTTTTTATTTTTCAGTTAAAAAAGCGATGTAAGGGCTTGTTTTTTTGCGGGACGGGTTGTAGTTTTTATCGGTATTATTTTCGGGTACATGCGACTTTTTGATCACTTTTTATTCTCTATTTTGGGAGGGGTGGTGACCAAAAAATAGCGATTCTGGTGTCGTTTTTTATTGATTTTTTTTTGGGGTGTTCATCGTGCGGGAAAAATAACATTATAGTTTTATAGTTGGGGTCGTTACGAACGCGATGATACCAGATATGTGTACTTTTTTTAACGTGTTCGTTTTTTTCCTATCATGAAAGACTTATTATAGGAAAAAAATGAAGTGTTTGTTTATATAACTTATAACTTTTATTTTTACACTTTTTTTTAAAACATTTTTATTCTTTTTTTTACTTTTTTCACTTGTCCCACTAGGGGACACTTAGACTTGCAGCTTTGATCGCTGCTAGAGTACATTACACTACACACGTAGTGTAATGTACTCTAACTGTCATTGGGACGTAACTGTCACACTGACAGGAAGACTCGGAGGACCGGCCGGAGGCTGCTCCTCCGAGGCTTCCGTACATGGCAACCCGGAGGTCATTGTCTGACCTCCGATTGCCACGACAAGCATCGGTAGCCCCCACGATCACTTCGTGGGGGCTGCCGATGTGCTTCAAACCACTTAAATGCGGCGACGGCAATCCGTCGCCGCATTTATGGGGTTAATTGCCTAAATCAGCGGCGATGGTCCGCTGACCGGCAAGGCTGGAGTGTCAGCTGTCAGGGACAGCTGACCTCCCGGCTCCCGGACACTGTCCGTTAGGACAGTGTGCGCCGGGAACTACTCCGCAATAGTACGTCTGGATGCGGGAACTAACCCCTCTGCAGGACGTAATATTGCGGCGCAGCGCGGGAAGAGGTTAAAGTGTAATCTAAATAAAGAAATTCGCTGTCCAAAATGTGTAACTGTGTATATAATTACATAAGCGTACGTACACACATTATATTACATTCACCCATTACGTACAGACCTATATACGCACATTCAATATCCTTAACATGCTCACCCCATTAAGTTAGGCTGTGCACCATGAGAAGGGTGGAGGACAGTGTGGCGTGCGCAGTAAGCTGCGACAAATCTCCCAGCTAATGCACAGATATGGTGCCAGGACCAAGCTCAATACATATATGCACCACTAAAACCAAGCTCAGTACACAAATGCTGCACTAGAACAAAGCTCAGTACATGTATACAACACCAGAACAAAGCTCAGTACATATATATACTGTATATATATATATATATATATATATATATGCCGTATCAGAACCAAGCTCAGTACATATGTACAGCACCAGAACAAAGCTCAGTACATATATACAGCACCAGAACAAAGCTCAGTACATATATACAGCACCAGAACAAAGCTCAGTACATATATACGGCACCAGAATGAGGCTCAGTACATAATTACAGCACCAGAACAAAGCTCAATACATAATTACAGCTCCAGAACCAAGCTCTGAGATATATACAGCACCAGAACAAAGCTCAGTACATATATACAGCACCAGAACCAAGCTCAATACATAAATACAGCACCAGAACAAAGCTCAGTACATATATATACTGTATATATATATATATATATATATATACTGTATATATATATATATATATATATATGCCGTATCAGAACCAAGCTCAGTACATATATACAGCACCAGAACCAAGCTCAGTACAAAAATACAGCACCAGAACAAAGCTCAGTACATATATACAGCACCAGAACAAAGCTCAGTACATATATACAGCACCAGAACGAGGCTCAGTACATAATTACAGCACCAGAACAAAGCTCAATACATAATTACAGCTCCAGAACCAAGCTCTGAGATATATACAGCACCAGAACAAAGCTCAGTACATATATACAGCACCAGAACCAAGCTCAATACATAAATACAGCACCAGAACCAAGCTCAGTACATATATATACTGTATGTATATATATATATATATATGCCGTATCAGAACCAAGCTCAGTACATATATACAGCACCAGAACAAAGCTCAGTACAAAAATACAGCACCAGAACAAAGCTCAGTACATATATACAGCACCAGAACAAAGCTCAGTACATAATTACAGCACCAGAACAAAGCTCAATACATAATTACAGCTCCAGAACAAAGCTCTGAGATATATACAGCACCAGAACCGAGCTCAGTACATATGTGCAGTACTAGAACCAAGATCAGTACATAAATACAGCACCAGAACCAAGCTCAGTACATAAATCCAGAACCGAGATCAGTACATACATATATACAGTGCTGTATATATGTATGAGCTTGGCTCTGGTGAGTATATATGTACTGAGCTTTGTTCTGGGGATGTATATGTCTAATAAGCTTGGTTCTGGGGATGTACAGTATATGTGTACTGAGCTTGGTCCTGGTGTTGTATTTATGTACTGAGCTATGTTCTGATGCTGTATATATATATGTACTGAGCTTTGTTGTGGTGCTGTATATACGTACTGAGCTTGGTTGTGCTGCTGTATATATGTACTGAACTTTGTTGTGGTGCTGTATATATGTACTGAGCTATATACAGTATTTATATGCTGAGCTTGGTTATGGAGTGGTATATATGTTCTGAGATTCTCTTTGGTGCTGTATATATGTATTGAGCTTGGTTGTTCTGATGTATGTAACTCTGGAACCAAGCTCAATACATATCTACAGCACCAGAACAAAGCTCAGTACATTTATACAGCACCAGAACAAAGCTCAGTACATATATACAGCACAAGCACAAATACAGCTCAGTACAGAAATCATTTGCAAATTCAGTTTAACCATTGCCATGTAAGTTCATACGGCATAAAACTACAGCTTCCACTATAGCCAGAACGATGGTAAGGATATGTTAGAAGTTGCTATTTCACAAAAAAGAACAATACACCCATTATTTCACTGCAGATCATACAGTGACTACAGTACTGATCAGTCACAGGGAGAATAAACTTACATTTACATTTGGTGACTCACCGGTGAAGACTTCTCAGATTGGAGTCGTTCTTTTTCTCTTTCCTTTTCCATCTGGTCCAAACCTCTATGATGATGACGCCTCTTGGCCATGACCCATTTCTGCAGAGTTTGCCCCTCAGATGTCTTCAGCTCCTCGCTTTTCCAACATTTCCACACCTATAAACGAAGAGAAAATTCTCATGGTGCCACACCTCTATATACCCTGAATATAATAGTATCATACACTGTGCCTCCGAATATAATAGTTCTACACACTGTGCCCTCAAATATAATAGTGCTACACACTGTGCCCCTGAATATAATAGTACTATATACTGTGCCCCTGAATATAATAATACTATACACTGTGCTCCTGAGTATAATGGTACCATACACTGTGCCCCTGAATATAATAGTACCATACACTGTGCCTGGAATAAAATTGTGTCAAACACTAAAGTAATGCACCTCACACACAGTGCCCCTTGTAGATAGTGCCCCTCATGGAGCCCCCTGTAGATAGTGCCCCTCATGGAGCTCCCTGTAGATAGTGCCCCTCGTAGAGCCCTCTGTAGATAGTGTTCCTGTAGAGCCCTCCGTAGATAGTGGCGTTCCGTGTAGATAGTGCCCCCTGTAGATAAGGCCCCCTGTGGCGTTGTTATTATTATCGTTCCCTGTATATAGTGCCCCCTGTGGGTTTCCTTGTAGATAGTGCCCCCTGTGGCGTCTCCTGTAGATAGTGCCCCCTGTAGCTTTCCCTGTAGATAGTACCCCCTGTGGCATTCCCTGCAGATAGTGCTCCCTGTAGATTGTGCCCCCTGTTGCATTCCCTGTAGATAGTGCCCCCTGTAGGTTCCCTGTAGATAGTGCCCCCTGTTGCATTCCCTGTAGATAGTGCCCCCTGTAGATAGTGCCCCCTGTAGCGTTCCCTGTAGATAGTGCCCCTGAAGCATTCCCTGTAGATAGGGCCCCTATATAGTCCCCTGTAGATAGGGGTCCCTATGTAGTCCTCTGTAGTTTGTGCCCCCTATATAGTCCCCTGTAGTTAGTGCCCCTGTAGAGTCCCCTGTAGTTAGCGCCCCTTGTATAGTCCCTTGTAATTAGTGCCCCCTATATAGTCCTCCCTGTAGTTACTGGCACTATATATTCCTCCCCTGTAGTTACTGCCCCTATATAGTCCTCCCCTGTAGTTACTGCCCCTATATGGTCCTCCCCTGTAGTTAGTGTCCCTATATAGTCCATCCCTATAGTTAGTGACCCCTATATAGTCCTCCCCTGTAGTTAGTGACTCCCATAGATAAGGCCCCCAACACTACCCACAGTAAAAGAAAAAAACAGAAAAAACAACATTATATGCTTACCTGTCCCGTTCCCAAGCCCTCCTCCAGTGACGCCAGTCCTCCAGCGGAACGACGCAGCAGCACGATGACGTAATCACGTCAACTGCAGGGGACCGATTCCGGGCTTCCCGCTTCACCCGGTTCTGTGAACCGGCTGTAAATTTGACAAAGGGCCAGTGCTGCAAGTATGAGTCCAAGTATATTCATATATACAAGCTCCTCCACCTTCTGCCGCACTCATGCTACTCAGTGGCATGTTTCTCCCTATTAGTGTGCTTAGGGAGAAAAGTGTCAATTAGTAGGTGGGGAAGCGTGAATATATTTGTCCTCATACTTGCGGCGCTGGTCACATGCCACAAGTATTAGCTCCTAATACTCAATAACTACATAACATTAACTAATAAGTGACAACTCACTAAAATCAGCGTGTCTGTCACTTCTTTATGCTACCCGCAGACAGGGCAGCATAACTAACCGACAGATCTGGTTTATAGGAGAATTCCCATCTCACACAATTTTGGCATATCCATAGAATATGTCATAAATGTCTTCTGCAAGTCCTATTCACTTCCCTGGGAGTTATGGAAACAGTAAAGCTCAGTGCACCCAGCTATTTCCAGGGTTCCGGGAGCTATCAGACATTTATGGCATATACTTTTAAAATCTGTTTTTAAGTCATGTGCAGTGTTTCTAGCATATAAAAATACCTTTCACATCTTTTTTTTTTGCTTTCCTGTGTGCCTCTTTGTGCTGCTTTTAATCTGTGCTGCTGGGGGAGTGGCTCTGAGCAGAATCCGTCTCTTTCCCACTTTGGCAGCTGACAATATAGGACCTTCTTACTTTCTCTGCAGATAGGTAACATGAGATCCAGAATCGTGACGGTATATACTGTAATGTGTTACATCCAGAGTATGCACTTCCTTACAAACAAATTAGAGTTCAGACTGAGTGGGCATGTGGAAGGTTCATATCATCTGTTAGGTTGCAGTGCTTTACAATTCTAACAAGCTAAGAAGAACTAGTCTTCTTCTATTCCCCGCCTCCATCGTTTTTCTGAAAGTACGTGTGAATTGCACTTTAGTCAGTAGACTCTGGCCAATTGGTCTGAAAAAATGTAATTTGTTGTATATTGTTGTTCATGGAACTAGTTAAGATAACATAGTAAGAAGGCAGTTCTTAAATGGAGTAGCCCCACCATAACTTATCACCTATCCACAGGATAGGTAGTAAGTGTGTGATCGCTGGGGGTCCCACCGCTGGGCTCCCCACTGACCACGAGAAAGAGGTTCCCGAGTCCCCCGTTTGAATGGCGTGGCGGTCACGCTCTATTCATTCTCTATAGGACTGACGAAATTGCAGAGTAGAGCGCTATCTTCATCAGTCCCATAGAGAATGAATGGAGAATCAGCGCACATTCGTGACTGCCGTTCTATTTAAATAGGGGACTCGGGACTCCCTGTTTCGTGATTGGTTGGAGTCCTTAGTGATCAAACACCTATCACCTATCATGTGGATAGGTCATAGGTTGTAATGGTAGAACAACCCATATTATGATTCCCATATGATTTCCATTCCCATAAATAAATGTCTTCTTTTTGAAAAACAATATGTACATAACTTAAGGTGAGGAGTACAAGCTGTAATGTCTGCAAGTCCGATTTAATATCTGATAAAATGTCTGCAAAAATTAGAAGGATAAGGGCATGACCACACATGGCGGATTTCCTCCGCAACTGTCCGCATCAATGCCGCACCTAATCCGGGTTGCGGATTACGGCTGCGGATCTGCACAAAATGTGCAGAAAATTGATGCGGACTAGCTGCTGCGGACTGCGGGAAAAGTGCTTCCCTTCTCCCTATCAGTGCAGGATAGAGAGAAGGGACAGCACTTTCCCTAGTGAAAGTAAAAGAAATTCATACTTACCGCCCGTTGTCTTGATGACGCGTCCCTCCTTCGGCATCCAGCCCGACCTCCCTGGATGACGCGCCAGTCCATGTGACCGCTGCAGCCTGTGCTTGGCCTGTGATTGGCTGCAGCCGTCACTTACACTGAAACGTCATCCTGGGAGGCCGGACTGGAGACAGAAACAGGGAGTTCTCGGTAAGTACGAACTTCATTTTTTTTTACAGATACATGTATATTGGGATCGGTAGTCACTGTCCCGGGTGCAGAAACAGTTACTGCCGATCGCTTAACTCTTTCAGCACCCTGGACAGTGACTATTTACAGACGTCTCCTAGCAACGCTCCCGTCATCACGGGAGCCCCATTGACTTCCTCAGTCTGGCTGTAGACCTAGAAATACATAGGTCCAGCCAGAATGAAGAAATGTCAAGTTAAAAAAGCAAGACGCATCCGCAGCACACATGACATGTGCATGACAGCTGCGGACTTCATTGCGGAACTTAGAATCTCCATTGAAGTCAATGGAGAAATTCCGCCATGAGTCCGCCACTGCTCCGCAACAGACAGAGCATGCTGCGGACACCAAATTCCGCTCCGCAGCCTATGCTCCGCAGCGGAATTGTACGCATCGTGTAAACGAACACTGCTAAATTAAAGTGAAAGTCAATGGAGAAACGGCTCCGCTGCGGATTAACGCTGCGGAGTGTCCGCAGCGGAATTTAAGTGAAATTCCGCCATGTGTGAACCCGCCCTAATTCATTCTTTGCTTCCACTATGTTTTTTAATACAGAACAATTGTAGTAAGGTTTTCTTAAATGTGGGGTGGCAAAAAGGATACAGGAAGGGATTAATTGAAGAGTTAAGGAAGAACAGCCAACATGTGACATCATACACAACTGGTGATACACAAACATCACAAAACCCCTCTGAGATAATTGTTAAGAAAGAATATGGCGCCCAACAGATGCAAAAGGTACACACAAGAATAGTTAAAGATTTTGCCATTTGCTTATCCTTGGCTAATGCTGAATGTTTGGTTAGATTAAGGGTTCCAGCTCCACTTGTCTTTTTGTTTCTTAAATTCTTTGCAGCTGAATGATGGGTTTTTGTTTTAAAGATTTAAATCACGTATTCTACATTACTCTTATTTTTCTGTGTTCCAAGCTGTCGGTGGCATTGCGGTAAAGTTGTTGGACAATTGGAATGATCTCTTCTACAATCTACGACGAATATGTCATTTCTTCTCTTGTCTTCATATATATCACTAGAGTTATGAACACTTTTGTGTATTTTACTCCTCATCCGACCTCTTATGTTAAAGTAAATACTGAGGTTAAAAAAGGCAATTGCAGACATCGGCATGAAAAAGTCAAAACCAGAGGAATACAGTAAGTAGCGGCCACCATAGTAAAATTCTGGGTTACATTCACCCTCTGGCATCACACTATAACCCACCACGTACTCCCAAAAAATAATTGCTGGGCCAAAATTTAGGAAGGCTAAAATCCAGACTACTGCCATCTTCATGAAAGCTGGTTTGAATTCATTTTGCTGATCTCTATATTTTACCTACAACATAGAAGTGAACTTAATGAAATACTTATAATATAATTTTTTTTAAATTCATTTTCCATTTACATGTTGGTTTTGTGGATATATGAAGCACTCTTGACATTGCTGTGCTAGGAGCATTTTGTAGACAATGCATACAGATGCCTTAATGTGGGAGTAGCCACATCAGTCTCCTTCAACACAGGATAACACAAGGTCATAGTTCTACGTTGAGCCATTTGTATTGTCCACAAAAACACCCTTACCACAGCAGCATCAAAACTGTCGTCATACAGTGATACCTCTCCAAAAAGCAACCTCTTTGAAAAGACCCCCTCTGACCTAAACCTGAATTTTCTGTTGCGAATTTCCACCTCCCTTATAGCCAACCCTCCTAGAAGACCATGGGTGGTCATCTCAAAGAGGTTTCACTGCAGGATGTTTAGAAGAAACCTCTTCCAGTAGAGGATCCTCAACATCAGAGAAAGGCAACAACATTCCTGGATTCTCAAAAACATCAGTAGTGCTATTCCTTTACTCAGAACAACATTTTTAGGTGAGCACTGAGTAATTTAAACTAGAGGTTTGAGATACACAATATGGCCAAATGTATGTAGACACAAATCTAATTATTTCAAGTGTTTCAGCCACACCCATTACAAACAGGTACATAATATCAAGCACACAGTCTTGCAATCTCCATAGACAAAACATTGGTAGTAATATGAGTCATGCTTAAGTGCTCAGTGACTTTAAAAATGGCACTGTCATTGGATGCCACCTCTGCCACAAGTCAGATTCTGAAATTTCTGATCTGCTAGGTCTGCCCTAGTCAACAATTAGTGCTATTATAGTGAAGTATACGTGTCTATGAGTAGCAACAGTTCAGTTACCAAGCAGTAGACCACGTAAACTTAGAGTGGGTTTGCTGTGTGCTGGAGTACGTGGTGCATAAAATGTTTTTTCTAAACTGCCTCTGGAAGGAACATCAGCAAAGGTATCGAGCGTTGGGAGTTTCAAGAAATGGGTTTCCATGGTTGAGCAGCTGCACACAAGTGTAAGATCATGTACAATGCCAAGCGTAGGCCGGAGTGGTGTAATGCTCTCTGCCATGGGGCTCTGGTGCAGTGGAAATGTGTTTCCTGGAGTAATAAATCTCATTTTATTATCTGGGATTAGCGGATGCCTAGGGAGCGCTGCCCACTGGAATGGATGGTGCATACTGTAAAATTTGGTACAGGAGGGATAATGGTCTTGGGTTCAGTTCTGGCTATTTCTAATTAAGGGTAATGTTAAGGCTAAAGCATACAAAGTCATTTTAAACATTTTTATGCTTTCAACTTTGTGGCAACTGTTTGTGCTCTTTCCTGTTCCAGCATGACTGTGCCCCTGTGCACAAAGCAAAGTCCATAAAGACATGATGAATTTAGTAACAAATGGCCTGCTCTGACCTCATCGCCATCAATTGGAATAGGAATGCAAATTATGGGCTAGACCTTATCGTCCAATATCAGTTTCTGACCTCACAAATGCTCTTTTGGCTGAATTCCCTCAGACAAACTCCAAAGTATTGTGAAAAGCCTTCACAGAAGAGTGCAGACTTCTAGCCGCAAAAGGGGCCCATACTAACACCCATGGTTTTGGAATAGGTTGTCCAACAAGCTCATTTAGGTGTAAATCAGGTGTCCACATACTGGCCATGTAGTGTATCTCACTATATTTTTAAGTTACTACTCTTGTTCATCTATTTGATGTTTTCATATGATGCACTAAGGCCCCATGCACACGACCGTAGTTTTCAACTGTAATTATGGAATCCGTAATCGCAGATGAAATTGCGGACCCATTCATTTCTACAGGCCATGGACACCTTTCCCTATATTTACGGAT
This sequence comes from Rhinoderma darwinii, assembly GCF_050947455.1. Lineage (NCBI taxonomy): Eukaryota > Metazoa > Chordata > Amphibia > Anura > Rhinodermatidae > Rhinoderma > Rhinoderma darwinii. The sequence goes on along the minus strand of NC_134691.1, from coordinate 102,172,857 downwards.
GTGTGTCCGGGCCATAGAAATAATCTGCAAAATATAGAACATGTCCTATTCTTGTCCGCAATTGCTGCACGGACTCGCCCATAGAATACCATGGGCGTTAATTGCCGACACCTATGGATACGCATCCGTATTTGCCGACAGTAAAAACCATTACGGTCGTGGGACTGGCTGTCTGGATGTTTATGGGTGTGGGATGGAGCAATTAGTTTGTATGCTTTACTGCAACAGTGAATAGGATGAAAAGCTGGCCATAGCCTCAAATAAACATTGCAGCAGCTCACCCCGTATATGCCCCCTCTCTGTATGATGTACAGACCACAGCTTCATACAGTGGATATGTCACCTTGTCAAATGTCCACTTCATCCAATAGATCAGGCACCGTAATTGTATAGTGACAGAGCTATTACTATTAGTGGCCACTAGTGCTGTATGGAGCTCTGGTCTGTACAATGTATTCTGAGAGGGGGCATGTTGGACTGTAACCTCCTGGGTGAGATGTCAGAAGCAATAAAGTAAGTAGAATTTTTAATAGTGGTTGATTTTAAAGTTGTTTTATTTCTAGTAAAATGGAAATTTGTAGCCAATGCAAAAAATGAAATCCCAGATTACCTCATTTTATTAACAGTGAGTGATCCTGATAAAAATGTATTAGGAAAAATTCCCTTATAAATCTCACGGGGAAACAAATAAATCATGGGTAAGTGGTACCACATTTGTATAATAGTAATCTAAATAATTACTAATGTTATGCTATAATGCTATGTTAAATATGAAAGATACTTACAGCTTTGGTGACAGCCAGAAAACGGTCACAGCTGATGAGAACAATATTATATATTGTACACTGGCACAAAGTATAATCAATAGTAAGCCAAAGTTTACAGAGACTTTTTCCAAGGACCCATCCTCTATTAATAATATAATTCTTCAAGTACAGAGGGAGAGAGAAAGTACCTAAGATAAGGGAACATGTTTTTTCATATGTTTAGTATCAGTTATGAGTTACATATTCCTATATTATAATATTTATGCATCACCAACATTTTCTACACTGCTTAGTAATAATAAGATACTTTAGCAATGACACACAAGAAGTGAGGGCCTCATTTGGATGACTATGGTACACGGGTAATGGTCAGTAAATTTCCAACGTTGCTAGAAGAATGGGACACAATAGTTGTCCTAGGCATAGATGACGTTTAAATGCTATGTACACCTTTTATGGGTATTTTTTATGTTTTCAATAAACAGGTCAGTTAGCGTGTTTGGTGCAACTTTATAATTAGTTTTTTTTTTAAATTAGTTGTACTTTTTTAGATACAGCTGCTCTGTATTCTGAGAAAGATAGCGAGCAGCTGTATCTTTCGCTATGACCTGAACACGTCAGTCCCGCGGATCTGACCGGTTCCATGTCAGTGGGTCCTACGTGTCTCTAACACGCAGGATCCACCTGTAATCTATCACGTCTAAGTTATGAACTTAGATGTGATGAATAACAGGTGGATTCTGCATGTCAGAGACATGCAGGACTCGCTTTCACTGAACCCGTCAGTCCCGCGGACCTGACGGGAGCAGGATTTAGCACACTACGTACAGCTGCTCTGTATACAGAATACGGAGCAGCTGTATCTAAAAAAAGTAAAACTAATTTTAAAAAAAACTAATTATAAAGTTTCACTGAACACACTAAAAAAATAAAAATACCCTTCAAAGGTGTACATATGTAGCTTTTAACATGTAAATGAATCCCAGTCATGTAACTTGCCTCTTATGGTACTATGACACGCCCGACTTGGGCCGTGTAAACGAGTGCCAATCAAAGAGACAGCTCGTTGATCAGCGCTCGTTTGCTCCTATCACACGGAGCAGTTTGTTTATGCATAGGGACTAGTGCTCCTTACTCCGATCGTTCGTCCCCATACATTTTAATCATGTCGGCAGCACGTCCCCCTGATTACACAGAGAGATATGCTGCCAACAACGATGATTTTTAATTCTGCATAAAATAGCAGAATAGCTGATGAACAAGCATTTGCTCATCGTTGCCCTTATTACACAGGGCAATGATCGGGAACGAGCGTTCATATGAAGGCTCATTTGCCCGATCGTTGGCCCGTGTAATTGGGCCTTTAGGCAAAATGACTGAAAGCAACGGCTCAAGTGTCAGTGAAGTGCTTGTTTTCTTATCTTGTTCACTGCAATGAATGAGGCACATGTGAGCGCAAATGTTTGCCAGCTATAGACAACAACCTGTCATATGCTCTATTAGGGCATGTTTAGATAATTGATGGTGGTCTATCACCTGATACCCTTTTTGTTTGAAGTAAATAACCAAGACCTGCATCTAATGGGCGCTCAGCTGTCCTTAGGCTGTCTATTAAGACAATGACACCATGGATGCCCATGAATATTAATGGACATATCGTAAAAGAGGATCGATATTGAGGTTTCTCAAACTAAGCAACTAAATAATACTGTTTGACACATTTTGAGCAACTTTTTGAAAAAATATGAAATAGCCCTTAAAAAAACATGGAGACCATACACCAAATCTTTACTTTGGCCAGATATGTTGTGAACATATTTTATAGTTAGGATATTATAACTAATTTACTAAATAATGTTATATGAGGTACTATTGTTTAATATGAATTTTTAGTGCAGGGCTTTGTGATTATACTGCCTGCCCATTGCTTTTAATATTGTATGTGACATAAAATATTATTAATATTTAGATGAAGTGAAAATTTGTAGCCAGCTGATGAAAAACATGTTACATTTTATTTTAAAAAAAAAAAAGCTTCCCAAAATATTCTACAAGGACACTTTGAGAGAGATAATAGAGTCATGTTCAAGCAAGGATTGCAGGTTTGTGGCTTTGCACATATTATGGATTTAAATGGAAGTAAACAGATTAATATTTGGCTGGACAACACTGACTACCCTCCTGTCAGGAAATTAATACAATTTGCACCCTTTTAAAATTTCCTGAAATATCAGTTTCAGACTAACTTATTTTGAATAGAAAGATGAATTCATGTTGTGTAACCTTCAATCTATATAGAAATGTTAACCCAGCACGGCAGCGCGTGATAAAACTCTACATAATGATGTTATTGTATTCTAAGTTGTTAATTTACATGTGTTTATGCAAAAATGCTCAAAATGCATTAACTATTATAAATGTATGTGTTTTTTTTTACCTGTGAAGAAATCGCTTATCGCCAAATTTAAAAGGAAGTAGTTGCTTGGCGTCCTGAGTTTTTTGTTGGTCATAAACCCAAGTATGACCAATGCATTCCCGGTGCCTGTCAGACTGATCATAAAAGACATCAGGACAGATTGGAAGATTCTCACATCATCCACAGTCTGACTTTGGTTGGAAATGGTTCTGTTAGTGAAGAACATACTATCTTCTACATAAGCCCAGGTTCCATTGTTATGGTAGACATGCATGGTATGCCTCTTGGCTGGATATTACTGTAAAAACAAACATAGAATATTAGAAAGAATATTCTGTCAACCTACTATGGAAAACTTAAACAAATGCACATATTTTAATGTTTAACCTTAAGATTTTCCAGCTCTAAGCAGTTAGTCATCACAAATACTTTCTGAACATAGCCTCGTCTGACATGTTTATATTCACTGAAGGTCCCACTAGGGAAATTTAATTATGAGATATTTCCAATAATCTAAGCTAGTGGCCAATTTTACAGGATTTGCTAATTATCCCCTTGTACATTCTGGTAATTATATCATTTTATTTAGCGGAAGGTCATTTCTTTCTGCATCCAATATTGAACCTTTTCCATAATGTCACATTATTCCTGGTAACAAATAATAATTTGACTATGTCCACTATATCATTTATAAAACAACTTAACTATGTGTTGGGAAGCCAACATGGGCAACATTCATAATAATATCAAAAAGTGAATATACAACTCAATTACTGGAATATCAATGGTATTGACATCTGCTTGTTGTAAATGGTATCTGATTATAAACAGGTTGATTTTACTTGCTTTTGATGCATATCCTGAGAAAGGCCACAAAATGAACCCCTGGGGGTTGGAGGTTACTGTACTTTATTGTCAATGATGCTAATTAACCCCTTTAGGACGCAGCCTGTTTTGGCCTTGTGGCACAGCCGATTTTTTAAAATCTGACGTGTCACTTTATGTGGTTATAACTCCGGAATGCTTTTACCTATCCAAGCGATTCTGAGACTGTTTTCTCGTGACATATTGTACTTTATGATGGTGGAAAAATTTGGTTGATAAATTCAATATTTATTCGTAAAAAACACCAAAATTTAGAGAAAATGTGCAAAAATCTGAATTTTTCTAAATTTAAATGTATCTGCTTGTAAAACAGATAGTAATACCACACAAAATAGTCACTAGTTACCATTTCCCATATGTGTAATTTATATTTGCATAGTTTTTTGAACATCCTTTTATTTTTCTAGGACGTTACAAGGCTTAGAACTTTAGCAGCAATTTCTCACATTTTCAAGAAAATTTCAAAAGGCTATTTTTACAGGGGCCAGTTCAGTTCTGAAGTGGTTTTGAGGGCCTTATATATTAGAATCCCCCAATAATTCACCCCATTTTAAAAACTGCACCCCTCAAAGTATTCAAAACAGCATTCAGAAAGTATTTTAACCCTTTAGGCGTTTCACAGGAAATAAAGCAAAGTAGAGGGGAAATTTACAAATTTCTCTTTTTTTTGCCGAAATTCATTTGTAATAAAAAAAATACAACTCAATATTTATTGTCCAGGTCCTGCAGTTTTTAGGAATATCCCACATGTAGCCCTAGTGCCCTAATGGACCCAAACACCGGCCTCAGAAGCAAAGGATCACCTAGTGGATTTTGGGGCCTGCTTATTTTTAGATTATATTTTAGGCACCATGTCGAGTTTGAAGAGGTCTTGTGGTGCCAAAACAGTGGAAACTCCCCAAAAGGGGCCCCCCATTTTGGAAACTAGACCCCTCAAGGAATTTATCTAGGGGTATAGTTAGCATTTTGACCCCACATGTATTTTGCTAGATTTATTGGAGTTAGTCTGTGAAAATTAAAATCTACTTTTTTTCTGAAATAACAGAAATGTTTAATATTTACAAGGAATAAAGAAGAAAATGCACCCCAACATTTGTGAAGCATCTTCTCCCGATTACGGAAATACCCCATATGTTGTAATTAACTGCTGTTTGGACCCACGGCAGCGCTCAGAAGGGAGGGATCGCCATTTGGATTTTGGAGCGCAGATTTTGCTGGATTGGTTTTTAGTGGCATGTCGCAATTGCAACCCCCTGGAGGGAACAAAATAGGGGAAACACCCCAAAAGTGAACCCATTTGGGAAACTAGACCCCTCAAGGAATTTTTCTAGGGGTATAGTAAGCATTTATACCACTGAGGTCTTTTGCAGAATTTATTAGAATTAGGCCGTGAAAATAAATATAAACATTTTTGTCCACTAAAATGTTGAATTTTTTCATTTTCACAAGGGATAAAAAAGAACAAGTCACCCTAAATTTGTAACGCAATCTCCAATACCCCACATGTGGTAATAATTTATTTTTTTAATAGAAATTAATTAACCTCTGCAGGACTGATCCTTTTTTGCTTTTCCATTTTAGTTTTTCACTCCCCGGCTTCCAAACGCCATAACTTTTTATTTTTCCATGAATTGAGCGGTCTGAGGGCTTATTTTTGGCAGGACGAGCTGTAGTTTTTATTGGTACCATTTTTTGGTACATGCCACTTTTTGATCACTTTTTATTACATTTTATTTAGAGCTTTGGTGGCCAAAAACAGTGATTTTGGCGTTTTAAATTCTTTATTTCTTACGGCGTTCATAATGCGCTATAAATGACAATTTTACTTTATTCTCTGGGTCCATACGATTACGGCGATACCATATGTATATAGTTTTTTTATGTTTTGCAGCGTTTGCACAATAAAATCACTTCTTTATAAAAATAATTTTATTTTCTGTGTCACCATATTCTGAGAGCCGTAACTTTTTTATTTTTCAGTCAAAAAAGCTGTGTAAGGGTTTGTTTTTTGTGGGACGGGTTGTAGTTTTTATTGGTACTATTTTGGGGAACATGCAACTTTTTAATCACTTTTTATCCTATATTTTGGGAGGGGAGGTGACCAAAAAATAGTGATTCTGGCATTGTTTTTAGTTTGGTTTTTTTGCGGCGTTCACCTTGCGGTAACAATAACATTATAGTTTTATAGAGTGGGTCGTTACGAACGCGGTGATACCAAATATGTGTACTGTTTTTTTAACGGTTTCATTTTTTCCCTATAATAAGAGACTTATTATAGGAAAAAAAAATCTTTTATTTTTACACTTTTGTAAAACATTTTTATTAACTTTTTTTTAAATTTTTTCTTTACTTTTGACACTTTCTTTTTTTACCTGCAGCTCTGATCGCTGCTAGAATACATTACACTACCTATGTAGTGTAACATATTCCAACTGTCAGTGTGACGTCACAGTCACTCTGATAGTTAGTCTACGAGGACCAGCAGAGGCTGATCCTCATAGGCTTCCATACATGGCAGACCTGGAGGCCGTTGTCTGGCCCCCGGGTTGCCATCACAAGCATCAGCAGCCCCCACAATTGCATGGGGGCTGCTAATGTGCTACAAACCCCCTACATGTGGAGATTGCAATCGAGCCCCGCATGTAATGGGTTAATTGCCAAAATCAGCGGCAATGAGTCCCTGATCGGCAACAGTGGAGTGTCAGCTGTCAGGGACAGCTGACCTCCCGGTTCCCGATGCACACTGTCGCCGACACTGTCACAGACACTGTCAACTACAGTGTGCATCGCGAATAGCAGTGACCTCCTGTCACTCTGACAGGAAGTCTATCAGGAGGCTGGTCCTGATAGACTTCCGTAGATGGCAGACACGGAGGCCATTTCATCGTGAGGTCTGCCGACGAGCTAGAAACCCCTGAATGCGATGATTGCAATCATTTACCGCAATCAAGGGGTTAATTGCCGAAATCAGCGGAAATACACCGCTGATCGGCATACAGTGGAGTGTCAGCTGTCAGGGACAGCTGGCCTCCCGGTTCGACAGTGTGCACCGGGAACCACGCGGTAACTGTACGTCCCTGTGCGCTAAGACACTGGCCACATGGACGTACAGTTGCGTCGTGGTGCGCCTTGGGGTTAAAAGGCATATCTGTGCCTGGAAGGGACAGCTATTGTTTTGGAAGGGCATAGAAAAAACATCCATGTGGTGTCAACAAACATTGCAATAATACCAATAAAGGGCACACCTGAGCTTGGCATGGACAGAAATTTTTTTAACCCCTTTACGACGAAGGACGGATATATCCATCCTGTGCAGGAATTAGTTCCCACAAAAGGACGGATCAGCGGCAGGAGCACCGCTGTTATACACAGCCTGGCTCCTGCCGCAACTGATGGAATCAAAGTGTGCTCCGATTCTGGCAGTTTAACCCATTAAATGCCGCTGTCAACAGCGACATCCAATGTGTTTGACAGAGGGAGGGAGCTCCCTTTGTCACCCCATCGGCGCCACTGCAAACATATAGCGGGTCGTCGTCGGGTTTCCATGGCAGCCGGGGGCCTAACAAAGGCCCCCAGGTCTGTCTTCAGCAAATGCCTTTTAGGCCTTGCCTGTTAGTTTTACACTGACAGGCAATAATGCTTTGGTATACTAAAGTATACCAAAGCATTTTATATGCGATCAGCAGATCGCATAGTGAAGTCCCCTGGTGGGGGTAAAAAAAAAAATGTAAAGCAGTTAAATAAAGTTTGTGGAAAAAAAAAAATGTATAGTCAAAATAAAATAAAACTGCCCAAAAAGGGGTTTTATTTAGTAAAAGTGTCAAAACAAATAACACATACACATATGTGGTATCCCCGCGATCATAACGACTTGAACAATTAAATGAACACATTAATTAAACCGCCGGAAGAACGGCATCCAAAAAACCCGCTAAAAACGACGAAAAAATTATCTTTTCTCCTATTCCCCCCATAAAATTGTTTAATAAAAGTTAATCTATAAGTCCTATGTACCCCAAAATACTAATAAAAACTACACCTTGGCCCACAAAAATCAAGCCCAGATACGGCCACATTGACAAAAAAATAAAAAAGTTACGGGTGTTGGAATGCGACTATGCAAAAACAAGTAATTTTTTTCTAAAAGGGTTTTTATTGTGCAAAAGTAGGAAAATATATAAAACCTTTACATATTTGATATCCCCGTAATTGTGCCGACCCATAGAACAAAGGTAACATGTTATTTACGCTGCATAGTAAACGGTGAAAATCAATGCTGGAATAGCTGCATATTTTCAATTCTCTCATAAAGTTAATAAAATGTAATAGATTTATTATAAGCATCTAAAAATGGCGCAATTACAAAATACAACTCGCCCTTATACAACTATGTAGACGGAATAAAAAAAGTTACGACTCTTTGAGTGCGACCGTGAAAAAACAAAAAATAATCCTTGGTCATTAACGCGCTAAATGGCCCGGTCATTAAGGGTTTAAGTAGAGTCATAAACACAACCCACTCCCTAGGATGTCAACAGACATTTGGGTCAAAGACCCTAGGGAATAAAGACTGATGCGATAAAGATATCCATATGATGGAACCGGAAGCTGATTGGAGAGAAGTCATCAAGAAGACACCTGAGTAAATGGTGTATGTTGTGATTATGATTGCATTTTGATATATATACACTGCCGTTCAAAAGTTTAGGGTCACTTACAAATTTCCTTATTTTTGAAAGAAAAGCACAGTGAAGATAACATTAAATTAATCAGAAATACACTCTATACATTGTTAATGTGCTAAATGACTATTCTAGCTGCAAACGTCTGGTTTTTAAAGCAATATCTACATAGGTGTATAGAGGCCAATTTCCAGCAACCATCACTCCAGTGTTCTAATGGTACATTGTGTTTGCTAACTGTGTTAGAAGGCTAATGGATGATTAGAAAACACTTGAAAACCCTTGTGCAATTATGTTAGCACGCTGTAAACAGTTTTTCTGTTTAGAGGAGCTATAAAACTGACCTTCCTTTGAACTAGTTGAGAATCTGGAGCATTACATTTGTGGGTTCGATTAAACTCTCAAAATGGCTAGAAAAAGAGAGCTTTCATGTGAAGCTCGACAGTCTATTCTTGTTCTTAGAAATGAAGGCTATTCCATGCGAGAAATTGCCAAGAAACTGAAGATTTCCTACAACGGTGTGTACTACTCCCTTCAGAGGACAGCACACACAGGCTCTAACCAGAGTAGAAAGAGAAGTGGGAGGCCCCGCTGCACAACTGAGCAACAAGACAAGTACATTAGAGTCTCTAGTTTGAGAAATAGACGCCTCACAGGTCCTAAACTGGCAGCTTCATTAAATAGTACCCGCGAAACGCCAGTGTCAAAGTCTAAAGTGAAGAGGCGACTCTGGGATGCTGGCCTTCAGGGCAGAGTGGCAAAGAAAAAGCCATATCTGAGACTGGCTAATAAAAGGAAAAAATTAATATGGGCAACAGCACACAGACATTGGACAGAGGAAGATTGGGAAAAAGTGTTATGGACAGACTAACCGAAGTTTGAGGTGTTTGGATCACACAGAAGAACATTTGTGAGACGCAGAACTGAAAAGATGCTGGAAGAGTGCCTGACGCCATCTGTCAAGCATGGTGGAGGTAATGTGATGGTCTGGGGTTGCTTTGGTGCTGGTAAAGTGGGAGATTTGTACAAGGTAAAAGGGATTTTGAATAAGGAAGGCTGTCACTCCATTTTGCAACGCCATGCCATACCCTGTGGACAGCGCTTGATTGGAGCCAATTTCATCCTACAACAGGACAATGACCCAAAGCACACCTCCAAATTATGCAAGAACTATTTAGGGAAGAAGCAGGCAGCTGGTATTATATCTGTAATGGAGTGGCCAGCGCAGTCACCAGATCTCAACCCCATAGAGCTGTTGGGGGAGCAGCTTTACCGTATGGTACGCAAGAAGTGCCCATCAAGCCAATCCAACTTGTGGGAGGGCCTTCTGGAAACATGGGGTGAAATTTCTCCCGATTACCTCAGAAAATTAACAGCTAGAATGCCATAGGTCTGCAATGCTGTAATTGCTGTAAATGGAGCATTCTTTGACGAAAGCAAAGTTTGAAGGAGAAAATTATTATTTTCAAATCTATATTTTCTAGTCATTTTGCAACTCATTTGATAAATATAAGTGTGAGTTTTCATGGAAAACACAAAATTGTCTGGGTGACCCCAAACTTTTGAACGGTAGTGTATGTATATATATATATATATATATGTATATATATGTAAAGGCAGAAAGCAGCAGCACTCACAAAAAACTGTTGCACGGGTGCCCAGCAAGTTCTTTGCCACTCTGCCCTGAAGGCCAGTATCCCGGAGTCGCCTCTTCACTGTAGACGTTGACACTGGCGTTTTGCGGGTACTATTCAATGGAGCTGTCAGTTGAGAACCTGTGAGGCGTCTATTTCTCAAACTAGAGACGCTAATGTACTTGTCTTGTTGCTCAGTTGTGCAGTGGGGCCTCCCACTTCTCTTTCTACTCTGGTTAGAGCCTGTGTGTGCTGTCCTCTGAAGGGAGTAGTACACACCGTTGTAGGAAATCTTCGGTTTCTTGGCAATTTCTCGCATGGAATAGCCTTCATTTCTAAGAACAAGAATAGACTGTCGAGTTTCACATGAAAGCTCTCTTTTTCTAGCCATTTTGAGAGTTTAATCGAACCCACAAATGTAATGCTCCAGATTCTCAACTAGCTCAAAGGAAGGTCAGTTTTATAGCTCCTCTAAACAGAAAAACTGTTTACAGCGGTGCTAACATAATTGCACAAGGGTTTTCAAATCATCCATTAGCCTTCTAACACAGTTAGCAAACACAATGTACCATTAGAACACTGGAGTGATGGTTGCTGGAAATGGGCCTCTATACACCTATGTAGATATTGCATTAAAAACCAGACTTTTGCAGCTAGAATAGTCATTTAGCACATTAACAATGTATAGTGTGTATTTCTGATTAATTTAATATTATCTTCATTGAAAAAAACTGTGCTTTTCTTTCAAAAATAAGGAAATTTCTAAGTGACCCTAAACTTTTGAACGGTAGTGTGTGTGTGTGTGTGTGTGTGTGTGTGTGTGTGTGTGTGTGTATAGGTAGGTATGTATGTATGTATGTATGTATATATATATATATATATATATATATAGGTAGAGATAAGCAGCACTCTGCGACAGATTCCAACACGGTAATGGGTGCAAGCAGGTAATCCAGATCCGTGGATTATAAGACATAAACGAAAGAAATCCCACAGCACTCCGATGGTTCCAAAAAGTATGTGATTTATTCAGTCAACAGCTGCAACGTTTCCGTCCTGCTATAGGATGCTTGAAAAAGGTCCTATAGCAGGACGGAAACGTTGCAGCTGTTGACTGAATAAATCCCATCATTTTTGGAACCATCGGAGTGCTGTGGGATTTCTTCCGTTTATATATATATATATATATATATATATATATATATATATATATATATATATATATATATATAGGATTAGATAGGAATGTAGTATTGATTTATGTTTGTACTGCAGTTTATTAATTAATGCTTTGTATACTTCTCAGGTATAGGATATGAAGGGAATATTTTACCATCTAGTTTGTTACTTTGTTAACCCTTTCATGACCAACGGTCATTGATGCCCATGTGTCCAGGTCAAATTTTCCATTTCTGATATTCACTTCTTTTTTTTTTTTCACATTCTTTTTGTTTTCATCATATTAATAGTACAGCCAGATAGAAAACATTTGCAAAAAGCGTAAACAGAAAAGGAATACAAAATATTATGCATACGATGTTACAATTCACAATGTACACTAAACCTCTGACACACCAGGCTACAAGGATGTAATATAAACAAAGTATGCGTGTAGCGCCCATGGCCGCGGGCCGTCGGGTTCACTCACCTCCCGACGCCCGCAGCCATGGATCTGTGAGCGCTGGCCTCCGTCTCCCTCCTAGGAGATGCCAGCGCTCACTTTCGCTCCATCCGGCTGGGTCCCGTAGGGTGCGCGCGCACGCTCACGCCTGCTCTTAAAGGGCCAGCGCGCGCACATGAAAACAATAATCATTAACCCACATGATTTCCTGCTCTATAAGAATGCCCAGCCCTTTTGATCCTTGCCTGAGCGTTGTTAGTCTTTCCCAGTCTGTCTCGCAAATGGTCCCTTAGTGTCTCCCGTTCCAGCTGTTACCCGTGCCCTGTTACCATTCCTGTATTGTTCCTGTGCCTACCCGCATTCAAGTGCCATCTGCCACGTCAAGTGCCATCTGCCACGTCAAGTGCCATCTGCCACATCAAGTGCCATATGCCACGTCAAGTGCCATCTGCCACATCAAGTGTCTACTGCTCATCGGATACTGCCCGCCACGTCTGGCGCCACTTGCCGCACCTGCCTCCATCCGTGCTGAAGCCACAGCCACCGCCCGGACTATTTCAGGTACCTAAGCATTACTGTCTGCCATCTAACTTTCACATAGACTGTGACCTGGTCAGCTGCCTCCCCGCTACGGCGGAGCGGCCTAGTGGGTCCACAAACTCAGTGTCCGTGACAGTACGCTCAGGCCATGGAACTCGCTGGCCAGCCCAAGACTCCAGTACAGAAAATTCAGACAGAGATGCATGACCTACGCACACGTCAGGATCAACTCCTTGAGGCGGTGAATTCTATTCTGGTCCGCCTGGATCTACTCGCTGTTCCACCCCCGGTTCTTCCACCAGAGGCTGTAGCCGTGCTACTGCCTGTTGCTCCCTCTGTTTGTTCCGGTTCCTCAGTTCCTCTGCCCCCTCGCTACGACGGTGACCCCAGAGCATGCAGAGGATTTCTTAATCAATGCACGGTGCATTTTAGGCTACGGCCTCATCTCTTCCCCTCCGAGGAGGCCAAAGTAGCGTTCATTATCTCCCTCCTCTCTGGCAAGGCCCTCGCATGGGCGAACCCAAATCTTGGAGCAACAGGGACCTGTATCCTCAGACCTAGCCTTGTTCCTGCAGTCCTTTCGTGCCGTGTTCGAGGAGCCGGGTCGAACATCCTCTGCCGCAGCCACTCTTGACCCTCAAGCAAGAAGGCTCCACAGTAGGGGAGTATGCGATCTCCTTCCGTACCCTAGCAGCCGAGCTGGCATGGAACAATGAGGCACTGGTGGCGACCTTCTGGCAGGGACTGTCCTCTCACATCAAGGACGAACTGGCAGCCCGCGACCTTCCTTCTACCTTGGATGCCCTCATCCTGTTAGCCACCCGGGTTGATATGAGAATCCGGGAGCGCTCTCAAGAGGTTCGTTAGGAGAGCCGGGCCCACAGGCCAGCACCCCCTGCCCAGAGACCACTATTGTCCACTCCTAGTGCGCTACCTGAGGAACCCATGCAGGTAGACAGCGTCCGGTTATCTGAACAGCAGAAGCAGCGCAGACGCTCCTCTGGACTTTGCATGTATTGCGGCCTCAAGGGTCATTTTGTGCGCCAATGCCCACAGAAACCGGGAAACTCCAGTACCTAGGGTTGGTTGGAGAGGCAACTCTAGGTGGAACGTCTCCAAACGTTAAAACCTCTTCCAAATTGTCGATACCTGTGGCCATCGTCACCGGACAGACATCACATCCTTCCTCCGCCTATCTTGACTCTGGAGCGGTTGCAAATTTTATCCACCAAGTTCTAGTGGATCGGTTTCAACTACCCACAGTCCGTCTGGAGAGACCCCTGGCAGTTACCTCTGTGAATGGTCTACCGTTGCCTGATCCAATCATGCTCATCACTGAGCCAGTGACATTACGGGTCGGAGCTCTTAACTCAGAACAGATCTCCTTCCTGGTACTACCCAAGGCTATCAATCCTATCCTGCTGGGTCTGCCATGGCTCCGTCTACACGCCCCGACACTCGACTGGAGTTCTGGAGAAGTTCTTCAATGGGGTTCCAGATGCCATAGCCATTGCCTGTCACAAGTCCGTCCTGTTGCGCCCCCTCTGCCTCCACATCGGAATTATGACTGTCCCATTGAACTGGTTCCCAATGCTTCTCTTCCCCGTGGACGAGTATATCCTCTCTCCTTGCCAGAGACTTTATCGATGTCAGCCTATATCAAGGAGAACTTGGAGAGGGGTTTTATTCGAAAATCTTCCTCCCCGGCCGGGGCAGGATTCTTCTTCGTTAAAAAGAGAGATGGATCTCTCCGACCCTGCATTGACTACCGTGGTCTCAATCAGATCACGGTCAAGAACAAATACCCGTTGCCACTCATTTCCGAGCTGTTTGATCGCATACGAGGAGCCAAATTTTTTTCCAAGCTAGATCTGCGGGGGGCCTATAATCTAATCCGGATTTGCCGGGGTGACGAATGGAAGACGGCATTTAACACCCGCGATGGGCACTACGAATACCTAGTGATGCCCTTCGGACTGTGTAACGCTCCCGCAGTATTTCAGGAGTTCGTTAATGACATCATCCGAGATCTCCTCTATACGTGTGTTGTAGTTTATCTCAATGATATTCTAATCTTCTCCCCAGATCTGATGACTCATCGGAGGCATGTTCGTCAAGTTCTTCTGCGACTAAGAGAGAATCGCTTGTATGCCAAGTTAGAGAAATGCACCATTGAAAAGAGGTCTCTGCCCTTCCTGGGCTATGTCATCTCAGATCAAGGCCTTAAGATGGACCCTGAGAAGTTAAAGTCTGTCCTGGAATGGCCATGTCCTCAAGGCCTAAGGGCTATACAGCGGTTCCTGGGTTTCGCCAATTTCTACCGGCAGTTTATTCCGAACTTTTCTTCTCTGACGGCCCCCATCTCTACCCTTACCAAGAAGGGTGTGAACGCCAAGGTGTGGACTCCAGAGGCAGAGTCCGCATTCATTAGCCTCAAGAAAGCCTTCACTTCAGCTTCGATCCTCCATCACCCTGATGTATCTCGGCAGTTCTCACTGGAAGTGGACGCTTCCTCTGTTGGTGCAGGCGCACTTCTGTTCCAGAGGAGCTCCAAAGGAAAGGCAGTAGTATGTGGCTACTACTCAAGACTGTTTTCCTCTGCTGAGTGCAATTATTCCATTGGAGATCGGGAGCTACTGGCTATCAAATTGGCCCTGGAGGAGTGGAGACATCTTCTGGAGGGCGCTGCTCATCCCATCCTGATCTTCACCGACCACAAGAATCTCACTTACCTTCAGTCCGCTCAAAGACTGAATCCTCGTCAAGCCAGGTGGTCACTGTTCTTCACCCGTTTCCAATTTCTGCTCCACTACCGTCCTGCTGACAAGAACGTGAGGGCCGATGCCCTGTCCAGATCATTTGAAACGGAAGACACGGTGGAGTCCCTTCAGACGATCATAGACCCATCCTGCGTTGTCACCGCCAATCCTCTGCAGCTTAGAAATATCCCTCCTGGGAGAACTTTTGTTCGGTTGGCAGAGAGGAAAAGGATTCTCCGCTGGGGACACAGTTCTAAACTAGCTGGGCACGCCGGTGTCCGTAAGACCCAAGACCTGATCGCTCGTCACTTCTGGTGGCCCACGCTACCTAAGGATGTTCTGGACTTTGTCTCTGCTTGCACGGTGTGTGCCTCTAACAAAGTGACTCACAGCAAGCCTGCCGGCCTGCTTCAACCCCTGCCTGTACCCAGTGCCCCCTGGCAGCACATCGCTATGGACTTTGTCACGGACCTTCCTCTCTCTGCAGGATGCAACACCATCTGGGTGGTGGTGGACCGGTTCTCTAAGATGGCACATTTTATCCCGCTGACTGGCCTACCCTCTGCTCCTCGACTGGCAAGTTTCTTCATTCAGCACATCTTCCGCTTGCATGGCTTGCCTCTTCACATTGTGTCCGACCGGGGGGTTCAGTTTACCTCCAAGTTCTGGAGAGCCCTCTGTAAACTCCTGGATGTGAGTTTGGACTTTTCCTTTGCCTATCACCCCCAGTCCAATGGGCAGGTTGAGAGGATCAACCAGATCATGTAAAATGATCTCCGCCACTTTATCTCTTCACAGCACGATAACTGGGTACAGCTTCTTCCATGGGCTGATTTCCTGCTCTATAAGAATGCCCCAGCCCTTCTGATCCTTGCCTGGGCATTGTTAGTCATTCCCAGTCTGTCTCGCAAATGGTCCCTTAGTGTCTCCCGTTCCAGCTGTTACCCGTGCCCTGTTACCGTTCCTGTATTCCGCATTGTTCCTGTGCCTACCCGCGTTCAAGTGTCATCTGCCACGTCAAGTGCCATCTGCCACGTCAAGTGTCATCTGCCACGTCAAGTGCCACCTGCCACGTCAAGTGTCATCTGCCACGTCAAGTTCCATCTGCCACGTCAAGTGCCATCTGCCACGTCAAGTGTCTTCTGCCACGTCAAGTGTCTACCGCTCATCGGATACTGCCCACCACGTCTGGCGCCACTTGCCGCACCTGCCTCCATCCAAGCTGAAGCCACAGCCACCGCCCGGACTATTTCAGGTACCTAAGCATTACTGTCTGCCATCTAACTTTCACGTAGACTGTGACCTGGTCAGCTGCCTCCCCACTACGGCGGAGCGGCCTAGTGGGTCTACAAACCCAGTGTCCGTGACAGTGTGTAGAACATACAAATATACAAGTATCCCTGTAAGATGATCAATAATACAGATGTAGGCACCACGGCGATCAGGACCAATCCCACTCAGAATTGTAATGATATAAAACACATACCCTTTATCAGAGAGAGGAGACTAAGGCCTCATGCACACGACCGTATTTTTTCCCACCCATAAATACTGGCGTAAATACGGGTCCGGTGTCACACGTATTCCACCCGTTTTGCACCAGTATTTACGAACCCGTGCTCGTAAATATGGGTCCGGTGTCACACGTATTCCACCCGTATTTACGAGCACGTTTTTGGCGGCAAAATAGCACTGCACTAATCGGCAGCCCCTTCTCTCTATCAGTGCAGGATAGAGAGAAGGGACATCCTTTTCTGTAATAAAAGTTAAAGAAATTCATACTTACCCGGCCGTTGTCTTGGTGACGCGTCCCTCTCTTCACATCCAGCCCGACATCCCTGGATGACGCGGCAGTCCATGTGACCGCTGCAGCCTGTGATTGACCTGTGATTGGCTGCAGCGGTCACATGGCCTGAAACGTCATCCAGGACGTCGGGCCGGATGTCGAGAGAGACGCGTCACCAAGGCAACGGGCGAGAGACCGGACTGGAGGAAGCAGGAAGTTGTCGGTAAGTATGAACGTCTTTTATTTTTATTTTTTACAGGTTTATACTGATCGGTAGTCACTGTCCAGGGTGCTGAAAGAGTTACTGCCGATCAGTTAACTCTTTCAGCTCCCTGGACAGTGACTATTTACTGACGTCGCTTAGCAACGCTGCCGTAATGACGGGTGCACACATGTAGCCACCCGTCATTACGAGAGCTCCATAGACTTCTATGGACTGTCCGTGCCGTTATTACGGCCTGAAATAGGACATGTTCTATCTTTTTCAACGGCACGGGCACCTTCCCGTGAGAAAACGGGAAGGCACCCGTCGCCAATAGAAGTCTATGAGCCCGTTATTAGGGGTCGTAATTACGACCCGTAATAACGGGAGTTTTTACGGTCGTGTGCATGAGGCCTCATGCACACGAACGTGCTTTTGCGGCCGCAATTCCCCCGAAAATCCAAGGGAGAATTGCGTCCCCATTCATTCCTATGGGTCCATGCACATGACCATGGTTTTCACGGTCCGTGCATGGCCCAGGAGCCTGCACCGCAGAAAGAACGGGCAAGCCTTATTATGGCCGTGTTCTGCGGTCCGGGCTCATTGAAAAGAATGGCCGCCGCCATGTGCACGGCCCGCGATTTGCAGGTGGCTTGCGGCTGTCACTCCGCCCCCGGCCGACCCGAAAATCACGGCCGTGCACATGGCTACAGTCGTGTGCATGAGGCCTTAAGAAGAGTAAAATAACCCAGTGAGCTCTAAGGCTGGATTCACACGAGCATGTTCGGTCCGTAAAGGATGGAACCTATTTTGGCCTCAAGTCCCGGACCGAACACACAGCAGGGAGCCGGGCTCCTAGCATCATAGTTATCTACGACGCTAGGAGTCCCTGCCTCTCCGTGGAACTACTGTCCCGTACTGTAATCATGTTTTCAGTACGGGACAGTAGTTCCACGGAGAGGCAGGGCTAGTATCGTCGTACATAACTATGATGCTAGGAGCCAGGCTCCTTTCAGTGTGTTCGGTCAGAGACTTGCGGCCGAAATACATTCCGTCCTTTACGGACTGAACATGCTCGTGTGAATCCAGCCTAAAAGTTCATACATTGTAAGAATACAATACAGACCCCTACCCATGTCGGTGCAATGCATGCTCACCAATTACTCCTATCCGGTGAAAGCATTTCCCAGAGTCTAATGTACGCTAAACCCTTACCCCCAGGAAGGTCACTCATGCGTAAGACAAGTATTCCTCAGAACACCTTCCAATCCTGCCATATTAAACTCACAGTCCCAGATGCAATATTATGGGGCTTTGTCGCTTCTTCCATCCTCTGCAGGTGTAGTATCTCCTGAAACCAGTCTGTAATCGTAGGAACGCTAACTGTCTTCCAAAGTCGTGGAATAACTGCTCTAGCTGCAATTAAGAGGAAACTAACCAGTGTTTTCGTATATTTCTTAATAGAACCAGGGAGCTTTGGGAAGCACCTGACATGTGGTCGTTTAAATAAGGTCTACTACTTTAGACCAAAATGTGTGTATTAAGGGGCACCCCCACCAAATATGTAACATAGTACCACCTTTGTCGCTGCAACACCAACACTCATCTGGTACCGATGGGTAAAAAGAGTGTAGTAACGTTGGTACTCTGTACCACCGTGACAATATTTTATAGTTCGTTTCATGTGCTTTACATGAAATGGAGAATTTATGACACAAGGCGAACGCTTTAGACCAGTCTGCCACTGACGGGGGAGAAGCAAGTTCCCTATCCCACCCCTTCACAAAGGAGGGAGGTTTATCATTGTTCAAGTCTTGTATTAAAGGGAATGTGTTGCCAGCAAAACATGTTTTTTTTTTTTTTTTTATTAAACAGTTAGTGTATAGGTGATTAAACATTGTTCTAATTTTTTTATTTTTTTTCACGAGTCAGGAAATATTATAAATTGGATTCAATTTATAATATTTCCCAGCACTGGTCACTAGATGGAGCCATTCCCAAAATTGCAGCATTGCATGTGGTAAAGCAACCACATTGCTTTATGCTGCAAAATTGGGTAAAAATCCCTCGCTCTAGTGAGCTCTCAGAATCCCCCCCTCCTTTATCCTGGCTAGTGCCGGGATAAACGAGGGGTTTGAACGGTCTAACCTCCTACACTGTGTGTCGCCATTTTTTGAGCTAACACACAGTGTAGAAGGTTAACATACAGTAGTAAACACACTGAAACACGAACATACATAGAAATAACTTACCTGCTCCAGTCGCCGCCGCTCCCTCCGGTCCATCCGCTCCGTCTGCTGCCGCTGCTCCATGTGCACAAGTCCGGAAGCCGCGATCGGAAGTAGTAATATTACTGTCCGGCTGCGACTTCCGGTCCAAAGGAAAATGGCGCCGGACGGCGCGCATTTCAAATTGAACTGTGTGGGAGCGGCGCATGCGCCGTTCCCACACAGCGGCGTACATGATAGTGGATGGAACGGGCCCCGTTCGCAGTCCCTATGGGACTGGAGCTGCCGTATTCCATGTCTGTATGTGTCGTTAATCGACACATACAGAAATGGAAAAAAAAATGGCAGCCCCCATAGGGAAGAAAAAGTGTAAAAATAAAAAAAAGTAACACACAAACACACAAATTAATCCAAACGTTTTTAATAAAGCACTAACATCTTTAACATATTAAAAAATGTTTTGTGGTGACACTGTTCCTTTAAGTTGTAAATGAGTGAGATAGTTTTGGTGGGAGGTAGAGGTGCAACACACAATTGCTCCAATGGTGTCAAGTCTCTATGTAAACGCAGCTTTGTTTTATTGTCATTATAAAAGTGTTGTACCTGTAGAAAGTCCCAACGTCGTACTATTGATCTTTCAGTTTCCGGGATGATTAAGTCAAAGGGTTTAAGACCCTGAGTCGTTAAGATATGATGGAATGTCAAAGGAGATGGTCTAGATGGGTAAGCCAAAAAATTGGGATGCATACCCGGAGGGAAGTCATCGTTGTTGGGGATCGAAACTAGCGGACCCTCTGGAGGTATGAGTATCGCCAGACCCCCAAATCTTTTATATTTTGTTAACTACTTGCCCTGCAATAAATGGAAGTTGTGCGTTTTTACCCGGTGTGTAATAATGCATTCTAAGCCATAGAATGGCAGTGAGCGCTACAGAGGCTTCAATAGTTATCCACAACTTGGATGACTTGTGATGAAACCAGTACAATATTCTAGCACTCACCACTGCAAAGTAGTAGGATTGACAGTCAGGTAAACCCAATCAACCATGTAGCTTTCCCTTAATAAGAGTATCCTTCGCGAGTCTGGGAGGTCTAGCTCGCCAGATAAACCTGTTCAGAGCTTTGTTTAACAAAAGGAAGAATTGTCTAGGTAGTGTATATGGTATCGTCTGGAATAAATACATCAGTCGGGGAAGAACATTCATTTTTACTGCACTTTTTCTGCCTAACCAAGAAAAATCCTTGTTTTCCCATTTAGACAAATCAGATCTAAGAGACTGAAGAATAGGCAAGAAGTTGAGAGAGTAGGAATCCGCAAGGTCAACTGGTATTTTCACCCCAAGGTATTTAAGAGAATCAACCTTCCATGAGAAGGGGTAATTACTACGTAATTGTCTGCCAAAGTGATGTTCATGCCCTCACTTATAGAGATTCATCTTATAATTAATAAAATAACTATATGTTTGTATGGATTTCAGCAGGGATGGTGGAGATAAGTCCGGTTGTGTAATGTAAAACAATAAATCATCAGCTAAAGCTGACGCTTTAACCCCTATCCGCACGAGTAAGTAACTAACTATACGTCGTCGCGGGAGGTTACTTCCCGCACGAGGACGTATAGTTACTGAGTTGTTTCCGGTGCACACTGTCGGCCACAGTGTGCACCAGGAACTGGGAGGTCAGCTGTCGCCGACAGCTGACACTCCACTCTTGCTTGCCAGCGGTCCTTTGCTGCTGATTTTTGCAAATTAACCTCTTAAATGCAGTGATCGCCGCAATTTAGGGGTTTCTAGCATATCGGCAGACCCCGGTCCGAAATCGCGGGGTTTGCCAATAGTTAGCATGGCAAACGGAAGCCAAACAATGGCCTCTGTGCCTGCCATGGACGGGAGCCCATCAGGACCAACCTCCGGCTGGTCCTGATAGGCTTCCTGTCAGAGTGACAGGAAGTCACTGTGTCGTTCCCGATACACACTGTCGGCGACAAGGTGTGCATCGGGAACTGGGAGGTCAGCTGACACTCCAGTGTTGCCAATCAGCGGCTCATCACCGCTGATTCGGCAATTAACACGTTAGGGGGTTTGTAGCACATCAGCAGCCCCCATGCAAATGTGGGGGTTGCTGATGCTTGTGATGGCATCCGGAGGCCAGGCCATGCCTTGAGGGGTGTATTATCCAAAATGGGGTAATTTTTGTGGGGTTTCGACTGTTTAGGTACCACAAGACCTCTTCAAACCTGACATGGTGCCTAAAATATATTCCTAAAAAAGGAGGCTCCAAAATCCACTAGGTGCTCCTTTGCTTCTTAGGCTCGTGCTTCAGTCCATTAGGACCCTAGGGCCACATGTTGGATATTTCTAAAAACTGCAGAATCTGGGCAATAAATATTGAGTTGCGTTTCTCTGGTAAAATCTTCTGTGTTACAGAATTTTTTTTATTATAAATGAATTTCAGAAAAAAAAAATTCATTTGTAAATTTCACCTCTACTTTGCCTTTATTTCTGTGAAACGCCTAAAGGGAAAAAATACTTTCTAAATGTGGTTTTGAATACTCTGAGGGGTGCAGTTTTCAAAATGGGGTGATTTATGGGGACTTTCTAATATATAAGTCCCCCAAAGCCACTTCAAAACTGAACAGGTCCCTGAAAAAATAGCCTTTTGAAACTTTCTTGAAAATATGTGAAATTGTTGCTAAAGTTCTAAGCCTCGTAATGTCCTAGAAAGATAAAAGGACGTGAAAAAAACTACGCAAACATAAAGTAGACATGGGGGATGTTAACTGTTAAACATTTTTTCATTTATTTGCGTGTTTGTGTTTTACCTTTTTTTTTCTTCAAACTTTTCCTTCTCTATGGGGGCTGCCATTTTTTTTTTCGATTAACGACACATACAGACATGGAATATGTCACATACAGCCCCATAGAGAATGCGAACGGGAGCCGTTCCATTCACTATGCTGTACGCCGTCTGTGTGGGAAAGGCGCATGCGCCGCTCCCACACAGTCCAAATTAAAGGTCTTCGGCCGAGCGACATCCGGCGGCATTTTCTTGTGGACCAGAAGCCGTGGCCGTACAGTAAGATGACTACTTCCGGTCGCGGCTTCCGGACATGTGTTCTGAAGCAAGCACTAGAAGCGGAGGGAGCGGACGGACCGGAGGGAGCGGCGGCGGCAGGAGCAGGTAAGTTATGTCTGTGTATGTTCGTGTTTTACTGTGTGATTACCACTGTATGTAAGCCTACTACACTGTGTATTCGCTCAAAAAATGGCGGCACACAGTGTAGGAGGCTTGAACATTCAATCCCCTCCTTTTTCCTGGCACTAGCCAGGATAAGGGAGGGGGGATTCTGTGAGCTCACTAGAGCGAGTGTGTTTACACCAAATTTGCAGCATAAAGCAATGTGGTTGCTTTACCACATGCCAATGCTGCAATTTTGGGAATTGCTCTCTCTAGTGACCAGCACAGGGAAATGTTATAAATTAGAATCTAATTTATAATATTTCCTGACTTGTGAAAAAAAAATTTAAAAAATTATAACAATGTCTAATCATGTATACACTAACTGTTTAACTAAAAAAAAAAAAAGATATTTTTTCTAGCAACACATTCCCTTTAATAAGAATACCCCTAAGGACACACTTAAGAGCCTCCCGCTTAATTGCTGGATCAGATATATCGTGCGCATGATCCGCATGAAAATTCTCAATTGTTCGCTTCAGATCTACCATACACAAGGAATCAGTCAGTAAAGACTCATTAAGTCGCCATGTAAATTCTCCACGTTGCTGTAGAGAAAAGCGGAGTGCACAATATACCGGTGTGTGATCCGAGAGAAACACATTACCTATGGAGGTGTCAACTACTGAGGGGAGTAAACTATGATGTAACAGAATATAATCTAGCCTACTATAAGAGTTATGAGCAAAAGAAAAGAAAGAAAAGTCCCTTTCATCTGGATAAAATAATCGCCACGCGTCACAGAGTTGCATGTCTCTGAGCCTCTTCCTCAGTTTGTTGAGCTTATATGCTAACGATGTCCGTCCCGAGGATGTATCAATCAATAGATTTATGGCCTAATTAAAATCCCCACATAAGATAGGAGATCCCGATGAGAAAGTACCCAACTCTTCCAACACTTTGAGGAAAAAAGTGACTTGATTAACATTAGGGGCGTATATGTTGGCTAAAGTAATTGTACGATCACCTATCTCACATTTAAGAAAGATATATCTCACCTCCGGATCCAGAAAGGAATCCAGAACCCTACCATGGAATGATTTGTGTAAAAAAAATAGAAACACCTTGAGTTTTACTATTCGGATTACTGCAATGATAACCTATCGGGTAATACTTATTTTGAATTATTGGTATATGATCCATATAAAAAGTGGTTTCTTGTAAACAAAGAACCTGGGTTTTATGTTTATGAGAGGAATACAAGATCTGCGACCTTTTCTCCGGAACATTAAATCCCTTCATGTTCAGGGAAGCAAGAGTAAAATCAGCCATTATCCGAGAACGTGAGGGAATCAATGATACTGCCAGCAATAGAGCAAGATAAGGTCACAACTGTCACCGCGGTACTCACAATAGCATAAAGAAAATAACTTCTCCTTACAGTACTTAAAGAGGCTCTGTCACCAGATTTTGCAACCCCTATCTGCTATTGCAGCAGATAGGCCCTGCAATGTAGATTACAGTAACGTTTTTATTTTTAAAAAAACGAGCATTTTTGGCCAAGTTATGACCATTTTTGTAGTTATGCAAATGAGGCTTGCAAAAGTCCAAGTGGGTGTGTTTAAAAGTAAAAGTCCAAGTGGGCGTGTATTATGTGCGTACATCGGGGCGTTTTTAATACTTTTACTAGCTGGGCGTTCAGATGAGAAGTATCATCCACTTCTCTTCAGAACGCCCAGCTTCTGCCAGATCACGCTGTGACGTCACTCACAGGTCCTGCATCGTGTCAGACGAGCGAGGACACATCGGCACCAGAGGCTACAGATGATTCTGCAGCAGCATCAGCGTTTGCAGGTAAGTAGCTACATCGACTTACCTGCTAACGCCGATGCTGCTGCAGAATGAACTGAAGCCTCTGGTGCCGATGTGTCCTCGCTCGTCTGACACGATGCAGGACCTGTGAGTGACGTCACAGCGTGATCTGGCAGAAGCTGGGCGTTCTGAAGAGAAGTGGATGATACTTCTCATCAGAACGCCCAGCTAGTAAAAGTATTAAAAACGCCCCGATGTACGCATATAATACACGCCCAGTTGTACTTTTACTTTTAAACACACCCACTTGGACTTTTGCAAGCCTCATTTGCATAACTACAAAAATGGTCATAACTTGGCCAAAAATGCTCGTTTTTTAAAAATAAAAACGTTACTGTAATCTACATTGCAGCGCCTATCTGCTGCAATAGCAGATAGGGGTTGCAAAATCTGGTGACAGAGCCTCTTTAAGTCAAACATTGCACGCAAAGGAATCAGCATAATGTAAACGGAAAAGAACATAAAGACGAGTAAAACATCCTGTCAAGAAAAAGCTAATAGGTCGTGCCTCTGAGTACTTGTATCATTTTTGAGAATCTACGAACTCTCCGTGAAATTCCTATGTGGAGGTCAAGGAAGACTACTGCTGAACAGAGAAAAATCTACTAGTAAACAGTAGGTCGTATGTATGGGTCAACACTCCTTGGCCTATCAAATCACATAAAGCTGAAAGAAAGAGATAAAAGTACAGTCATAGGGGATAAACCTTCGTAATAGTAAGACTGTCGAAATAGAGGATTAAGATTAACATGGGAGAGATCAGCATTAATCAAGCATCTGCACACTACCAACTAGAACGCCAACACTTAGAATGAGCAGGAATATCTCCCCATCCCAATAGGTATCAATAGTTAACTCTCCTAAACACATTAGGGAAAGAAAACACAAAGTCACATCACTAATGAGTACCTGCATAATAAAAGTACTAAGAAAAATGCAGAATTCAAAGTTCACGATGTCCTGGAAGTGATGGTCGTTGTCTCCAACGTTGTCGCTGTGGAAGCGGAGATCTGGATCTGGCCCTCCGTTCAGGTCTGGCAGTCCAGATGGATGCAGGTCCAGACATAGGCAGATGATCTACTTGTAAGGAGTCCCAGTTCGGCAGGGAGATGTCAGGAAGACCAAGGGCCTGCAGAAATGCTGGAAGGTCCACGTGAGTGGACAACGAGACAGCCTTTTCACCCATTCTCACATGCAAAGCGAAAGGGAAGCCCCATCTATATGGTATACTGCGCTGTTGCAGGACAGACAGAAGGGGTCGTATCAATGCTCTTTGCCGGAGCGTACATCTCGCAAAGACGGGAAACAGGAGTAGTTTTGCTCCGTCAAAAACAATCTCGTTCTGCAATCTCGCTTTTTGCATAATGTTCTTCTTCAGACCATAATAATGGATTCAACAAATGACATCACACGGTCTCAAGGAATCAGAACTTTTTGGCCTCAATGCCCTATGTGCTCTAGCAATCTCAATGTGGGTATCCGCTGGTCGATTGAGCAAAGTGTTGAAGATACCCATCAGCGTCGGAATTAAGTCCGGGGTGCGAGTTGCTTCCTGCAGGCCTCTAAGCCATATGTTGTTACGTCAGTTTCTATTTTCTAAATCGACCAATTGAGTTTGGAGTTGATGCTGCTGCATAGAGGAGATCATATGAGCCTCTTTAAAGAGACTCTGTCACCACATTATAAGTACCCTATCTCCTACATAAGGAGATCGGCGCTGTAATGTAGGTGACAGTAATGCTTTTTATTTACAAAACCGATCTTTTTTCACAACGTTAGGAGCGATTTTAGTTTATGCTAATGAGCTTTCTTAATGCCCAAGTGGGCGTACTTTTACTTTCGACCAAGTGGGCGTTGTACAGAGGAGTGCATGACGCTGACCAATCGGCATCATGCACTCCTCTCCATTCATTTACACTGCACTAGCGATATAGTTATATCACTATGTGCAGCCACATACAAAAACCCTAACATTACTACAGTGTCCTGATAATGAATACACATGACCATCCAGCCTGGACATCATGTGTACTCAGAATCTTGACACTTCTGACTCTTTTTTTGTGAGATTCCGGCAAGTGAAACCAAATCTCGTTTAGCTCCGTGATCTCGCGAGATTTCGTATCCGTTGCTGGAATCTCACAGAAAAGATTCAGAAGTGTCAGGATTCTGAGTACACATGACGTCCAGGCTGGATGGTCATGTGTATTCATTATCAGGACACTGTAGTAATGTTAGGGCTTGTGTATGAGGCTGCACATAGCGATATAACTATATCGCTAGTGCAGTGTAAATGAATGGAGAGGAGTGCATGATACCGATTGGTCAGCGTCATGCACTCCTCTGTACAATGCCCACTTGGTCGAAAGTAAAAGTACGCCCACTTGGGCATTAAGAAAGCTCATTAGCATAAACTAAAATCGCTCCTAACGTTGTGAAAAAAGATCGGTTTTTTAAATAAAAAGCATTACTGTCACCTACATTACAGCGCCGATCTCCTTATGTAGGAGATAGGGCACTTATAATGTGGTGACAGAGTGTCTTTAAGTTGTTGAATAGATGAAGACATAGATTCTTGCAAAGATTCCAGTTTCCCCACTTTAGATCGCAGGGTCGCAGCCTCAGACTTTACTATGTGTAAGTCACGTCTCCATGCCAGTTTCAAGTCCGTGGCCAAAATGTCCATGTCTTGCTTTGAGGGAAGGAGGGCTAACAGAGCTAGCAACTCCGGATGACCTCTTAAGTGTTTGAGCCGCAATTTCCGGCGGCGGGAGATCTGCAAAAGGGCTCCTATGTGAAGGGGATATCTGAGGAGACGCCTCTGAGGTGATATCCCGAGATCTGTTAGGCAAACATGTCAGCGGGGGATCCCCACCTTCATCTGAGGAGGAAGCCTCCACCTCTGCAATGGTGCTGCACAAGGCCAAGGGGGTCTAGGAGGATTCATGCAAAAATAGCCTCCAGGGCACAGTGGCATAACAATTTACGTTCGGGCCCTCACCTTGTCCCACCAGGGGATGAGGGTCTGCTTCTGGGGCGCCTCTTTCCTCTCCCTCACCCCGCCACTCCGGAAGTCCGTCATCTTGCGACGGCCTCGTGTGTTCTCCAGCACACTGGGAGAAATGGCTTCCCAACCTCACACTCATGCTAACGGTTGCCTGGTCGGAGTAACTCTGTGCGGCTTGATCTCCGGTAGCAGGGGATACCGTCCCTAACCCCTGCTGTGTGATCTGTGCAGGTCTCTGCTCTGCACACAATACATGTGACCGTGCAGGAGTGTCTGGCAATGGCGGCGTAGCGGGCCTGTCCGAACCCGAGTCGCTCTCACCCGTAAGTGGCTGGTCGCATAGCGGCTGGAAAAAGTTTGAGATCGGTGTATTGGACGCCCCCGTCGTCTTTGAACACTTAGGTGTCTTCTTAAAGGAACAGTGTCATCACAAATAATTTTTTTATATGTTAAAGATGTTAGTGCTTTAATAAAAACGTTTATTTTCATTTGTGTGTTTGTGTTTTACTGTTTCTTATTTTTACACTTTTTCTTCCCTATGGGGGCTGCCATTTTTTGTTCCATTTCTGTGTGTGTCGATTAACGACACACACAGACATGGAATACGGCAGCCACAGTCCCATAGGGACTGCGAACGGCTCCCGTCCCATTGACTGCCGTGTACGGCGTCTGTGTGGGAACTGCGCATGCGCCGCTCCCACACAGTCCTATTCGAAATTGGCGCCGTCCGGCGCCATTTTCCTGTGGACCGGAAGTCGCGGCCGGACAGTAATATTACTACTTCCGGTCGCGGCTTCCGGACTTGTGCACATGGAACAGCGGCAGCAAAGGGAGCGGACGGGCCGGAGGGAGCCGCGGCGGCAGGAGCAGGTAAGAGATTTCAATGTATGTTAGTGTTTGTGTGTGTTTACTACTGTATGTAAACCTACTACACTGTGGGTTACCTAAAAAAATGGCGACACACAGTGTAGGAGGTTAAACCTTTCAAACCCCTCGTTTATCCCGGCACTAGCCAGGATAAAGGAGGGGGGGATGCTGAGAGCTCACTAGAGCGAGGGCTTTTAACCCATTGTTGCAATGCTGCAATTTTGGGAATAGCTCCATCTAGTGACCAAAAATGGGTAGTATTATAAATTAGAATTAATTTATAATATTTCCTGACTATTTCCTGACTCGTGAAAAAAAAAAAAAAAATTTGAACCATGTTTAATCACCCACACACTAAATGTTTAATTTTTTAAAAAAAAACATGTTTTTCTGGCAACACATTCCCTTTAAAGTTTTCCCCATTATTCAGCCGGTTTGTCCCTTTGAAGTCGAAGCCGTGGGCCTATGCAGAGCACACCTCACACACGTCCGCTCTCCAGCGCGCCTAGCCACGCCCCTAATTCCTTCTTTAACCCCTTTAGGACACAGCCTGTTTTGGCCTTGTGGCACAGCCAATTTTTTTCTAATCGGACATGTGTCACTTTATGTGGTAATAACTTAGGAATGCTTTTACCTATCCAAGCGATTCTGAGATTGGTTTCTCGTGACATATTGTACTTTGATAGTGGAAAAATGTGGTCGATAAAGTCACTATTTATTAGTGAAAAACACAAATTTAGAGAAAATTTGCAAAAATGTGCATTTTTCTAAATTTAAATGTATCTGCTTGTAAAACAGATCGTAATACCACACAAAATAGTCACTAGTTACCATTTCCCATATGTGTACTTTTATGTTTGCATCGTTTTTTGAACGTCCTTTTATTTTTCTAGGACGTTACAAGGCTTAGAACTTTAGCAGCAATATCTCACATTTTCAAAAAAATTTAAAAAAAGGCTACTTTTACAGGTACCAGTTTAGTTCTGAAGAGGTTTGTGTGTGTGTGTGTGTGCTGTGTGGACCACACCCAGGATCCAGGGAGTTCCCTTTTTTGACCAGCCCGGGTTCATATCACCTGCCTGGGCTAAGGAAACGTCCTTGAAGGAGGCTCCATTCATACATGGAGCCTCAGACCTCTACCCCCTGGAGCATGCAGGCGGGGGGTAGAGGGTCTTCCTGCTGGGAAGGTGCAGCCAGCATCAGGGGTGAGAAGGTTATCCCGTGGAAAGATCTGTGCATTCCCCCCTGATGCTGGGGCTCTGGAAGGAGCCGAGAGGAGAGATATGGAGGTTCACCTAGGTGGAGGACCAGAAGGCCCAGCAAGGCAAGACACCCGACCCGAAGACCGGAGTACGGTAGAGGAGTGGGGGCTACTGCGGTCGGGAGAGTCTGTGGAGACCTTCAGCTCCCGCCTAGCTGCCCGGCTGGAAGAATACCGGGACCTTACGGCGGCTGCGGGAAGATCTGGCGGTCGTCGGGGGACGAGCCGCGATAACATCAGGCGCCAAGAGGTCACGGTACAGTCTCCAGGTAAAAGAAATTCTGGAAGAAGTCAAGGCAGTGGATGAAAGGACATTGGAGATCGTGGCCGGTGGGGGAGCCTTCGGGGAGAAGCTAGAAAATGATGAGAGGTTTTCCCTGATGGCGTCCCCCCACGCAAGGTAACGCAACCCCCTGGAAAGGGGAAGAAAAAGCAAAATAGAAATACAGCAAAGTCAGGAAAAATGAGGATGCTCAAAATGCAGTAAACATGGAGGCCGTGAAAGTGGAGGCCGGGGAAGTGGAGGCTGGAGAAATTGTGGAGATGGAGGAGAGGATACCGACCCGGGGGGAGACTGAGGTGGGCTCAGAGGCCCCCTGGGAAAGTAGCAATGGAGAGGCAGATGTGGAACTTTCCTGTAACCGATCTGTGGAGAACTTTGAGTCTGACAGTGAGCACCCCCCGGGGTTGCTCACACAAATACGGCAGCAGGAGTCACCAGTGTCTATCCAGAATTTTTATTTTGGAGCACAGTGGCCACCAGAGGAGGAAAAAAGGTGGAAGAAAATGTTATGGAAGATGAGGAAGAAGGCAAAGGCGAAGACAGGTGGAGTAACCTATAAGTATTCCTATCTGTCTTCGTTGCATTCCGAACTGGGTGAGAGCTCGGTTCGGGACGCAAACCCTGCAAATCCCCCAACTCCGGCCTCTGCAGTGGGGTCGGAGCGGGAAAGCGGGCAGAAAAATATGGTGCCGGTTCTACTCAATGTGGCCAAGATGGTGCCGGACGCCGTCTCCTGTAAAGGAGGCGGTACAAGCGGCCACGAGGTGTTAGGGGGCATGTCCCCGTGTCCGGCTGATGGGGAACCTCAGAAGCCGGCCTCTGGAGCAAGCGGGGGGACGGGGGCACCGGAAACCGGATGTGGCACCGGAAAGCCTGAAGTCCGCTGGTCATGTGACTCGGCCAGCGGACGCACCAGAAAGTTTTGCGGCAGCGAGTGGTGGCGGTAGAAGAGGCTCCGGCACTGCTGGCCACCCCCCGATGGGAGGGAGGGGTGGTTTGGTGTCGGGAGCGTCTCTAGCTGTGCCTGCGGCCCCCCCATTTGCATCGCCGCAAGGTGGTGGAGGTAGGAGTGGCTTAGCGGGAACTGGGGGTGGCGGCACCCCTCCTCCCATACATCATGCAAATATGGAGGTCAGTGAAGCGGAGGATGCTGAGGGAACGCCGCCTGTGACATCCGGGGGCGCCCCAGAAGTAGCGGCACCTGATGATGTGGAGACCCCAAAAAAGACAAAAAGAACTTATAAAAAACTGACAGACAAGAGAAAGAACTCTGTAACCAACCTGGCCGGAATGAAAGCTGTGGGGAGAAGTGTAAGTAAAAATGTAAATGCAAATATGTGTGGTGAAGGTAATATTAATAATGATGGTAATGTTGATGGTGGTGGTAGTATTGTTGATGCTAATGTTGGTGATGTTAATATGGGTTTTGATAATGTGGGGGGAGTGTCAACCAGTGGCGGGCTGGTTGCACCTTCTGCCAGAGCGCCCAGTAGGTCGTATGCGGGCGTTGTGGTGGAGGGACTGCCAGCCCACCCATCCTCATCTTCTGGGCCCGGGTACGGCAGTTTGCAACAGCGCCTCTTAGAAGCCTTAAAGGAGGGGAAGCAAACACTAACAGTAGGGGGAGTGCAGAAGGACCTATCCTTTTGGATAAATAGGTATGGTCTGGATGCCTTCCGAGAGAGACAGGGAAATCAGTGGTCACTCCCAACAACCGGGCCAGCCGTGGCCAGGAGGAATGTGGTCCGTCTCCAGTGGCGTGGCAATGATGCGTGCCCTCCTCGTAAGAGGGTGGTGGAGCTGCTGCTGGAGATGGGCTTCAACGCTAGTGACATCTACGCCTTGATACATCCTCATGGTAAGGCTGAGTTTGACATCAGCTTTGTTCAGCCGGGGGGCCTTGAGGTCTTCTGGGGGAACTATGAGCTGGTGAAGAGCGAGCCCGGCTGGCGAGGGTTTGCTGCGCAAGCAATCTCTCGCCAGAATGGTCTCAGGAAAGTGACCGTTCTTACCCATAACGAGTCGCTTTCCTGTGTGGACATCATGGCCTGGTTGGGAAGATATGGTGAGGTAGCAGAGATGCCACAGAAGAACTGCGATGAGTTTGGCATCTGGTCGGGAGCCTGGACGTTTATGGTGAAACTTAAGCGTCTGGGGCAGATGGAGTCCCACATACCATCATCTGCTTTCTTGGGAAGAGATCAAATCCTTGTCTTCTACCAGGGGCAGCCGAAGCTGTGTCACCGGTGCGGCGACCCCTCACACTTGAGCGCAGGCTGCACTGTGCAGAAGTGCGCTCATTGTGAGGGGGGTAGGCCATCTGGCCGCATCGTATGGCCAGATTAGGTGTAACCTGTGTGGTGGCCTAGGTCCCCCTTTCAGTCGGTGTCTGCTCTCAGTCGTCAATGTCTGCTCCAACCTTACGGAGAATGTAAGGAGGGAGGTCTCCGTGGGCGAGGGGGTGGACAGAGACGATAGAGCCCAAGAGCAAAGGACGAACGCCATCAGGGGACCCCCTTCTGGTCAGAGAAGGGCGGAAAAACGCAGAAGGGAACGAGACCTGAGGAGGACCCAGGAAACTGGGGACTCCTCTGGCTCGGACCTGGATGCCCCCCAGGATACTGATGCTCTTGGGGAGGCCGTACTGGACGAGGAGATAAGGAGGATAGAGAGAGAGCAGAGGGCTGAGGACCCCCAGTCCTCGGACTATGAAAGTGTGGAAGAGGAAGGGAGGTCACAGCCTAAAACAAAACAGGGGACACCGGGTAACATCAAAACAGGGCTCGTGCCTCAGGTCCATGAGCAGGTATCGCCTGTATCAAGACATGAGGAGGAAACTCGAACATCTAGTCTCAACCGGAGGTAGCCGTGAGGAAATCTCCAGGGTGAAAGCTCTGCTCAAAAGATGGCAATATGATAGGCACACGTCTTTGGTTCTTGAACGGGATTTCGGGAGGTACAGCTCGCCCGACCCTTACAGGAACTGCAAGATGTCAGTGAGACGTAAGGTGGTGACAGGACTTGTAGATAGTACAGGCTCCCTGATGAGATCCAAATCAGGTATCCTAGAGGTCATCAGATTCTTTTATTCGCAGCTTTTGTGTGAGCAGGATCTAAACCGAGACGAAATGTCGGTTTGCCAGCTGAAACCATCCCTGAGCCAGGAGCAGACCCCTTGCTTGGTGTTTTGACAGAATCGATCAAGGAAGAAGAAGTGATGCTGGCGATTGATGAGTTGGCCATCAAAAAGTCACCAGGCCCAGATGGCTTAACATCTGCGTTTTATAAGGCTTTTAAGGGAACCTTAGTTCCCCTCTTGACTGCGGTTTTTAATGAGTGTCTCTCCTTGGGCACTCTGCCAAAGTCAATGGGCAAGTCGGCCTTGATCATTCTGTCAAAGGGTAACCCGTATTGAGAACGGGCGTCCCATAGCGCTCCTCAATACGGACAAAAAGGTTCTCGCAAAAGTACTGTTTAATCGGCTGGTGAAGTTTGCACCCCAGCTCCTTTCGTTGACCCAGCATTGCTCTGTTCCAGGCCGCAGCACCTTTAGTGCTGTCCTCAGTGTCAGAGAGCCAGTGGAGCAAGGACATTCTGGCCTATGGGAGGGGCACATTCTGTCTTTGGATCAGGCCAAAGCTTTTGACTGGGTGAATCACAAGTACCTTTGGTCAGTCCTGCTGAGGTATGGCCTACCCGGTGAGTTCGTTAATTGGCTCCAGACCCTATATGCTGGGGCTGAGTCTTTTGCACTGGTGAACGGTTGGACTGGAACCCCCTTTGAGGTTCCGCCAGGGTTGTCCCTTAAGCCCCTTGCTGTATGTTTTTGCAATCGACCCCTTTCTTAGGCGGCTCGATTGTGGGCTATTGGCGGGGGTGGGGATGGACTTGGAGGGGCCGGAAGCCACTCAGAGGGTGGTTGCGTAGGCGGATGACGTCATTATCTTTGTCTCCTCGAGAGGGGAGGCAGAGTGGGTGATGTCAGAAGTTGAGCGCTACTCACGGGCATCTGGGTCCAGGATCAACCGGGACAAGTGTAAAAGTCTCTGGCTGGGGGGGGGGGGATCCCAGTTTTGATCTCCCGGACACCCTCCCAGAGCCCAAAGGGTCTGCTAAAATCTTAGGCGTTGAATTTGGCCCAGGTGATTACCCCAAGAAAAACTGGGAAGGTAGGCTATCAATAGCTTCCCAGAAGGTTGGCCAATGGAGGGGATGGTCTTTGTCCTTTAGGGAAAGGGTTCACCTGGCCAAGGCTTACCTGATGCCCGTGTTGCTCTACCTTGGCAGCATGTGTATGTTGCCAGAACCTCTCTGGACTCTGGTCTATAGCCTGTTCTTCCAACTGTTATTGGGAAACAGGCTTAACCTAATCAAGATGGAGGTTACTTACCTACCGAAGAAACTAGGTGGGTTAGGTATGGTTAACCCAGTGGTGTTTCTAGTAAAGACCTTCATTAAAATTAATTTGGTGAACTTCTTTGAAAGAGAAAGGGCTCCTCTGTGGATATACTCCTGCAGGGGATGGTTTTGGCCTTTCTTCCAGGAATGGGAGACAGGAGGCCAAGCCAAAGACCGCCCCGGTTCTGAAGGTTGTTCGTCTGTGTGGTCTGGAGGCGAGGGAGATCAAGACCATGTCGAGAAAAGTTCTTGACAGAAAGGTCTTGTTGACCTGCTTCCAGAAGCTCCTGGCGCTCAGGGACTGCCCAAGTAGAGACCTCGGGGTGGTATTAAAACTTTTAAAAACTGTGAGGATTCCCCAGAAGTTTTGGGATTTGGCTTGGCGCTGCTTCCATGGGAGGCTGTATGTGAGGGGCAATCTGAAGTGCAGAAACTCTGATGAAAGAGGTTGTCCTCGGGAGGAATGCGGTGACAATGCATGGACCATTTCTTGCTTCAGTGTCCCTTCAATGCAGAGGTTTACAAACGGGTGAGTGCCTACATCGGTTTGCCCGGTCTGACCAACCTCTCCTACGCTGGTTGGGGCTATGTGGCATTCGGAGACCTGGGTGGAAGGGATCATTGCACTTCTTTTTTAGTTAGTTTAGTGATCAGGTATTTCACGTGGAACGCACGGTGCTTAGTGTCGACTCAGTTTAAAATCCTCCTGGAGGACGAGGTGTGTAGGAATATCATGGGTGACCTGGTAAAGGTCCGGTCTCTGGAGGTTGAGAGACTGGGTGCATCCAAGGCCTCTCGACTTTGGAGGGGCTTTAATTTTAGGGTGCCCTAGGTCGAACCAACCTTCAGGGGGAGGGGAGGGGGTGCCCTTGGGTATTAGACTGGAGGTAGGGGTCTACACCTGGCCATGACAACGGGAAATAGCGATAGGGACAGAATGAGAGACAGCAGGAGGGACAGATTCGTTTATAAAGTAATAAGGGATAGAGATAGGGCAAGCAGGATAGGTTTAGTGATAGGGACCGGGGTGGTGGTTGGGGGTGGCTTTGGCCTCTGGGCTGGTGCTCTAGGGGGGCTTTCCTCTCTCTCTTCTCTGGTAATGGGCTGAGTAAGCACAAGTAGGTTTTTTTTTTGAGCTTTTTGGAGACAGAAAAGGGGCTTCCAAGCAGCCAAACTTAGGTTTTCAGGTTTATGTATATAGTATGGTATTTGGTTATAGTTATGTGTCGGTTATGATTATATGGTGTATAGGTGTATGCATGGGTTTGTGTGAATGTTTAGGTAAGATGGGCAGTAGATAGGTGGGGTCGGGGGCCTGGGCGTGTGCCCATCCCGATTCTGGACTACGTGGACGTGAGGAGGACATGAGACGTGGGATCGGGCTGGGTGGGTGATGTGTTGGGTGGGGGCTAGCATCTGAACTATGCGGACATGGAAGGACATGAGGCGTGTTGCTGGTTGGGGGAGGTGATGGCTGATGATGTTAGTATGTACAAGGTTAGGTATGAATGTGGATAAGTTAAATAAAATAAAAATTAAAAAAAATATCTAAAAAAAATTTAAAAAATTTTACATTTAAAAAAAAAAAAAATATTAGATTTTTTTTGTGTTTTGTTCTTTATTTTCATTTACATGGTGCACTGAAGTAAGTGCACCATGGAATGGTAACTTTTTATTTTTTTTAGAGTTTATTATTATTTTGTTGTGTCTATTATTATTGTGATTATTATTCATTTTGTTTTATATATGTGGTGATTTTTTTATTTTTTTTAGGGGGCCATTGGTTGGCACAAGGTTATAAGAGTATGTTATAATAAGTATGTTGTATATAGTGTTAGTTATGTTTTCTTGGGGTTGGGGGGTATAGGTGTGTGTATGAATGAGTATGGGATTATAGTTATGTATGCATGGGGATGTATGTAAGAAGGGCCAGGCTGGGTAAATTGTGATGTACAGAAATGTACATAAGTTTTGTTTTGTTGTGTTTGTTTTGTAAATACCGTATATTTTGTAATGTTTTATATTTTTCTATTAAAAGAGTACCAGAGAAACGCAACTCAATATTTATTGCCCAGGTCCTGCAGTTTTTAGGAATATCCCCAGGGCCGCCATCAGGGGGGTATTAGGGGTACTACTGTAGGGGGCCCGGCCAAACTTAATTGAAAGGGGGGCCCGGCAACTGCCGCGACTTGCCTTTGGTAGAAAAAAACAGGTCCCTGCAATGGGGCCTGTTCTTTTCACCAAAGCAATGTCGTGAGCTGCGGGCCCCCCTCTCGTCAAACACCGCCGTGAGCTGCGGGCCCCCCTCTCATCTAACACCGCCGCGAAACACCGCGCGCGACCGTGCGCGAACGACCGGACTCGCCGGAAAGCAACCCGCTCGTACCCGCCGCCGAGAGGGATGCGGTGCGCACGCACCAAAAGTACAGCGACCAATCAACTGGGAAGAACAGCCAGGACAGCGGCGCACAGTCTAATTACCTGCTGGCACGCCTCCGACTCCGCCTCCTCCGCCTCCTCGGCCTCCTCCTCGGCCTCCTCGTCCAGCGCCTCCTCGTCCAGCGCCTCCTCGTCCGACTCCGCCTCCTCGTCCGACTCCGCCTCCTCCTTCTTCTCCGCCTCCTCCTTCTTCTCCAGAGCGTAGCTGCGTAAGGAGAGGGGGAGGAGTCCAGTTCTTGCGCGGCGGCAGGAGTTCTTCGATCCCCGCCATTTTCTGGAGCCTGGAGGTGAAGGACTACATCTGGACCGAAGACATCGCCTGACGAGGACTGGAGTGGGAGCATCTCTTCTGACACAGTGAGTAAAATGTCTCAAAGTGCTGTTTATGTATGGCCCTGTTCACACAGAGTATTTTGCAGGCCGAAAAAATCTGGCTCAAAATTCCTTAAAGAATTTTGAGGCAGATTTTGACCTGCCCACACTATCTTGCCGCGTTTTTTGCTGCGTTTTTTGCCTGCGGCGATTGAGGACAGCAGACAAAAAACACAGCGAAAAATGCATTTTCTGCCTCCCATTGATTTCGATGGGAGGTCAGAGGCGGAACCGCGGCAAGAAAGGACGTGCTGCTTTTTCTTTTTTCCGCGACTGGCTCCCATTGATTTCAGATTAAATCAATGGGAGGCGGTTTTGGAAGTTGTTTGGTGCTGATTCTGACGCAGTGTCCGAGTCAATATCAAGGCCCAAAAACTCTGTGAACTGGGCCTTATTGTTAGGGCTTATTCAGACGAACGTGTAATACATCCGTGCAACGTGTTCATATGTTACTCTATGGGGCCGTGCAGACTGTCAGTGATTTTCACGCAGCGTGTGTCCGTGTGTCCGCTGCATAAAACTCACGACATGTCCGATATTTGTGCATTGTTCGCGCATCACGCACCCATTGAAGTCAATGGGTGCGTGAAAATCACGCCCAGCACTCCCGCAGCAGTATAAACTATGAATGAAAACAGAAAAGCACCACGTGCTACAAACAGAGTGTCATAATGATGGCGGCTGCGCGAAAATCACGCAACCGCGCATCATACGCTGCTGACACACGGAGCTGTTATGGACCTTTTGCATGCGCAAAACACCACGTTTTTGCGCACGCAAAAAGTACACGCTCGTGTAAATCCGGCCTTAGGGTAGGAACACGCTAGGCATGAACACTGCGGATTTTATGCAACACATTTTATTGTGGAAAATCCGCAGCGTATTACAGTCGCAGCAGAGTGGATGAGATTTGAACAAATCTCATCCACACGCTGCAAAAATAATGGACCCTCAGTGTGGCTTTTTAAGCCGCAGCGTGTCAATTTATTCTGTGGGATCGCTGCTCCTCTGTTGCGGAAATGCTGCGGTTCTGCCGCAAAAATCACAAATGAGAAAAAAAAAAAAAAGGCACTGACCGCCTCTGACCTCCCATCGAAATCAATGGGAGGCAGAAAATGCATTTTTCCCTGCGTTTTTTGTCTGCTGTCCTCAATCGCCGCGGGCAAAAAACGCGGCAAGATAGTGTGGGCAGGTCAAAATCTGCCTCAAAATTCGGTGAGCGGTTCCAGGCGGTCGCGGGTGCGCATGCGCGGGAGTTTGCGGGTGCGCGCGATCGGTCGCACGGGCGGCAGTGTTTGACGGCCCCCATGACTATTCCCATGCTACCCAGGCCCGGCCAAACCTAATTGAAAGGGGGGCCCGCAGCTCACGACATTCTTTTGGTGAAAAAAACAAGCCCCATTGCAGGGGCCTGTTTTTTTTTCTACCAAAGGCAAGTCGCGGCAGTTGACGGGCCCCCCTTTCAATTAGGTTTGGCCGGGCCTCTCACATCAGTACCCATAATACCCCCCCTGATGGCGGCCCTGGGTACCATGATATAGTGCTGGACGGAGTACCGTTAACAGGCGGTGCCACGGTAGGGGGGCCCAGAAAATTTAGCTGCAGGGGGCCCTGAAATTCCTGATGGCGGCCCTGAATATCCCACATGTGGCCCTAGTGTGCTAATGGACCGAAACACCAGCCTCAGAAGCAAAAGAGCACCTGCAGGATTTTGGGGCCTGCTTATTTTTAGATTATATTTTAGGCACCATGTCGGGTTTGAAAAGGTTTTGTGGTGCCAAAACAGTGGCAACTCCCCAAAAGTGACCCCATTTTGGAAACTAGACCCCTCAAGAAATTTATCTACGGGTATAGTTAGCACTTTGATCCCACAGGTATTTTGCTATATTTATTGGAGTTAGCCTGTGAAAATTAAAATCTACTTTTTTTCTGAAAAAACATAGAAGTTTTTCATATTTACAAGGAATAAAGAAGAAAATGCACCCTAACATTCGTAAAGCATCTTCTCCCGATTACGGAAATACCCTATATGTGGTAATAAACTGATGTTTGGACTCCCAGCAGTGCTCAGAAGGGAAGGAGCGCCATTTGGATTTTGGAGAGCAGATTTTGCTGGATTGGTTTTTAGTGCCATGTCGCGATTGCAATGCCCTGGAGGGAACAAAACCGTAGAAACACCCCAAAAGTGACCCTATTTGGGAAACTACACCCCTCAAGGAATTTTTCTTGGGGTATAGTAAACATTTATACCACACAGGTTTTTTGCAGAATTTAGTAGAATTAGGCTGTGAAAATGAATATCAACATTTTTGTCCACTAAAATGTTGAATTTTTTCATTTTCACAAGGGACAAAGGAGAAAAAGTTGCCTTAAATTTGTAATGCAATCTCGCCCGAGTACGGCAATACCCCTCATGTGGTAATAATTTATTTTTTTAATAGAAATTAATTTAATTTTTGCAGGACTGATCCTTTTTTGCTTTTCCATTTTAGTTTTTCACTCCACGCCTTCCAAATGCCATAACTTTTTTATTTTTATAGAGCGGTGTGAGGGCTTATTTTTTTGCGGGAAGATTTGTAGTTTCTATTGACAAAATTTAAAGTACCTGTAAAGGATCTGCCAGGCACAGCTTCTGTCTGCACCTGCTTCTATGTCTGTGAGACTGACTCCATCTTCCACCACTCAGGATGGCAGGCTTAGGAGTGGGAGAGCCTATCACAGCCTGGCCAGACGGAGCTAGCTCCCGCCCTCTGTCTATTTATACCTGCCTTTCCTGTTCCTCCTTGCTTGTGATTCTTCTCGTTTGGTTTCCTGGCCCTGCTGCAGCTTCTTGAACTATTTGACCCTGCTTCATATTGACCCTGGCTTACTGACTACTCTCCTGCTCTGTGTTTGGTACCTCGTACACTCCTGGTATGACTCGGCTTGTTCACTACTCTCCTGCTCTGCGTTTGGTACCTCGTACACTCCTGGTTTGACTTGGCTCGTTCACCACTCTTGTTGCTCACAGTGTTTCCGTGGGCAACTGCCCCATTTCCCTTGGCTTCTGTGTACCCTTGTCTGTTTGTCTGTCGTGCACTTATTGAGCGTAGGGACCGTCGCCCAGTTGTACCCCGTCGCCTAGGGCGGGTCGTTGCAAGTAGGCAGGGACTGAGTGGCGGGTAGATTAGGGCTCACTTGTCTGTTTCCCTACCCCCATCATTACATAATCACAAGCCCATATACCTAGTCTACCCTGGTCCCTGACCCCCTTGAGACCCTGGCTCAGCAAACGCAGGGTCTCTCCCTACAGGTCCAGGCCCTGGCTCAGAGGGTCAACCAGCCTGACGCTACCATGGTAGTGCCCCTCACCTCACCTCTTGAACCCCACCTCAAGTTGCCTAACCGGTTCTCAGGGGACCGGAAGACTTTTCTCTCCTTTCGGGAGAGTTGTAGGCTCTATTTTCGCAAAAAGCCCCACTCCTCAGGTTCTGAGAGCCAGCGGGTGGGTATAATTATGTCCCGGCTCCAGGAAGGGCCCCAAGAGTGGGCCTTCTCCTTGGCTCCTGACGCCCCTGAACTTTCCTCTGTTGATCGTTTATTTTCTGCTCTCGGACTCATTTATGACGAGACTGACAGCTGGTGACCTTACGTCAGGGTAAGAGACCTGTCGAGGAGTATTGTTCTGACTTTAGGAAGTGGTGCGTAGCTTCTCCGTGGAATGACCCTGCCTTAAGGTGCCAGTTTAGGTTGGGTCTGTCGAACGCCCTGAAAGACCTGCTAGTTAGCTATCCCTCTTCTGACTCCCTAGACCAGGTTATGGCTTTAGCGGTACGACTTGACCGACGTCTCAGGGAACGACAACTTGAACGTTTTTGTGTTTTCCCCTCTGACTTCCCCATGATGCCTCCCGAGGTCCCATTGCTTCGCTCTTCCACGAAAGACTCGGAGGTACCTATGCAACTCGGGGCCTCCGTGTCCCCCCGACAACGTAGAGAGTTCCGCAGGAAGAATGGTCTCTGCTTCTATTGTGGGGATGACAAGCATCAAGTGAACACCTGTCCTAGGCGTAAGAATAAGCAGCCGGAAAACTTCCGCGCCTAAGTGATCATCGGGGAGGTCACTTGGGCGCACAGGTATTTCCCGTAAATATGAAACGTAATAAAATCTTGCTTCCCTTTCAGGTCTCTTTTGGTGGTAGGTCTGCCACCGGCAGTGCCTTCGTGGATTCAGGGTCTTCTGCTAATATCATGTCTGTGGAATTTGCTGAGTCTCTAGCTATGCCTTTGATTGATTTGCCTAAACCTGTCCCGGTAGTGGGTATCGACTCCAATCCTCTTGCTAATGGTTATTTTACACAGCATACCCCTGTTTTTGAACTCCTTGTTGGCTCCATGCATTTGGAGCAGTGCTCTGTACTGTTGATGCAGGGATTATCGTCCGATTTGGTTTTAGGCCTTCCCTGGTTGCAGTTGCATAATCCCACGTTTGACTGGAATACTGGGGAGCTTACCAAATGGGGTAATGAATGCTTGACTTCATGTTTTTCTGTTAATTCTATTTCTCCCCCTGAGGAGGTGAACACGCTACCTGAGTTTGTTCAGGACTTCGCTGATGTTTTCTCTAAGGAGGCCTCCGAAGTGTTACCTCCTCATAGAGAATACAATTGCGCTATCGAATTGGTACCAGGAGCTAAGCTCCCTAAGGGTAGGATATTTAATCTCTCTTGTCCCGAACGTGAAGCCATGAGAGAGTATATCCAGGAATGCCTGGCCAAGGGTTACATTCGCCCCTCTACTTCTCCGGTAGGTGCTAGCTTCTTCTTCGCAGGGAAGAAGGATGGTGGTCTTAGGCCATGCATTGACTACCGTAACTTGAATAAGGTCACTGTAAGGAACCAGTATCCCATTCCTTTGATTCCTGATCTCTTTAATCAGGTTCAGGGGGCCCAATGGTTCTCTAAGTTTGATCTACGGGGGGCGTATAACCTTATCCGCATCAAAGAGGGGGATGAGTGGAAGACTGCGTTTAACATGCCCGAAGGTCATTTCGAATACCTCGTCATGCCCTTTGGGTTGTGTAATGCTCCCGCGGTCTTCCAGAATTTCATAAATGAGATTTTAAGAGATTACCTGGGGGTATTTCTTGTAGTGTACCTTGATGACATACTTGTGTTTTCCAAGGACTGGTCCTCCCACATTGAGCATGTCAGGAAGGTCCTCCAGGTCCTTCGGGAAAACAAACTGTTTGCGAAA
This sequence comes from Rhinoderma darwinii, assembly GCF_050947455.1. Lineage (NCBI taxonomy): Eukaryota > Metazoa > Chordata > Amphibia > Anura > Rhinodermatidae > Rhinoderma > Rhinoderma darwinii. The sequence goes on along the minus strand of NC_134691.1, from coordinate 102,130,428 downwards.
ACCGAAAAATGTGTGTTTGGGGTGCAGGAGATACCATTTTTGGGTCAAATCCTCACTCCTCATGAATTCCGCATGGACCCCGCCAAGGTCCAGGCTGTGGCGGAATGGGTCCAACCTGCCTCCCTGAAGGCGTTACAGTGCTTTTTGGGGTTCGCTAATTATTACAGGAGATTTATTGCTAACTTCTCGGTCATCGCTAAGCCTCTTACGGATCTCACTCGCAAGGGTGCTGATCTCCTCCACTGGCCTCCTGAAGCTGTCCAGGCTTTTGAGGTCCTTAAGAAGTGCTTCATCTCGGCCCCAGTGTTGGTTCAGCCCAACCAAATGGAGCCATTTATCGTGGAGGTTGACGCGTCCGAGGTGGGAGTGGGGGCTGTCTTGTCCCAGGGTACCAAGTCACTCACACATCTCCGTCCCTGTGCCTACTTCTCCAGGAAGTTTTCGCCCACTGAGATTAACTATGATATTGACAACCGCGTACTCTTAGCCATTAAATGGGCATTTGAAGAGTGGCGCCACTTCCTGGAGGGGGCTAGGCACCAGGTAACGGTCCTTACCGACCACAAGAATCTGGTTTCCCTAGAATCTGCCCGGAGGCTAAACCCGAGACAAGCTCGATGGGCGCTATTTTTTACCAGATTCAACTTTTTGGTTACCTATAGGGCTGGGTCTAAAAATATTAAGGCCGATGCACTGTCGCGTAGGTTCATGGCCAGCCCTCCTTCGGAGGAAGATCCTGCTTGTATTTTGCCTCCAGGTATAATCATTTCCTCTATTGATTCTGATTTAGTTTCTGAAATTGCGGCTGATCAAGGTTCAGCTCCCGGGAACCTTCCTGAGAACAAGCTGTTTGTTCCCCTGCAATTCCGGCTAAGGGTACTTAGGGAAAATCATGACTCCGCACTATCTGGTCATCCAGGCACACTGGGTACCAAGCACCTCATTGCCAGAAACTATTGGTGGCCTGGGTTGCCTAAAGACGTTAAGGCCTACGTCGCCGCTTGTGAGGTTTGTGCTAGGTCCAAGACTCCCAGGTCCCGACCAGCGGGCTTACTACGTTCTTTGCCCATTCCCCAGAGACCTTGGACCCATATCTCCATGGATTTTATCACGGATTTGCCTCCATCTCAAGGCAAGTTGGTGGTGTGGGTTGTAGTAGACCGCTTCAGTAAGATGTGCCACTTTGTGCCCCTCAAAAAACTACCCAATGTTAAGACGTTAGCTACCTTGTTTGTCAAACACATTCTGCGTCTCCATGGGGTCCCTGTCAATATTGTTTCTGACAGAGGGGTACAATTTATTTCTTTGTTTTGGAGAGCCTTCTTTAAAAAGTTGGAGATTGATCTGTCCTTCTCCTCTGCCTTCCATCCTGAAACTAATGGCCAAACTGAGAGGACTAATCAGTCTCTAGAACAATATTTAAGGTGTTTTATCTCTGGATGTCAATATGATTGGGTCTCATTCATTCCCCTCGCCGAATTTTCCCTTAATAACCGGGTCAGTAACTCGTCAGGGGTCTCCCCCTTTTTCTGTAATTTTGGGTTTAATCCACGGTTCTCCTCTGTTTCACCTGGTAGTTTCAACAATCCCGAGGTAGATGTCGTTCATCAGGAACTGTGCACAGTCTGGGCCCAGTTTCAGAAGAACCTAGAGGCGTCCCAGAGCATACAAAAAACTCAGGCTGATAGAAGACGTTCTGCTAACCCCTTGTTTATGGTCGGGGGATCTGGTGTGGTTATCGTCAAAGAAGTTGCGCCTTAAAGTCCCGTCCAAGAAGTTTGCTCCCCGGTTTATAGGGCCGTACAAGGTCATTGAAGTCCTCAATCCTGTCTCCTTCCGACTGGAGTTGCCCCCATCTTTTCGAGTACACGACGTGTTTCATGCCTCCCTCCTTAAACGCTGCTCCCCGTCCTTGGCTCCCTCGAGGAAACCTCCCTTCCCTGTTCTCACCCCTGAGGGGGTAGAATTCGAGGTGGCCAAGATTGTGGACAGCAAGATGGTTCAAGGCTCCCTCCAGTACCTGGTCCATTGGAGAGGATACGGGCCTGAGGAGAGGACTTGGGTACCCGCCCGGGATGTTCACGCTGGGGTATTGCTCAGGAGGTTCCACCTTCGTTTCCCCAATAAACCAGGTCCATCTAGAAAGGGTCCGGTGGCCCCTCATAAAAGGAGGGGTACTGTTAAGGATCTGCCAGGCACAGCTTCTGTATCTACGCCCATAGGTAATCAGTCTGCACCTGCTTCTATGTCTGTGAGACTGACTCCATCTTCCACCACTCAGGATGGCAGGCTTAGGAGTGGGAGAGCCTATCACAGCCTGGCCAGACGGAGCTAGCTCCCGCCCTCTGTCTTTTTATACCTGCCTTTCCTGTTCCTCCTTGCTTGTGGTTCTTCTCGTTTGGTTTCCTGGCCCTGCTGCAGCTTCTTGAACTATTTGACCCTGCTCCATATTGACCCTGGCTTACTGACTACTCTCCTGCTCTGCGTTTGGTACCTCGTACACTCCTGGTTTGACTCGGCTTGTTCACTACTCTCCTGCTCTGCGTTTGGTACTTCGTACACTCCTGGTTTGACTCGACTTGTTCACCACTCTTGTTGCTCACGGTGTTGCCGTGGGCAACTGCCCCTTTACCCTTGCTTCTGTGTACCCTTGTCTATTTGTCTGTCGTGCACTTATTGAGCGTAGGGACCGTCGCCCAGTTGTACCCCGTCGCCTAGGGCGGGTTGTTGCAAGTAGGCAGGGACTGAGTGGCGGGTAGATTAGGGCTCACTTGTCTGTTTCCTTACCCCCATCATTACACCATCTGCACCATCCAGGGTTGCACGGCACTCATCAGTAAACAACACGGTTTGAAAATTATTCTTCATGTATTTCTGAGCCCACTGCAACCGTTTCTGCTTGTGAGCATTGTTTAGGGGTGGCTGAATAATAGCTTTATGCACACTTGCAAACCTCTGGAGGATCCTACACCTTGAGTTTTGCGGGACTCCAGAGGCACCAGCGGCTTCAAATACCTATTTGCTGCTTTGCAATGGCATTTTAGCAGCTGCTCTCCTAATCCTATTAATTTGTCTGGCAGAAACCTTCCTCATTATGCCTTTATCTGAACTAACCCGTCTGTGCTCTGAATCAGCCACAAATCTTTTCACAGTACGATGATCACGCTTAAGTTTTCTTGAAATATCCAATGTTTTCATACCTTGTTCAAGGTATTGCACTATTTCACGCTTTTCGGCAGCAGAGAGATCCTTTTTCTTTCCCATATTGCTTGAAACCTGTGGCCTGCTTAATAATCTGGAACGTCCTTCTTAAGTAGTTTTCCTTTGATTGGGCACACCTGGCAAACTAATTTATCACAGGTATCTGAGATTGATTACAATGATCCAAAGAGCCCTAAGACACTATACCATCCATGAGTTTAATTGAAAAACTAATGATTAAATGTTTATGACACTTAAATCCAATGTGCATAATAATTTGGAACACGGTGTAAATATATATAGTGACAACTTGAGGAACAACTTAGCTCACAGGATCGCCATCTCCAGGGTGAGATGGTTGGCACCCATAGAAAGCTCACTCCAACTAGCTAGCTTTAGGCCTTATTCACACGAAAGTGTTATATGTCCGTGATACGCGCGTGAATGTTAGTGAATGGGGCCGTTCAGACTGTCAGTGATATTCACGCAGCGTACGTGCGCTGCGTAAAACTCACGACATGTCCTATACTTGCCCCTGTTTTGCGCAGCACGCACCCATTGAAGTCAATGGGTGCGTGCAAATCGCGCATGGCACACTGAAGCACTTCCCGGTGCGCGCGTGGTGCGCGCAGCAGTAGTAAAAATAAATGAATGAAAACAGAAAAGCACCTCGTGCTTTTCTGTTTGTAAACATAAAAACAGAGTGTCATAATAATGCCGGCTGCGCGAAAATCACGCAGCCACGCACCATATGCTGATGCCACACGGAACTTTTGCGCGCTCAAAACGCAGCGTTTTTTGCGCGCGCAAAACGGACTCGTCCGTGTGAATAAGGCCTTATTGTCTTCAACACAGCAAGCAGTGTTACAATAAAAACCATACAAAGTAAACCCTAGGCCGTCCAGCCTCTAACTAAACATTAAGCGTCCCTCACTAAGAGACCCTGAGCCTTGTGCCCAGTACCTCAAAACCTTCACAGCTTTACCTTACACAGTGGTGACTCTCACAGGCTAGCATGCCTGTCTTCCCCAGACTGAGAGCCCTGTGTGAACAGCACATACCTCAATGCAGCCTTGGAAAGAGGAGGCCCGACCCTAGATGGCCCCATCTTCTGTGAAACTGGGTGGTGAGAACCTGTGCACGACTCCCCTCTCCAGAGGAACTTCATTGTCAGCAAGCAATGGGTTTGGGAATTGGTTGAAGGGTCATGGAAAGGGCACCAGGCCCTTGTGTCCCAGCACCATAATGTGATCATTTTGACTTTGCTTCAGGACAACTTCTCTTTTACATATGCCATTGCTAAAAGAATGTAACGCAGCATCAGGATGGGAGCAATGTTGAAACAACTGGGAGATCCGAAACTGCAATGAGTTGATGGTCAGGAGTAAGGCCAGCCTTAAGGGTGTGCGACCTGTGCAACTGCACAGGGCACATCACTTTTTCACTGTGGAAGGGTCGCTAAAGCACATTCTCTGTAGAGAGCAGGCTGTCAGGGATAGTGATGGGCAGGTGCTGGAGTCACTCTCTATGACAGCCTGCTCTTCTGTGCTGCTGTACACTGTCCAGCCTGTCCATATCTCCTTCAGCCACTTGATAACAGCAAGACCGGGAGAGTACAGGACCTGACGTCACATGGTAAAGGTCCTGCACCTAAGCCCTGCAGAGGAAGAGGCTCAAACTGATATGTGTCTGCATAGTGTATATAGTGTGTATAGTGTAAGTGTGTGTGGGGATTGTGTATATAGTATATGGTGTGTGTGTGTGTGTGTGTGTATAGTGTGTAGTGCATATAGTATATGTAGTGTGTGTGTGGTCCGACTGTGTGTATAGTGTATATAGTGTTTGTATAGTGTATATATTATACAGTATGTATGTTATTATAGTGTGTTGTGTATGTGTATAGTGTGTGCATAGTGTAAGCATGTATATAGTGTGTTGTTTGAATATATAGTGTGTGGTGCGAGTGTGAATTGTATATACTGTGTGTGCATGTGTAATGTACAAAAACAAAAAAGTATATCTCAAAAAGACCCTAATAACACAGTACAGTGGGTACGGTGCCTCCGGATTAAATTGGAATAAAGGGGAAGAAAAACGGAAAAGCCAGAAAAGATGGATAAAATGGCACTCGGTAATAAGGATAAAGAATAATAATTATCTTTATAAAATATAAATATTTAATTATTTAATCAAATTTCATAAGGAAATCCTGTATCAAAGAAAATGTCACACATGCGGGCAGGTAGGGACAATCCACATCCAAAAATGTCATATATGTACACACGACCATAATACATAACTGAGCATCAATATTTCATAGCGTATCAAAAGGGAACTCAAATATGTACATCAATAATTCATATGCACATCAAAAACTCGCAATTCATATATGTACAATAGTATTATTTAGATGGTCAATCCATAAATAAATAGTATATTTACTGTGTCGTGTATAGTGTATATAGTGTGAGGCATGTATGTTTTGTGTGTGTATAGTGTAAGTGTAATCTGAGTGCCGTGATTTATTCACTTGTAAGTGTAATCTATGCTATGTATGTAGTGTGTGTGTGTGTGTGTGTGTTGTTAGTGTATACTGTGTGTCAGTACTAGCAAATGCCAGATGGGCCAGTGCTTAGTGGGCTGGGAGTCCGCTGCAGACACAATTAGGCCTGCCCACTACTTGTAATGGCCGCCTCCCCTTACCTGCTGGCGGCCGTGACCGCAGACCTCCCTTCTGTGGCCGACGTCTCCTTCCCCGGAGACGTCAGTGCCTCCAACCACTCTGTCCTGTAATGTCCACTGGGGGGGCCTCGCGCACTCGTTCTCGGGCCTTAAAGGGCCATCGTGCGCATATGTGATTAATTAATTATTTCCCAAACCAACCTGGACTATAAAAAGGGTCCTGCCCTTTCACTCCTTGCCTGAGTGTTGTTGTTGGCAATGTTCATATTGCAAATGGTCCCTTAGTTGTATCCTGCTCCCAGTGTTCCTGTACTCTGCTACCTGTATCCTGTATTGCTGTGTTTGTCCCTGGGCCTTTCCAGTGTTGGAGTCGTGTTGTGTCATTGCCAAGCCTGCTGTTATACACCACGTCTGGTGTCACCTGCCACGCCGGGTGTTATACACCATGTCTAGCGTCACCTGCCACGCCTGATGTTACACCATGTCTTGTGCCATCTGCCACTCCTGGTATCATCCGCCAAGTCTGGCGCTACCTTCTAGACTAAAGCCTATGCTACCTTCTAGACTATCTCAGGTACCCTTGTGCTACGAACTTTGTATAGACTTTGCATAGACTGTGACTTGGTCAGCTGCCACTCTGCTACGGCGTAGCGGCATAGTGGGTCCACATACCCCTGGATCGTGACACTACTGCTGTAACAGCTATAGCAGTACCATTATCAAAAGTTATGTGTAGTGATGTGGAGTGTCTGTGTGTGCTATGTGTATGCAGTATGTAGAACGTAGATGTAGTCTATGCTATTTGTTTAGTGTGGGGTGTGTGTATAGTGTATGTAATGTGTGTATGATGTCAGTATGTACTGTGTGCCAGTAATAGCAAATACCAGATGGGCCAATGCTCAGTGGACTGGACACTGCTGGCACAATAAAGCCTGCTCACTACTGCTGTAGCAGCCATAGCTATGCCGTTATCCAAGAGTGATGTGTAGTTTATGCATAGTGATGTGTACTGTGTTTGTGAGGTGTGTATGTAGTGTGTATAGGGTAAGTGTAGTCTATGATGTGTGTGTGTGTGTGTGGTGTGTGTATAGTGTATATAGTGTGCGGTGTATATGTGTGGGTGTGTATAGTGCATTTAGTGTTTGTATGTATGTATAGCGTATATAGTGTGTGTGTTATGTTGTGTACAGTACTAGCAAATGGCAGATGGGCCAGTGTTCAATGGGCTGGGAGTCCACTGCTGACTCAATAATGCCTGCTCACTACCCTGTAGCAGCCATAGCAGTACCGTTACCAAAAGAGCCCGGCACTGGCCACTATTTATTACATTTGTTGATTTGATTTACATAAATGATGCAAATAAAATCCAATAGATGACTGCTGCCATTGCTTACCGCTCTTCGCTCATCTCTATCCTCCGTGCACCACAGCAGTAGGTCCTGACGCGTCCAGCCCCAAACACAAGGTCCTGATGCTAAGCAGCATAAGGACTTAGTGCGGCGGCATCTGGGGTGTAAAGAGGAACCAGCAGGAAGCTTTAAGTAAAAGATGGGGTCTGGTCTCGGGTCTGACTTCATTTTTGTCTTGTATGGGTCCTGATTTAAAGGGGTTGAACCCATGAAAAATATTTATCACCTATCTGCAGGATAAGTGATGTTGTGGAAGTCAATGGCTCAAAATATATTAGACTGAAATTTAGACGAGTGTTCCAACAGACACTCACGCCAGGAACTTTATCCAGCATCCTATTTAGGACATTTCATATCGATATGAGAGAGGAAGAATAAATAAACACAGACATTGCTGCTATGCTCAAAATACTCCTCTGAGGTTTATTGCCAAACTCAATTACAATAATATCGTTCAAAAGGGGTGTAGGCTTGAGGTTAACCAATCAGAGGCAATGTGACAATAATTCTGCTCAGCCAATAGCATACAATGAGAATATTTCAAATGCATTTTTATAATTCTTCATTATCAGGTAACACATGGTCTATTTTTATTGGCAAGAATATAAAATCCTTCTTAGTTATTCTTTCCCATGAGGCCACATCAGTGTCTATTTTATTCTCATCTCACTCCCCTTCTTTGTTATGAATAGTTTGTTCATAAAATTGCAACTCCCCCAAGGCCAAACACACAGTTCTTCATTTCAAACTTTTGATAACAACTCCGAGAAACACATAGTTAGCTGAAGAACAAAATCAGCATTAATATACTTGTCTTATGATTATCTTAAAGCAAAAGATGACTTGGGAGAAAGTCTTTGCAGGTGGGATATGAACCATATCTCTGTATAATTCGTCCTCCTGCTTGATAATTCACAATGTAATTTAATACAGAGAATATAAGCAAATGGGCCATTCATCACAATGATAAATGTAGGATCGCTGTGGCAGCCCACCGCTGGGACCCCACCGAACATGAGAACAAGGATCCCGTGTCCACCGATTGAATGGAGCAGTGGCCAAGATATCTCTCTGACTTCACTATAGTATATTATATATAATTGTATATTAATTTGATTAATGAGGAAAGCCTTTGTTTGCATGACTTTTTTTTTCATATGATGATTGAGGGGGGCCAAAAGAAAATTCTGCACAGGGTGCAATTTAACCTAAGGCCAGCCCTGGTCAAGAGCACCATGTAGATTCTGTTACATGAAGGGAATGGCTTCATGGGAATTGCATTGATGAAACCACAAATTATTGCTTGCAGTTTTCATTGTGGTAGCATTTTTCCCCATTCAAGGTGACTGGTAAAAATGGCAACTTTTCTACAAGAAATTTGACACAGATAGGTCATATTGCGAATGTAAGTTTCTGCACCATACCCTGAACTCTACACTTAGTGGTTCATACTTTGTGTTAATATGCCTCTGTATCCTTTGTCAGGGAGCTTTCTATGATTGAGAATACCGCATATTGCATGTTCATTCCTCTCATATCTGACAAAGGTATGAATGCACAAAAAAAATACAGATATGTTTATTCGCCAATATTTTTTATTACATTTTGAAGTACAAAACAATTGATGAGAAAGAATGTGTATTTGGTATAATCATAGTTTGACAAAATACAAAACAAAGAGACCTAAAACAATCCAAAAATATGATAATTAATACATAGAGGTCCATCCTTACAATAGAGGTTGACAGAATCCACATTACATTCTGTATATAAGGTATGTTCATCTTAGAATGGTTTCAAATAACATTTACCTAAGTGAGGGGTTATAATAATATTACCTAGCTGTGTCCATGTATGATTGCCTATAAATCAGTGGACTCAATAAAGAAAGGGACTAAAGGTAGAAGGAAGGCTCTAAAGAGAATGATCAGTAAAAATAAAAAAGAGACAATGATAGAGTGAGAGCTAGAAGATATGGGTCATTCAAATGGGCCTGTACTTGATGGCAAAATTGTGACCCTCCACAGCATCTATATAGCATAAACTATCAGGGGCTGGGGGCATTTAGAGGGAATGTCCTTGGTTTTGAGAGATTACAAGAATTATAATCTTTCAAAGTGTTATCCCACGAACCCTCTTAGCCTGCAAAGTACAGGCTTACACAAACTGAAGCACTAGAATCCTATAATTCACTTTTAAATAGTTTTTTGTCCATCTCTTTATTATACTTTTGACCCCATCATTTTCTATCCTCTGTAGTGGATTGTGGGTGGGCAACAGAGCTGTGCCACGAAAACCTCTCGCTGCAAACTCTACTACTCAGTAATCCAGAGCAGCGCTGTCTCCCTAACCAAAGTTGCACACTAAGGGTATGTTCACACGGCAGCGTCCATTACGGCTGAAATCACGGAGCTGTTTTCAGGAGAAAATAGCTCCTGAATTTCAGACGTAATAGCATGTTGCCGCCGTTTTTCGCTGAGTCCATTACAGACATAATTGGAGCTGTTTTTCTATGATGCCAATGGAAAACGGCTCCAATTACGTCCCAAGAAGTGACAGGCACTTCTTTGACGCGGGCGTCTTTTTTACGCGCCGTCTTTTGAATGCATTATGCAGGCTAGGCATCTCCTATGACAAGCAGAGAAGATGCTAAAGGTTGTAAGACAGATGCTCACCAAATCATGGATCCCTCCGCACCAGCAGACCCAGCAGAGAGATTAAGGAGCAGAAAAATGGCACATGCAATTTCACCTCTGAGCACTTAGGCTTTATTCAGACGAACGGGAAAAACGTCCGTGCAACGCGCGTGATTTGCACGCGCGTTGCACGGACCTATATTAGTCTATGGGGCCGTGCAGACATGTCCGGGATTTTTACTCAGCGTGAGTCCGTTGAAAAAAAGTCACGACATGTCCGTTCTTTCTGCGTTTTGCGCGAATCACGCACCCATTGAAGTGGGTGCGTGAAAACCATGCATGCCGCACGTAAGCACTTCCGTGCGAACTGCGTGATTCGCGCAACAGCTGTCAAAAGGATGAATGTAAACAGAAAAGCACCACGTGCTTTTCTGTTTACAAACATCCAAATGGAGTGTCATAATGATTGCGTCTGCGCGAAAAGCACGCAGCCGCACATCATATGCTGATGCCCCACGGAGCTGTTAAGTGTTTTTTGCGCACGCAAAATGCCACATTTTTGCGTGCGCAAAAACGCCACGCTCGTGTGAGTGAGGCCTTAGTTAGGCCTCATGCAAACGACTTCATTGGTTTCCGCAAAAGAATGAGTCCGTTGCGGTCCGTCAGACCGCAAAAAACCCTTGTTGTGCATCCGTGTGTTATCAGGACTCACGGATCCACAACAATTCACCAGTATTGGTGAATCCGCAAATCTGGACCGTAAAATTACTTGTCCTGAGTTTTTGCGGTCCGGATTTGTGGCCTCCGCAACAATCCGTGTAAATCACGGTCGTGTGCATGGGGCCATAGAAGAGAATGGGACCGTAATTTATCCGCAAAAATGTGGATAAGTTGCGGCCGCAATAATAGGGTCGCGTGCATGAGGCCTAAAGTATATGCATTTAAGCAAGGAGAGGTGAAACGCTAGGTAGTGTTATAATAAGTTAAAAAGTCGTGTATCTTGTAAAAGAAACATCTTTTTAATGAATGTAAATATAAATCATGTTTGGAATTAGGTGCTTTATTTAAAAAAACAAAAACATAATATTATTGGTAGGATTACCCCTTTAAGTCAGTACGAGTAACTCAAAGGGCCCAGTTCACACTGAGGTTTTTTTTACGCTGATTTTGACGTGGAAACCACATCCGAAACCGCCTCCCATTGATTTCAATGGGAGGCTGAGGCGTTTTTTTCTCCGCACCTTATTTGCTGCAGTTCCGCCGCTAACCTCTTATTCAAATCAATGGGACACAGAGAAAGCGTTTTTAGAAGCATTTTTTTGCCCGTGGCGCTTAAAACAAAAAACACCGCGAAAATCGCAGCAAGAATTTGCAGGCAGGTCAAAATCTGCCTCAAAATTCCTTCAGGAATAGGTGTTATTAAAAAAATCCTTATTTGACGAGCACCAATGGTTCAACATTGTAAAACTAGAGAATTTAGTACAAACAATCTAGTCTTACAGGTGTAATTATCTAGGCAAATGTTTACTTTACTGTCACTTTAGTTGGCTGCCAGTTTTCGAGCCAAACAGAAGGTGTTGTACTTATTGTGCAAGAATTATTTGACACTTTGTCTATACTTGTAAATGACTTTGATAAAGGCTCACCTAAAACTTCTATGACACAGAGGGTACAGAATAGGATTTATTGAGGAATTAATCCACAGCAACCAAAATGTTATTTCATACCAATAAGATGCAATACAATAATCATGGCAGGCTGCCCGAGTGGTCATGAGAAGTGAGTAAGGAGCCCAACAAATACAAAATACACACACCAGAATAGAGAGAGATTTGGCAATTTTTTTGTCATGGGACAATTTAATAATGCGAATATTACATTGTGGTGTCTGGTCACTTGGTAACCCATTAGGTTTGGCCTTCTTAGAATAGCATTGAGAAAACGGTTTGGCAGCCATTGTTATTGCTGGTAATTCGAAGACATTTTGTCCCCTGTGAATGACTTGCCCTGACACCATATATGGTATATGTGATATTTCGCCTTTACTTGAGAATATTGTTAAAACTGAAGCCTCTCTTTTATTTCTGCTTCTTATCTTAATATTCCAATAAATGCTCATGTTAAAGTATGAAATGCTTAAAAGAGGAAGTAAAAAGTCAAAAGAGGAAGCTCCCAGTAGAAAGTGCCAGCTGTAGTAGTATGAAGGGAGACACAGGTCCTCGGCCATGGCATTGTCACTATCGAAATAGTTCCAGAAAAGTATAGCTGGGCTGTATACAAGAGATGACAGTATCCAGACTGCAGCCATCTTAAGTACAGTCTTGCAGTGTTGTTGCTGCTGGGTGTGATATACAACCTAAACAATAGAAGAAAAGAAACCATAATGTGATTTTGATCTGCCTGCACGCCGTTTGCGGCGTTCTTCGCGGCGGTTTTCGCCCGCGGCCATTGAGCACCGCGGGCAAAAAACACTGCGAAATACGCTTTCTCTGCCTCCCATTGATGTCAATGAGAGGTCAGAGACATAAACGCACAAAGATAGGGCATGTCGCTTCTTTTTCCCGTGAGACGGTTTTTCTGCTCGTGGGAAAAAAACCGCCTCCGCCTCCCATTGAAATCAATGGGAGGTATTTTCGGCCGTTTTTTGGCACGTTTTCCGACGCGGTTTCTGTCTCAAAAAACTCTGTGTGAACTGGCCCTTACACATGCATGAGAAGTATTCTGGGTGTATTACTACGTTTCACAGGTAAGAATATGCAGCATCTCAAAATAAAAGTAATAGAAAGTATTTCAAAGAGATGTTACAATAGTTTATTACACAAACAAAATCCAAGCAAATACTAGTACCGATATGAAGGTATCGCTATTCCTAATCTGACTACTGTATACTATTATTACCTCTTATATAACTGGCTAGTGTTGTAGGTATGCTCTGTGACCTGTGCAGAGGTCATTGTGCAGGAAGATATAGGATGGGAGCTGTGTCCATCACCTATTGTCAATGGTGGATCCTGTGTTATCTATATGAGACGGATTCACACGAGCGTGAAAAAGGTACTTATCCAGCCTGGACGTCATGTGTATTCAGAATCCTGACACTTCTGAATCTTTTCTGTGAGATTTGCAGCAAGGGAAACGAAATCTCGTTTACCTCCGTAATCTCGCGAGATTTTGTTTCCCTTGCTAGAAATCTCACAGAAAAGATTCAGAAGTGTCAGGATTCTGAATACACATGACGTCCAGGCTGGATGATCATGTGTATTCATTATCAGGACACTAAAGTAACGTTAATCTCTGTTTATGTGGCTGCACATCGCTGCTGTGTAAATCAATGTAGAGAAGTGTATGACACTGACTGGTCACTGATTGGTCAGCGTCATACACGTAAACACGCCCAGTTAAAAACACAATACACGCCCAGTTGGACATAACGGAAAAAAACGCCCAGTTGTCCATTTCAAACCTCATTTGCATATATATATAAAATAGCTCATAACTTGGCCAAAAATGAAAGTTTTAAAAAACAAAACAAAAAACGTTACTGTTATCTACATTGCAGCGCCGATCACATGCAATAGGAGATAGGGATTTGAGAATCTGGTCACAGAGCCTCTTTAAAGTCCAAAAAAAAAACTTTTTCTTATTTTTTCTCTAAAGTAATGTAAACAATAACCAAAATACACAAAATTGGTATTGCTGCGTCCATAAAAGTTCAAGTTATTACAATATACCATTATTTAATTTGCACGGTGAACGGCGTTAAAAATAATTTAAAACACCGTTTTTTTGGTCACCTTAGCTCTAAAGAAAATTTTAATAAAAAGTGGTCAAAAAGTTGTATGTACCATAAAAATGCTACCAATAAAAACTACAGCTCGTCCCGCAAAAATGAAGCCCTCACACCTCTCAATCAACCAACAAATTAAAAAAAGTGATGCCTCTCGGATTACGGTGAAATAAAAAAATGTTTTTTCAACAAATAGATTTTTCTTTGTAAAAGTAGTCAAATATATAAAAAAAACTATATAAATTTGATATCACCGGGTTACTTTGTGGGGTTTTTACTGTTTTGGCCCACACAAGACCTCTTCAAACCCGACATGGTACCTAAAATATATTCTTAAAAAGGAGGCCTTAAAATCCACTAGGTGCTCCTTTGCTTCAGTACATTAGGACACTAGGGCCACATGTGGGATATTTCTAAAAACGGCATAATCTGGGCAATAAATATTGAGTTGCATTTCTTGGGTAAAACCTTCTGTGTTACAGAATTTTTTTTATTACAAATGAATTTTGGCAAAAAAAAATGAAATTTGTAAATTTCACCTCTAATATGCTTTAATTCCTGTGAAACGCCTAAAGGGCTAAAACACTTTCTGAATGCTGTTTTGAATACTTTGAGGGGTGCAGTTTTCAAAATGTGGTGATTTATGGAGACTTTCTAACATATAAGGCCTTCAAAGCCACTTCAGAACTGAACTGGTCCCTGAAAAAATAGCCTTTTCAATTTTCTTGAAAATATGAGAAATTGCTGCTATAGTTCTAAGCCTTGTAATGTCCTAGAAAAATAAAAGGATGTTCAAAAAATAAAGCAGACATAAAGTTGACATATGGGATATGTAAAATAGTAATTATTTTGTGTGGTATTACTATCTGACTTACAAGCAAATATACTTAAATTTAGAAAAATGCAAATTTTTGCAAATTTTTTCAAATCTTTGGTGTTTTCACAAATAAATATTGAATTTAATGACCACATTTTTGCACTGACATAAAGTACAATATGTCACGAGAAAACAATCTCAGAATCACTTGGATATGTAAAAGCATTCCCAAGTTATTATCACATAAATTTATTTTAAAAAATCGGCTTCGTCCTCAAGGCCAAAACAGGCTCAGTCCTGAAGGGGTTAATATAGACAATGACATAGAAAAAAATCACCCAAAATTTTTCAAAAAATTGTTTAACATAAAAATTTTATTTAAACCATAGGTAATTTTCTGATGGCACATTCCCTTTAACCCTTTATTTCAGGGCAAACGCTCATTAAAATACTCCCACATATGTGTTATAGTTCCAGATCATCAGCTATTAACACAATGTAAGTGATTGTACCAGAAGGAAGAATAAGGGAATACTTACAGCCATAGTGACAGCCAGAAATCGATCATAACTAATAAGAACAACGTTAAAGGCTGAAGCCGTACACATCAGATTGTCAATGACTAGCCAAAGCTTACAGAGGAATTTTCCCAACATCCACTTCCCAGTGAAGATGTAAGGCACATACAATGGAATACAGAGTGCTCCTGTGGAAAGATTCAACATATTGATACAATTATGGTGCGAGCAAATGTAAGTCTCACTGTTAGACAGAAAACTTATGAACATTTGTATTTCTATAATGTTCAAACGAAATATGATCATTCTTGATCTCCTGTTGGCTAAATGTAACATCAACTACTTTCTTTTGATTCTTCTGGATCTCTCTACATCGTTTGACACTGTAGACCCCCATCTCCTACTCAATATGCTCCA